>NC_091248.1:28142500-28767500 GCF_042477335.2 Ovis canadensis
CTCCACCATTATATCACATGCCTACCTAGATTCATGTAGTCATCACTTCAATAAAGACAGAGATTTATTTCATTATCAGAGAAATCTTCCTCATACCACCTCTGTAGTCACAACCATGCCCCTAGCTCCAATAATTCCTAACCCCTAACCACTAATGTGTCTCTGTCTCTATAATTTTGTCATTTTAGGAAAGTTATATAAATGGAATTACATAGTCTGTGACCTTCGAGACAGACTGTTTCACTCAGCATAATTCCCTTGAGATCTATCCAAGCTGTGGCATGTATCGAGTTCATTTCTCTTTATTGCTGAGTTATAGTCCATGATAGGGATGTACCCATTATCTGTTTTTAAATGGACGCAAACTTAAAATAATTTGTATGTATTCAATGGTTCTTTAAAGATCAGAAGGTGAATAATAATTTGTGACCTGAAAATCATATGAAAGGCAAAATAAAGTGTTCCTAAGTAATGTTCTATGGGAATACAGCCACACCCATTTACGTTTGTGTTGTCTAACTTATGGGTGCTTGCATGTTACAGTGGCAGAGCTGAGCATTCATGAGAGTGACTACTGTCACCATGAGGGTATAAAACCAGGGAGAGGGAGGGCCCTGCCTTGACATCTCCCAGGCAGGTCTCACCCCTCTTGCTTCCCTAGCTGGTTGGTTTGGACTTCTTCCTATAGTTCCGTGAAAGTTCTGCTTACTTCAACCTTATTTGCCCTGCTGAATGATGCCTCTTGAGCACTTTAAATCTCTACCCTAAGTGATTTTCATCACAGCCTTATTCCCCTTTACATAAAGGATATAAAACTTATTGTGGACATGCATAACTCTGGCATTTCAGGGCTCTGTTCTGGTAGAAATAGCTTGATCAAAAGCCTAAAGCAACTATGGTGCAACGTCACAGAGAGGGGATATATAGAGAAGTTGGGGGGCAGAGCTTAGGTAGATTGTTTGACTCATATGAACCTCAACTTCATAGCTGTAAAGTGGGAATCATTGTTAACTAGCCATGTTCCACAATATATCTTTTGCCTTTTCCCTCGTGTATATGAATTTCTGCTTTTTAGCTTGGCCTGAGACTGCCCATAATAAAACCCAGATTACACAGGTGGCTTTGGCCAGGAGGCTACTCTTTGGCAAACAAGTTGTGAGCAGAACTAATATATGCAAAGGGGAGGGAATGCAGATGGGGTGGAGAGCCATTTCGGACCATGCAGATGAGAATAACACCCTAAGGAGGCTGAGCAACAAGACAGAAAGTGTCTGGGTCCCCAGAACAGAACTGTCACACCAGTCCTGGAGCACCTACTTCTGGACTCTGGCATGAAAAAAAAAAAAAGAAAGAAAGAAAGAAAGAAATTTCTACTTTATTTAACTCCTTCTATTTTAACCCTCCATTACACAAGTCTGCACCTTTAATCTAAACTACCCAGCCTCTCCCTGCTGTAACAATTAAAAGAAATTTAAAGCAGACACATAGAATGGGCTTCCTCAGTGACTCAGTGGATAAAAAAAAAATCTGTCTGCAATGTAGGAGACATAGGAGAAGCAGATTTGATCCTTGGGTAGGGAAACACCCTGGGGTAGGAAATGGAAACCCACTCTAGAGTTCTTGTCTGAAAAAAATCCCATGGACAGAGGAGCCTAATGGGCTACAGTTCATGAAGTTGCAAAGAGTTGGACATGACTAAGCAACTAAGCATGCATGCATGTAGAATGGAGTCTATAAATATGACTTTCCTTTCCTTCTGTCTTCATTACTCATGTCTGTTTCCCACAGAATAATGTACAGAGATATACACACAAAAAGCATTAAATACATAGTTATGATGAATTGAATTGAACTGAATAGCCTGAGATAGGAACAGAGTCCAGTCTTCACACACACTTATACACTTGGCAAAACATATATGGTGGTTTATATTTCTAAAGGAGAGAGACTGACATTTATTCACTTGCCTCCACTGGAAGATCCCTACTGTTAAACAGCCTGAATTCTTTTGCAAGTGTTTGAAGTTGGTTTCTATTGCCTTCTGGGAGCCCAGGAATTACATACCACCTACTATGCCTACTGAGGTTCCACGTGGGTCTCAGCAGGCGAGCCAGAAAGGCCAACCAAAGCTGTGTTCTCCGGGGGAGGCCGTGCTGCAGTTAACAGCCGCCCCAGGCCACTGCCCATCATAAATTATAAGAGCTCTTCACGGGGTCTATCCTTCCATGCATGAGTCCACAGACTACCCTCCTCAAATTTCCCACCTCTCCAAAAGGAAAATGACCCTATTATAGAATCCTGGGTAGCTGCCAAAATAAACGGTGGGGAGATGCCGTATTTACTGAGACCCTTCACTCAGTGGGAAGGTTGGGTTTTCTGAAAGACTCCAGCATATGAGGAGATTACTGATGATAACTCCCATTGCACAGCCCTGGCTTTAAGGACTGGGACTGTGACCAGATTTCTTCGTATTTGCGAAGCAAAGGAAAGAAGACACATCTGCTCCCACATGTAATAACACTATTTAAATCCTGTAAGAATCAAGTGATTTGATCATCCTTTTTTTCCCCAGCGTTATTAAGAGGTAACTGACATACATCACTGTATAAATTTAAGGTGTACAGCATGGTTGATTTACTTATACTGTAAAATGATTACAGCAGATTTGGTTAACCACCGTCATCTCATGGATACAATAAAAAGAAAAGAAAAAAATGTTCTTCTTGTGATGAGAACTCTTAAGATCCACTCTCTTAACAACTTTCCTATGATCATCAGCAGTATTAACTACAGCCATCACTGTCGGACATCATATCCCTTAGTCGCTCAGTCTTGTCCAACTCTTTGCAACCCCATGGACTGTAGACTGCCAGGCTCCTCTGTCCTTGGGATTCTCCAGCCAAGAATACTCCCATTCTTGGATAAGTAAGTGGGTTACTTACTTATCTTATAATTGGAAGTTTGTACCTTTTGACACCTTCCTCCCCTCCTCCCTCCCTGACCCGCACTCCTGGAAACCACAAATCTGATTTCTTTTTCCTTGGTTTGGTGTGGGTTTTTGTTTGTTCATTTGTCTGGGTTGTTTTATTTAGATTCCACATGTAAGTGAGAGCATAATGTACTTGTCTTTCTCTGATTTATTTCACTTAGCGTTATGCCCTTAGGGTCCATCTTTGTTGCTGTTCAGTTACTAAGCCGTGTCCGACTCTTTGCAACCCCATGAACTGCAGCACACCAGGCTTCCCTGTCCTTCACTGTCTCCCAGAGTTTGCTCAAATTCATGTGCATTGAGTCACTGATGCTACCCAACCATCTCATCCTCTGTCAGCCCTTTCTCCTCCTGCCTTCAATCTTTCCAAGCATGAGGGTCTTTTCCAATGAGTCAGTTCTTTGCATCAGGTGACCAAAGTATTAGAGCTTCACCTTGAGCATCAATCCTTCCAATGAATATTCAGGACTCATTTCCTTTAGGACTGACTGGGTTTGATCTGCTCTCTGTCCAAGGGACTCTCAAGAGTCTTCCCCAGCATCATAGTTCAAAAGCATCAATTCTTTGGTGCTCAGCCTTCTTCATGGCCCAAATGTTACTTCCATACGTGACTACTGGAAAAACCATAGCTTTGACTGTACAGACTTTTGTCAGCAAAATGATGTTTCTTCTGCTTTTTAATACACTGTTTAGGTTTGTCATAGCTATTCTTTCAAGAAGCAAGCATCTTTTAATTTGTGGCTGCAGTCACTATCCGCACTGATTGAGGAGCCCAAGAAAATAAACCTGACACCGTTTCCACATTTTCCCCATCTATTTGCCATAAAGTGATAGAACCAGATACTATGATCTTAACTTTTTGAAGGTTGAGTTTTAAGCCAGCTTTTTCACTCTCCTCTTTCACCTTCATCAAGAGGCTCTTTAGCTCCTCTTCACTTTCTGCCATTAGGGTGGCATCATTTGCATATCTAAGGTTGTTGATATTTTTCCTGGTAATCTTGATTGTAGCTTGTGCTTCATCCAGCCTGGCATTTCGTGTGATGTACTCTGAATACAAGTTAAATAAGCAGGGTAACGATACACAGCCTTGGTGTACTCCGTACCCAATTTTGAACCAGTCTGTTTGATGTTCCATGTCTGGTTCTAACTGTTGCTTCTTGTCCGGCATACAGGTTTCTCAGGAGGCAGATGATGTGGTCTGGTATTCCCATCTCATTAAGAATTTTCCACAGTTTCCTGTGATTCACACAAAGGCTTTAGCATAGTCAATGTATTAGAAGTAGATGTTTTTCTGGAATTCCCTTACTTTCTCTATGATCTAGCATATGTTGGCAATTTGACCTCTGGTTCCTCTGCCTTTTCTAAATCCAGCTTATACATCTGTAAGTTCTCGGTTCATGTACTGCTGAAGTTCTAGTGTGAAGGATTTTTAGCGTAATCTTGCTGGCGTGGGAAATGAGTGGAATTGTATGGTAATCTGAACACTCTTTGCCATTGCCTTTCTTTGAGATTGGAATGAAGACTAACCTTTTCCAGTCCTGTGGCCACTGCTGAGCTTTCCAAATTTGCTGGTATTATGAGTGTAGTACTTTAACAGCATCATCTTTTAAGATTTGAAATAGCTCAGCTGGAATTCCATCTATGTTGTCACAAATGGTAGGATTTCCTCACTTTTTATGGTTGAATAATATTCCATTGTATCTATCTATATATTTATAAACCACAATTTTTTAATTCATTCATCCCCTGATGAACACTAAGTTTGTTTCCATGTCTTGGCTATTGTAAATAATGCTGCTATGAATATGGAGGTACAGATATCTTTTCATGTTAGTGTTTTCATTTCCTTTGACTGTGTTTCCAGCGCTGGAATTGCTGGATCATGGAGTAGATCTATATTTAAATTTTTGAGGAAACACTGTACTGTTTTCCATAGTGGCTGTGCCACTGTACAATCCCACCAACAGTGCGCAAGGACTCCTTTTTCTCCACATCTACTCCAGCATTTGTTATCTTTTTTTCCCCTTATCGTTTGATGACAGCTATTCTAACAAACTTAAGATAATATCTCAGTGTAGTTTTAGTTTGCATTTCCCTAATTAAAAGTGATGTTGAGCATCTTTTCATGTTTCCGTTGGTCATTTTTATATCTCTTTTGGAGAAATGTCTATTCAAGTCCTTTGCCCAATTTTAAATTGTATTATTGAGGGTTTTTTTTTTTTTTTGCCATTGAGATGTATGAGTTCTTTACATATTTTGAATATTGGCAAATATTTTTCCTATTTCATAGATTTTTTTTTTCAATTTGTTGATGGCTTCTTTTGCTGTGCAGAAGCTTTTTAGTTTGATGTAGCCATATCTGTTTATTTTTTATTCTGTTGCTTGTGCTTTAGGTTCCAAAAAAAAATCATTACCAATTCCCATGTCAAGGAGTTTTTTTTTCCTGTTTTCTTCTAGGAGTCTCATGGTTTCAGGTCTTACATTTATGTCTTTAATCCATTTGAGCTAATTTTCACGAGTGGTGTAAGATAAGGGTTAAGTGTCACTCTTTTTCATGTGAATATCCAATTTTACAAGCATCAGTTGAGGAGACTGTCTTTTTCCCGTTCAGTGTTCTTGGCTCGCCTGCCAAATATTAGTTGGCCATATATGCTTGGGTTTATTTCTGGGTTCTTGATTCTTCTCCATAGGTCGATTTGTCTGTTGATCATTCCTAGTTATTCCTTTCACTTAGCTGGTAAGAATTCAGAATATGAGATGGAGTACTTTTGTGTGTTGGGTTACATGGAAGAGAAATAAGATAAAGCATTTTTATGTGTTAGAGAAAAAATCTTGCATGTGTTTAACTTTTGAGAGGTAGAATTGCTGCCTTTCTAATCAGCTTGGCAGTAAGGTTGCAAAGAAAACAGTGAAAGTTACATTGAGAAGGTTGAGGAACTTCCTTGGTGGTCCGGTGGCTAAGACTCCATTCTCCCTGTGCAGCGGGCCCAGGTTCAATCCCTGGTCAAGGAACTAGATCCCACAGGCCACAGCTAAGAGTCTGCATGCCGCAACCAAAGGTCCCGCATGCTGCAATGAAGACTGAAGGTCTAGCGTGCCACATCTAAGGCCCAGCACAGTCAAATAAATGAACAGTTTAAAAAGAAAGAGAGAGGAAGAAAGGCAGAAAATAAACAGTAAGGGATTTTATACTGATACACAGCATTTATAAAAAGAACATAGGTAAACAAAATTGCTCTAAGAAAGGTGGCTCATCCATCTTAACACAAAGAAAGAATCATTGTGTCCATATATTTTTGCCTTTGTATGGTACCCTTCCCAAACCACATTTGTGTTTTTAGTTAGAGAGTCTCCTAACTAACCTCTACAACCCTTGTTCTGGATGGAGTTCATCTCTTGAAAGGAAACAGGCAAAGGGAAACCCTAACTGACAGAATCTGGTTTGGCAAATTAGTTTGGGCACTGAGCAGAAATTACCGATTTGGGAGTGGGGAGATGCGGGAAAGAAGGAGGGCTCTCCAAGACAGCTCAGCTCTCGAGGATCCTGATGAGGAAAGGCTGAGAAACCATCTAGTTCCATAAAAATTGCTCTGAACATTGAGAAATGAATGGAAATTTAAAGTTACGATTCATTGAGTTATTTTATGCCAGGCATTATACATTATCTCATTTAATTATCACAAAAACCCCTGGCATGGATCTCATTATCCACATTTTACTAATGAAGATATCAAGTTGGAGAAATTAAGTACCCCAGGTCACTCTGGGGAAAGAAGTGACAAGGTGCTTAACTAAATGCATTGAGTCTAAAGCCACTGCTCTTCATCACGGTGCCCCACCATGCCTTTCTTTTAAATCACAGACTTCCAAAACATTGCTATTCTATTTGTATCTTAATTGTTCAAACCAGTCTTACATCACTATTACCTTGTTATTCCATGTGACTGGATTGTGATCTCCTGGGTATCAGGACCTGTTTATACTTCTCTCCATCCCATTGCTTCCCATGTCCCTGAACACAATAGATTCCTAAGAATGAAGACCACATGCCTGCTCTCTGGAGTTAGTGAGTAATGTTGAGCAATTTCAACAACATTATTAGCAGTTCATTGACTCAGTGGGACAGGCAATGGGCTCAATCTGAGGGCTACCGCTCCTCATCTTGAAAAGTTTATATTCCTGAAGGAGTGGAGTGGTTTAAAAACAACTAGCAAGCAAGTCAACCGAACAACAAAATTTCAGCTAGGGAGAAGTACTAGAAGGAAATAACGTTGGAGAAGGAAATCGTGTCGCTGACTTGGTGTATGAGTATCTTACTGCTGCTGTAACAAACTATCACACGCTTAGTATCATAAAACAACCAAAATTGATCACTCAGACCTGGAGTTCAGAAGACTCCAAACTGGAGTTTGCTGGGCCAAAATCAAGGTCTTGGCAGGACTGTGTTCCTTCTGGAGGCTCTAGCAGAGACTCTGTTTCGTTCCTCTTTCCAGCATCTAGAGGCTGCCTGCGTCCCTTGGCCCATAGTTCCTTTTTCTATCTTTAAAACCAGCAGCACAGCAGCTTAAATCTTTCCCCTGATTACCAGTCTCCAACCTCCGCTTAAGACTTTCTGATTACACTGAAAACACCTGTATAATCCAGGCTCATTTTGCCATCTCCTTAACTTAATCATATCTGCAAAATCTCTTCCGTCGTGTACGGTGGTTTCAGGAATTTGGACGAGAACGTGTTTGAGGAGCCTCTGTTCTGCCTGCCACACTTGGTGAGGAGCTTCATAGTTCAGACAGACGGGACAGACATCAACTTGGAGGCGAATATTACTCTTCTGGTCTTGATTTCTTTTTCAAACTTTAAAACTTTCTATTTTGTATTGGGGTATAGCTGATTGGAGAAGACAATGGCAACCCACTCCGGTACTCTTGCCTGGAGAATCCCAGGGATGGGGGAGCCTGGTGGGCTGCCGTCTGTGGGGTCACGCAGAGTTGGACACAACTGAAGCGACTTAGCAGCAGCAGCAGCAGCAGAAACCTGATGACTCACTACTTCATGCCTTTCAGTTCATCTTCTCATTGACACCTTCCATGGATACCCATATCCAAAATGCCCCAGGGACTTCATTCTCCTTTCCTGCTTAATTAACTAAAATTAAGCACCATTTAATATAGTCTATTAAACTCATCTTTTTTTTCTTTTTTGGTCTATCTCTTCCTCTGAAATGGAAGGTCCTTTAAGGCAAGAATTTTTATCTGTTTTGTTCAGTGCTATATTGCGTACGTGCATGTGTGCTAAGCGGCTTCAGTCATATCTAACTCTTTTTGACCGTATGGACCATAGCCTGCCAGGCTCCTCTGACTGTGGGATTCTCTAGACAAGAACACTGGAGTGGGTTGCCATGCCCTCCTCCAAGGGACCTTCCCGACCCAGGGATGGAGTCTGTCTCCTGCTTTGGCAGAAGGTTCTTTACCATTAGCACCACCTGGGAAGCCCTTCGGTGCCGTATTCCCAGTGCCTAAGTATGCTTGGCACATGTGGATGGTCAATTAATATCTGTTAGAAGATTGAATGAACGCCTGGACGAATTCTTTAGCTGACTCACAGACTGATGTTTTTTAAAGAGTGTTCATTTGTTGGGAAAACGTCCAAGTATCTGTCTATCCAAATATTCAGCTTAAGAAAGTTTAAATTTCTTTCTCTTTTCGAATAGGTTGGGAACCATATAGAGCTGTAGATGAATTATATAGCTTCTGATCATAAAAATAACAATTATTGTAGGAAAAGTGGAAAATGCAGAAAAAGAAAATGAAGTTAACTTGTAACCCAACCACCCAAGACTGGTAACATTTTGTTAAACTTCTTTCCAGACACGTTTAATTTCAGTGATATTTTATTTTCAAGTTTCCTTATCCCCATGACAAGAAATGGAACAAACAAACCAAGGAACTCAAAGCTGACTGTGGTTTCATGCTTCTAGCAAAACGCCATCCTCACAGTTCACTAACAGCCACAAGCACTTCCATGGAATTTTTGGGCGCTACTATTTTCCTTTTCCAAGAAAGCATGCTATAATTTGGATATTTAGGTTACCCAAACTTCCACTGAAGGATCTCCCTTCTAAAGTAACCTCAGAATTCCCAGAAAACTAAATGCTTGTAATTTGGAAACTCAAGTTGATTAATATTATGACCACCTCATTGGACTAAACGCCAGAAGCCTGGGATTCTAGAACCGGTTCTACAACTTCCTGGCTGTGAGGCTTTGGGTAAGTCACCCACTCTTAACTTCAGGTTTTTAAACTAGAAAATGGAGATGATGTCTGTATCACATTTTACTGCAGAATCAGATACAGTGATGGAGATATGTTTTTAAACCTGAAATGTTATAATAATATAAGGGATTATAATTATAATTGAAATGTGATAGATGTCGGGGCTTCCCAGGTGGCTCAGTGGTCAAGAATATGCCTGCCAATGGAGGCGGCGCAAGTGACCTGGGTTCGACTGCTGGGTCGGAAAGATCCCCTGGAGAAGGAAACAGCAACTTGCTCCAGTATCCCTGCCTGGAAAATTCCACGGACAGAGGAGACTGGCAGGGTACAGTCCTTGCGGTCGCAAAGAGTCAGACACCACAGAGCAACTGAGCACACACACACAGATCTTGGGGCAAAAATGATACAATGAGACACATACTACCACTCCTAACAAGCCCAGGGGAGAAAGCTAATCAGTCCTAGCTGGATCTCTCATTCTTGTTCTGATGCTTTTCTAATCAAGGGTATGTGCTTTTCCCACCAGAACATGGACTCCTGAAAGAGAGAAACTTTCCTTCTCATTCACTGGTGAATCCCTGTTATTTATCACAGTGATTCTTAACATGAAAGACTTTTAAAATATCAATTAAAAAAATAATACACCACAGTAAACTTGTTAGCTAGTGTTGTGAATACAGACACAGCAAAATTTAGTAGAAAGTAACCTAGGTTGAGAGGAGAAAAGCTATGTCCTAGTTCAGCCTGTTGACACGGGTCAGGTCAGTTTCCTTATCTGCTGGCAGGTCTGCTGGTAGAGAGAGAGGTACCTATGGTCTTGCTCCGCTCCAAGGTTTCATGAACTTTGACCCTTGCAATGATACATGCAGTCTTCAGTGAAACTCGTTTTTGAGAAGCGGGATTGAGTAAATCATTAGCTTAATGTAGACTTGCCTTAAAAAAAAACAAAGCTTCTGTTCTCTGTTCTGTGGGTTAGCATTTGGAATTTGTTAACTCATTAACAATAGGTTGTTTACTGTTTAGAATGTAACAATACTCTTTGATGTTCCCTAATTATCATGCATGTTTTAAAATGAGTTCTGAACCATTTCTCAGCCTAATGAACTCTCATTGAAAATTTGTTGAATTTTAAAGAAACATTTGATTTGCAAAAACAAGGCATATGCCAGTAACCTTCAGCATATCACACATGCAAAAAGCACAAAACATTTTTAAAAACAATAAGGTGCTGTGAATGAGAGATGAGCCTTGAACAAAATACGAGGAACATTTGGAAAACATCATTTTTTCAAACTACTCTTTTTTCTCACAAATTCCTGCTGATGGTATTTATTCTATTATTTTCAGTGGCTATTATTCTCTTATTTGAAAGTCTGTGAAATATCTATAACTCCCCAAATTAAGGAAATTACTTAGGAAATTGTTCATAAATCACTCTATGGTAACATCAACTCAACAGAGATGTATTTTCATACAATGACAGAGTTCATTCAACATTTAACTCCTCCTGTTAATCAATTAAATGTTTTCAGAGTTATTCATCTGCAGATAGAGCCTCTGGATAATATCTTAGAAGTGCTAAGTCTGACTCATATATTGTCAGCATGTAAATTGGAAGAAATATATAGCTTCCTTCTAGAAATTCCTCCTACAGATACACTTACATAAAAGTGCGAAGAAAAAATGCTCATTGCAACACTGTTTGTACAAACAAAAGACAATATAACTGCAATACATATACATGGAGGAGAGGGGACAGGTTAGATTAAGATCCATTCATACGAAAGTATACCATGCAGATATTAAAAAGATTTATGTAAAAACTTGCCTGCTAGTGCAGGAGACGTAAGAGATGAGGGTTCGATCCTTGGCTTGGGAAGATCCCCTGGAGGAGGGCATGGCAACCCACTCTAGTATCTTGCCAGGCAGAGGAACCTGGTGAGTTACAGTCCATGGGGTCACAAAGAGTCAGACATGAGTGAGCGAATGAGCACACACACACGCACGTATGTGTATGTATAACCGATTCACTTTACTGTAACCTGAAACTAATACAACATTGTAAATCAACTATATGCCAATAGAACTTTTTTAAATTTGAAAAATAAAAGAGAAACAAGAGGAAAAGTGAATTAATCCAGAAGTTATTTAGGGGAACATGTTACAGTAGACACAGCCGAAAATCCACATCTAACGTGCAGGAGAGGAAGTGATCATGATGAACCTGAAGCACCCAGAAACGTCTGGATCATTCTGCTTATCAAAGCAGAAAAATGTGTGAGGTAGTTTTAAAATGTCTGTCAAAAACAGAGAAAAGCATCAGTAATTACAGTTAAGACGCAATTAGAAAAATAGGTCACCCCCACCTATTACAGGCACTCAAAACTGTATAACTGAGAAACTTTTATATTCTAGCAAAGTGTTTTCTTGGTAGCTCAGGACCTGCAATGTGGGAGACTGGGGTTCGATCCCTGGGTTGGAAAGATCCCCTAGAAAAGGGAATGGCTGACCACTCCAGTATTCTTGCCTGGAGAATTCTATAGACAGAGGAGCCTGGCGAGCTACAATACATGGGATCGCAGAGTGGACATGACTGAGTGACCCATATATTAATAATAGAGTGTTTTCATTTATAGAAAAGAAGTACTTAATTTTAAAAATTGATTATTTCTCATTACATCATATTATCAAATATTTCTTGAGCCTTAGTCAGAAGACCAGATATTGTGACTTTAAAACCGTACTATAGTTTAGATAACAGAACCCGTATTTTTAACTAATTTGTTTAAAATTTAAATAATTTTAAACTAATAATGTTTAAGCAAATTGAAATCTGGAATCATTAAGTTATGAAAATATTCAGTATCATTACGTCATCTACTATTGTTACAAATAAGTAAATTTAGCAGGAGCAATATCTAACAAGGAGATAACATACATGGTAATTGCTGAATGTCTAGATAAGAATAAATATGTTAGCCAAGTAAAATAAAAGGACCAAAATGAGCTGAGTTGTCAAAAACCATGAGAAACTTGGTTGAAGTGAGATTTGTTGCCTTTCTTAGGCAATATACCATTACGCTCATATCATTGCTTGCTCTGGGTTAAAGTTTTACATTTTTTTTTTTTTTACCATTTCTCCGTTTCTACTGAAAACATGTAAGTGGACATTTTTCTAAATAAAAGGCCTAAGAATGTATTTGTCCCATTCAGTTGGTGCCCTTTTTATTTTGTTGATAGTTCCGTTTGCTACGTAAATGCTTTTTTGAAAATAATCTTATTTATTTTCAGCTGTGCTGGGGCTCGGTTGCTGTGAGGGCTTTTCTCTGGTTCTGGTAGGCAGGCTTCCAATTGTGGTGGCTCCTCATTGCGGAGCTCAGAGTCTAGGCACATGGGCTTCATTAATTGTGGCACATGGGCCTAGTTGCTCCACAGCATGAGAGATCTTCCTGGATCGGGGATCGAACCTGTGGCTCCTGCGTTGGCAGGAGGATTGTTTACCACTGAGCCACCAGGGAAGCCCCACAAATGCTTCTGAGTTTGATGCAGTCCCGTTTGTTTTAGTTTTGCTTTTGTTCCCTTGTCTGCAGAGACAGATCCAAAAAAATATTACTAAGGCTGATGTCAAAGAGATTACTGCCTATGTTTTCTTCTAGGGGTTTTATAGCTTCAGGTCTTACATTTTAAATTCTTCAAGCCATTTTGAATTTATTTTTATGCATGGTATGAGAAAGTTGTCCATTTTCATTCTTTTGCGTGTGGCTGTCCAGTTTTCCCAACACCATTTATTGAAGAATCTGTCTTTTCTCCATTGTATATTCTTGCCTTCGTTGTCACAAATTAATTGCCCATGTAAGTAAGGGTTCATTTCTGGGCTCTCTGTTCTGTTTTGTGTATCTGTGTGTCTGTTTTTATGCCAGTACTAGACTGTTTTGATTTTATTTGCTCAGGCTCCAAAATCACTGTGGATGGTCACTGCTGCTATGAAATTAAAAGAGGCTTGCTCCTTGGAAGAAAAGCTATGACAAACCTAGACAGCGTATTAAAAAGCAGACACCATTTTAATGACAAAGGTCAGAACTGTGGTGCTGGAGAAGACTCTTGAGAGTCCCTTGAACAGCAAGGAGATCAAACCAGTCAATCCTAAAGGAAATCAATCCTGAATACTCATTGGAAGGACTGATGCTGAAACTGAAGCTCCATTACTTTGGCTACCCAGTGTGAAGATTCTGACTCACTGGAAAAGACCCTGATGCTCGGAAAGACTGAAGACGAAAGGAGAAGGGGGCAGCAGGGGATGAAATGGTTAGATAGTATCCCTGACTCAATGGACATGAGTTTGAGCAAACGCCAGGAGATAGTGAAGGACAGAGAAGCCTGGCGTGCTGCAGTCCATAGGGTTGCAAAGAGTCGGACACAACTGAGTGACTGAACAATAGCAATACTGTTTTGATAGCTGCTGCTGCTGCTAAGCCGCTTCAGTCGTGTCCGACTCTGTGCGACCCCATAGACGGCAGCCCACCAGGCTCCCCCATCCCTGGGATTCTCCAGGCAAGAACACTGGTGTGGGTTGCCATTTCCTCCTCCAATGCATGAAAGTGAAAAGGGAAAGTGAAGTCGCTCAGTCGTGTCCGACTCATAGCGACCCCATGGACTGCAGCCTAGCAGGCCTCTCTGTCCATGGGATTTTCCAGGCAAGAGTACTGGAGTGGGGTGCCATTGCCTTCTCTGTTTGATAGCTGCAGTTTTGTAATATAGTTTGAAACTGGAGAGCATGATACTTCCAGCTTTTTTCTTCTTTTTCAGAATCGTTTTGGCTATTCAAGGTATTTTTTGTTTCTATACAAATTTTAGAATTATTTGTTCCACTTCAGTGAAGAATGCCATTGGTGCTTTGATAGGGATTGCACTGTATCTGTAGATTGCCTTGGGTAGCATAATCATTTTAACAATACCAGTTCTTCTAATTGTTAGTGTACAGAAATGCAAAATGATGTATGGAATGAAAGTGAAAGTCACTCAGTTGTGTCTGAGTTTTTATGACCCCCATGGAATTCTCCAGGCCAGAATACTGGAGTCGGGAGCCTTTCCCTTTTCCAGGGGGTCTTCCCAACCCAGGGATCGAACCCAGGTCTTCCACATTGCAGGCAGATTCTTTACCAGCTGAGCCACAAGGGGGAAGTTCAAGAATACTGGAGTGAGTAGCCTAGCCCATCTCTAGGGGATCTTCCTGACCCAGGAATTGAACCACGGTCTCTTGCATTGCAGGTGGATTCTTTACCAACTGAGCTATCAGGGAAGCCCCTCTAATAACGGGTTAATATCCAAAATACACAAATAACTCTTACAACTTAACATCAAACAACCCAATTAAAAAATGGGCAGAAGACCTGAATGGATATTTTTCCAAAGAAGATGTACAGACAGCCAGTAGGCATATGAAAGGTTGTTCAACATCATTAATCGTCAGGGAAATACACATAAAACCACAATGAGATATCCCCTCACATCTGTCAGAATGTCTGTTATCCAAAAGATAACAAATAAGTTTTGGCAAAGATGTGGAGAAAAGGGTATTCTCATACACTCTTGGTAGGAACATAAATTGTTGCAAACACTAAAGAAAACAGTATGGAAATTCCCCCCAAAATTAAAAATAGAACCATCATGTGTGCATGTGAGCTAGGTCGCTCGATCGTGTCCAACTCTTTGCTACCCTGTGGACTGTAGCGCACCAGGCTCCTCTGTCCATGGGATTGTCCAGGCAAGAATACTGGAGTGGGTTGCCATGCCCTCCTCCAGGGGATCTTCCTGACCCAGGGACTGAACCCACACCTCTTATGTTTTCGCACTGGTAGGCAGGCTGTTTGCCACTAGCGTCACCTGGGAAGCCCCAGAACTACCATATGATCCAGCAATTACACGATATAGGAAAGATATGAAATGAAAGCACTACATAGGAAAGATACATGCACCTCAATGTTTTTAGCAGCATTATTTATGATAGCCAACATATGGAAACAACCTAAGTGCCCGCTAATAGATGAATGGATAAAGATGATTTAGAATATACACACAATAGGATGTTACTCGGCCGTAAAAAGAATGGAATGAATCTTGCCGTTTGTGGCCTCATGGGTAGACCTACAGTGTTTTCTGCTAAATAGAATAAGTCAGACAGAGAAAGACAAGCACTGTATGATCTCACTTACATGCAGAATCTAAAACACAAAACAAACGAACAAATATAACAAAACAGAAACAGAGCTATAGATGCAGAAAACAACAGGTGGTTGCCAGGGGAAATGGGGTGGGGGAATAAGAGAAATAGGTGAGGAAGATTTAGAGGTGCAAAACTCCCATTGCAAATTAAAAGAGTCAGAGGCATGAAATGTCCAGTGCAGGGGATACAGTCCGTAACTACATATGATGACATATTATAGCTAGACTTACCATGGTGATCATTTTGAAACGTATAGACATATCATCACTATGCCACATGCTAGAAACTAATATTGTATTTTAGCTCAGTTATATCTCAAAACAAGCAGAGAAACTCATAGTGGTTACTAGAAGTGGCAGGGTGAGAGGAGGGTAAATTGGGTGGTGGTCAAACGGTACAAACTTCCAGTTATAAGATAAATCAGGACTAGGGATGTGATGTACAACAAAATAAAAATAATCCAACACTGCTGTATGGTACATATGAAAGTTGTTCAGAGAGTAAATCCTAGCACAGGAAAAAAATGTTTTTATTTCTTTAATTTTGTATCTATGTAAGATGATGGATGTTCACTAAACTTATTGTGGTCATCATTTCACAATGTATATAAGTCAAATCATTATGCTGTATACTTTAAGTTTATATAGTACAATGTGTTGATTATATCTTAATAAATCTGAAAGAAAAATAAAGGGCCTGAGAAAGAATACAAATCAAAATATAAAAACTATCACCAAAGAAACTGAAAATTTTAAAATTCAGGATCTGGGGAAAATTAATGACTCCAGAATGTAAAAACAAACTGGATCCTCTATTTGTCAAGCTAATTCTATAGCATATTTCTTACAAGTATTAAGATATTGAAAAATAATAGTTCCCACAATATATTTACATGCTAACAGAGATTATTTGCTATTGGCAGAAGTCACTATGGTTGATACCCCCAAATCTACTTCATCTCAGATCATTCCTCTGCATCAATCATGAAAATTCTACCTCTAATGCCAGTGATTGGTTCAAAATGGTCTTGTGACACAGTTCTAGTCAATGAGGTATAAAGGTCTTCTCCTGGAAGGTCCCCTGCCCCTAAAAGAAGGATGGAGAAAAGATGCTTTTCCATCTTGCTTTTACTATTTCACATCTGAATATAAATCCTAAAGCTGCTACCTTTCTTGGTGTCAGTGAGATTCCAAAGAGTGAAAAAATGGAAAAATCTGAATTTTTAATGACATAATTGAGCTGCGAAATCAATCTACTGCTAAAATCTGCTGTACCCCTTACTTCTATATTCAGAAAAACTGGGTTATGCTTATCTTGTAAATAATAACAATCCCCAAATTTCAGTAGCTTAAACTAACAAAGATTAATTCTTGCTCATATTTTATGTCCATCATGAGTCTGAGGAGGACTGATCTCAATGTCTTTTTCACCCAGGATGCAACTTGATCAAGTTTCCCATAATTGGAATGTTCCCTTCTGGGTGCTGTGGTGAGCAAATAGGAGTATGTTAAATAGTGCAACAGCATTTAAAGATTTCATTATCCAAAACATAACCTAAAAGGGGTAGGTGGAACATTTCTACTGTGTGCTTAGAAGGGGAGAAACAGTTAGTGACTGGCAAAATGGGAAAAAATAAATATGTAAATATATAAAGAACTACAAAAATAGTTAATACGGTAAATCTGATACACACACACATATTACAAAAACTGCATCCTAAAAATATAAACTAATTTCAGTTGCTTTATGAATATATACCAGAAATTAACTACTTGTTAGGAAATTTGAAACAAAAGCTCAATAAACTTCAAAATGCAGATATAACATAGGCAACATTGTATGATACAATGACATAAAATTATAAATTACAGACAAGTTTATGAAAAAAAATTCCTTCTGCCTAGAATCTAAAAAGTTCTTTTTTAAACAACTTCTCATCAACAAATCTAAACTAAAATCCTAGAATTTCTACCAAAGAATAATAAAAATACTAGATATCCAGATATGAAGTATAGAACTAAAGCAACCTTTAGAGGAAATTCAATAGCTTTAAATAACTTTATTAGAATAATTCAATGAAGCACAGAAATGAAATGAGGTAATATAATAGTGATTTAGAACACATAAAATATAGAACTAATAAAGAAATATAAAAGGTTATTAAATAATAATAGGTAAAACACTAGGTAAGTTAATTTAAAAAAAGAACAGAAACAGATTTGAAAAATGTAATAGAGAAATCATGGCAGAAACAGAGGAAATTAAAAGAAAAATAAGAGAACACTTAGCTCTGTGGAAATATATTTGCAAATTAGGATGAACAGAATACCTCTCATTTAAGAAAATCTAATGGCAAAACTGATCAGAACATATAGGAAAATCTAACCAAAATGATGTCCTTAGAAGAAATAAAATCAGTAAAACTCCAAGGCCATTTGAGTCTATGGAAAGTTTTAACAAACCTTTAAAGGGAATAAATACAATACTAGCGCTATTTAGATAACCATAACATTAAAAAAAAACAAACACTATTCCAAACTATTTTTACGAAGTGATATACTGATTTCAAAATCTGGCAGATTATACTTAAAAAGACTTACTGACCAATCTCATTTATAACTATTGTTTGGTTCATAAATCATGTTCAACTCTTAGCAACCCTATGGCCTATAACCCACCATCCTCCTCTGTCCCTGGGATTTTCCAGGCAAGAATACTGGAATGGCTAAACTCGAAAATAAACTCTAGCAGCAAAATTTAAAATTAAAATATCATTAATAAGAGGAGTTTATTTAATGACTCAATAATATTTATATATTAAAAATTATTAAATTGAAAGAACTAATTAGAAATATCACATGATCATCTCCATGAATGTTCAGCAGGTACCTGACAGAATCCAGCAATGAGTTTTGACAAAAACATTCAATTAAATGACTAGATTAATATTTCCTTAACATGATTTAAATATATATTTTGGCCCAAAAGCCAGCATCACAATTAAGGGGGAAACACTGTAGCCATGCTACTCAAGTCAGGAAGGATTGACTTTAAAGTCATCTCGGGACTCCCCAGTGGTACAGCGGTTAAGAATCCGCCTGCCAATGCAGGGAACACAGGTTCAGTCCCTCCTCTGGGAAGATCCCACATGCCTCAGAGCAGCTAAGCCTCTTCTCCACAACCACTGAGCCCACGTGCTGCAACTACTGAAGCTCACTTGCCTAGAGCCTGCGTTCGGAAATGAGAGAAGCCTGCGCACTGCAGCAAAGAATTAGCCCTCCCTGGCCGCAGCTAGAGAAAGCCGGCAGGCAGCAACCAAAGATTAAATTTTAAAAAAAAGTCAGCTCTGTATCCCCGTTGCAGGGTAACCTTGTAATAGAGGTAACAGTACAATCAAATAAGGAAGTGTAACATTCAGAAAGAGAAAGATAAAATATCCATCAACACAAGCAGGGATAAAGAAGTCTTGGAGTAGCTGTACAAATAAATACTATCCAGCTGTGACCATGAATGGATTACTGCTCTACATACCTTTGTGGCTGAATCTCAAAAACATAATGTAAACAAAAACAACAAATACACAGAAGAATGAATACGGTACGATTTTGCTTATATAAATATCAATGCAGACAAAACTTTAGTGTTAGGCGGCAAAATTATATAATACAGCAAAGGAAAATTTAGCACAAAATTCAACAAAATGGTCACTTTCAGGGGAGGTGATTTAGTTGGGGACGCACAGGTATCTTTGAAGGGTACTGATAATATCCTATTTCCTATGCTGGGTGGTCAGTGCACAATTTTTCACTTGTTCTTTTTAAGAAATATGTTCATCATACACTCTTTATATTTCATATTTTCACAATAAAACTAAACTTCATAATATTTTTGCTTGTAATTAAAATATACTGATTATGGGTATGCTTGTTTTAATATTTTTGACATTTAAGAAGGCCAAAATTTTAAGGAAAACATTACATATGTACCCTAGATTCAGAAAAGATGTATGTTGGCACTAAGGCAAAGAGAATTTAGCTGTGAAAATAATTGTGATGGCTATCTCAGAATTCTAAGAGTTGAGTTACCAGCAGGGAAAAGGGAGATGGAAAAAAGTTAAATAGGAATATTAAAGATGAAACAAGTAGGATAAAAATATTCTTGCTGGAGAATAAAAAATCAGTGAAGTTACTGAAAATTATAGATCTGCTGCCTTTATTTATGTTTTTAAACTTTTCCCCCCTTTTCATTTGTAAATATTTTAATATGTACATTTGAGAAATAAGAACTCCTTTAAAAAATACCAGTAACACACCTAAAAAATTAACCTTAATTCATTCAGTCAATGGTCAAATTTCTAAATATCATATAAATTAATAAATACTTTAAAATGCAGTTAAATAAGTATCCAAGTAAAAATTTACATATTGCAATTGATTGGTATATCTTTTAACCTGTATGTTCCCTTTCATCTTTATTTAAATTGAGACTTATGTATTTAAGAATATTTTTTCCTTTACCTACCCACAGTCTGGGATTGTTGATAACATCTCCATGGTGTTATCTGACACGTTCCTCTATAATTTGTAGCTCCTGTAAATTAGTATGTTGATCTAGAGAGGTTCTTCTCAAAGGGTGGGCTTGGACAGCAGCCTCAGGTTTACTTGGGGACCTGTTAGACATGCAAAGTATTGAAATTTACCCCAGGCTCACAGAATGAGAAACCCTGGAAATCAGTCCCACAATCAGTAGTTAACAAGCCTTCCAGGTGATTTTGATTCTGGTGATGTTTGAGATGAGCTGACCTAGAGGGTTAGATGGTTTCAGGCTTGATATTTTTTGTCAACGTCATTTTATAATAGTGGTGTGTTCTCATAAAAGGCATATAGTACGTGACTGTTTTTCCTTTTGTGACCATTGATGATCAATGCTTAGATCTATGAGTATATTAAAGATCACAAAATGGGGCCAGTCTAATTCTACCATTCTGTCTTCCTTTATTACCTGAAAGCTTTCTAAGCCTTTAGCTACTATTTAGTAACCCAGTGTCTTCATAAACAATTTCAAATCCACTAAAACCTGAAATAATAGTACAATACACTTTTCACCTGGATTCACTAGCTCTTAATATTTTGCAGCATTAGCTTTTCTCTTTTTCTCTCTCTACACACACACACACACACACGCACACACAAATCTGTATGTACACTCGAAAGCAACTTCCGGATATGACCCTTTACCCCAAATACTTCAACATGCATTTCTTATGAATGAAGATAGTCGTCTACAAAGCCACCCAAGATATTTAAAAATGAGCCAATAATACCTACCATAGAGTCCCTATTCAAATTTCTTCAATTGTTTACAAAATAATCCTTGTTACAGTTATTATTGACCCAGGATCCAATGAACGATTATGCTTTACATATGATGACCTTATCACTTTAGTTTCCTTTAATGTAGAATAGTACCATCTCCTGCTTGTCTTTCATAGCATTGCATTCCCTAAGGGTCAGATCCAATTCTTTTACAGCAGGGATCCCCAGCTTCCAGGATCTAATGCCCGATGATCTGTGGTGGAGCTGATGTAATAATAATAGAAATAAAATGCACAAAAATCATCCTGAAACCATCCCCTCTACCCCCTCGGTCCGTGAAAAAACTGTCTTCCGTGAAACTAGTCCCTGGTGCCAAAAAGGTTGGGGACCACTGTTTTAGAGAATATTCCATAATCTAGATTTCGTTGTTTCCTTGTGAACATGTTCAGATTAAACATTTTGGTGAGAATACTATGGAGGTTGTATTTTGAGCTTCAAATAGCATTCCATCAAGATGGAATCAAGTAATTTGTTCCATTACTAGGGATGCTACATTTGATCATTTTGTTAAGGTGGTAACTGCTACATTTTTCTACTTTAAAAGAAGGAAAGTTCAGTAATTGATATAAACAATTATATTTAACTTAATTGGCTACCCAGACGGTTCAGTGGTAAAGAATCCACCTGCCAATGCAGGAGATGTAAGAGATCCCTGGTTTGGAAAGCTCCTCTGGAGAAGGAGATGGCGACCCACTCCAGTATTCCTGCCTAGAGAATCCCATGGACAGAGGAGCCTGCAGTACATAGGGTTGCAAAGAGTCAGACAGGACTTGAGTGACTGAGCATGGACATACACGTGTCTAACTTAATTAAAAGCATATAGTGACAGTACTTAAAGTGACTTACCATTATCATTAAGCGGATTTAAAATTTAGCCTATAACTTTCCAAAGAGCATTAATCTACACAGAATATGGCCTGCTCTGCTTTTCCAAGCATCATGAAATTCAACCCAATCGTTTATTGGCAGAAATTCCCCAGTTGAATTTTTTTTTCTTGTTCTTTCATGTCCACTAAACATATAGTTAATAATGTGAATGTTTATAGTCTATTTTCTTAAAAAAATTGCAAGAAGATTAAATTATTTCAGACTCTCAGGGAAAGTATAAAAAAATTTACTTATAAAATCACAGAATATACGAAAACATGTATATATATACTGGGTACATTTTTAGCCTTTAGAAGAAATAACTTCTCTCTTCTTAAATTCTCAGTCTTTGAAACCAGAATTCTTTCCTTCACTCTGTATACGTTTCAAGTAATTTTTGTTATGACTACTAAGGAGGACTGCGGGCTGGTATCATGCGCATTGTTGTAATTCATACAGTGAAATGATTCCCTTATTCAACAAGGAGCTTGGAAAACACCCCTGTTCTTGCCGTACTCTGATGTCTGAGGGCCAGCCTTTGGCCACTTAATCACATCATTTTAGATGGAAGTTTGTTTTGACTTCCAATTCTGCCCTACATTCTCCTTGGTTGTTTTGCTATACTTATTTTTCTCTTTTCTGTCCTTCCTTGTGCACATGCAGGCAGAGTCTACAGAAGAGACTGACTGCTTTCCAAGTGAATTACCTGACAAGAATATTTTGCACTAATTATACCCACTCCAGCGTTCTTGCCTGGGAAATCCCATAGACAGAGGAGCCTGGTGGGCTACAGGTCATGGGGTTGCAAAGAGTCAGACATGACTGAGCGACTGAGCACATACTTTCATATCTACCTTAGTTTGTGTCTATTTCTGTTCATATTGCATAAAATATCAGATTTCAGGCTGCATCATCACTGTCTTTAATAATACTAACTAAAATCTATGCCCAGGTACAATTAGTTTTCATGAACTTGATAGAAGCAGGGATTATAATTAACCTTGTCTCACACTTTTGTGATACAGAAACGCCTTGGCTACAGCGAATGCTCTAAAGCCCACTATTAGAGCCACACTTCTGAATTATCTACATTTCCCCCAGGCTCTTATGATTCCTCCCTTTTCTGTTCTCTACCTCACTGTAGTCTATAGAACCGCATCCGGTGCTCTTTTGGGTTTCTTTCAAGTTTGGAGACCGGCATTTGAAGTTAGAAGCAAAATTCTTTTTTATTTAAGGATACCGGACCAGTTGTTTCAAAGAGAGTGTTTTATTTGGCTCACGATACTGTTTTCCATGCCTCATCACACTTTTCTACATGGCAATGGAGAAAGGAAATGTAGCGGGAAACAATTTGGGCCAAAATTCCTGGGGGCAGCAGCGGGAGGGTCTCAGCACCCAGCGTGGTTGGCCGCCTGACAGAGGCGGGCAGGCGTCCCCAGGCTGAGTCTCACGGGGGTCTGTGAGAATGGGTCCTTGCTGATCTGGGAGTCTCAACATCTCGGCACTCAGTCCGTAATGGGCTACTGGTGCCCCGAGACCATCTCGTTGAGACCATCTCGTTCTTAGAATCCGCTCGCTCACATTCTCAGGGGTGGCTGCCTTCCGCTCCGCCAGCAGCCCTCGCAGTGGTCCCGAGCTGCAGAGAGAGCCAGAGCGCTCAGCTGCTGTGGGTCCATTTGCCCAAGCGATCTAGCCCAGCAGAGAAACCATGTCGCAGTTTTATCCAGTGAAAGACCTCGGCCCTCCAAGGCAGTAAATGAACTTGTGTTCTATCAGTGTGACTAGAATAAATTTTAAATTTTTCTGGGTTTTGGTAAATATCATGATTTATTTTCTTGACTATTTATCCCTATTTATTGTGACTGTCTATCAGAGATGAATGCTCACCATCCTTCAAGTGATTCTTTAAAAAGGAGCCAGAGACCTTTAGAAGTATTTTAGTCTTAGTATTCCTTCAAACTTTTTTTTGGTTAAATGTCATTTACCATGCGCTGTAAAAAGACAAACAGTCACCACTGTCTCCTGGCATTTGCCAACACATTGTAGTCTTTTTGTTTTTCCTTTTTGGTCAATTTAAAGTCACTACTTATGAGGGAGGGAAAAAAAAGGCTTTTTTTTTTGTTGTTCAGAAGAAAAATTCAGTGCCAACAAAAATGAGACACAAAGGAACTCATTCCTTTGATTATATTTGAACTTTGGTTCCCTCTACAAAAAGGCCAGCCTGACATTGGCATATTAACATAACTGCAAAAAAAGATGTTAAAACACAGACTTTATCAATCTGTGACTTTTTAAAACTGAACAGAAGAATCCTATATATAATAAATAAACCTCCAGATTCATTTATTTGGTTATCAATGGTGCTAATAAAAATAAAAATTCTCTGTGTTTTAGCAATGGTTCACTTACTACACATGAAGTGTGACATTAGTCATTATGCCATTTTTTCTTTTAAGAGGTAAATTTTAGGCCAAGGAGATAAGTATATTTATGGGTCACATTTAACTACAAGGTGATAAAATTACCAGTTTTTTGGTCTATTTTTAAGCTCATGAATGAAATTTAGGTTGTTACTTGGAGGCAGATATTGAAGATAGCTGAGCCACCCTCAGCCTGGGTTTCTGAGGGACCACCATGCAACAGAATCACCAACTGGCAACACTTCCTTCAGACTGGTCCATGATCAAGAAGGCAATTTGTTTCTTTAAGCCACTAATTCTTTTTTTTTTGGCGGGGGCTGTCTCTTTAATGCAGCAATTTATCCTTACTCTCACCAGTGTAAATTTATATGTGCCTACACTAGGCAGAACACAAAGTGATCGGATAATAGCACTCTGAGTTTGTCAGGCATGAAATATGACAGGCATATTTAACGTTATTAAGTTGGAAATGTGGTGATGTCCATGCTTTTGCATATTGGAAAAATCTCAAGTAGAAAGCAACTGAAAGTGAAAGTTGCTCAGTCATGTCTATCTCTTTGCGATCCTGTGGACATACAGTCCATGGAATTCTCCAGGCCAGAATATTGGAGTGAGGAGCCTTTCCCTTCACCAGGGGATCTTTCCAACTCAGGGATTGAACCCAGGTCTCCATATTGCAGGTGGATTCTTTACCAGCTGAGCCACCAGGCAAACCCAAGAATACTGGAGTGGGTAGCTTATCCCTTCTCCACTGGATCTTGCCGACCCAGGAATCAAACTGGGGTCTCTT
This sequence comes from Ovis canadensis, assembly GCF_042477335.2. Classification (NCBI taxonomy): domain Eukaryota; kingdom Metazoa; phylum Chordata; class Mammalia; order Artiodactyla; family Bovidae; genus Ovis; species Ovis canadensis. The sequence goes on from NC_091248.1 coordinate 28,167,433, forward strand.
GCATTGCAGGCGGATTCTTTACCAACTGAGCTATCAGGGAAGCCCTCCACAACAAATGTGAATTCAGACCTTCACTGAAGACTCAGACAAATTTTAGGCTAGACTTACTGAAACCTGCTACAAAGCTGTGTGACCAGTAATAAATGACCCAAGTGAAGAACTGAAAGTCACTCAGTCATGTCTGACTCTCTGTGACCCCATGGACTATAGAGTCCATGGAATTCTCCAGGCCGGAATACTGGAGGGGGTTACCATTCCCTTCTCCAGGGGATCTTCCCAACCCAGGGACTGAACCCAGGTCTCCCACATGGCAGGTGGATTCTTTACCAGCTGAGCCATCATGGAAGCCCCAAAGAACCCTTTTAAGTGTCAAAAGATTCTGAAAGTGGAGGAAGTAAAGACAGTTATGAGAACATAGAGTACAGTATATACTTTTCAGTTCAGTAAATTTATATAGTTCTCTTTGCAGAATGTGTTTGATCATTGTTCAAAAATCATTTTGCCTTCTTATTGTCTTAAGATACTACTTCTTAGCATCTAAAGATATATTATATAAGTAAAATAAATAATATGCCTGCATGCTGAGTCACTTCAGTCATGTCTCTGTGCCACCCTATGGACTGCAGCCCTCCAGGCTCCTCTGTCTATGGGATTCTCCAGGCAAGAATCCTGGAGTGGGTTGCTGTGCTTTCTTCCGGAGGATCTTCCCAAGCCAGAGACCAAACCTGAGTCTCTTATGTCTTACTTGCACTGGCAGGCAGGTTCTTTACCCCTAGTGCCACCTGGGAAGCCCCGCAATATATAATATCATCAAAACTAATTATGTATATATGTGTGTATGTATGTATATATGAAATCCCATGGGCAGAGGAGCTTGGATGGAGACCATGGGGTCGCAAAGAGTCGGGCATGACAGTGGCTCAAGAGCAACAGCAACTACATATATAAATAACATATCTCTCTCTTGTATTTTTTGGCTACTCTATTGTCATTAAGGGTGTGATGCCAAGTGAAGGTGAGAAAAAAATTTCTTTTAACCTGATTTATTCCATCTGAAGCATAGTACAGATAACTCCAGAATTATTGCTCCAGAATAGATTATCTGGGGAACTCCCCTCCTCTCTTTTCAATTTATAGACAAAGGAGCTAAGACAGAGAGAGAGGAGGGGAGTGATTTGGCCAAGGCTGCCAGTGTGGCAGGTAGAACAGAGGTAAATACGCCTCAGCGTGTGTTACCCAGTGGAATTTACATGCGGATTAAGTATGAACAGGTTGCTGCCAGTGTGGTAAACAGTAAATGTTCTTGAAGAGCCAATATCCTCCCACAATTTTTCAGGTTAGCTGTACAGATTTTGGGAAGCCCTAGACACCTGCGGATTGGGGGCTTCTCAAAATAGAGTAGCATAAAGGAGAATATCGACTACAGAGTTTTGCTTAGGGACACTCTATGTAACTGAAAGACTCTTATAGCATCAAAAGTTAGTATAGATGTGTTTCCTGCATTTCTCGTTGGACATAACATAGAGAGTGTTAACCATGGTTTATGGCACTAGTGAATTCAATTTACTTTCTTATATAGGATATAGGAGTTTATGAATGTTTTAACTTGGTATCCTAATCTGTTCAAGAACCTTTAAAGTATTGTAATTATGTGTATTTGTGTTGCATTGATTCATTTATTTACTAAAGTAATAATTTTTTAATGCTTATCAATGTGCCAGGCTAGAGATACCACAATGAATAAAAGAAACGAATATCTCTGCCTTTAGGAGCCATAGATAGCTATCCGGACCCTATTGTTTATAACTTTGGGAGCATTCAGCTACCTGGAACTCAAAAAACGTCAGGACCTTTTCAAATGGAGCTTGGTAGGAATGACTTCCCTTTAGAGGACTATCTGGAGACTAGTGGAGAGTACACACCATTCAAGTGATCTGGAAACCTTCAAACTAAGAGGAAGTGGATGTGGGAAATGCCAGCAAGGCTGAGGTCTTGAATTCAATTCTGTCCAAACGAAGATTATTACCCTTGAAACAGATTTGTTGCAATATGGTTTAATTCATATGCCAGTACTAATAATCTCTGATAGCTCCCTATTTCTGTTTTATTATTATTACCAAACTTATGTTACCATTCAAGAGCTAGTGTTACACCATTGGATCATTTGGAAAGCCAAACTGAAGGTCTTTAGACACACGAGACCTAGGAATGTGAAAAGCCAACGCCAGTCTCCTGGAACTAAATAAACCCACAGCTAAGCTCAGATTTGCAAAACCCAGCAAGCACAGCAGACAGCCCAGTTTGGAGGAGGCCAAACACTCTTCTGAGACCTGCAAAAGCAACCGGCCATCATCCACCAGCAGAGAGAGGCTTCGATTAAGAGGGATGCAAGCAAACCCTCAGTCCGGCAAGCCCTCAACAAAAAATCTTCACATCTAACTGCACAGCTGAGGCTCCTGTGTGACCTATTTACTGAACGAGATGTGCTTCCTATGGTAGCCCACTTTAATAACAGAGATTAATGACCGCAGCCTTTAGTTTCCACCGAGACTCAGTCACTCTTGGTAGCTGAAATTAGACTGAACTGACAGGCCTGAAAGAGTTAATGTCATTGCTTCAGGACAGGGATTGCCACATGCCACCTGACAAGGGCGCATACTAACATTTTACCAGAGTGAACCGATACGGACAGTTGTGAGTGTTGACTTTGAGGCATATTTTTCCTTGTCTTTCTCTTTCATTTCCCTCATTTGGTTCAAGATGTGTATGTGTGTTGCATGTGACCTTTGCTGAGTCTGGCAAAGCATATGAAGAATAATCTTTCTAAACTCATAAAATAAAATACCATTGTAAAGGTAGCCAAATATGAAATACAGTTATCAAAATATTTAAATAAAAGTTAATTCATGATATGGTATTATATGTGCTTCTTTTTAACACATTAAACACATTAAACACTTTATTTATCAAAATTAACACATTATTTATTAAACACATTATTTATCAAAATATTTAAATAAAAGTTAATTCATGATATGGTATTATATGTACTTCTTTTAAACACATTAAACACCACTATTTCAAAATAGTGGTGAGCATAGAAGATATTTTGAAATGCTGCAACACTATAATGTGATATGAAAATATTTGTAATTTCCATGGGTGATAGTTACAGGTATTCCTATACCACTGTGGTTTGCTGCTGACATTCATAAGTAAGGAGATGCTAGATTTCCGAGTAAGAAATAAAGCATATAATTTATTTTCTATTTTTTAATATAAAGAGAGATAAATAGATATATAAAAGGTATATAATTTGTACTATATAAATTAAAAAAATGGAGATATGTTTTTTTCACATTCAGGCTCATAGCCTCTTGAATTCTATCCTGGACTCCAGGTTAAGATCTGCTGATCAATCAGTCAAGAGGTTTCTTTATCTTAGACCAGAAGTTACAAACTAGTAGCCTTTGGGCCATATCTGGTCCTTGGATGCATTTTATAAGAGTTGCAGCATAAAATTTTCTGGTGTTTTATATATAACTATCCAGATCTGCAGCTTCCCTTGAAAAACGAGTGTGCCTGACAATACTGAGCTAAATGCTACATGGCTATTCAGTTGACCTTGTGATGAGGGGGTTATCCTGCAGTATCTGGGTGGGCCCAACATAATCACAAGGGTCCTGAAGTGTAAAAGAAGGAGACAGGGCTTCCCTGGTGATCTAGTGGTCAAGAATCCTCCTGACCACTGTTTACAACAGCTAGGACATGGAAACAACACTGATGTCCATCGGCACATGAATGGATAAGAAAGCTGTGGTACATGTTTATGTACCATGGAATATTACTCAGTTATAAAAAGGAACACATTTGAATCAGTTTTAATGAGGTGGATGAACCTGGAGCCTATTATACAAAGTGAAGTAGGCCAGAAAGAGGAAGACAAATACTGTATATTAACACATCCATGTGGGATTTAGAAAGATGGTAACAACAATCCTATGTACGGCACAGCAAAGGAGACACAGTTGTAAAACACAGGCTTTTGGACTCAGTGGGAGAAGGTAAGGGTGGGATGATTTGAGAGAACAGCTTTGAAACATGTACATTATCATACGTAAAACAGATGACCAGGGTGAATTCAGTGCATGAAGCAGGGCACCCAAAGCCAGTATTCTGGGACAGAGGGCTGGGGTGGGGAGGGAGTTTCAGGATGGGGGGACACGTGTATACCTGTGGCGATTCATGCAGATACATGGCAAAAACCACCGCAGCATTGAAAAGCAATTATCCTCCAATTAAAATAAATACATGAAAAAGACTCTCACAGTACTTGTCACGTGGTAGGTACTCAGTATGTAATAGTCACTACTACTACCATTGTTATTGATGTGGTTTCTGTTTCTTTTAGCCCTTTAATGTAACAAGTGTACAGCCACACTCTCATATCCTGAGTCATGTGACCTTGTCTTTTACATTCTCTGATGAGTGTACTGACCTATGAGAACCTGAGCTGACTTGTCCATTCTTGAGCTTTCTTAAAGTTCTCACTAATCAGGATGGATAAACCAGCTAGTCTTTTCACACCTGAAACACAAGTGTCTCACGACAAGAGCTGAACAGTTTTTCAAATTAGTTCTCAGCAGGTTACTACCTGCACTGTAATCTACCTAATAAACTCTAGGGAAATACAAGTTCTTAATCAGACCTCGGGAAAAAAAAGAAATAAAAGAATCTGCCTGCTAATGCAGGGGACACAGGGTTCGATCCCTGGCAGGATAGATCCCACGTGCCACGGGGCAAGTGAACCCGTGCACCACAACTGCTGAGCCTACGTGCTGCAGCCTGAAGCCCAGGTGCCTAGAGCCCCTGCCCTGCCACAGCAGAAGCCACTGTAGCGAGAAGCCCACACAGCTCAACCGGAGAGCAGCCCCCGCTAGCCACGACTAGGGAACGCCTGTGCGCAGCAATGAAGACCCAGCACAGCCAGAAGGAAAGAAAGAAAGATTAAAAAAAAAAAAGAGGCAGAAAACAAAGAATCCGATAGATGGCAATGTAAACATGACTATCCCTGACATTTCTGGCTTTGAAATTGGAGGAATGGGGCGACAAGCCAAGGAATATCGGTGGTCTGGTGTTGCAAAGAGTCGGACATGACTGAGCGACTGAACTGAACTGAACTGATGGAAGGCAAGGAAACAATCTCCCCTAGGCCTCCCGAAGGAATTGATGACACTTTGACTTTAACTTAGTGACACTTATTTCAGACTTCTGACTCCCAGAACTGTAAGATAATTAAATTGTTATGTTGTAAGCTACTAAGTTACAGTAGCAATCGGAAACTAATGCAAGTGCCTAAGAAACATACTGAAGTTAGCTATTAGGTCATTCTTCACCAAAAGATTATAAGCTTCTTGTGGTAAACCACTAAGTCTTATTCAATTAAAAAAAATTAGTTCCTACAAAGCGCTCAGTACAAAAGCAGCAATCAACTTGTGGAATTCAACTGAATTAATATTTCATGTATCATATTGATCTGCTTGATGGTTAGTTGATTGATAGTGGTTTACCACTATTTGTTTTTGCTTTCAGACAATAATTATAATATATAATATAATAATATTACAATCAGGCAGTTTTAGAGACGGAAGAGACCTCAAAATATAGAATCCTTTTTAAAATTCAGTGAATTACTTTATGTGATATTTTTCTCTAAAAGTAATCTGCTTTTCTTTTTAAAAGTTTATTGATTTTAATTGAAGGATGATTGCTTTACAATATTGTGTTGGTTTCTGCCATACATCAACATGAATCAGCCATAGGTATACATATGTCCCCTACTTCTTGGCCCTCCCCCTCATCTCTCATCCCATCCCACTCCTCTAGGTTGTCACAGAGCATGAGTTTGAGCTCCCTGAGTCACACAGTGAACTCCACTGGCTGTCTGTCTTACATATGGGAGTGTGTATGCTTCCATGCTACTATACTACTTTGTAGCACTCACTGTTTCATCTGTTGACCACTTTATTTAGTAAAAGATTATTTCTTATCTACAGCCCAAGTTTGCTTTATTCTCACTTCTTTCAAGGTCCCAGTTAAGCTAAATTAATCTTAGCTTAGTTAAGCTAAGCCCTCTGGAGCAACCAAAAAGAATGTGACTCTTGCTTGTGTATCCTAGCGTTTCAACAGGTGAAGGTAGCTATCAGGAAGACTCCCACCACGACTCCTACACCTGCACACATTTTGTTTTACAATTTGGACAGATAACCCAAATGTTTTTACAGTTTTCTCACAGGAGCCCCTTTCCATTATGCCCATTCTCATCTGGACACTGTCTCTTGATGAATGATCCTCTTAAAACACAGTGCCCAATGTGAATCAATTTCCACATGTTGTCTCAGCAATGCAGTGGCAAACCCTGTTATCTTCCTGATTTGTCCATAAGGCCATGTAGCCTGTATCACTTTTGTAAGGAGAGGAAAGCAGCCTATTAATTCATATTTGGTCAACTAAATTTTATTTTTTTTTCACATGTTAAATTAGGCTTTCAATCCTATAGTTGTACCATTGATTATTTGAGCCCAACAGCACAAAATTCATCCATTCCTTTTCAACATTATTGTATTGAACATTTCTATTTTTGCTTTCTTGCAGCCTAATGAACTAATTTAGAATTGTGATTCTGTCATGTAAAGTATCGTTTCCTCTCAATTAAATTCAACAAACATTTATTGAGCAATTACTAAATGCCTAGCATTGCACTAAATGTATTTGATCATCTGCCAGATTAATAATATATGTTGCTATCCAAGTGATTATGAATTTGATGAACAGGATGGGGTTTTCTGGGACTTCCATGGTGGCCCACTGGTTAAGACTGCACTTTGCCTGCGGGGGGCAGGGATTCAACCTCTGGTCCAAGAACTAAGATCATGCATGCTGTGACAAAACAGCCTAAATAAATTAAAAAAAAAAATAAACTAAATAAAGAGAATAGAGCCCTTCTTACAAAGTGTCAGACTCATTAATCAACATCCTCGGAGTACTGTCAAATTTAAATCAGGCTACCCACATAACCTTCTCCAGTCCGCATTTCTCCCCTTTGTTCCTTATTCTGAAACTTTGCCAGATTCCTTTTTGAAAGCCAGATGCTCTGTATTGCTCTGATCCAATATATGATGTCATATGTTTTAACAAGGCATGTATGTGTGCTAAGTCACTTCAGTCGTGTTTGACTCTTGGCGACCGTACGGACTGTAGCCGGCCAGTCTCCTCTGCTCATGGGATTCTCCAGGCAAGAATACTGGAGTGAGTTGCCATGCCCTCCTCTAGGAGATCTTCCTAACCCAGATCCCTGACCCAGGGATCGAACCTGCATCTCTTATTCCTCCCGCGTTGGCAGGCAGTTTCTTTACTGTTAGCGCCAACTGGGAAGCCCGTTTCAACAAGGAAATGCATTTAAATGCGGTTCTGTGATGCAGTATGTGATGAGTGACATTCAGGAGATCAGACGCATCTTTTCTCCCTCCCTTTCTACTCCTTCCTTAGATCAGTTGCAAACAAACAGAATGATAGCAAATGAGGTCTCAAGATATCAGAAAATACAATCCCCTTTGCCTGGGAAATCATGTTCCCTTTCAAAGAAGAGAGAGTTTGGGACTGGAGAAACTGACAACAGAAATAAAGTGGTTGCTAGAAAAAGATGTCCAAGTGGGATTTCTGTTAAAAGATACATGAAGAAGTAGCCTTGCTAGTTTCGGTTTGTAATTTTCCAAGCAACCCCAAAGGGTTTGGCCTGAGATCGAGACTGAGGGCAGCACGGTGCAGAGGGCCTTGTATGGAGTTGTCTTAGCAACCAAGCCCTTTTGCTGCCTGACTCAGCAAGGCAGGGAAGTGAGAGAAGCTTTGTGGAATGTGCTGAACTTTGCAAGAGGTTGGTTTCCCACTATCGGGAAAGTTAAATTAAAATTTCCTCAGTGTATGTGATATTCTTATTCCTAAGGCTTTTGGTTTAAAAACTTGGCCTGAGCAGCGTTCTGACAAACAAGGGGTGGTGAGAGACCTTAACGACATAACCAGACGGTTCACCATCAGCGTGTTCTCTGAAACCAGCCTTAGTGACTGCGCGTGTTCCGAGCCCACCTTGCCCTGGCTGCCCAGCTGGAGTGGAATACCCACTGGGCCTGGGTGTTCAGCTCGCCCACCACCCGTTTCTTTCCTGCGGCTGTCATCAGTGACTTTTCTAAAGGGAACGTCTGCACTCGATTCAAAATACACTGATAACGCCCGTTGTCTTTAAGATAAGAACCAAACTTAAGGTAATATACGAGACCTGAGAACACGTGGCTCACGCCTCGTCTCTGGCCACTCCCCCCAGCCCCCTCCTCAGCCTTCCTGCACTTCAGCGCTCTGGAACTACTGGCATGTCTTCGTTCCACCAAATTCCTTTTTGCCAGCTTTACCTGCTGCTCCCTCTGCTTGGGCTGCCCAGCAGCCCCCTCCCTCCCCATTCCCCCATCTTGTCTCAGACATCATCCACGTCTCTCAGAAGCCTTCTCCAGCTTCTCTCCCCTTTTCCCACTTTGTGAGGATAGTGGCCACATATCATATTATTTTGTAATAATGATTGCAGAAGACAAACAAAGCCCTTATTTAAATGCCTAGAGAGCTGCATAGGATTCATAGAATTTCTATCCATCATAGCAATTTATGCTAACGAAACACTCATTAGATACCCACAGTTAATTGGCTGGGTCAGAGTGCTTCTGCAGCTTGTGTCTGTGGGGGGCAAGTGATTCCACCAGCTTCATGCTTGTCATTCACGAGCACTACAAATATAACCAGGAGCTGATCTCACCTCCATCTTCTCCAGCTCCTGGCTGGTCATTCAACACCATGCTCAAATGTGCATTTTCCACAGAGTCTTCTGTGTTCCTTTCAGCCAGAACTAACTCTTCAATCATTCATATTTACTTTAACTTGTCCATATTTTTTAATCTAGGTAAACTGGGCAAGTTCTTGGTTCCTCTAATTCATTGATTAAAAAGAGGATTCCTTAAGGGACTGGTTTTTCTTACCATTTGCATTTAACCCAGGTTATATTGGATTAACAAAAATATAATTTACTTTTAGCCAAAAATCCTATACCTTTTGCTGGTACAGTTTCCACTGGCTATTGGTGAGAGTCGGATCTATATGTATGGTGCACACAGACCAACTTCTTCTCTTTTTTAAAAAAATAGTCTTCCCTGCTTGTCTCTATTCTCATTCTAGCCACACCCTACTATTCTGCCTATATTCATTCTATACATTTCTTTTTTTTTTTTTTTTGGAAAAAAGTAAACTTTTCTCTTCATCAATGACATGAACACTTACAGAAAAATCACAATATGAGAGCTGATCATTTAGCTCAGTAATTTGGACAACCAACAGGAACCTACTGCACAGCACAGGAAATTCCGCTCAATATTATAACCTCAATGGGAGAAGAACTGAAAAAGGATAGATACAAGTTTACATATAACCAGATCACTTTGCTATATACCTAAAGCTAACACAACATTGATAATCAACTATTTGTTGTTGTTGAGTAGCTAAGTTGTGTCCAACTCTTTTGTGACCCTGTGTACTGTAGCCCACCAGGCTTCTCTGTGTATGGGATTTCCCAGGCAAGAATACTTGAATGGGTAGCCATCTCCTTCTCCATATTCCATGCCTTTCTTTATGCAGTTTTCTCTCTTGGAATGCTCTTCTTTCCCACATCACTATTGAATTCATACCCAGCTTCAAGGTTAAACGCAATCTTCTATGAAACCACCTTGGTTAATGGTCTGAATCTGATCTCCTTTTTTTGACCTCCCTCCTCCTGCCCTCAATGTCATTTGTTTATACTGTTCCAGAGCACATGCCTTTTCTTATGATTGGTTTTCATTGTTTCTGTATGCCCTTTCCTTCCAACTAAGTTGGAATTTCCTTCTCATCTTATTTATTGTATCTACTATGGCTCTTAAAACAGAGCCTGGTACAGAGTAGGTGACTGACAAATATTTGTTGAGTGAATAAAAAAAAAAAAGATAGGTGCTCAAAAAACATCAGCTGAATTGAACTAATCATACAGATTTCCAGCCACTGAATGACTTAGATATTTGTTGAGACTTCACTGAACCCACATAAGAGCTGCAAGTTGCAATCAATTCCTTGCGAACTTTCTCCTCTTGAGATGGTCAGTCCTCAGCAAGAAGAATGGATGACAGTAGCTTTGAGGGCAGCAAGCAGAGCATTAGACAGAAAGACAGTATACTTCTCTGCTCTTCTTCCCAGATTACTCCTGAGGGCATGGGTGAGCTGGTTTACTGGATGGTCTAGGGAGAATGACACTGCCATGTATATCTCATAGTGAAGTCACTCAGTGGTGTCCGACTCTCTGCGACCCCACGGACTGGAGCCTACCAGGCTTCTCCGTCCATGGGAAGAATACTGGAGTGGGTTGCCATTTCCTTCTCCAGGGGATCTTCCTGACCCAGGGATTGAACCCAGGTCTCCTGCATTGGAGGCAGATGCTTTAACCTGAGCCACCAGGGAAGTCCACGTATATGTTACTGAGAGGAAACAGTCATTTTCTTTTAAACCTTTTAACCTTCTCAACTCCTGTATTCAGGCTGGAGCTTAGTCATAGCAGGGTCTTTGCATAATAATCCATCCTTAGATTTTTAGGAGAGGGTATGGTCAGAAAAACTTCCACTTGCTTTGGTTTGGCCATAAAAAAAGCATGAACTCATATTATAGACAGGGAGGATGAATGACAAAATGATCAGATGAGCAAGATGGAATAATTAAGAAAATTTGTCAGCAATATCATAATCAGCTGGATCTTTACAGAGATGGTCTCACATTTATCTCATTTGAACAAGAACTCTTCCAAGCCTCAGGATCAGAAAAGTGAAAGTAGAAGTGTTAGTCACTCAGTCGTGTCCAACTCTTTGTGACCCCATGGACTGTAGCCCGCCAGGCTCCCCTGTCCACTGGGGATTCTCCAGGCAAGAATACTGGAGTGGGTTGCCATGCCCTCCTTCAAAGAATCTTCCCAACCCAGGGATCAAAACCAGGTCTCCTGCATTGCAGATGGATTCTTTACTGTCTGAGTCACCAGGGACTGTGTTATAGAATGTGGCTGTTTTATAGAACGAACACTTGGCCTGAATTGCAAACTGAGTTCAAGGTGAGTCTAGCAGTACCTTCTACTTTTGCTTTATTCTTTCACTTCACTAAGTTTCCATAACAGAAACATATACCCTATATATTAAAGAAGCAAAGACAACATTCCCAGTGCTGTCTTCTTCCCTTGTGAGGGCTACACATGTGTGTTCATTTGGTGATTCTTCAACAACCTGTGCACCCAAGATGTATTCACTTTTCTTTATGTATATTTCAATAATGAGGTTTATTAGAAAAACAAACTAAATGGAGGACTGAGCAGCAGAAGAGAAAAGCTAAGGAGCCAAATAACAAGCTAAAAACTGGATCAGCTATCTTTACAGAAGAGAATGTTAACAACAAGTAGGTAGAAAATGTGCAAGAGAAGTTGGGAGACCTGGATGAGATATCTGAAAGTTTCAAAGCCTGTTTAACGATGCGTGGTTCTCCTGGGCTGGTCTGAAATAAAATAGAGACAGTGAAGGAAATCTTCAAGTAAATGACAAATAACACCTGGAAAAAAAGAACAGCTCTCAGACTGAATGATAACATCGTGTGCCAAACAGGATGAAAAACCTCACAGATCCGCGCAAAAGTATGACATTTCCATACACTAAAGATTAAGAAAATTGCAAAAGCTCCTTTAGAGAATCAAAATAGATAACCTGCAGATTTCTCACCTGCAATACTGGATGAGAGAAAACACTGAAGCAAAATCATCAAGAGTATTGAAGGAAAAGAAACTTTTGAGTCTAAAATTGAGATTTAGCCATTGTCAGTAAGAGTTTCAAGCATTCAAGGTTTAAGAGAGAGAGAAAAGAGCTCTCTCTCTTGCTGGTAGAGCCCTTTTTTACTGAGGTGCGCTTTCTTCCTCCATGTGATTCAGGGATAAGGCAAGACAAATTCTCTCCCCTGTTCCCTTTGCTAACCTAGCAACAAGCCAGCTCAGTGAGGAGAACTCTGAGGTCTCTAGCTGACACCAGAATTGGAAAGAAACCTCCTCCAGGTGGCTGCTGCCCTACACTCACATTGTCTCACCACCAAGACTGCTGCTCAGCTGAAAACTCCTGCTGCTACAGGACCGGTTAAGTTTCCGGCTCAGCGTGGCTACCTGTTCTCTGCCCCAAGGCACACTACCATGGTTCCTGCTTTGTTTGTTTCAAGCACGACTCTCTATGGGGAGTAAGTGCATTCTGGAAAGTTCTTCCTGTGTTGTCCAAAAAGCAAGTGTTATCCATGTCCTAAATTTATAGTGGTATTTGCCCTACCTTCTAGTCTGACAAAATGTTAGTTGCTCAGTCATGTCCAACTCTTTGTGACCCCATGGACTGTAGCCCACCAGGCTCCTCTGTCCATGGGATTCTCCAGGCAAGAATACTGGAGTGGGCAGCCATTCCCTTCTCCAGGGTATCTTCCCAATCCAGGGATCCAACCTGGGTCTCCTGAATTGCAGGCAGATTCTTTACCATCTGAGCCACCAGGGAAGCCCAAACCATCTTAATTAGTCTATATCAATCATAGTAATCCTGTTCCCCTTGAGAGTGGTTGGTACATACAGAAAGTGGTGGGTGACTCAGTCCTGACCAATAAGATGTGAAGATAAATCTGCTGGGGGACTTCAGCGAAAGGGCTCTTTTCCTTTCAAGAGCTCATAGGGAGAACAGGCAGAATGCTCGTCCTTTGGACACTGTCGTGTTTGCCAGTGATTCCTGGGATTGCAGCAGCTATTGCCAAGAAGGGCATCAACCCCAGAGCAGAACAGAAAGGTGGAGGATGGCAGAGAGGGTGGTGAGAAGGACCTTCCTTTATGTGACGGCTTTGCCTGCTGGAGCCACATTCATCTTAGGACTGGGTGGTAAGTGAGATAATTGAATTCCTTTATCATTATTATTTTTCAAATTTATTTCTTTTTTAATTGAAGAATCCTTTAGTTTTTAAAAACAATTTGAGTAGGGATTTTTGTTACTTACAGACCCAAATTTCCTAATTGAAACGTAGAATTCAAGAAACTTACCATATACAGATCTTCTCAGACACAGTTTACACCAGAGAGAAGAAATACGAAGTCAGGAAGAAACAATGAGATACGACAGCAATGATGAGCTTCCCAGCTGGCGCTAGTGGTGAAGAACCCAGCTGCCAAAGCAGGAGACATAAGAGAACACAGGTTTGACTCCTGGGTTGGGAAGGTGCCCTGGAGGAGGGCCTGGCTATATACTTAATCGCTGTCATGTCCAACTCTTTGCAACCACATGAACTTATAGCCTGCCAGGCTCCTTTGTCCATGGGCATTCTGGACAGAAGAGAATACTGGAAGTGGGTTGGCCATTCCTTTCTCCAGGGGATCTTCCTAACCCAGGGATTGAACCCAGGTCTCCTGCTTTGCAGGTGGATGCTTTACTGTCTGAGCCACGAGGGAAGGCCAAGAGTACTGGAATAGGTAGGCCTATCCCTTTTCCAGGGGATCTTCCCTTTCTCCAGGGGAACTTCCCCACTGAGAAATTGAACCGAGGTCAGATTCTTTACCAGCTGAGCTACCAGGGAAGCCCAGCCTGGTGGGCTACAGTCCATGGGGTCACAAAGGGTTGGATACTATTGGAGCGACTGACCATGCATGCACCATCTATAGATACTCTCGAAGACAGTTTACAACAGAAAGAAGAAACGCCAAGTCAGGAAGAAGCAATGAGCTACAACAGCAATGAAGAGCAGGGAAATGAGTGAAATGTAATGCAAAGCTGAAATCAGAATGAATGTATAATGTTTGTGAGCACTTAATCACAAATTCTACAGAATTAATTAAGCGCTAAACAGGTTTTAGATCATGTGCTTTGGGAGAAATAGAGGATTTATTTTGGAATTTTAAAACACATTTATTTCTCTGTGACTTGTCCTAGTTGAGCACTTGGGATATCTGATCTGGCGTGAGGAAATCTCTGTCTTGTTCTGGTGGGAAGGGCCATGCTCAGTGAATGTTTAATCCAATTGTCTAATCCAATTAGCCCAATGGGTGGGGCTGTGCTCCCTCCCTGTTAGTTGTTTGGCCTCAGGCAACCCGGTCCTGGAGTCTCAGTTCAGTTCAGTTCAGTTGCTCAGTCAGTTGCACAACTCTTTGTGACCCCATGGACTGCAGCACACCAGGCTTCCCTGTCCATCACAAACTCCGGGAGCTTGCTCAAACACATGTCCATCAAGCAGGTGAAGCCATCCAACCATCTCATCCTCTTTTGTCCCCTTCTTCTACCTTCAATCTTCCCCAGCATCAGGGTCTTTTCCGGTGAGTCAGTTCTTTGCATCAGGGGACCAAAGTATTGGAGCTTCAGCTTCAGCATCAGTCCTTTCAATGAATATTTAGGACTGACTTCCTTTAGGACTGACTGGTTGGCTCTCCTTCCAGTCCAGGAGACTCTCAGAGTCTTCTCCAGCACCGCAGGTCAAAAGCATCAATTCCTCCTGGAGTCTGCGGGCTCTGCGGTAGCGCTGCTGCGTGTGCGGCCAAGTTGCTTCAGTCGTGTCTGACTCTGCGACTCACGGATCATAGCCCGCCAGGCTCCTCCGTTCATGGGATTCTCTGGGAAAGAATACTGGAGTGGGTTGCTATACTCTCCTCCAGGGCATCTTTTCAACCCAGGGATTAAATCCATATCCCTTAGGTCTCTTGCATTGGCAGGCGTGTTCTTTACCACTAGCGCCACCTGGGAAACCCAGTAGGGCTACCGGCAACCTCCAAAAAGGGCTTATGCCAACACATGCACGAGGGTGAGGGATCTTTCAGTTGTGGCATATGAACTCTTGCTTGCTTCCTGTGGATCTAGTTCCCTGTCTAGGGATTGAACCTGGGCTCCCTGCCTTGGGAGCATGGAGTTTTAGCCACTGGACCATGAGTGAAGTCCCTCTGGAAGTTTAAAGAAAGCTTCATAGAGGCTGCAGCATGCAAACGAGGCCTTGACGTCTGAGTGGGATTTTAGGAGAGAACGGGCCTGAAGGGCAGTCAAGGCTTTAGGATGAGTGTGAAATGCATGGGAGGCTGGGGCCTCAGTGAGTGGTGGACTGAGTAATTGCTGTTCTGAGAAGTTTTAAGTCCAAAGTATTCTCCTGCCTACAACATGCATCGGAAATAAAACAGAAAATATTCTTACACCTCTGTTACCAAAATGTAGGCCATATGGATCTTTCAGTGTGGCAATTCTGGTTTCTGTGTATCCAGAAAAATAACAATGGGGAAAAGGGTCAAAGGAAGGGCACCTTAAACCATATGAAGGGCAGAGGCGCTTCTGGGGAGATGATGATAGACTAGAAAATGAGGGGTTTTCCGACCGTACTGACAGCAAGAAAAGCAAGAAGGCTTTCTGAGAGATTTGCAAAATCTCAAAGGACTACGGAAAGCATAAATATGACATAGTTCACCAAAGAGTTTTTTAAATTTTTATTTTAATGGGGTTAGTGAACTAATCCCAGTAAATCCTACTGAATTAAATAATAAAAAAGGACAAAAACAAATAAGCAATCCCAAATCTATGGTATTTTCTCAGTTCTGCTAGTTATTAGCTGTGTAATGCAGCAGATCAATAAATCTATACTTCAGTGACCTCAGGGATAAGAGGCCACTTCCCTGATCTACTTTATGGGATTATCCAGAGGGTCTGAGCAGACAACAGAAGTGATTGGGCGGGGGGGGGGGGGGGGGGGGGGGAGGGGGGGGGCGGGGGGAGGAGAAAACTTTTAGATTCTGTGGAGGCACAGAAGGAATCTCTTTTAGAATGCATTTTTGAAAGGGGGCAAGATCGTTCACTCAGGAGAGATGCCCAGGGGTGTCCTTTCAGAGAGAGGAAAGTGCAGTCTCCAGGGTGACTGTAGCCCAGAATGCAGGAAGCCACCAAGTTTGGTTCAGACAAATTACCAGTGTGGGCATGGAACCAAGTTGGAGACACATATAGAAAGGAATTATTAGATTTTTTTAATAGTGCGGGAGCTACGCCAAGACTTGCAGCTTTGGTTTGGAGTCTGCAATTAAGGGTGAACTTAGAAGGGAAAATGAAATGGAGGCAAGAGCCTGAACCTTTTTTGAAGCCATAACGACATAATTTGCAAGTTCAACCCTTGAGGTTCCACCATGCCACAGTAAAGTTGTTTATGTACTTTCACGTTTATGAAGCTTGGCGAAGGTGGTGGTGGACAGAGTGTCTAAAGAGAAAGGCAAAGGGTAAGATCTCGGGCCCATGGCATGGGCAAGGACATGAGAAAGTCACTCCTCAAACTGGCAACCGCCCCAGAGGCCTCCCGGCCTAATTTGTCCTTGGAGCATTTCTCTCTCCAGACCCCACCCTGGAAATGTGGCATGTAAACACACTTGGGGATTCTTAGAGGCACTTCAAATGATCTGCTGGTTTCCCACCTCTAAAAAGACTAGACCAGTTATACTCCACCTCTGGCTTATTTTTTAAATTGTGGATTTTTTGATTGTCATACTGATTGGGGGCCATTATTAACATTTACAGGGCAAATGTCAGGGATGTCTATGTTATGTGAGTTTGCCTGCACAAAGAATTTTTCTGCATTCCATATAGGACTTTCAAATATCCAACTGGATAGTCATGAATGTGTACAAACTTATGCATTATTTGAACTGAAAATCTAATTCTATTTTACATACAAGCAAAATATATTTATTACAGTCTTAACACATTCTAAACTTTCTAAGAATAAAACTTTATATGCTATTCAGAATTTTTTTCTAAGTTGTTCATTGAGTTGGAAATATGCATAACTGTTGGAAAATTACATTACTCAAGGGATTTAGTTGTCTATGTCACACATTTGTGTTAGTTTGTATCTGTAGTTGTTGAATTCAAAAGTGATTATCCCCCTAAATGCCAGCTTCTGACGACTTTATTGGGTCTTTCAATATAGTTACTGGGTTTCCCTGGTGGCTTAGACAACAATGCAGAAGACCTGGGGTAGATCCCTGGGTTGAGGAGATCCCCTGGAGAAAGAATGGCTACCCACTCCATTATTCTTGTTTGGAGAATCTCATGGACAGAGGAGCCTGGTGGGCTACAGTCCACGGGGCCAAAAAGAGTTGGACATGACTGAGTGGCTAAGCACAACAATAGGTGTATATAAGTTATATTGCCTATGAATTTCATTTTACAATTTTAAAGGGGAATTAACAAAATATTTGTAAAAAGGTGGCATTCGTCTCATTGGGACTGGGAAATGCTAGACTAAAAGCTGATAAAAAGAAAAAAATGGGAGGAGTTATGAATGTGAGTTGTGTTAAATGCCCATATTCTACACACTGTACCCATCCAAAATTTATCTGAAGGAAAATTACAACATGTATTCAGGTCAAGGAGGATCAAAAAATGTGCTCTTGTGGTTGACCCTAAGTGCCTCAGGGTCAGATTTTCAGTCCTTTTGTTTTAAGAGAGGAATTTGTCAGTAAACAATACCAGAAGATCTGAAAGAAAAATAAAAATCCAAAACCTCTTCGGCTTCTCAGTCAACAAGGAAAGACTTGCAAGCGCTCAGAACACTGTAAGTGAAGCAAAGCCCTGTCAGATCAAAGCCTTCTGCTTTCTTTTATGGAGCGTTAACAAGCTCTAAAACGCGGGTTACAAACAAGAGGAAAACAGATCAAAATTCTGACTTTTTAAGTTGAAAGTTTGCCTTTTTAGAAATGAAATTTTGATACATACTACAATATGAGTGGACCTAGAAAATATTATGCTTGGTGGAATAAATTGGACACAAAACAAATATTGTATGATTCCAACTTATATGAGATACCCACAATACACAAATTTGTAGAGAAAGAAAAACAGAAGGATTACCAGGGGCATGAGATTAGTTTAACAATAACTAGGAACATAGGTTTTTTTTTTTTTTTTTTGGCCTTGCCTCGCAGCTTGTGGGATCTTAGTTCTCTGACCAGGGATGTAGCTGGGCTTAAGGCCGTGAAAGTACCGAGTCTTCACCACTAGGCCACCAGGGAATGCCTGGACATAGATTTTTTTTTTTTTAATTAGAGATGGTAAAAATGTTTTGGGTATAGATAGTGATGCTGGCTATACAACACTGTGAATGAATTTAATGCCACTGATTTGTACATTTATGAATGGCTGAAATGATGAATACTACATTGTACGTAGGACTTCCCCCGTGTCTCAGTGGGAAAGAGTCTCTGCCTGAAGAGCATGAAACATAGGAGACGTGCGCTTGAGCCCTAGGTTGCAAAGATCCCCTGGAGGAGGGCATGGCAACGCACTCCAGTATTCTTGCCTGGAGAATCCCATGGACAGAGGAGCCTGGCAAGCTACAGTCCATAGGGTTGCAAAGTCAGACACGACTGAAGTGAGGTACGCACACATGTTGCATATATTTTTTACCACAATAAGAAATTAAATAAAAAAAAAGTTTGCCTTTAAAATAAAAAAGTTCAACCCCCAAATACATTTCTATTCCTACAGTCTGTAGATTTCCACCCCCACCCTCCCACCCAAGAGGTTTTATTTTATTAGAGGGAAGCCAAGTTAAAGTCTCAGTATTAATTTTCTGTCATGCTTTATCTACCAAAGAACAGATTTCCAATGTCTCTCACACATTTGATGCAATTTTTTCCATTTGCTAAACTTCATCAAAGTTCTTCAACTGATAAATACATTTGAAGTCAGAATTGAACAAGTTTTACCCTTGAATATAACAAAGTGTATCCTATCTAAGGCACTGGACTAATAGAAGATGTTTTCAGGGTTTTTTTTTTTTACAATATTTTAAAATTATTTTTTAAATTTATTTTTAGTTGGAGGATAATTGCTTTATAACGTGCTAGTTTCTGCTGTACAACAACATGAATCTGCTGTAAGTATACGTATATCCCCTCCCTCGTGAATCTCCCTCCCAAGTCTGTAGATTTTTAAGTCCCATGCCTTCCCACTCACATCCTTCTTTCTAACTCTGCATATTAAGCCATAAACACCATTTTATTGGGGGGGCAGGGGAGGAAGAAAAAGAACAAGGAAGTTCTGTGAAGGAAACTTCACCTTGCTGTTTACTGTCAGATCTTCAAATGCTGCTTTTAAAATACAGCAGGAAAGATGACTGTTTGACATATATGGGAGATTTATCAGGCTCCAAATACATTTTAATGAATGCAAAAGGTCTTAGACTCCTTTTCTTGGGCTGACTTGCCTGTGACTCCCTTTGAAAGAAGTTTAATTTCTCTGTGCCGTCGGAGCCTGGGGCCCATGCTTGCTGACACAATCATACACATGGCCGTTTCTTTCCAGCAGAGAAAAATAGAATATAAAAAAATGAGCTGCTCCAATATCTAATTTGGGGGTTGGTTTTCTAGCTAATCTTTTGAAACTGAAAACAGTTTTCTAAAAGCTGTCGTTTTCCCAGGTACTTTTTCTCATGATCACAAGAGCAGATGTCCACCACGCAGAGAATCAAGAAGACAAGCGTAACCAGGGCCCGTAGGTTCTACCAGAATCAGAAGCTGGAGGACCAGGCTGATGTGTCCTCCCCACTCTCCCCTTGAGGGGCTTCAGTCTCTCTAGGCCCATCTGTGCCTTAAGTCAGATTTCCACGGACAATGTTCTATTTTTAAGTCCTGTCTTTTCTGATTGAGAAGCTGCTTTGAATGAGATCTCTATCTGTATAGTTATGTTACCCTGTGAATGAAAACTTTTATTTACATGTCCATTTAAATGCACATCTCTTGGCAATGATGACCCTGGATGCAAGACAGCAAAAAAGACACAGATGTGTATAACAGATTTTGGACTCAGAGGGAGAGGGAGAGGGTGGGATGATTTGGGAGAATGGCATTCTAACATGTATACTATCATGTAAGAATCGAATCGCCAGTCTATGTCTGACGCAGGATACAGCATGCTTGGGGCTGGTGCCTGGGGATGACCCAGAGAGATGTTATGGGGAGGGAGGTGGGAGGGGGGGTTCATGTTTGGGAACGCATGTAAGAATTAAAGATTTTAATATTAATAAATAAATAAATATATAAATAAAAATAAAAATACAAAATAAATAAATAAATAAATGCACGTCTCTTTGTTGTTGTTGCTGTTCAGTCCTAAATCATGTCCGACTCCTTGCGACCCCATGGACTGTAGCACACCAGGCTCCTCTGTCTACGGGATTTCCCAGGCAAGAATATTGAAGTGGGTCGCCATTTCCAGATCTTCTGACCCAGGGAATGAACCGAGTCTCCTGCTTAGCAGGCACCTGGGAAGTCTAATGTCTCTATATCTATTTACAAATGCATATATACATAGACAAATATATACATAATATTAGTCAGAGATGTAAAACCTCTTTGTTCCACCAGTGGAGCTGCCAGGTGGACCATTAAATCTACCTGGATGGGCAGACAGGCTTCAACTGAGCCCAGCACATCCCTGACCTGGGTGTTTCCATCACAGGTCAGAGGCCAACAGAAGCAGTAACAGCCTCTAGATCACCTAAATAGAGCAATAGAAACTTCAAGAAAAGCCTGCCTTCCTGGAGACATCAAAATTTTCTTTTCTCCCCCCTTTTTTGAATTTTATGGGTAAGGCAAATAATAGAGTCTTTGCGTTTTATCAGAAAAGTTAATGAAGTTTACTTCTTTAGAACTTGGATGAACAGTAAACAAAATTACTTTGTCACTCCCCCTAGAGTACATCCCAGTGCTGTCACATTAAGCAAACTTATTTCTTCTCATGGGACCACAGCGCCTGATGGCTTGTGCAGAAAGAGCTGGAGAACAGGAGAGTACGAGGCACTTGGAGTCCTGTGTGATGGAAACGACAAGCAGAATCAGCTTTTTAAGTATTTATAATTTATCCCGGGCTTCCCAGGTGGCTCAGCGGTAAAGAAACTGCCTGCTAATGCAGGCGATGCAGAAGATGTCAGTTTAACCCCTGGGTCAGGAAGATTCCCTGGATCTTCCCTGGAAATGGCAACCCACTCCAGTGTTCTTACCTGGGAAATCCCATGGACAGAGGAGCCTGGTGGGCTATAGTCCATGCAACAACAATTTTAAGACTTTTAGGGAAACTGACTTAGGGCCACCCTGTGTGTCTGGGGGGACTTTGTTCTGAAATGTAGTGGGATAGCCTCAAGCCTCTTGCAGACAGAGGGCAGGCACTGGGCACTGAGAAGGCATGGCCCTTCCCTAGGGGATGGCTCTGCATTTTGAGGAGATGTCTGGGACTCTCACTGGACCACTGCTGGCTTGGCCTGGACTGCGCAGGCTTAACAAAGGCACCGGGGAGAGAAAGAGGGGCTTGGAGAGCACTGTGACGACACGCCCCGCTCCGCCCCGATCCCATCTCCCTGCTGCTCCCGGCTTCTGCTGACAGCTTCTGGAGCAAAGGCATCACAGGGCATCCTGACCAGCTGCCAGCAGAAGGAGAGGGCACCGAGGGGACTGGTCAGAAACCCCAACCCAGAGTTTGGAGAGTTGTCCCAAAATGGCAACAGGTCTTTGGGAGTGAACAATGGAGTTCATTTTAAGGAAGAAATATTTATGATTGAACACGACAGGCATAAAACGCTGGGAGAAACAACTTTATGGGCTACAAGAAAAAGAGTGAGAGTTTACCCATGGGCTGGTCCCCCTGCTTAGAGTGTTAAAAACCTTTCTCCCCTCCCCTGCGGTCTTTGGCAGGAGACGGTCCCCATTGGCAGAAGACCTGGGATTGCTTTTCCCTCGTCCCTAGTAAACTTGCTCTGGACTCTGGCTGGCGCCCTGTTGGATCGTCACCACTGACTACATTTCAAGTGGCATGTGGGGTGTAGCTGGCGGGAGAGCTGGGTTCTCTTGTGGTCAAGGAGCATTCAAAAGAGCAGGAGAAGGAACAGCCACGTCAAGGCCTGGCTTGTCCATAGGACGTGCCTTTGCCAGGAACCACGGGACGCCCGACCCCAGCACAAGGAAGGCCACATGGAGCGGCTGGCAGGGGGAACTGGCCCTCGGCAGGGCAGAGGAAGCAGCTTCTGTGGGTTTTTGCAGCGGTTGCACTGCCAGTGTTACACAATGTGATATGATGGCGGGGGCGGGCAGGGAGAGTGGTCTTTCTTGCTTTTCCAAATTACGATAGCATTTCCTTGAAAAATTAATAAAAAATGAGTTTTTTAGAGTGAAAAATGATCTGGAGCCATTTGCCCATTAGCCGATGAAATGAATGGCATATGGATATTTGAAAGGGAAATGGATAAATTGCAGTTTCACTCAGCTCCCTCAGACAAACGCTGAGACAGACAAGCTTGTTTCATCCTGGTCAGGAGCGTGTGGTTTGATGGTCAGAGGACAGGCGAGGGAGTCAGAAAGTCTGGGTTGCATTCCCAACTTTGCCGCTGACTCACTGGGTAACCTTGACCAATGGTTGCACCCTCTGTGTCCCCATCCAGAAAACGGCGATTTAATGACAGCCCCCAGAAAGGAATGTTTGAGCAGTTTCTAGGTATATGGGGTTAGATATTTTGAGGTCCCAAGCAGGCAAAGGTGGCAAGATTTCCAAACTTAATTTTCTTGTACAGGAAAGCATGGCTGAGAGCTTTTAGAAACAATTGGGGTTGAGAACACGATAAATCCCCATAACTGTCAGAAGTAGCCTTTGATATATGGCTTCAAAAACTCTCAAATCTCTAAAGCCACCCTGTCACCTTCCAAGGTTTCATGCTATTGGACTCTGTGAATTTATTTGAAAACAATTTAAAATTAAATTCCATGGCACTGAGTCATCTCCTGCCAGTCACTAAATACTAAGATGAAAATCTCTTGTGACATTTAACACAATGGCTGTTCAGAGGTCTTGCATTAGAATATTTTAAAGACTTTCATATTTTGATTTGCTGCCTTCCATAAGAATCTTAATAGTTTGAAGCACTGTTAATCATTTTCAGCCAGAACATGAATACCTCAGGTTTAGGATGACAACACTCCTCTTTGATTGGCTCTGTTTTTTTGCTTGTCTGATAGATTCTTTCTTTGAGGAGCCTAAATAGCTCTGTGAAAATAGTAACCAACAGAACAAGTGTCAGGAATCCTGCATTCTGGCCCTGGGGTTTCTGTTCTGCTGAATAGGTAACTAAGTCCCTCTAGGCATCAGTTTCCCTGCTTGTGAAATGAGGCTGCGTCTCAGTGCTGTTTGTTTCTCTGTTGCCATAGATCCCTTCTTTCAAGAGAAGCTTTGGGCATCAATCTAGGATTAAAAAGATGAATGAGAGGGACCTCAGCCCTTCTCTGCTCTGGTGATGAGCCCAGGTCAGCAACATTATGAATCCCAGCAAGAATATCACTGGCTAGAGTCCTTCAAGTCATTTTCAAAAATGAGAATCTGTGGATGAGAAGACGAGGGAGGAACTGGGTATATTTACAGCCAAGCAATGCTCATTATTAACAACTATTGAATCCAGAGATACCTATTTTTGATTTTGGTCCAGTCACTAAAAATAGAAGGCTTTCTACAGATTTAATGTGATCCCTATCAAAATATCTGTGACATTTTTCACAGAACTGGAACAAATAATCCTAAAATTTATAGGGAATCACAAAAGACTCAGAATTGCTGAAGCAATCCTGAGGAAAACAGAACAAGCTGGAGGCATAACCTTCCTAGACTTCAAACAATACTACAGAGCTACAGTAATCAAAGCAGCGTGGTACTAATACAAAAACAGACATACAGATCGGTGGAACAGAATGGAGAGCTCAGAAATAAACTCGCACACTCATGGTCAATTAGTCTTCAAAAAAAGAGGCAAGAATATACGGTGGAGAAAAGACAGTCTCCTTAGGAAGTGGTGTTGGGAGAGCTGAACAGCCTCATGTAAATTAATGAAATTAGAACTCTCCCTCATACCACACACAAAAATAAACTAATAAGCTCAAAACTGTTTAAAGTCCTAAGTATTAATATAAAATATAACACCATAAAACTCCTACAAGAGAACATAGGCAAAACATTCTCTGACATAAATCGCAGCAGTATTTTCTTAGATCAGTCTTCCAAGGGAAAAGACATAAAAGTAAAAATTAACAAATGGGACCTAATAAAACTTAAAAGCTTAGGCACAGCAAAGGAAACCATAAATGAAACGAAAAATCTATGGACTGGGAGAAAGTATTTTCAAATGATGTGACTGACAAGGGATTGACTTCCAAAATATACAAATAGCTCATTCAATTTAATATCACAAAACCAAACAACCCAATCAAAAAATGGGCAGAAGGTCTACATAGACATTTCTTCAAAGAAGACATACAGATAGCCAATAGGTACAATAAAAAATGATCAACACCACCAATTATTAGATAAATGCAAATCAAAACTACAGTACAGTGTCACCTCACTTTGGTCAGAATGGCCATCTTTAAAAGGCTACAAATAATGAATGCTAGAGGGGGTGTGGAGAAAGGGACCCCTCCTACACAGCTGGTGGGAATGTAAATTTCTATAACCACTATGGAAAATAGTATGAAAGTTCTTTAAAACACTAAAAACAGAGTTACCATATAATCCAGCAATCCCACTTCTGGACCTATATCTGGGAAAGATGAAAACTCTACATTTACAATACAAAGATGAAACTCTGTATTCAAAAAGATACACGCAAATGAGTGTTCATAGAGCCACTGTTTACACTAGTTAAGACATGGGAACAACTTAAATGTTCATTGATAGATGAACGGATAAAGAGAACATGGCATACATACACCATGAAATACTTCTCAGCCATAGAAAAGAATGAAACGGTACCATTTGCAGCAACCTAGATGACCTAGAGATTATGATGTTAATTGAAGTAGGTCAGAGAGAGAAAGACAAATATTATATGATATCATTCATATATAGAATCAAAAAACTAATACCAATGAATTTATTTACAAAGCAGAAACAGACTCAGAGACATAGAAAACAAATGTTTGGTTACCAAGGGAAAAGGAGGAGGGAATAAATTAAGAGTAGGGGATTAATGGAGCTTTCCTGGTGACTCAGTGTTAAAGAATCCATCTGCCAACGCAGGAGATGCAGGAGACACTGGTTTGATCCTGGGGTCAGGAAGATCCCCTAGAAGAGGAAATGGCAACCCACTCCAGTGTGCTTGCCTGGAGAATCCCATGGACAGAGGAGCCTGTTGTAGCATAGCGTCATAAAGAGCAACTGAGCATGCACGCATGCGTGGGATTAACAGATACACACTACTCTATATAAAACAGACAAACAACAGTATCCCACTGAATAGCCCAGAGAACTATATTCAATATTTTTGTAATAATATACAATGGGAAATAATCTAATATATATTACAATATATAGAATATAATATAAATATATATATATACCTGAATCACTTTGCTGTACAGCTGAAACTAACATAAAGCTGTAAATCCTGCAGACCCTAGAGCTTGTGCTCTGCAACAAGAGGCCACCGCAGTGAGAAGCCTGAGCACTACAACCACCACACCTAGAGAAGCTTGCTCAGCAATGAAGACCCCGCACAGCTAAAAATAAATAAGTAAAAAAAAATTGAAAAAAGAAAATGTTTAGACTGCCATATGATTGGGTCCCCAGCTGGAATACTTGGTGGGTTTCTAAGGCGCACAACTAGTTTGAAACTTAAGGAATGTAAATACTTTATCCTTACTCATTGAGAAAAATTCCCTCTCCATTCTATTATTTTTTAATATGTGAATGACCTATATGTTAAAATGATTAGATACAGACAAAAGTAGAGTTAAATTGATGGATAGTGGGGATAATGTTTAACCAGGAAGCAATACATACCACAAAGCTATCTCTCTTAAATAATCTTAGGCTGAAGAATGACTTGCCCCAGGGACTTCCCTGGCAGTCCAGTTGTTGGGCCTCCACACTTCCACTTTCATGGAGTCAAGCCTGGGTCCAGGAACTAGGATCTTGCATGCCGCAGCAAGACAAAAAGTCTTGAAACACATCAGAAACAACTTAATTTAAAAAAAAAAGAATGACTGTTTGAGACCATCACTTTCATATTATTAAACCAGTTAAGGAAGAAGTACTATTATTTTTGTGCTATGAAGTCATCTACAGCCCTACACAATGCTGACCTGTCACTCTTGACAACACAGACATAGAAACTCTAGGGCAGAAGGAAAACCCATCGTGTGACCAATGGGAGATTTACCGTCAACAGAAACTGCTCTTCTATGTAATACCTTTCAAAATACATAGACAACTAGAGAATTTTATTTCTAGCAACATTTACATCATCATCTCAAATTTCCACAACTTTTTCAGAAATTAGAAATATAAATCAACTGGTTTAATTTAAAATGTATGGCCTCTTAAAAATTATTTTTAGTTGGAATATATAGTTGATTCACAATGCTCTGTTAGTTTCTTTTGTACAGCAGTCAATCAGTTACACATATACATATGTCCGTTCTTTTTTTAGATTCTAGTCCTATATAGGTCAATACAGAGTATTGAGTAGAGTTCCCTGTGCTATACAGAAGGCCCTTATTAGTTATTCATTATTCATACATA
This sequence comes from Ovis canadensis, assembly GCF_042477335.2. Taxonomy (NCBI): domain Eukaryota; kingdom Metazoa; phylum Chordata; class Mammalia; order Artiodactyla; family Bovidae; genus Ovis; species Ovis canadensis. Next base: position 28,194,162 of record NC_091248.1, read on the forward strand.
GTGGCCTTTCCTGGTAGCTCAGTTGGTAAAGAATCTGCTTGCAATGCAGGAAACCCCAGTTCGATCCCTGGGTCAGAAAGATCTGCTGGAGAAGGGATAGGCTGCCTGCTCCAGTATTCTTGGGCTTCCCTGGTGGCTCAGCTGGTAAAGAAACTGCCTGCAGTGTGGGAGACCTGGGTTCAATCCCTGGGTTGGGAAGATCCCCTGGAGAAGGGAACAGCTACCCACTCCAGTCTGCTGGCCTGGAGAATTCCATGGACTATACAGTCCATGGGTCACAAAGAGTCAGACAGGACTGAGTGACTTTCACTTTCACTTACATATATATATAGTAGTATGTATATGTCAATCCCAATCTCCCAGTTTATTCTTTCCCCTTCCCTTCCCACCTTGGTAACCACAACTGTTCTCTACATCTGTGATTCGATTTCTATTTGTAGTTCATTCGTACCATTTTTTTAGAGTCCACATACAAGTGATATCATATGATATTTATCTTTCTGACTTACTTCACTCAGTGTGACAATCTCTATGTCCATGCATGTCACTGCAAATGGCATTCTTTCTTTCTTTTTTTATAATTGAGTAATATTTCATTGTAGGTATGTACTACAGCTGCTTTATCCATCCATCTGGCAATGGACATTTAGGTTGCTTCCACATCCTAGCTACTATAAATAGTGCTGCAGTGAACATTGGAGTGCACACATCTTTTCAAATTATAAAATCTGTGACTCTTAAGGAGAGAAGTTAGTGGAGGGATTAATTAACAGCCTCTGATATTCAAAGCATCTATCATTCTCTTCTGAATAAACAGAAAGGTCAACACATAACGCCTAAGAAGGTGCTTTGTGACTGGAATTTGCCATACTACTGTGAATTATTATTAACATATTTAATGAAAAGTTATAGAGACTATGGCTATTTGAACCAATTTATTGATGTAGAATAGCTTATAATGGAAAAGAAATTTTTATAGATGGAATTAGACAAGAGCTTCAAGAATACTAAGAAGAAACTGATTGACTGTCTCTCTCCATCTTTATTCTACATCTTCTCAGTCCCTTTGCCCACGTAGAATACAGGTTTAAGGTTAATCTAGAGCCTTAAGTTAGATGTTAGAAACATTTTTGATGATGCATATATTCTAACTACAGTAATGGGACTATAAAACAACACATAAAATTAATTTACCTAGAAAACTTTTAATAATAAATTTGCTATTATTGGCTCTTAAGAAAGAGAGAGATAACAAGAGGAGATCCTGAAAACTTTTTAGTTCCTTGAGTTTGTACCATAATTTGGACTTTGCCTCATTGGAGTGTTAGGAAGCTCTGGGCATCGCCCTCTATAATTCTGCAAATAATCTCTACTTGGGAGAACGTTTATTTTAATAATGCATGGCTCAGATGTTGATATTTTCCTTCATTTCCCCAACATCTAGAGAGAGGTATTCTGCCTTAGCATTAACATGGCATCATCAACTCAGTGGACATGAATTTGAGCAAACTCTGGGAGATAGTGAAGCAAAGGGAAGCCTGGCGTGCTGCAGTCCATAGGGTCACAAAGAGTCAGACACAACTGAGTAACTGAACAACAACATTGATATTATTTTTGCTCCCTGATGATATCACTGTGGTCTGTGTGTGTGTGCATGCTAAGTCGCTTCATTCGTGTCCGGCTCTCTGGGACACTATGGACTGTAGCCTGCCAGGCTCCTCTGTCCACGGAACTCTCCAGGCAATAATACTGGGGTGGGTCGCCATGCCCTCCTCAGGGGATCTCCCCAACCCAGGGATCGAACCTGCGTCTCCTGGTACTCCTGCGTCACAGGTGGGTTCTTTCCTGCTGAGCCACCTCGGAAGCCCCTCATTGTGGCCTACTTGATTTTAAAGATTTGGTTATACATCTTATATGCACACTCATTAACAATGGAAAATGAAGATATATTCATACCAAGTAATTCTGCCTGAGGAAATTTGAGCTTTTATGTGTTTCATCTTGTAGATAAGAGCTGGCCGTTCACAAAACTGAAAAGTCAGCCTCAGACTACAATGACTGACTGAAGATGTAGAATGGCTTTCTTAAGAATCCAGCAGTTCGAATTTACATGGGAGAAAAAAAATACTAGTTGGTGAATATAGCAACCTGGTTAATTTATATGGTCACCCCAATATTCCACTAGGCAGAGAACAGGTTTCAGAGGGAAAATGAAGGCAAAGACAAGAATCAAAAGGAAGTTGACAGAGAAAGTGGGAACAGAGGTTCCTGCCCAGGCCCAATCCTGGATGCCCACAGAAAGGTCTGATGCTAGGTCTTACTTGTCCCTACTGCCTAGCAAAGGGTCTGGTGCTGAATGAATACATAAAGGAATGAATATGCGGGTGTCAAGGTGAGAGGGTGTTTAATAAGTGTTGACGGTGGAGGCAACCTCATAAAAATGAGAGTACCTAGATGGGGGCGGTATGGATGTATAGGGAATAAATTTATTTATTTTTTTGAAGTGTGCCTCTCAAGATCTGGAATTCGTTTTGGGAACAGTCCCCCATAGCAGTTGTCTCCCATGTGATTTGCCGGGGATAAAATTGGCAGGTCCTCTTTCTTAGCCTCTCTTTCTGTGTTCTGGCCCACGCTGTCAGCTGTATTTTCCTCAGGACCATTGCAGAGACCACCACCAAGGAGCTCAGGCCTCTGTTCAGTACACCTTGCTCGTGGGGGCTTCAATCTGCTTTATAGTGTTTCCTCCCAGGTTTTCAAGTAAAACTGGGCAAGGAGTTTTTTTTTTCCCCCAAACTAGATGCAAAAGTATCTCTTTGGGGCTTCCCTGGTGGTACAGTGGATAAGAATCTGCCTTCCAAGGCAGAGGATACAGGTTTGATCCCTGCTCTGGGAAGATTTCACATGCCATGGGGGCAACTGAAGCCCATGCGCCACAACCACTGAGGCTACGGGCTGCAACTACTGCAGCCCACGCTCCTTGAGTCCCTGCACCACAACAGGAGGAGCCACCACGATGAGAAGCCAGCCTGCAAACCGCAACTAGAGAGCAGCCCCTGCTCGCTGTGACTAGAGAAAGCCCACTCCCAGCAACAAAGACCCAGAGCAGCCAAAAACTTAGAAGAAAAAAAGAATGAGCTTTGCCTTTCCTCTCATTTTGCTAATGAGACGTTGTTGTTGTTGTTTAGTCACTCAGTCGTGTCCAACTCTTGCGACCTCATGGACTGTAGCCTGCCAGGCTCCTCTGTCCACGGCATTTCCCAGGCAAGAGTACTGGAGTGGGTTGCCATTGCCTTCTCCTATATATATCCTTTGCACTGGGCCCATCGCACATGTCTTTCCAAAGTACCACAGTGGGGAAAAAAAGACTTAGAAGGTATTTACAGTTCTTCCGCAATAATCTCAAAACTTTCTGAGGTGGGGTCCTGACATCTTTGGATGAACTGAGCGACTGAGGGCCGAGGAGGAGGTAGAAACTTCCGTCATTCCATCACCATCCTGTTTCTGTTGAAGGCCCCAAGTAACACACTTGGTGGGAGGCCTGGGCTGAGCAGGGTGAGTCTTCTTCCCAAGGAGCCAAGGAGAACATAAGGTCATTGTCAATAAGGCGCACGGGCTGTTGCAGAAGTCTTGGGTAGTGGCTGTCCCCAAATACCCACTGCCAGGGACTCCACAGAGCAGCTGGGACCTCAAAGGGATGGCGGAAGCTGCCCTGGTGGCCTGGGCTCAGACTGTGTGTGGTGATGGGGAGAGGGATGTGGACTTTGGCTGAGTGAAGAGAGGAAATATGGGAACCGAGGAGAAAAGCCCACCTGGATTTGTTGAAGATTTACCACCAGCCAGGGTGGAGAAGGGAATGGCTACCCACTCTAGCATTCTTGCCTGGAGACTTCCATGGACAGAGGAGCCTGGCGGGCTACTAACACACACAGGGAGGGTAATGTTTCTGGCCCCTTGAGACATGATACAGGAAGCCCCAGTCTATTAGCTGCTTTGAGAAGTCTCGCTGTCTGTCCGGTACCATCTCAACAAACAACATGAGTTCTTTGGTGAGGGAAAGAACTAATTGTTGGGTCCATTCCATGGAGAGTGGAGGCACATCAAAGAAAGAAGTCATTTCATAAGCACACAGATTTGTCCTTGACTTGGATTGTTATAAAACTGATCTGCAACTAGAAGTTACAGAAAACCCTCAAAGGGGGAAATTACTTAGCAAAGGTCTGAATGATAGTTGTGAATGGTGGGCTCCAGCAGATCAGGTTAGGAACAGGGATGTCTAGGAGGGAGCCCACTGTCTTCCATTTCCTAGTTGTGACGGATTTGAATGAGTCATAAAACCTTTCAGTCATTCCTATAACACGAGGATTAATCATTCCTTTCCTAACTATCTCACAGGGTTGTTGTGAAGACTACAGGCGGAAAACACTCTTTCAGTTATAAAGTTCCATGCAGGTGCAAAGATTTATATTTGCTAGAGATCAGTTACCTTTCCTCCCGTTTCCAAAATGCTACCCTGCCACTACACAGAATACAGAAGGTGGACACACAGTAAAGACTAAAACAAACTCATGCAGTCACAGAGCAAACACTGGGATGCAATGATCTTGCACTGCAGCAAACAGTGGGGCATTCCCAGTCCTGTACGGTCAGATTTCTAAAGCCCAGCTGGTTGCATGGTATGGTCAAGCCCTGCATTCAGAAAACGTCCACATTTACTTTTTTTTTTTTTTTAATAACTTAACCCACTGCTTCTTAGCTGATTAGCACAGATATAAACCAAAATGACTGCTCTGTGACCGCAGAAGTTTTAGACAAATAATAGTCCACCCAGGTTGTAATTACACAAGAGATATATTAATAACAAAAACAAATGTGCCATTTGTAATAACCTCTGAATGCTGATATGAAACTGTTCGCATCCGACTGACTCTCATGTCCAACTGAGGGTAATATAAAAAGGAATCAAAATATTATGTACTGGTAGTATGAGGTAAGACTCTAAAAAGTATAATTTAGCTTCTATTAGTGATAGAAACGCTCTAGGAATGAGGGGGGAGGTGGGGCGGTGCAGAAACCAGGGGAAAACTGCATTGTTAAAGACCTTAAGTCCTTTAGAAAATCCTCTAACTGAGCTGCCTTAAATCTTTTTCACAAGAAGGAACATAAACCAATGCATATAGACACACATTAAACCATGCCCTGATTTCTTCCCTACCCTTGTTTTTAGTCTCTCTCTACCTGGCCAACGGGAATACAGACTTAGAAAAAGTGACCGGTGAAATATGTCCCTACAAGGGAACCAAATAATCATTTAGTCCAATAACTGAAGACACACATCAGAAGGACGTGCTTCTGGTTTGGCTTTGTGCCTCTACTGCTCTTCGCTGTCCCCACCCCCTCCAATATCACTAGTTCTAGTGGCTTATCTTCTGCATCTCTTTTGTTTTCTGCATCCTTGTCATACTCCATGTAACTGAAATGGCCATTGGGACTGGGAATGCCAAGGGATTCTGACATGAAAACTGTAAGAACTACATAAAACTCTCTTAATCACCCAATGTCGTTTAACTTCCAAATAAATGTCTAGGATTAGGAGAAGAGTTCAAGCAGTAAAGAATCCGCCTGCAATGCAGGAGACCTGGGTTCAATCCCCAGGTTGCAAAGATCTCCTGGAGAAGGGAATGACAACCCACTCCCCTATTCTTTCCTGGAAAAATCCCATGGACAGGGGAGCCTGGAGAGCTACAGTCCATTGGGTCACAAAGAGTTGGACACAACTGAGCAACTAACACTTTGACTTTGCTTAAATTTAGACTCAGTAGCATGATGAACTATAACATGCAATCATTTACATAAATGAGAAATATTTATAATATAATGTAAGGGAGAATTAGTGGAATTCAAAATACGACTGTATGTTATCTGAAATCTATGTATAAGCAAAAGTAAAATGTAGTAACATCGGCAGATCTGTGGTCATTTACTTGCTGATAACATTACCTTTAATATTATTTTGGAATTGCATTTAAAAACATAAATGTTGCTTTTTATTCCATCTAAACAATGATTGTTCAGAGTACCATTTTGATCTCCATAAAAAAGAATAATAATCCAGGACCTCTTCAACATTCAATTTAGTAAAGACTTTTTTATTTTCTGATACACACTGAAGGATTTTGTATTCATGCTGTTTCATGTCTTTCTCTGAATGATATGCAAACATCTACTTCTGCCCTCCCACGTGCAATATTGCCCAAGTTTAACAACTATTTAATCTATTTCTCTTGAATAAATATGTTTGTTTATTAAGCTCTTAAGAAGCATATACATGTAATAAGTTGTTTGGTGACATGAATCATGGTATCTTTCCATTTCATTTTGATTTTTAAAAATTAATTTGGCATTTCTATGCAAATCAAAATTACAATGAGATATCACCTCACACCAGTCAGAATGGTCATCATCAAAAAGTCTACAAACAATAAATGCTGGAGAGGGTGTGGAGAAAAGGGAACACTCTTGCACTGTTGGTGGGAGTGTAAATTGACACAGCCACTATGGTAGATGGTATGGAGATTCCTTAAAAATCTAAGAATAAAGCCACCAATACCACTCTTAGGCATATACCCTGAGGAAACCAAAATTGAAAAAGACACATGTATCCCATTGTTCCCTGCAGCACTATTTATAATAGTTAGAACATGGAAGCAACCTAGATGTCCATCAACAGATGAATGGATAAAGAAGTTACAGAATGGATAAAGAAGTGGTACAGATACACAATGGAATGTTACTCAGCCATAAAATGAAATGCATTTGAGTCAGTTCTGATGAAGTGGATGAACATAGAACCTATCATACTAAGTGAAGTAAGTCAGAAAGAGAAAGATAACTTTCGTATTCTAACACATATATATGGAATCTACCAAAATGGTACTGAAGAATTTATTTACAGGGCAACAGTGGAGAAACAGACATAGAGAATAGACATGCACGTGGGGAGAGGGGAGGAGAGGGTGAGATGTATGGAAACAACAACATGGAAACTCACATTGCCATCTGTAAAATAGATGGCCAACGGGAATTTGCTGTATGGCTCAGGAAACTCAAACCGGGGCTCTGTATCAACCTGGAGGGGTGGGATGGGGAGGGAGATGGGAGGGAGGTTCAAAAGGGAGGGGATATGTGTATACCTATGGCTGATTCATGTTGAGGTTTGACAGAAAACAATAAAATCCTGTAAAGCAATTATCCTTCAATAAAAAATACACTAATTTAAAAAATATTTAAAAAATTAATTTGGCATTTTTAAAACACACTATGGAAAGTGCTGACGAAGAGAGAAACCAGAGTAATAGTGAAAGAAACTGTGATAAATTGCTCTTATGTTCTTGAAAATCCTGCAGTTTCAGATTCAGTCAAAGTGTGGCGAGAGCCTGTGTGCCACACGAGGCACCGCACTGGGCCTATTGAATGGCTCCTCACTCAGCCCCCCTAGACTCTGTGTCACAGGCTCATTCGCTCCATTCTTTAAATGTGCATGAGGTTCAGAGAGGTCCAGCCATTGACAAAAGCCACAGAGCTAGTGAGAGGCTGGATTTTCACTCCAATTTTCTGATTTCAGGTGTAGGGCTCTTTCAACTAGAGCTTGCTCTAATATATTGACTTTGATAAATTTATCCTTTTTACATTAAATAATATTCTACACAATAATCACATCTCAAAATGAACAAATAGAGTAAGTATGAGAAAGACATATTTCTATTAAAAATAGACAGTATGAATAGAAAAATGAGGTAACTCAGATGGTAATGGAACCATCTATTACCATAGGACTCTGATAAAAACTATGTGATTCTTAAATCAAGGTATGCTAGAATGAGTGTAATGTCATCCGACACACAGATTGTGGAATAGTTGATTCCTGAGCAATGTGAGTCTAGGCATGGTCTCTTAGCTCTGCTAGTTACTGCAGGACTGCAGGCTGACAGATGTAAAATAAGGATCTCCTGTCTAAGTAGGGGAAATGGTGCTGCCCAAAGGAGTGAGAGAGTGCCTCCTCACTTGATGGAACCTCCTGGAGCCATGAGGACTTGGGGCTATTAGTTCAGTGGCCTAATGCTATGGACAGGCATGAGAACAGGAGGACGATTCAAGAAACCAAGCCAATCCAATAAAAGCAGGAACTAAAATATTAGTAGGACTAAGTTTGAGATGGTAAACAAACAAACAAATAAAAAAGATGAGGCTTCCCAAGTGGCACCAAGATAAAGAATCCACCTGTCAATGCAGGAGACTGGGGCTCAGTCTCTGGGTTGGGAAAATCCCCTGGAGGAGAAAATGGCAACCCACACCAGTATTCTTGCCTGGGAAATCCCATGGGCAGAGGATCCTGGCAGGCTACAGTCCACAGGGTCACAAAGAATCGGATACGACTGAGCAATTAAGCTCATATACACAGACAAAAACCAAAAGCCCAGCGGACCAGTGGGCAAGGTAACTGGCTTTAGTCATAGGCTTTTCATGAAGGAGCTGGGTAAATCTGGACAAACTACATGACCATTTGGGGCTTCCATTTTTCATACATAAAATGAGAAAATTGAATTGTATGACCTACTATCTCTCCCTACCTCCGTCTCTCTGTTTAAGTTGCCAGGAATTCCTAATTCACCAGTAGATCCAGAGATTCGGGACTGAGGGAAACCTAAAACTTGTGCTTCCTGGGGCATTTCAAGGCTCTGGGGAAAGCACCTCTGCTTCAGACGCTGATGGGCAATTTTCCTTTACTCGTGATGATCCTGCTTTGATTGAATTGTCAGTAACATTTTTGAGAGAACTGAAAACTTTATAAACTTGTCCTGTAAGATGGGCTCAAGAAAATCCTTAAATAAATATCATGGAACTGGATAAATAAAAAGGGAAACGTTGAAAAACAAAGACTTTTATAGATAAGATTGGACCCAAGTCAAGCAGAAGTCCTTAGAAGAAGATATCGGGCTGAGTGGAAACCAGAGACCGCTTCATTGCTTTTTTGAACAAACTGGATACTTGTGAAATTCAAGACTCTGTGCTGGTTAGTTAAAGACATAATATTCAATTACAGGTACGGTCTTCAAGGGCTTTTACACTCAAAAGTGACATAAAAATATACATAAATACAATAATATATAGAGTAAAAAACATCATTTCACTAGAAATAGAGGTCAAGATAAAAGCGCCGTTATCACAATGATAGAGGCACACCACCTTCTGATGATCAAAGACATCAGGAAATGGCATTTGAACCTAAAGTGCAATGAAAGCTCGCTGAAAGGAATCTAGGAAAAGGAGGTGAAAAACGGAGCGACTATAAACCACAGAGAGTAAACGTACTAATTCTGGGCCACTCATGACGGTTTAGGATCCAATCCAGGGCAGGACTGGAATCCCAGGGTCCTCTGATCTCCCTGGTACCTTGGGTCCAGGCTGCTGTCCTTGGATTCCGAACTGCACTGTGGATGGGAGTAGAAATTCTGTTCTGAGATCACCTGGCTGTGTTAATCATGGGAGCATTTCACAGTTTTAGGAAAGAAAGTTATTAATGTTTTCAATGATGTATTAAAGTGGTTAAAAGTGGAGAGTTGTCAGATTTTAACACACCTCCAGGATTAGGTATGAAGGAAGGTATCCTTTTCTCTCGTTGTCTCAAGATGGAGCCAGATACAGGGTGATTTAGTGGTAAGAGGCAAAGACTCAGTGAAGCCCCAGCTCCAGACCTCACCCAGGTTAAGACGTGATCACATCACTTGTCACTTGGAGCCTTAGCTTCATTATCTGTAAAATGGTGCTTACAGAACTGCTGTTTACCCGACTGGATTTTTATAAGAACCAAATTTAAAAAGGCTTTAAGTTAGTACTTTCCTCTTCCTTAACAGCTGGCACGTGTTGTGTGCATCTTTCTCTCTTTAACCCTTAACCCATAACGTTGCATGTACCAAACTCTTGACCAATAATGTTCCATCGTGTTGCCCTTTATATAAAGCACATTGGACCCCTGCTATGCCCTTGCTTAGGAGTGTGGATTTGCCTGTACCAGTGACTATTTACCCCTTTGGTCCATCACATCTGATCAAGGTGAACTTCTCTGATGAAGTACAGTGTAGTCTTCCATTATATCATGCTGTTTCCCTGTGGTCACCATTCATCAGCATGATGTCATTTGTCATATAAAAGGATTTACTATTCAAGAGCCTAAGGTCTGTTCTCTGTTAGCTAACAGTTTACCCGATATGGGACAGCTAACAATACCACTCAGTGGGAAATCATGCTTTAAATAATTTGTTTTATTTTAGTCATGTCATCCCATGTAGCTCTGTGTTGCTTTATCTGGGCTATGGGAATAGTTTTGAGTGTGTGTGGTCAGAATCAAGCGCTGTTCTCTTACTTCATCGAATCTGGCACATTTTCTCCCTGGACAAATCCTATGGACATTTTGCAGACCTGCTAATCTCAGGAAGACTGAAGTTTTTAGAAGGCTGCTCTTCCTATTGAGGGGTAAGTGGCAAGGGGAGGAAATGTTTGCTACTGTTTGGGTTGTGTTTTCTTAGCTTGGCCAAGGATTATAACTTAATGGGATTGATTAATGACTCACACAAGGGAGACACAGTCCAGTAGTTTGGGCTGAATGAGGCTGAGTTTCTATTCTGCTTTTCCTTCTCTCAAGACCTGTAGTAACTGTAAAGATCTACTTCCCCAGTTTACTCTTGGAAGTAAATTAGACGGGAAAGAAGTGTGCTTTGGCCACCTGATGCGAAGAACTGACTCATTGGAAAAGACCCTGATGCTGGCAAAGATTGAAGGTGGGAGGAGAAGGGGACGACAGTGGATGAGACGATTGGATGACATCACCAGCTCAATGGACATGAGTTTGAGTAAACTCCGGGAGCTGATGATGGACAAGGAAGCCTGGTGTGCTGCAGTCCACGGGGTTGCAAAGAGTTGGACACGGCTGAGTGAGTGAACTGAACTGAACTGAACAGTGTCCTTTATCTGCAACTCTCTGGGGAATGTCACCCCCAAGAGAATGATCTGTCTGATTTCACAGAGATAGTAGAGTTGAGCACTTACACGCTCTTGACATGGCTTTCTGACATTATGTCATTTGATTTTATGAAATTTGCTTCCAGAACATTTCATTCGGTGAGGTTAGACTGTCAGACTGACTTGATGGAGAAGTCAGCACCTTAGGAGGAAGAGAAAGCTCAGGGTAGGAGGACCCAGGGGTCTGGTACTGCTCCCTTATGCTCGGCATGTCCTCTCATAGTGGCAAGGCATGTTTCTGCCCAATTTTATGGAGCCCCTTCTCAACTGGAGTGCAAGTGCCTTAAGAGTACAAACTAGATCTTGTCCATATTTTGGTTCCTTTGTTGACAGCATTTCAATATGTTAGCTGCTGCTGCTAATGAATGTTTTCCTTATTAATTCATACATGTATGCAACAAACGACAGGACCTGTTCTGGGCAACAAGGCTACAGATGTGAGCCAGACCAAGCTCCTTACCTTCATGGAACTTGCTTTCTAATGGTGGATGGAGCAGTCTATGAAAAGTCAAATATTCAATATTGTAATGGGTTGCTATGAGTGCAATAAAAAATGAAGTGGATTAAAGGCATAGAGAGTCACAAGGAGTACTGTTTTAGATCAAAGAGCCAGGAAAAGTCATTCAGAGGAAGTGACATTTGAGCAGGGGTCTGAATGGAGGGGTGATTCCCAGGTGGTGCTAGTGGTAAAGAACCCACCTGCCAATGCAGGAGAAATAAGAGAGGTGGGTTTGATCCCTGGGTTGGGAAGATGCCTAGGAGTAGGACATGGCAACCCACTCTAGTATTCTTGCCGAGAGAATCCCATGGATAGAGGAGCCTGGTGGACACTAGTCTATAAGGGTCACGAAGAGTCAGACACGACTGAAGTGACTTAGTACACATGCACACAGGCTGAATGGAGAGAGGAGAGGAGCCATGACATGTGCTCAGGGAAAAGTGCTTTCTGGGTGGCAGGACCGAGCAAGCACAGGGGTGGCATATGACTGCAGTTAGGAAAAGAGTCTTTGAGTCTGGTTGACTAGGTTCAAATCCCAGCTTCGGCTCTTAGATCTCTGCATGACATCATGACGATGACAATCACAGTTCAGTTCAGTCGCTCAGTCGTGTCTGACTCTTTGTGACCCCATGAACTGCAGCACGCCAGGCCTCCCTGTCCATCACCGTCTCCCGGAGTTCACTCAAACTCACATCCATCGAGTCGCAGATGCCATCCAGCCATCTCATCCTCAGTCGTCCCTTTTTCCTCCTGCCCTCAATCCCTCCCAGCATCAGAGTCTTTTCCAATGAGTCAACTCTTCCCATGAGGTGGCCAAAGTACTGGAGTTTCAGCTTTAGCATCATTCCTTCCAAAGAACACGCAGGGCTGATCTCCTTTAGAATGGACTGGTTGGATCTCCTCGCAGTCCACGGGACTCTCAAGAGTCTTCTCCAACACCACAGTTCAAAAGCATCAATTCTTTGGCACTCAGCTTTCTTCACAGTCCAACTCTCGCATTAATACATTACCACTGGAAAAGTCATAGCCTTGACTAGACAGTCCTTTGTTGGCAAAGTAATGTCTCTGCTTCACAATATGCTATCTAGGTTGGTAATAACTTTTCTTCCAAGGAGTAAGTGTCTTTTAATTTCATGGCTGCAATCATCATCTGCAGTGATTTTGGAGCCCCCCAAAATAAAGTCTGACACGGTTTCCACTGTTTCCCCATCTATTTGCCATGAACTGATGGGACCAGATGCCATGATCTTAGTTTTCTGAATGTTGAGCTTTAAGCCAACTTTTTCACTCTTGTCTTTCACTTACATCAAGAGGCTTTTTAGTTCTTCTTCACTTTCTGCCATAAGGGTGGTGTCATCTGCATATCTGAGGTGATTGATATTTCTCCTAGCAATCTTGATTCCAGCTTGTGCTTCTTCCAGTCCAGCGTTTCTCATGATGTACTCTGCATACAAGTTAAATAAGCAGGGTGACAGTATACAGCCTTGACGTACTTCTTTTCCTATTTGGACCCAGTCTATTCTTCCATGTTCAGTTCTAACTGTTGCTTCCTGACCTGCATATAGGTTTCTCAAGAGGCAGGTCAGGTGGTCTGGTATTCCCATTTCTTTCAGAATTTTCGAAGTTTATTGTGATCCACACAGTCAAAGGCTTTGGCATAGTCAATAAAGCAGAAATAGATTTTTTCTGGAACTCTCTTGCTTTTTCCATGATCCAGCGGATGTTGGCAATTTGATCTCTGGTTCCTCTGCCTTTTCTAAAACCAGCTTGAACATCAGGAAGTTCACGGTTCACATATTGCTGAAGCCTGGCTTGGAGAATTTTGAGCATTACTATACTAGCATGTGAGATGAGTGCAATTGTGCGGTAGTTTGAGCATTCTTTGGCATTGCCTTTCTTTGGGATTGGAATGAAAACTGACATTTTCCAATCCTGTGGCCACTGTTGAGTTTCCCAAATTTGCTGGCATATTGAGTGCAGCACTTTCACAGCATCATCTTTCAGGATTTGAAATAGCTCCACTGGAATTTCATCACTGCCACTAGCTTTGTTCATAGTGATGCTTTCTAAGGCCCACTTGACTTCACATTCCAGGATGTCTGGCTCTAGATGAGTGATCATACAATCGCGATTATCTGGGTCGTGAAGATCTTTTTTGTACAGTACTTCTGTGTATTCTTGCCACCTCTTCTTAACATCTTCTGCTTCTGTTAGGTCCATACCATTTCTGTCCTTTATCGAGCCCATCTTTGCATGAAATGTTCTCTTGGTATCTCTAATTTTCTTGAAGAGATCTCTAGTCTTTCCCATTCTATTGTTTTCCTCTATTTCTTTGCACTGGTTGCTAAAGAAGGCTTTCTTATCTTTTCTTGCTATTCTTTGGAACTCTGCATTCAGATGCTTATATCTTTCCTTTTCTCCTTTGCTTTTCGCTGCTCTTCTTTTCACAGCTATTTGTAATGCCTCCCCAGACAGCCATTTTGCTTTTTTGCATTTCTTTTCCATGGGGATGGTCTTGATCCCTGTCTCCTGTGCAATGTCACGAACCTCCGTCCATAGTTCATCAGGCACTCTGTCTATCAGATCTAGTCCCTGAAATCTATTTCTTACTTCTGTATAATCATAAGGGATTTGATTTAGGTCACACCTGTATGGTCTAGTGGTTTTCCCTACTTTCTTCAATTTCAGTCTGAATTTGGCAATAAGGAGTTCATGATCTGAGTCACAGTCAGCTACCGGTCTTGTTTTTGCTGACTGTATAGAGCTTCTCCATCTTTGGCTGCAAAGAATATAACCAATCTGATTTTGGTGTTGACCATCTGGTGATGTCCATGTGTAGAGTCTTCTCTTGTGTTGTTGGAAGAGGGTGTTTGCTATGACCAGTTTTCTTGGCAAAACTCTATTAACCTTTGCCCTGCTTTATTCCGTATTCCAAGGGCAAATGTGCCTGTTACTCCAGGTGTTTCTTGACTTCCTACTTTTGCATTCCAGTCCCTTATCATGAAAAGGACATCTTTTTGGGGTGTTAGTTCTAAAAGGTCTTGTAGGTCTTCACAGAACCATTCAACTTCAGCTTCTTCAGTGTTACTGGTTGGGGCATAGACTTGGATTACTGTGATATTGAATGGTTTGCCTTGGAAAAGAACAGAGATCATTCTGTTGTTTTTGAGATTGCATCCAAGTACTGCATTTTGGACTCTTTTGTTGACCATGATGGCTACTCCATTTCTTCTAAGGGATTCCCGCCCACAGTAGTAGATATAATGGTCATCTGAGTTAAATTCACCCATTCCAGTCCATTTTAGTTTGCTGATTCCTACAATGTCGACATTCAGTCTTGCCATCTGCTGTTTGACCACTTCCAATTTGCCTTGATTCATGGACCTAACATTCCAGGTTCCTAGGCAACCCACTCCAGTGTTCTTGCCTGGAGAATTCCAGGGATGGGGTAGCCTGGTGGGCTGCCGTCTATGGGGTCATGCAGAGTCAGACATGACTGAAGCGACTTAGCAGCAGCAGCAGCAGCATGCAATATTGCTCTTTACAGTATCGGACCTTGCTTCTATGACCAGTCACATCCACAACTGGGTATTGTTTTTGCTTTGGCTCCATCCCTTCATTCTTTCTGGAGTTATTTCTCCACTGATCTGCAGTAGCATATTGGGCACCTACTGACCTGGGGAGTTCCTCTTTCAGTATCCTATCATTTTGCCTTTTCATACTTTTCATGGGGTTCTCAAGGCAAGACTATTGAAGTGGTTTGCCATTCCCTTCTCCAGTGGACCACATTCTGTCAGACCTCTCCACCACGACCCGCCCATCTTGGGTGGCCCCACAGGGCATGGCTTGGTTTCATTGAGTTAGAAAAGGCTGTGGTCCTAGTGTGATTAGGTTTACTAGTTTTCTGTGAGTATGGTTCCAGTGTGTCTGCCCTCTGATGCCCTCTTGCAACACCTACCATCTTACTTGGGTTTCTCTTAACTTGGAGGTGGGTATCTCTTCACGGCTGCTCCAGGAAAGCACAGCTGCTGCTCCTGACCTTGGACGAGGGGTATCTCCTCACCGCTGCCCCTCTTGACCTTGAACATGGAGTAGCTCCCCTAGGCCCTCCTGTGCTAGTGCAGCCACCGCTCCTTGGACATGTGGTTGCTCCTCTCGGCCGCTGACCCTGACCTTGGGCATGGGGTAGCTCCTCCTGGCCGCTCCTTCTCTGTCACAGTCTGGCACTCTCGGCTGCCGCCCCTGACCTCGGACGTGGGGTAGCTCCTCTCGGCCATGCTTGTGTGCCCTCGCAGCCTCCCGCGCTTGTGTGCCCTCACAGCCACCCATCACTGGTGTTCACTAAATACTCACCACTTACCAGTTACAAAGCTAACCCTTTTACATGAGTTCTCTTGCTGAATTCCCACACCAGTCCCACAAAATCAGTACTATTATGGATCCTATTCTACCAATAAAGATATGAGGCAGAAAGAGGTTAATGAACAGTGGAGCTGGGGTTCAGTCCCTGCAGTCTGACTGGCCAGCCAGGAGATTTAAAACAAAATAAAATGTGGGAAGGGCAGAGCCAGATGCAGGAAAATTAGGACACTTGCCCTTTGTAATGTCCCCCTCTCCTGCCAGTGACGTCCTTTCTTCCAGCACTGCCTTGCGCCTTCTGAGCTAGTCTGGGACTGGTGTACCCATATGCATTACCATCTCTTTTTCTGGACTTTACCCCACAGAAACCATTACTGGTCCCCAAACCTTGGGGAACAGCCATCTTGGTCTTAGTATAAACTGTCAAACTAAGTTCAGCTAAACTGCCAGTGGGAATTGTGATTTATCAGAAATAGCAGGAAACGATAAGTCTTGGCTCTGCAAGGAGCCAGCTATGTGACCGAGGTCAAGCCACTGGATCTCTGAGTCTCAGTTTGCTCCTACATAAAATGAATTGGTACTATTTCCACTTTCTTATCACAGGGAAGTCACACATGTAAAGTAGAATGTAAAATCGTAAGCTCTATTCAAGGACAGCATATTGTTATCAATATGCAAATACATTCTGTGATGTTTAATATCTTGATTATTAGAATATGTTACTGTGACAAACTTCTGACCTTGTTTCATATTTCTGTTTCTGACGTCATACTCTCTCCAATTCTTCAAATTTCATTGCTCAGAACAATGAAAATTGGACTTCCACCAACAATTTACTTTAAAATGTTCACTTCTTTGGAAACTAGAAATTAGAGCAGTTTGTACCTTTTTGGAATTGAAGCTATTTGATGCTGTAATTTCAAACATGTGTATTTATTTCGTACAGAAAAATCTCAGTTAACCAGAATGCTGAGGAATAAGAAGTTTTAGATAACTTATTTTTGATTAACTAAAAAGCTAAAATGCCTTAGAAACCCCTTTCTTTGTTTATACTGTAGACAATATTTCTGGAATACATGATTTACTCCTCTGATTTAGGAACTAGAGTCCAGTGAAGATCACCAAATAGGTGTGTGTGTGTGTGTGTGTGTGTGTGTGTGTGTGTGTGTGTGTGAGAGAGAGAGAGAGAGAGAGAGACAGAGAGACAGAGAGAAATGTTGGGAGAGAGGGATATATATGTGTGTGTGTGTGTGTGTGTGTGTGTATAAATTATGGCAAACAGAATTGATATTTTGAACATCTCTGTTCAGTGTACAACACTATATATATAGTCATAGGCAACATAAGAAGTTGAATTAAGGAAGAAATAACCTTAGGGCATCACTTAGAATAATGAAGACTCATTACACATTAAAAAGATGTTCATAATAAAAGCTACACAGCGATTAAAGGCTTAGGCTCAGTGTCAGTTCACTTGGGTTGGAATCCTGGTTTGGTTACTTAGTTGCTCTGTGTCCCTGGATTAGTTACCTAGCTTCTCTGGGTCCCTAATTTTCTTATCTGTAAACTTAGGATAATAATAATCATACCTACTTCATAGAGCTCTTCAAGTAAAGGCAGTACCTGATGCTTAATAGTAAGTGCCCTATAAAGGTTAGAATTATTTCTGTGTTGGTGGTGATGAGCACTTAACTATGTCTTTAACATACTAATTAAAACTTTGTGAAGAAGGTACTATTATTATCTGTGTTTTACAGATGAGAACATTAAATAGACGTAATGAGTAGCTTGCCTGAGGCCACTCAATTAATACCAGTGTGGCTTTGAGGAACTGTCCCACATTTCCCTGACTCCAAATCCATGATCCCAATGAGACGGTCACGAGGAGGAGGAAATGGAAACCCACTCCAGTATTCTTGCCTGGAAAATGCTATGGACAGAGGAGCCTGGAGGGTTACCGCCTAGGATGGTGCAGAATTGGACACGACTGGGTGATTGAGCATGCATTTGACCTCCATGCTTACCTGCTTTGGTCACATATTTCCTGATCTCAATCCTTCTTATCATCTATCTTATTTTTCATTCTCTCCCTGTATTCCCTGGGTTAGAATAAACAAAGCATTTACAAAATGGAGTGGTATAGAAAAGTCAAAATTGATATCTGATAGCTGGACTCCATTTAACTGAGGTTTTTGGACATTTCAGATTAGTGAATGTGGCCCTTTAAATAAATCACATACTGGCAGTGGCCTTGAAGAAATCATTTTAAGTTAATACTTCTTTTGCATCAAACCTAGGGAAGTCATCACAAGACTCACCTAGAGCAATTTTATTCTGTTTGGCTTTAGGATGCTTGGAAAGTTTTTTTTTTGTTTTCTCCAATTAGTGCTCTGTCTTAGAATGTATTCTTCCAGAGGCCCAGGGTAAAACTCTCAATGGTGCCTAGAACAGTCTACACCCACCCAGCTGCATCCTGACATTATTTGATGTGAGTGCTGGATTGCGTGACAGATGAAGCCTGTGAAGATGCGAGGATGGGGTGAGGAAAGGTATGCCTGATGAAGTCCGCCTTTTCCAGTAACAGTAATGGGTCATGGCTGCATTTTAAAGGAAAAGGGAAAATTACTTTTCCAGCCCTGAGTATAAAAACTATGACTCATGCTGGAATTGGTCCAGAATGTTGGTCAAATTATCCAGATTGACAACTGAAGCTGAAAGATCTTGGGAAGACAATGTAAAGAGCTGAATTGCAAGGACAGACATATAGGAGGTTTAGATTCATTGGAAAAATGTGAACTGGTTTGAGAAAAAGAATAAGAGCGAGTTTATAACATTAAAAAAAAAAAGAATGCCTCTTTAAAATAACTTTCCTGATCTCCTTAGATAGTCCTAGGAACTCCAAACTCCCTACCCAGCAAATTAATGGGATATCCAAAGAAAACCAGTCCCTCCTTGTAAACAAAGTGGAAATTTCCTTCTTTCCAAAAGGGCCCCAGTCCCAGCCATAGAGGAAGCAAGGAGACGAAAACACATTTCTGCCTGAAATGACCTCCTATTTTAAGAAAAAACAACAGCCTCAAAAGAAGGAAAGGAAAAACAAAGTTCCACCCAGAAGGAAATTGTATGTAAACAGCCCAAAGGGAGACCGAGAAGGAGAGGGCTGAAACACCGAAATAAGCCATGAGCAGACGCCTCTGACATTGCTGTCACCCTCTGACAATATCAGAATCTGAGCTTTGCGACAATGGCTTTGTGATTGACAAAAAGGGGTTGGGGTAGGGGAGGATCCAAACAAAAGCAAGCTGGTGGAAAGGTCCCCTCCACTGCCGTGGAAACTTTGATCTTTGAAGTTTGCCTGTTTCTTTAGGACTCTGCTAGTGTGTAACCCAGGGGAGCCCAGCAACCACAAAGCGCTGGCTATAATTTTCTGCAATTTGTCACATGCCCTCTTCAAGCCCCGGTGAGATGGTTTTCTTTTGTTTTTAGGCTGCGGATGGTAGTAAGGTAGTTCAGGCAAGATAAGAGCGAACTGGAATCTTGTTTGTCTAGGCCTGGAAGCTACACCAGCCCATAGGTGTATTTGAATCTTATTATTATTTTTTTTTTTCTGCAGAGGTATTTGGTTTGGCCCATATAACACTCATTTCCCCTCACCCCTCTTTTTGGATCCAACATGTAAAAATCAAGAGATTCCAAATCAAAATTGGATTTCTATTTACCCTTGAAAAATTTGGTGACACGGGTCCCAGATTCCTGCTGGGTAACATCTGAAGTTGAATGCCTGCTGCCCTGCTCAGCACGGGCCTCCACGGGACAGCCTGCAAGTCCCACCCTACTGCTTCTCTCAGTTCTGTCACCTGTTTGCATCCATTGCCCAGTGGGATTTTGTGTTGAGTTCGAAACTGACCCACAGACCTCTTCAGGAACTGTTGTTCAGCAGCTAATTCGTGTCTGATTCCTTGCAACCCCATGGACTGCAGCCTGTCAGGCTTCCCTGTCCTCCACTATCTCCTGGAGTTTGCTCAGTGTCCATGGAGTCAGTGATGCTTTCTAATCATCTCATCCTCTGCTGCCCTCTTCTCCTTCTGCCTTCAACCCTTCCCAGTATTGGGTTCTTTTCCAACAAGGAATACCTGCAGTCTAATCTACGATTGCATGGGCCTGCTGAGAGGGATTCGAAGGCTGTCTGGGCTTGGCACAGGAGTCATGATTAGTTGTCAATGTTCCCTTTGGCCACAGAGGGAGTGGGTGGTGGCACGGATGCTAGGTATTTCCTCCCTGATTAGTTACATCTCTAGTTTAAGCCTGTGTCTTGCCTTTAAAATAGGACCTGGACTGCTTCTGAGTGCACTTTCTCCATAAACATTCTTGAAACTCAGCAGTGTTCATAACCATCTCAAAACCTTATGGAGTCTTGTTGACTCTAGAAATCTTATTATTCCCACCTCCTTTCATAGACCTTCAACCACTTTACAAGCAGCACCTGGTATAGTTCAAACAGAGACCCAAGTAAGTGAAAGGGAAAGCATTGATAATTCATAGCTTTAAGAAAATATGTGAAGCAGCAGCCGCTGCTGAGGTCTCTGTCTATCAACTGCCTATCTATCTATTTATCCACCCATTTAGATCCTTGCCTGCTAAATCTCTCCAGTCATGTCCAACTCTGCGACTCTATGGACTGTAGCCTGCCAGGCTCCTCTGTCCATGAGATCCTCCAGGCAACAATACTGGAGTGAGTTGCCGTGCCCTCCTCCAGGGGATCTTCTCCACCCAGGAACTGAACCCATGTCTCTCAAGTCTCCTGCATTAGAAGGTAGGTTCTTTACCGCTAGTGCCACATGGGAACTCCCTGCCTGCCATAGGAATCTGGCCTGCAGAATTCTCTCTTCTTTTTTATGTGACTTTTCACATCCTCACCATGGTTCTCTAGCTACTGTTCATTGGCCAACCTCGACAATTAATGGAGGGCAGTACATAACCAACATTTTCACGCAAAACGGCTTACTAGAAGTCCAGGGGTGGGCATCTTGGTAAGCTGCTTTTAAAAGACCTCTGACCCTTAAATGAAACCTCTTTGGTGCATTTATGGATTCTGTTGTTGGAGTCACAGGGACCCTTAAGAATAATGTGTGGAGCCAGCTGGTTCCTGCCATCATTGAAACCCAAAGGGAGGAGCTCCACAGGCAAGGAACTGCTCCCTAGATGTCTTGAAGTTGCTTATATTTCAAAAGAATTCAACTTACCACCAATGTGGCTTTTAGCCTCTCTAATAAAGCAGTTTTTAAAAAGCTAAAAACGTAATCTGCCTTTTAAATCTGTCCTTCCTGCTGAGTCTAAATGGGGTTGCCGCAAAATGCCTGACTGGCATTAGAGTTCTCTGAAGCCAATCACCTTAAATAGGGTTGCTTGAGGGTTTGAAATATATTTGAAAACACTCCAGGGGTGGTGCAAAATAACTGAACAAAGGTGAATTACATGAAAGGAAGAAGCAGGTGGAGGTTTATAAAGCTAAAGAATCACTAGTGTATTTTTGGAAATATCAGTAATTGAGATGGGGATGCTGACCTTAGAAGTTCATCTATCTGATCATAAAAATGGTTTTCATTTAGCATTAGAAAAAGATCATGCTAATAAATAAGATACAGCCTGGAATAGCCAAGGGTATGTGAAATCTGTGAAGAAGTACTTTAGCATCCAAAGAGAAGCCGAGGCTAAAACAGGTCCCAGGCAAGGACAGGCATCACTGTGATGTTTTCTCCAGCAGCTCTGAGAAGGGCAACATCTTAAACTTTCTTCATCATATTGAAAAGGCAGAGTTTCCTGAGAATTGATTTTTTGGGTAAGATAATTATAGAGTTTGCTATTGTAACCCATGGAAAAAAGAAAGTCAAGGTAAGAATTGCCATGGCAAAAATCACTACATATATACAGAATTTTTTTGGTGAAGACAAAGTTAAGAATATGGCAAGCAACCCCTTGTACTCTACAATTTCCTAGAAGGTAATATACCTGTGGGTCACAGTTGTTTAGATAAGGATGACTTGTAGACTAGCAAATGCAAATTGTGGATTATCCAACAACATGTAA
This sequence comes from Ovis canadensis, assembly GCF_042477335.2. Taxonomy (NCBI): domain Eukaryota; kingdom Metazoa; phylum Chordata; class Mammalia; order Artiodactyla; family Bovidae; genus Ovis; species Ovis canadensis. The sequence continues at coordinate 28,216,183 of NC_091248.1, forward strand.
CTTTTCTGACAGGGCAAATTTGAGTGACCACCACTCCCACCGAAAGACATCTCTCTAAGGCCTTAAGAGAAGCACAAGACCCGTTTGCTAGTAAATTTTCAGGTTGGATGACATGAATTGCCTTAAAATTTTACTTGGCCTAAGTGGTTTCTACACTTAAGGAAGAGGATAATTTAGCAGTGCAAAATACGCTGAAAATAAGACATTTCTCTGCAAGAGGGTCTTCAGTGTTGCCTCTCCTATACTTTCAGTTTGCACTGAATATATGGAGAGTGGAGGAAGTTGCCAGAAGTTCTTGTTCTCTTTGTTGGATGAGGCGACAGGGCTACAAACTTGAAAATGCAGCTTACGCCAGCACACCGTCTCTTATGACCCTTGGAAGGCCAACGTGTGTGCTGAAAGAAATGCCCCAGAACACTTGAGAAGGTGGATGCATATGAGGAAATTGCAAGGGTTGGAAGCATTGGTTTGGAGAAGAATGGAAAAATTCAGTTGCTTAGCCAAGGCAGTTCCAAACAGCTTTGATCTGGATATCTCAGGAGAAAGAGCTTGTGCCGTCCCAGCATTTTCTGGTTTTGGCTAGGAAGGTATATAGTAAAGAAATGAAGACAAAAAAAACCCCAAAGTTTTTAATGGGTTTTTAGAACTTCCACTTCTGGCTAAAAACGGGAGACAAAAGGCAAATAGATATTGTTTTAAAAATGCTAAGCCAGGACTTTTTTAACCTCAAGAAAACATTGGGGTTTGATTAGGTTCAGATTGGGGGCAAGTTTTCAGGACAGTGTTTGTTCTAGCAACTTCCTCCCCTTCCCTGTGGAAAGTGCTGGTCTGTTGTGGTTCTGGAAGGCATGCTCTGAAGGCTCTAGGCTGAGGCGTCGAGAGACGGGCTCCACAGCCTGTCATTTGTGTTTCTGCCCACGCTTCCTTCAGTGTGTTCCTTGGAGCCAGGCCGCCCTGACTGCATGAGCCTTGGCATGACTAAGCAGAGCCTCCAGCCCTCTTCTTGTCTCAACCCTTTCTGGTAGAGTCTCTATATTTCCCTCCCACCTCCAGGCATCTCGAGTACTGCAGATCAGCATTTGTTCCGTTTCTGCCTTCAGCTGAGCTTCATTCCATTCTTCTAATCTGCACTTTGGGTCTGGGGCTATTTTGTATGTTCATTCAGTCAGCAGCTTCTTTGGGTTGCATCATTCATTTAGCTCAGGAAATCAACATCTGTCTGGGAGATATATTCTATAAGGAAAGATAATGAAGTCTCTCTCCTGTAAAATAAAAGGAGGATCAGTTCAGTTCAGTTCAGTCACTCAGTCATGTCTGACTCTTTGTGACCTCATGAACTGCAGCACGCCAGGCCTCCCTGTCCATCACCAACTCCCGGAGTTCACCCAAACCCAGGTCCATTGAGTCAGTGATGCCATCCAACCATCTCATCCTCTGTCGTCTTCCTTCTTCCCTCAATCTTTCCCAGCATCAGGGTCTTTTCTAATGAGTCAGCTCTTTGCATCAGGTGGCCAAAGTATTGGAGTTTCAGCTTCAACATCAGTCCTTCCAATGAGCACCCAGGACTGATCTCCTTTAGGATGGACTGGTTGGATCTCCTTGCAGTCCAAGGGAATCTCAAGAGTCTTCTCCAACACCACAGTTCAAAAGCATCAATTCTTTGGTGCTCAGCTTTCTTTATAGTCCAACTCTCACATCCATACATGACCACTGGAAAAACTATAGCCTTGATTAGACAGACCTTTGTTAGTAAAGTAATGTCTCTGCTTTTGAATATGCTATCTAGGTTGGGCATAACTTTCCTTCCAAGGAGTAAGCACCTTTTAATTTCATGGCTGCAATCACCATCTGCAGTGATTTTGGAGCCCAGAAAAATTAAGTCAGCCACTGTTTCCACTGTTTCCCCATCTATTTGCCATGAACTGATGGGACCAGATGCCATGATCTTCGTTTTCTGAATGCTGAGCTTTAAGCCCACTTTCTCACTCTTGTCTTTCACTTACATCAAGAGGCTTTTTAGTTCCTCTTCACTTTCTGCCATAAGGGTGGTGTCATCTGCATATCTGAGGTTACTGATATTTCTCCCGGCAATCTTGATTCCAGCTTGTGCTTCCTCTAGCCCAGCGTTTCTCATGATGTACTCTGCATAGAAGTTAAATAAGCAGGGTGACAATATACAGCCTTGACATACTCCTTTTCCTATTTGGAACCAGTCTGTTCTTCCATGTCCAGTTCTAACTGTTGCTTCCTGACCTGCATATAGGTTTCTCAAGAGGCAGGTCAGGTGGTCTGGTATTCCCATCTCCTTCAGAATTTTCCACAGTTTATTGTGATCCACACAGTCAAGGGCTTTGGCATAGTCAATAAAGCAGAAATAGAGAGGAAATAAATATTTTGTGAGAATCAAAATACTCCTGGCATGGTCTAGAATCTTTATCAAAGATCTCATTTAACTGTGATATCAATATAATATGTAGCATATTGCTATAAAGATCAAAAGGGGTAATAATCCACGATACTTAGCATAGGGCATAGCACAGAGTCAATAAATTTGAGTTATTATGATTATTTATTAATTTTTTCTAGAAAGGAAGGGACTCACTAATCTGTTCATTTTAGTCAGAATCTCCTAGAATGGTTTTATATTTGTAGGGCTCCATAAATGTTTGCTGAGTAACTGAGTGAATGGACTCTTGCCAAAAGTATCTTATTACTATTGCTGATTTTTGGTTAACAAGATATAATTTTCCAGATTAATGTGTGCCCCTTTATAAGGCCACAGTTCTGAAGAAGAATCTGACATCAAAATGGTTGAGATAAGAAAAAAATTTTCCCCTTACTTCATCTTTGTTTCTTTTACTTCACCTTATGTTATTATCCCAGATTTCTAATGAGCCATGTACTTCTTATGCTTGGATGAAATATAAATACACTACTTAGATATAACTGTTTGATAAACCTAACCAGGGAATGTAGTGCTTTGCAGACTCAGAGATTAAGCTGAAATCAAGCCATGGGAATAAAAAGTAAGAGTGTGAGAAAATAGAATATTGCCAGAAAAGCACAATGGTTGAGGAAGCCAATATAGGCAAATATGGTAGGGACAGCAGGAATTTGGAATACGTTTCCTAACTGTTAGTGGGGCGATGCGGAATGATGGAAAAGCTCAAATCTCCAGCACTTACTCTGAATCTCACCCAGTTTTCATATCTGTGAAGTGAAAAAGTCATGTAGGTGACTCCACAACTTCCCTAACCCTAAATATTGTGTGATTTTATTTAATAATAATAAATTTATATTGTATATAGCTTTTTCACCCTTTGAAAACTCTTTCATAATGTCCTATCAAATATAGGGTACTACTATACCAATAGGTGCACGTAAGTTATTTGAGAAAGAAGAAATACAAAGGCCCAAATCTATATATTATTATAAAAAAATGTGATGCACCTAAATCTGTTGAACAGCTTGTCAATCTTAACGTCAAAAATAAATTTAACTTATTATTTAGCCACCCAGGATGTTTGAATGGAAGACCCTCAGAAATCATGGCATCACCATCTTCATCATAGACCACGGATGGTAAAAGAACAGGCTCAAGGTCACTTGGCTTCAGGTTGCGATCTCTGAACTCCCAATAGGCTATTCTTTACTCAACATCAATGTCAATTAATCGATTGCTCAATTGATTATACCAACAGTCCCAACTTAGGCAACCTTTTGAGCAAATAGAGACATGTAAGTAGTGAAAAATATTACAAGTCAGAGAAAGAAGAAATTTCGCCAGAAAAATGTCTGACAAACTTAAGTGATTTATGCTCAACTGTAACTGTGTTGCTCAGTTGTATCTGACTCTTTGTGACCCTGTAGACTGTAACCTCCCAGGCTCCTCTGTCCATGGAATTTTCCGGGTAAGAATACTGGAGTGGGTAGCTATTCCCTTCTCCAGAAGATTTTCCCAATCCAGGGAACAAATCTGGGTCTCCTGCATTGCAGGCAGATTCTTTGCCATCTGAGCCACCAGAGAAACCTAGTATCACTCTATCCTACAAAGATCTTGGCTCATTTGTCATCAAGGAAAAAGATGTAGTCTCCATGTTACTTTTGCTTCTTTTCCCCCCTCAAATCTACTCTGGGAATGTTTAGTGTTTACATCTTTACCTATATTCTCTTGAACATACGTGATGTCTCACTTCATAAAACCAATAACAGAATTCTATGTTTCTTAATAAAATAAATGCTAAATATAGAAGTTCTTTTAAATGAACATTACATAGGTTTTGAATTTATCCTCAAGAGAGAAATGCCAGGAATCAAAACTTTTTAGTCCTTAATTTATTTTTGTGCTAGAAAACTAACATAGTTTTATGTACTGACATTTAAAGTTTGAATAGTACATTAGTGTAATTTTCAAGATTTCAACATGAACATGTATTTTATAGTTTTTTTTTAAAAGACTACAAAATTACATCTCTTTTTGGATATGATAAATTCTTATTTCAGCATGAAGTTTCTGTTTTAAAAAATCTTTTGTAGAATTCATATGCTAAATATCAAACTAAGTAAGTGTCAAATTTTGCAGAAATATAAAGAAATTAGTGCTTTCAGTTTTATTAGCATATAGAAACAAGGATTCTGTGGCACACATTTGAGTACTAAAAAAGTTTAAAAAGTGGTGTTAAAGTAAGAGGCATTTATCAAAAATCATCAGGCTTGATACTAGAAAGATTTCTTCCTTTCACAAGCTTATCATCTAATAGAGATCAAGGGTCAACAACATTTTCTGTAAACAGGCAGATGGTAAATTTTTTTGGCTCTGTAGGCCATCTAATCTCTATTGCCAATTACTTTACTCTTGGTAGAATGAAAGAGGGCAATGACAACATACAAAAGTGAGAGCCACCCTGTTCTAATAAAGCTTTATGAATGAACACATACTTGAATTTCATATTATTTTCATGTGTTACAAAATGTTGTTCTTGCTTTGATTTCTTTTTCAACCATTTAAAACCATGAAAGGATATTCTCAGTTTGTAGACCACACACAAATAAATAGTGGGCCAAATCTGGCCGGTCAGCCACAGTTCACTGAGCCCTGCAGTAGAGGCGTATAAACAATAAAATGGAACACAGGACTAGTACGCTGTGATGGAGGACGCATATGCTATGGGAGGACAACATGGGAGAAATCAACTGGAAAAGGCTACAATGAAAGAGTATAATGCTAACATTTTTATGGAAAGAATCATTTGCTTTTCTGTTTTTTGAAATGAGAGTTACACAAGGTAAAATTAAGTGCTTAGAAATTAACAACTGAGTGACATTTAGAATATCCACAGTGTTGTACAATTGCTATCTTTAGTTCCAAAATTTCTTCACCCCAAAAGTAATCCCTGTTCCCATTAAGCAGCTGCTCCCCACCCCTCTCTTTTCCTAGCCCTTAGCAACCTCCTTTCTGTCTCTATGGATATACGTGTTCTGGATATTTCATATACATGGAATTATATAATATGTGATCCTTTGCATCTGGCTTCTTTTACTTAGCACATTTTCTAGGTATATCCGTGTTGCAGCATGCATATTTCAGCTGTTGTTCAGTCGCTCAGTCATGTCCAACTCTTTGTGACCCCATGGACTGCAGCATGCCAGGCTTCCCTGTTCTTCACTATCTCCAAGACCTTGCTCAGACTCATGTCCATTGAGTCGGTGATGTCATCCAGCCATCTCGTCCTCTGTCGTCCCCTTGTCCTCCTGCCTTCAACCTTTCCCAGCATCAGGCCTTTTCCAATGAGTTGGCTGTTCGTATCTGGTGGCCAAAGTATTAGAGCTTCAGCTTTAGCATCAGTCCTTCCAATGAATATTCAGGACTGATTTCCTTTTAGGGTTGACTGGCTTGATCTCCTTGCAGTCCAAGGGACTCCCAAGAGCCTTCTGCAACACCACAGTTCGAAAGCATCAATTCTTTGAGCTTTTTTATAGTCCAACTCTCACATCCATACACGACTATGGGAAAAACCATAGTTTTGACTATAGTTTTGGCACAGTAATGTCTCTGCTTTTTAATATGCTGTCTAGGTTTGTCATAGCGTTACTTCTAAGGAGCAAGCACCTTTTAATTTCATGGCTGCAGGCCCAGGTTCGATCCCTGGTCAAGGAACTAAATCCCACATGCCACAACCAAGTTAGTGCAGTCAAATAAATAAGTAAATAATAAAATGGGAGAAGATATTTGCAGACCATATATCTGATGAGCGTATAATGTCCATAATATAAAAACAGCTCTTATAATTCAATAACAAAAAGACAATTCAGTTTTTAAATGGGCAAAGGATTTTAAAAGATGGTACTCCAAAGAAGATATACAAAAAAGATGCTCAACATCATTAATCATTACAGAAATGTAAATCAAAAACATAATGAGTTACCACTTCATAGCCACTAGGATGGCTATATTTAAAAACAACAAACAAAGAAAATAACAAGTGTTAGTGAAGATGAAGTCAGGCCTTTTGCATTGGGAGCATGGAGTCTTAGCCATAGGACCCTCAGGGAAGCCCCCTTCCATTCTATAGGTTGTATTTGCACTTTCTTCACAATGTCCTTTGATACATAAAGGTCTTTAATTTTGGTGAAGTCCAATTTTTCATATCTTTCAAACTTAGGTGCATCCTACTGTTCAAACCTCCAATTTTTATAGCTTATTAATAAAAATATAAAAACCAAATTACTAAATTTTGTATCCTTATCTGGTTAGGATCTAAGAGAACATCAATGGCATCACAATAATTAACATTTATTGACCATTTATCATTGTTCTTGAGACACATTATCTTAACTAATTCTCATAGCACCAACCACTAGGCATGGAGAAGTCAAGTGTCCTGGACAGGGTCACACACTTATTGCATGTCAGAGGAAGCATCAAACCCAGGCAGTTTGGCTTTACCACCTCATAACTTAAAAAAAATTGTTTTTAATGTCCATGTGACATATATATGAAGAAGAAGCAAATGTTATCATTATTTGTTTGACATATAGAGGAATGGAAAATTAAATTCGGTATTTCAAAAACATCTGGTGGAGGGAGGATCAAATTGAACCAGATCTCTTAAGTAATTTGATAATAAGAAAAAGCTCTAATTATGCAAGTTTTTTGTTCAAATTGTTTCCGTAAATAGACAACATCTTCTGAATAATAAACAAACAAAAACCAAGATTAATAAAATACAGTATGTGGCAGTGCTTTCAAATATGTTATTTTGTTAGAACTCTGATAAGGAAGTATTAACATTTCAATTTTGCTAAAGAATCGATTTTTAAAATGTTAGGTTTGTCCATAAGGCCCACCTCCCATGGTACAAACTATTCAGCATATTCACAGGCTTCCAGGACCTCAATGCATCACTCCGTCTATATCTCCTCTACCCCCATTACTGTTAGTCAAGGCACACTAGACTTTCTGCTGCATTACCTTGTTTTCTGACTCTTCTGTGGGCCAAGGTCATTTTCATGTGTCTGCCTATTCTGCAGTGTCTCTATGAAGCGTCAGTTCATCCTTCAGGTCTCTGATCCTCCCAACAAAAATTCTTTTCTCTTTTATGAGACTTCATGACATGCTCTGTCTTTAGATTCTCGCTGCTGACTGCATCTGTATGATCAAAGGTGGGTTTTTCTCTCTTCTGCTAGACCACAGTCTTCTAGATTCTGAATCTCATTTTAAACCCCTTTGTGCCTTTCACAAGTCCTGATCTTGTCTTGTCTTTAATGGTTCTCTAGAAATAAGAAATACCTCGTCAAATGGATACGTGTATATGTATGGCTGAGTCCCTTTGCTGTTTACCTGAAGCTATCACAACATTAATCAGTTATAGCCCAATACAAAATAAAAAGTTACAAAAAAGAAATACCTCATCAACTGGAGCCAGACCCTACCCTAAACACCGAGATTCAGTCCTCGTTAGTAAAAGCTACTATCAGTACAGTTTGAAAGAATGATTGTTATAATGATTGTTATATGCTGGGTACAGTATACTTTGGGACACACAGTAGCTCAGAGGTAAAGAATCTGCCTGAGATTCAGGAGCCGTAGGAGACATGGGTTTGATCCCTGGGTCTGCAAGTTGCCCTGGAGAAGGGAATGGCAACTATTCCAGTATTCTTGCCTGGAGAATCCCATGGATAAAGGAGCCTGGCAGGCTACAGTCCACAGGATCACAAAGAGCAGGACATAACTGAATGACTTAGCATGCACCCATACTTTGAAAAAGTTTATATTAAAATACTGGGTATTCCAGATGTCAGATAATCATACAAAGCTAGAGTAATAAAAACAGCATGGTATTGGCACAAAAAACAGATATATGGTTCAATGGAATAGAATAGAGAGTCTAGAAATAAATCCACACACTTAAGGTCAATTAATCTTTGAGAAAGGGGGTGAGAATATACAGTGGGGAAAAGATTATCTCTTCAGCAAGTAGTGTTAGGAAAGTGGGAGAGCTGCATGTAAATCAATGAACACAACTTCACACCATACACAAAAGTAAACTCAAAAGAGTGTAAAGACTTAAATGTAAGACATGACAACATAAAATTAGAACAGAACATAGGCAAAACATTCTCTGACATAAATTGTACCAATGTTTTCTTAGGTCAGTCTCCCAAGGCAATAGAAATAAAAGCAAAAATAAATGCAATATAACCAAACTTATATGTTTCTGCACAGTAAAGGAAACCATAAACAAAATGAAAAGACACTCATGTTGATGTATAGCAAGAAATTATCCTCCAATAAAAAAAGAAAACAAAGAAAAACAAAGACGGCCTATAGACTGGAAGAAAATATTCGCAAATGATGTGACCAACAAAGGCTTAATTTCCAAAATATACAAATAGCCCATCTAACCCAATAACAAAAACAAACAACCCAATCAAAAATGATTAGAAGACCTAAATAGACATTTCTCCAAAGGAGACATACAGACAGTCAATAGGCACATAAAAGATGCTCATCATTGCTAATTATTCAGTTCAGTTCAGTTTAGTTGCTCAGTCATGTCCTCCTCTTTGCTAATTATTAGAGAAATGCAAATCAAAACTACAATGAGGTTCGCCTAACACCATTCAGAATGGGAATCATCAAAAAGTCCACAAATAACAAATGCTGGAGAGGGTATAGAGAAAAGGGAATGTTCCTACACTGTCGGCAGGAATGTAAATTACTACAGCCACTATGGAAAACAGTATGGAAGTTCCTCAAAAAAACTAAAATAGAGTTGCCATATGATCTAGTAATCCCATTCCTGGGCATATATCTGAAAAAACCCCATAATTCAAAAAGAGATAGCTACCCTTAGGTTCATAGCAGCACTATTTACAATGGACAAAACATGGAAGCAACCTAAATGCCCATTAACAAATGAATGGATAAAGAAGATATGAGATATATATCTATATATGAAGAATATAAATATATCTGAAGAATATATATATGTATAAAGAATATATATATGTATAAAGAATATATATACACACACCAAAAAAAAACCACAATGGAATATTACTCAACTATAAAAAGGAATGAAATAATGTCATTTGCAGCTACATGCATGGACCTAGAGATTATCACACTAAGTGAAATAAATCAGAAAGAGAAAGCCAAATACCATATGGTATCAGTTATATGTTAAATCTAAAATATGACACAAGTGAACTTAGCTACAAAACAGAAACAGACTCACAGACACAGAGGACAGATCTGTGGTTGCCAAGAGGGAGGGGGTTGAGAGAGGGATGGATTGGGAGTTTGGGATTAGCAGATGCAAACTATTATATATAGGATGGATAAACAAGGTCCTACTGTATAGCACAGGGAACTATATTCAATATCCTGTAACAAATCATAATGGAAAAGAATATGAAAAAGAATGCATATATATTCATAACAATCACTTTGCTGTACAGCAGAAATTAACAAAATATTGCAAATCAACTATACTTCAATAAAATAAAAATTACTCAGTATTCATTCATTCAGTCAGTCACTCAACCATTTATTGAATATGAATAAAAGAACCAATTTCTGTTTAATGAAGCTTAAATGAAGCTTACAATCATGTGTGTGTGTATGTGTGCGTATGACAGAGATAACATAAAAAAATAAACATGTCAGTCAGCAGGAAGTGCTTGACTATAAAGAAAACAGGTGCATGAGGTAGGGAATGATGTTGGAGCCTGGGTGGTGGGGAGTCTGGTCAGGAAAGCCCTTTTTATAAGACATTTCAGCAGGCAGATATGGGAAGTAAGAGATTTCACCATGGGTTATCTGGTGAAGAGCATTTCAGGCACAGAAACATTTCAAGAACTTAAGCCAGAAAGCTGGCTGGGCTGGAGTGGTGGGAGAGGAGGTCGTAAAGGTAAGGGAGGCCATCTGTGAGAGTCTTGCAGGTCATGGTAAGGAGTCTGAAGATCACCGCGAATGAGAAGGAAAACTAGTGGGTGTTAGCCGAAGAGTAGCACCGTTTACCTGATGTTAAAGGGTCATACAGGCTGCCGTGTCTGATTTCTTCACTGACTATATCGCCTCAATGGCAGGGAATACCTTACTTATCTTTCTGTCCTCAGACACTAGTACAATCAGACTTCTCTTTGGTATCCATTAAATAAGTGCTCACTGGAGAAATGTTTGTCTGGAATACTGACTGTTGGAAGGACTGTGAAAAGAAGTTAAAAGAGCAAAGTTCCCCGAGTTATCACAACCCCAAAGATACAATTTACTTCCATAAAACATGCTAAGGCCTTTCGTATTTGTTTATTCAGTAGAGAGTTGTAATTCTTTTCCTCAGTATTAACGCTGAAACTAAGACTTGTGCTGCAATAGCTGAGAAAGTTACAGCTTTTCTTCATAAGAGTCTTATACAATTACAATGGTACACACGTTTTGAATACAGGGCAAGGGTAAGACACTGGATTCTAATCTTAGCTCTCTCATTCTTTAGCTGTGGGACCTTTGAATGTGAAATGATCACACTTCCGTTTGTGGAGCGCCTATTATGTTGAGCCTCCACTCACTGTCCTTGAAGTCAAGACTATCCCAGTCTGACAGAGACAGACATGTAAACAAAGATAAAGAAGCCAGGGCAGTGAGCTGGTTGTGGTGAAGGTTTGCATGGAGTGCTTGGAGGTTAACCATCTCATCTCGAGTTCACCAGGCAACTAAGAGAGAAGGGAGTTCAAGGCGGGGGCACATGCAAGGCGCTGGTCATAGGGAAGAGCATGGCATGCGCAGGGGACTGAAAGGCCTTTGGGGGCCTAGAATAAAGAGGCAGGCAATGTGTCACTTTTCTGTGCCAGCGGATCTTGGGGAAGTCACACTCACCCATTCCATGTGACCTTCATGGGTTGTTTGTCACTGTGCCAGGCTTGCTGGTCACAGGACTGGGACAGCTCATCCAGGATGAGCACTCACAGTGACTTAGCCTACTGGACCCCTGCAATTTCCCCCCTCAGCTTTACTGAGAAGTAATTGACTTATACCGCTGTATACATTTACATATATTGTGAAATGACTATCACATTAGGGTCAGCTAACATTCATCTTCTCATATTGCTACAATAAAGAGAAGAAAAGAAGAAAGGAAAAAAAATTCTCTTTGTAATAGGAACTCACAGGATTTACTCTCTTAACAACTTTCCTATATGTCATAGAACAGCTATAGCTATTGCCATCATGTTGTACATAGATCCCTAGTACCTAGCACTTAAACTTATAACTGGAAATTTGTACTTTTTGACTACCTTCCTCCAATTTCCCCTGCTCCAGCTCTCTGCCTCTGATAACCACAAATACGATCTCTTTTCTATGAATTTGGTGCTTTTTAAAAATTTTGGGGTTTTTTTTGTTTGTTTTGTTTTGTTTTTTTTTTTTTTAAGATTCTACATATAAGTGAGACCATACAGTATCTTTCTCTGTCTGACGTTTCACTTAGCATCATGCCTTCAAGATCCCTCCACATTGTCATTTCTATAGCTGAATAGTATTCCATAGTACATATGTGTGTGTGTATATATAGAGAGATGTAGATGTAGATACAGATGTAGATATGCCAACTTCTTTAACCAATAATCCATCAATGGACACTTTGGTTGTTTCCATATCTAGGCTATTGTTAATAATGCTGCTATGGACATGGGGGTGCACATTTCTTTTCAAGTTAGTGTGTTCATTTCCTTTTGATATATTCCCAGAAATGGAGTTGCTGGATCATGTAGTAGTTCTATTTTTAATTTTTTGAGAATTCTCCATACTGTTTTCCATAGGGGCTACACCAGTGAACATTCCCATCAACAGTGCCCAAGAGCTCCCTTTGCTCAACATCCATGCTAGCATTTATTATCGATTGTCTGTTTGATGATGGTGATTCTAACAGGAGTGAGGTGTTATCTTGTTGTTTTGTCGTCACTGAGTTGTGCCTGACTCTTTTGCAACCCCATGGACTGCAGGCCACTAGGCTCCTCTGTCCATGGGATTTTCTAGGCAAGAATACTAGAGTGGGTTGCCATTTCCTTCTCCAGAGGATCTTCCTGACCTGGGGATCGAACCCATGTCTCCTGCTTTGGCAGTAGGATTCTTCACCACTGAGCCACCTGGGAAGACCAACGTGTTATCTTACTGTGGATTTAACTTGCATTTCCCTAATCACTAGTAATATGGGCCTTTTGTATATCTTTTTTTGGAGAAATGTCTATTTAGGTCTTTTGTCTGCTTAAAAAATTGGTTTATTTGGGGAGTTATTGTTTTTTGGGTTTTTTAGTTTTCTTTCTTTCTTTCTTTCTTTTTCTTTTTTGCTATTGAGTTCAATGAGTTCTTTATATATTTTTTATATTAACCACTATCAGATACATGGTTTGCAATTTTTTTTCCATCTGTAGGCTATCTTTTCACTTTATTGATTATTTCCTTTGCTGGGCAGAAGCCTTTTAGTTTGATGTAATCCCATCTATTTTTTTGTTTTTGTTTTTGTTTTTACTTTATTGCTTGTGCTTTATATGTCAGATCCAAAAAATTATTACCAATATTCCACATCAAGGAGCTTTAGTCCCATGTTTCCTTCTAGGTCTTTCATGGTTGCAGGTATTACATTGTAAGTCTTTAATCCATTTGGGGTTAATGTTTATGAGTGGTGTAATATAGAGGCCAAGTTCCATTCTTTAACTTGTGGATATTCAGTTATTCCAGCACTATTATTGAAAAAACTTCTTTTCACCATGAAGTATTCTTGGCTCCCTTGTCAAATATTAGTTGATGATACAGTCAAATTGGGTTTATTTCTGGGCTCTCGATTCTGTTCTATTGGTCTTGCTGTTCAGTCATGAAGTCATGTCAACTCTTTATGAGTCCAGGGACAGCAGCACATAAGGCTTCCCTGTCCTTCACCATCTCCCAGAATTTGTTCAAACTCATGTCCACATAATTCTCCAAGCAAGAATACTGGATCCCTTCTTCAGGGGATCTTTCCAACCCATGGATCAAACTCGGGTCTCTTGCATTGCAGACAGATTCTTTACTGTTTAAGCCACCCGGGAAGCCCCTCTATTGGTCTACTGACCTGTTTGTATGCCAGTACCATACTGAAGCCCTCTTCTGAGGCCTTCCCAGATGGCATTAGTAGTAAAGAATCTACTTGCCAAGGCAGGAGGTGTAAGAGATGCAGGTTCAATCCTTAGGTCAGGAAGATCCCTTGGAGGAGGGCATGGAAACCCACTCCAGTATTATTGCCTGGAGAATCCCATGGACAGAGGAGCCTGGCAGGCCACAGTCCATAGGGTTGCAAAAAGCTGGACACGACTGAAGCAACTTAGCATGCACACATACCCTCTGATGACTCCGGCTTCATTCTTCTTCTTAGGATTTCTTCATTCTTCATTTGGAGTCTCTTGTGGCTCCATATAAATTTTAGGAATGTTTTTTTCTACTTCTTTTAACAACGACAATTGAAGTCTTGATAGGGATTGCACTGACTCTACAGATGGCTTCTGGTAGTATTGATATTTTAGCAATATTTATTCTTCCAATCCATGATCATGAAATACATTTCCATTTATTTGTGTCTTCAGTTTCTTTCATCAGTGTCTTGTAGTTTTCAGAATAGAGATCTTCCATCTTCTTATTTAAATTTATTCTTGTCTTTTGCTTTTGATGCTATTATAAACTAGTTTTTTTTCTTTTTTTTTTTTTTTCAGAAAATTTGTTGTTAGTTGGACCAATGCGAAGTGAATCAGGTGTAACAGTCCTGTAAAATTCACTTAAGGACACTGGGAGAGGAGTATCTCCTCCTTCTGATGAAGAATTGTAAGAATGTGAGTTAGGATGTGGCTGTGGTTATGTTTTCCTTCACAAGGTGAGAACTTGACAAAGAATGAACCCACAGCACTGAAGGAAGTAAGTTTAAGAGACAGAGATGGATACTTACGTCTCTATCCCTGTGTGTGTCTGTAAGTCCTATCTATTGTCTGTCCGTCCAGAAAGGGAGAGGTGGGGGGAGAGGTGAATGACAGAAGTCGAGCTTCTGGGTTCAGTCAAATTGAAATCAGCCATGTTCCCAGATTTCCTAGTTTTACGAATCAGTGATAGTCCCTCTTTAAATTCACGATAGCTTGAATTATATATCTGTTACTTGTAGCGAAAAGAACCTTGATGAAAACCACAGTGGTAGATGACGAAACTACAGAATCACCTTCAGCTTTTTAATTTAAAAAACTTAAGACTTTGGTTGGTGTATGACAAAAGAAGTTTATTGTTGGGATACTCCTGTCCTGAGTTAAGAACTGGGACACTGTTCCCATGGAAGACAGTTGTAGGGTCTATATTAATTCTTTTCCAGATTTTGGCTAGTTTCTGTGATCATTTTCATGTCCTCTTTATCTCTTGCTTATGAATATACTTTTATTTTCTCTGCTTGTACATGGTCTTTAGTATACGTCAGGTTGTTCCAAGTACAAGCACATTAGCAGCTCTAGTGTGTCCATTTGACTTCCTCCCTAATCTTCATTTAAGTAAAAAATTATTGAGACCCCATTACTGTGCCAGGTACTCTTCCTTGTGCTAGGTTTACAGTGATAAGCAATTTATGCAAGGTCCTTGCCCTGATAAAATATATATATATATTTTTTTGATGGAAGAAAAGGTCAATAAGCAAGAAAAGACACTAATAAATAAGAAAGACTGTGATAAAGCCTATGATGGGAAATAATAGTGAAGTAAATTGAAGTATAAGTCACTCAGTCATGTTCAACTCTTTGTGACTCCAGGGACTGTAGCCTACCTGCCTCCTCTGTACACGGAATTCTCCAGGCTAGAATACTGGAATGGGTTGCCATTCCCTTCTCCAGGGGATATTCCTGACCAAGGGATCAAGCCTGGGTCTCCCACACTTCAGGAAGACTCTTTACCAACTGAACCCCCAGGAAAGCCCTGGGAAATAATAGGAACTAGATAAAATAACTGTGAGTGAAAATCACTTTGGAATGGGTGACTAGTGAAGGCCCTCCCTGTAAGGGTGACATTTAAATTAAAACGATTTCAAAATAAGCTCCGCAAAGAGTTTGAAGGAAGATCATTCTAGCAAGTGCAAAGTCCCTGGAGCAGAGAGAACCTGATGGGCTCCAAGTACTAGCAGAAGGTCAGTGTGGCTGAAGGGATTGGTTTGAGTCAGATTGGAGAGGAATGCAAATTCCAGATCATGAAAAGCCTTGGAAATCACGACAATAAGCTCTTGAACTATGAAGAACCTGTGAAAAAATTAAGTATATAAATGACATGTTTGATTTACATTTTATAAAGCTCATGATGACTGTTGTGTGGAGAAGGGATTACAATGGGGCAAGAATGGAAGCAGGGAGACCAACTTGGAGGCTATTACCAAGTTAGGCAAGAGATGACTATCGCTAGGGCCAGAGGGTAGGCAGTAGTGATGAAAAGAAGCAGATAGACTAAAGCTATCTACACAACTGGCAGAATTCACTGAGAAATTGGATGGAAAGAAAAGGAAGACTCAAGGATGACCCCTAGGGTTTTGGCTGAGCAAATAAGTGGATGGAAGTGCCTTTTACTAAGATGGAGAAGACTGAGAAAGGGGCAATTTGAGAAAATGTCTCAATAGGTCTATTTTAGAAATGTTGAGACTCAGTATGAGCTGTATAAAGAAGTCTGTATTTGGACAAATTACCTTGCCTCTGGTGAGAGATCCATCCAACTGGGCCAGTTCATCTTTTAGAGTCTTGTCTCACTAGATCATGCATTGTCTAGCTTATGGTTTGATTTGCTTGCATTAAGTATTTCTACCGTTCCAATCAGTGGAGGCCATGGAAGAATGTAGGTTCACGCAATCCAATTCATAGGTCTGGTAAATACGGCCATACACAGGGATAATAATGTTGGCTTACTTTACTTCACAGGAATATTATGAGGGTTAAATGGGGGATTCGGTAGGTAAAAGCACTTTGTAAACTCTGAAGTGGTCACAAACGTAATGAATGTAAAGGACTTTGAAAGCTGTTTAATTTACCAAAGCTACACATTTATACCAATTTTACTACATCAGTTGAGAAATTATAATAAACTTTTATTTAACCAGACTGGTTGTTGCCAGATGCCCACAAAAATGCAGCAAAAACTCACATACTTTTGTGTTAAACATAATTTAACACAAAGGCTAAATTGGTTCCATAAAACTCTGAATAACAACTTGTGAAGAATTACTTCCTATTCATTGAGGAGTAAGTCACCTCTAACACACTTGCCAGCAACGGCCTGCAGCCTGGTGTTGGGTTGGTACAAGGCCCACTTGTTGTTGGTACTGTAGCGTCCTGGCAAAAGTGAGAGCAATTGCTTAAAATAAATTGTTCCACCACTTGTCCCTCCCTTTCAATTCACTATCCTGGAACTCAGCCTTCCTGGCTGCTCATCTGCAGCCTGAATTCCCTTAGGTCCAATCCTCTGTCTAGGGCCAGTTTCACAGGCATGTGACCTACGCCATTGTGCATGGCCCCGTGCCCAGAAGCACCTCACACTTGGTTTATTTCTCTGCTGTCTCTGTTTTAAAATTTTTAATTTTGTCTCCAGACCTGTGTTCCATCCATAAAGTCTGATGGGACAACAAAGCCTGTGTCTGAGCAGAGAGGGTATGTGCAGCGTTAGCCTCCTTCTTCCTAGCTGTCCCATTTGTAGTCAGGGTTCACAATGTCCCTGGGCACAGGACTCTGGCACACACATGACACATGAGAGGGAGTTCAGTTAGGTTCAAAGCAGGTATAAGGTAAGCATGTTACAACAAGGAATGAGTAGTGGAAGTTGTGCAGGGAGATAACTGCCTCCCATATCACACTTTCTGTTTAAAAGGGAATGTTTCATAATAGTGTTCTAAGAAACAAAACAACCTGGGAAGCCTGTCACATCTTCTCCTGCTCATATTACCCCTCTGCGTCAATCACTTAGGTTGAAAATGATGGCATAGAGGGACAGGGGAAGATGGGGCAACCCAAGGCTCATTTTCCTTTCGGTCTTTACTCATCAGTAAGATGAAGGTAAGGCATACTGGTAGAATATATCAAGAAGGGAAACACAGACTCAAAGAACGAACTCGTGGTTACCGGGAAGAAGGATGGGGGAAAGAAATTGGGAGTTTGGGATGGACAGGTACATTCTGCTATATTTAAAATGGATAACCAACAAGGACATATCGTATAGCACATAAAACTCTGCTCAATGTGATGTGGTAACCTGGATAGCAGGGGTGTTTGGGGAAGAATGGATACATGTATATATATGGTTGGATCTCTTTGCTGTACGTATGAAACTATCACAACATTATTAACTAGCTATGCTATGCTGTGTGCTAAGTTGCTTTAGTTGTGTCTGACTCTTTGTGACCCCATGGTCTATAGCCTGCCAGGCTCCGCTGTCCATGGGATTCTCCAGGCAAAAATAGTGGAGTGGGTTGCTGTTCCCTCCTCCAGGGGATCTTCCCGACCCAGGGATTGAAACCATGTCTCTTGCATCTCCTACTTTGAAGGTGGATTCTTTACTGCTGAGTTAGCAGGAGTCAATCCCTCTAGGTCATCACAGAGTGTCAGGCTGGGTTCCCTGTGTTATGTAGCAACTTCTAACCAGCTATCTATTTTACAGTGTTATTCCTATTAGGAAGCCTGCCTGTCTGTGATAGAAACCATATTCCTACAACAAGCACATTCTCTCTTATGATGTTTAAGACAGTATTAAATTTTGGTACTGTTCATGGGGTTCTCAAGGTGAGAATACTGATGTGGTTTGCCATTCCCTTCTCCAATGGATCACATTTTGTCAGAACTCTCCACCATGACCCGTCCATCTTGGGTTGGTCCTACGGGGCACGGCTCATAGTTTCACTGAGTTGGACAAGGCTGTGCTCATGGCATCTGGTCCCATCACTTCATGGCATCTGGTCCCATCACTTCATGGCAAATAGATGGGGAAACAGTGGAAACACTGACAGATTTTATTTTGGGGGGCTCCAAAATCACTGCAGATGGTGACTGAAGCCATGAAATTAAAAGACGCTTGCTCCTTGGGAGAAAAGTTATGACTAACCTAGACAGTATATTAAAAAGCAGAGATATTATTTTGCTAATAAAGGTCTGTCTAGTCAAGGCTATGGTTTTTCCAGGAGTCATGTATGGATGTGAGAGTTGGACTATAAAGAAAGCTGAGTGCAGAAGAATTGATGCTTTTGAACTGAGGTGTTGGAGAAGACTCTTGAGAGTCCCTGGGGCAGCAAGGAGATCCAACCAGTCCATCCTTTAGGAAATCAGTCCTGAATATTCATCGGAAGGACTGATGCTGAAGTTGAAGCTCTACTTTGGTCACCTGATATGAAGAGCTGGCTCATTTGAAAAGACCCTGATGCTGCAAAAGATTGAAGATGGGAGGAGAAGGGGGTGATAGAGGATGAGATGGTTGGATGGCATCACTGACTCAATGGATATGAGTTTGAGTAAACTCCGGGAGTTGGTGATGGACAGGGAGGCTTGGCTGGCTGCAGTCCATGGGATCGCAGAGTTGGACATGACAATGTGACTGAACTTAACTGAAACTTTCTTTAAAATATTGAGGTAATTTCCTTAGAAAATATAGTAAAATATGAATTGAATTCTATCACTTAAAATAAAGGTAGTATGAGTTCTGATCCACCTTACCCATTTGTCTTATTACTTATTTTGTTCAGATCTCAGGAAGGGAAGAGAGAGTGTTATTTATTGTGCCTCTTGAATTCCAACTGTGGCAGTACTGTTACCTCTGATATTGGTGACTTCAGGAAACTAGTTGTTGAGATAGGACTAGATGCCTTCATTTTCATTTCCATTTTCATGTTCTTTTTATATCTTTTGTAGTTGGTATAATGGCTTAAGCTTACTACAGTTTTTACAATGCTCCCAAGGGGAAAAATTAAAAAAAAAAAAAAGAAGAAGTAAGTGAAGCTTTGAAACATGCCATAGGGTAGACAGACCAGGGCCTGTGACTGGACTTCTGAGAGGCAAGGCTGGGCTTGTACATTTCTGTCCCAAGCTTTCCTAAGAATGAGGAGACAGGAAAGAGCAAATTGGTTCCATGAACTCTATCAGTCTCAGTCAGATTCAGCTGCTGTCTAGATGTGGAGAGAAAGTTCTGTACAGAATTCATACTGAAAATTGAAGGTCCAAGGCTAGAACAATCATTATCTTGGCTTAAACCTGCTCTTTGGCAAAGTCAAGCTTATCAAGCTGCCCTAAGCTGTTTTCTACATCTATTATGAAAAGTAACCCGAATTCCAGCCTCATTCACCTCCCACACACAAAAAGCTACAATCACCTAATTCTATCACTTTTTAAAGACAGTCTCTATTCAGTAAACATGGAAATGAGAACAAATTTCACAATTACCCTCTTTCATCTTATTAAATCAAATTCTGAAACAAAACTAATTAGGGTCAAAAAAAAAAAAAGCACACACAAAAACCTTTCTATTTTAAATTTTCACAACCAACTTTTCTTTGGCAGAGAAAGCTCTATAAAGACTAATGAGCTCCAGATAGTTTTGGGGGTGGTCAGCGGTGCCCCATAGATTCTGTAATGTCCCACCTTGGATTTCCTCTTTTACTGATGTCCAAAATAGACCCATTCATCTATTTTTAAACTTTCTAAAATTAGCAAGAGAAAAACAGAGTAGCAAGCCGGAGCCATAGGCTACTTCATTACCTGTTATTAGCCAGACAAAATAAGTGACTTTCCATTAAACAGCAGTGACAGCATGGGAGCAAGGTTTAAAGGTCAGCAGCTCCTATGATACATATCCCTAAATGTAGTTCTCTAGGGATTGTTGGAATTAACTGCTGACAAGCTAATTGCTCTTATTCCCTAATTAACCAAGTCTTGCTTCATTAATAGCTTGTCTCAATTGGACAACATTTTCAAGGATCTAAAGATCTACCCAATAATAATTAGTAAACAACTGAAATGAAACCAGCTTCCACTTGTTGACAAGATTAATTGAATAATTATTGTTTCATTGGGGAGAAAAAGAGCAAGGAAATGGAGCTAGGGAAACTGAGCCAGTCTTTCCTTGGGCACAATTTCCTCGGAAACACACGAAGCCTTTCAATTAAGAAGAGCTGCTGAATGTGATCTATTCAAAGAATCCCAACATGGAATGCAATATTGAATTTGTTATGATTTATTGGGTTTTAACTATTTTTTAAATAAAGGGTACTTTTTCACATATATACTTAACATCTGTATATATCGTTTAAAACACTAACCATATGGATAGATTTTAAACAGGCATCTAACAGATGCTCTACACAAATATAACTTTGCAAAAACTAATTGACATAGTGAAGCAAATTGTACCCTGAAACAACTTTTGGGAAATATCTGAGAACAATGTGTTTGGTTTAGTTTGACTTAATAGCTGTGATCTTTGAAATTGTTCAACTGATTCTTGAGTGCAACCGAGTGCAAAAAACAAAAATTTACAGCAAACTTCCATGAAAATTCTTTTTTTGTGTGTGTGGCATAATTAAGCACTCATGTGGATTTTGAAGTTTGAAAATTGGTCACTGTAGATGGTCTGTGATTTCTTTGTACTTGAGCTGTTTTTTTTCTTGTCACAAATGATCTCAAGAACACAACTCAAACTGTCAGTTAAAAAAAGAAAGAGTCCTGGCTGCCTCAGACATGATAGTTCCCTCTGGAGACCTGATAGACTGTTAGTAAAAACCCATTTTAAGAGGTCTGGAAATTTGCCGACCTCTATATCAGTGGGAAATAAGATCTCCCAGATGACGATGGGGATGTCTACCTGTCTTATTCTTCCAAAATGGGCTGACATTACTGGGCAAGCTTGAAAGCTGAGGGAAATTCTGGGCAGGGAATCTAGAATTGGGGTACTCAACCACCTCTGTGTGACAACTTTAAACAGGCATTTACCTTATCCCAACAAATTATATCAAAGCAAGGAGATGGTGACAATATGAATCTGAATAGTAGCTGCATGCATTTAATAACTGGTCCATTTAATAACTGGTAGTGCTGAGGACCATATGGGCTTTATTGCACTGAATCCATATAAGGACCCTTCAGGTTTTCCCTTATCCCCAGTTTATAAATGAGGAAACTGGGACTTCCCTGGCAGTCTAGTGGTTAAGACTCTATTCTTCCGATGCGGGGGGCACAGGTTCGAACCCTGGTTGGGGAACTAAGATCCCACATGTTACCAGGTGCAGCCAAAAAAAATGAGGACAGTGAGGTCAGAAAAGGCAGGTGTGCTTTAGAAAGCCACACAGTAGCAATCGTTTGGTGAGAACATTGTCCAATAGATGCTCTACAAGAATCAAAGTGATACAGAATATAGATGAGTATACAGATCTACTCCATCTGGATAATTATATATCCAGTCTATCTATATAATTATATACATATAGAGTCTGTTGATCCAGAATCAGACAGTGCCTTTTTGGAGAAGAAAAGATCAGTGTGGGAGAAGATATAAATTAGAGGTTTAAAATTAGCAGATACAAACTACGACAGACAAATGACAAGTCCTCCTGTCTAAGAATTGATGTTTTTGAACTCTGGTGCTGGAGAAGACTCCTGAGAGGCCCTTGGACAGAAAGGATATAGAAACAGTCCATCCTAAAGGAAGTCAACCCTGAATATTCACTGGAAAGACTGACGCTGAAGCTGAAGCTCCAGTACTCTGGCCGCGTGATGCAAAGAGCCGACTCATTGGAAAAGACCCTGATGCTGTGAAAGATTGAGGGCAGGAGGAGGGGGAAGAGAGGATGAGCTGGTTGGAAGGCATCATTGGCTCAATGGACATGAGTTTGAGCAAACTCAGGCACATGGCAAAGGACAGGGGAACTTGGCGTGTTGCGGTTCGTGGGGTCACAAAGAATACAACTGAGCGACTAAGCACCGCCAACGGCAGGGCACAGGCAACTATATGCAACGTCTTGTAGTAACCTGTGATGGAAAAGAATATTACAAAGAATATATACACATATAACTAGATCACTTTGTTGCACACCAGAACAACACAACATTGTAAGCCAACTATATTTCAATTCTAAAAAATCAGTTCATCTGGACGAGTGAATTGCAAGTCACCTTTCAGTGAGAAGCTATATCGGTCATGGGGCCAGGACTTGAATTTGTGCCATGAACTGAAAAAATGCTACGGATATCTCTTCTTTGTCTATGCTCAACTCCATCCTTAGATGGAAGAGCCTCTCTGGCTTCCAAATTAGAAGCAGCAAGGGCAGCAGTTTAAGGCAGCCTCATAGACTAGGAGTAGAAGCTGAATTTTGGTAGACAGGGGCCCAACTGTTAGGGCAAAATTCAAAAGGAGTGAAGTACAGGAAAAGAAAAAAAAGAAAGAAACTGTAGCTGGCAGGAAAGTCCATACGCTGGAGAGGAAAGAACAATAGGCTGGGAATCAGGAAACCTGGGTTCATCCTGGCCTTGCGTGTGTGCATGCTCAGACGCTTCAGTTGTGTCTGACTCTTTGCCACCCTATGGACTGTAGCCCACCAGGCTTCTAAGACCATGGGATTCTCCAGGCAAGAATACTGGAGTGGGTTGCCATGCCTGCCTGCAGGGCCTCTTCCTGACCCAGGGATCGAACCTATGTCTCCTGTGGCATCCTGCATTGCACGCAGGTTCTTTACTGCTGAGCCACCAGGGAAGCCCCGTCCTTGCCTTGCACCCTGACTAACGCTGGGGAAATCATTTCAGAGCCATGTGATTCTCAGCCCAGGTGGAAGCAGACCATTGTCTCTCACTAGCTGACTTTAGGCAACACAAATATGGGAGGGCATGATGGGCGTTTAGCTGAGGAAGTCAAAGGACTATGACACAGAGGTAAATCCTACACAGTAGAGACTGTTTCTGCCCCCAGATGGCAGTAACACCTTCACTGAGAAACACTGAATCCAGCCTGCAGGTTCTCCGCGTGTCCAGGGATGGAGTGGCATTTCCCTCTGGGAATCCTTATTCAGAAGGGCAGGCCAGTGCCGCAGGTGGGCGGCTGGCGGTGCTGTGCTCCATGACCAGAGCACATCCGGGGGCTCTGTTTTACATCTTGGGTTTCAGGGTTAGTCTTTATTTGAGGGGGCTTCCCAGCTGGCGCTAGTGGTTAAGAATCCACCTGCCAATGCAGGAGACATAGGAGACTTGGCTTCGATCCTTGCGTCGGGAAGATCCCCTGGAGGAGGACATGGCAACCCACTCCAGTATTCTTGCCTGGAGAATCCCTTGGACAGAGGAGCCTGTTGGGCTACTGCCCGTCCATGGGGTCCCAAAGAGTCGGACACGGCTGAAACGACTTAGCATGCACGCACTTCATTTGCAGAAAAGTGAAAGTGAAGCCGCTCAGTCGTGTCCGATTCTTTGCGACCCCATGGACTGTAGCCTATCAGGCTCCTCCATCCATGGGATTTTCCAGGCAAGAGTGCTGGAGTGGATTGCCATTTCCTTTTCCAGGGGATCTTCCCGACACAGGAATCGAACCCGGGTCTCCCTCATTGCAGGCAGACGCTTTACCGTCTGAGCCACCAGGACTCTCTTATTTTAAAAAATAGTTTGAAAATCAGTGGATTAGAAGACCATTAAGCTCCATTCTATTGTGGGTATTTGTGAGTAGAGGAAAATGGAGGCTGAAAGTGAGAAAGCGTTCTAATGGGAAAAGCAGTCAAGCCTGATAAGATCTAGGAGAACAAATGAGCAGGCCCAGCTGCACATTGAGTCTTTGATTGGCCCACACCCTCTGGGTCACAGCTGTAGAGGGTCTGACATCATTCTTTCAAATGCAGATACAATCTCACTGGATTAGTGGCTGGAACTGAAGATTCTCCCTCAGGCTCCTCTTGTAATAGGATTCAGAGAAATTGATTATAAGTGTACTTCTCTTACAAAAAGTTTTATGCAACTCAAAAGTTAAAAGTTGAAATTCATGTCATATGCAGTGTAGGAGCTTGCAGTAATTCTCCCCTGGAAAGTGGGAAATCTTTCTTTAATCCTGCTAAACTGGTTTATCTATTGATTAATACATTGTGCTTCCTTAAAGTAATAGATGGCCATGTTACTTAGGGAAGCGCACACACTGCTGGGCTGCCCTTCAGACAGTTCATTCCAAACAGACTGCCTCAAGGGAAAAATGTCTTTTATTTTTCCTCAGAAACTCTTCAGAAGAAAGAATTAAATAAATGAAAAGTGGCCTTGAAAATGGCTAAATATAAGAAATGAGTGGAAATTTTAAATTATCTACTAAACAGTTCCTTCCTTCCTTCCTTCATCTCTCTCTTTCCTTTTTCTTGCCATAACTCTTCTCAGAAACAGGGCGTGAATGATCAAAATATCACATAAAATTGGTCTCTCGCAGCTCTCCAGCAGCTGAGGAAACTAATTCCATTTAGAGGCTGCTGTGTTATACTAGCAATCATTGTAAGTGAAAGTGTAAAGGGACCCACTGTACTGAATAGTGTAAATAAAGAAAGAGACAGGAACAGAGACCGTGCTCGTCTATGCAAGCACAGGGAAGTATTAAGGGTTCTCCGCAGAGCACTCTGTATATGGTGCTCTGGGAGGAACTGTAGGGCAAACGAGGTATAATATGCGGTCCCTGTTTATGATCCTACTGGGAAACAAGCTATAGTCAGTCACATAGGGAGATAAGAACCACCAGGGATGGGATGGATCATTCATACATTTATCGTATTCCTACTATGGGCGGTATGATGTGCTTGGAAGTATGAAGTGGTACCGGGAAGCCCACGTGGTGCAGTGATAAAGAATCTGTCTGCAGTGCAACGAACGTGGATTTGGGAATATCTCCTGGAGCAGAAAATGGCACCCCATTCCAGTATTCTTGCCTGGGAAATTCCATGGACAGAGGAGCCTGGTGGGCTACAGTCTATGAGGCTGCAAAGAGTCGGACGCGACTGAGTACGCACACATTCATTCCATGGAGCAGTACTAACAATGTGACTTCGAGGCACCCGTGGCAGAGTTTGGTCCTGCTACATGGGTAAGGATGTAGCTTTACCTCAGAAAGCAAGCTGCAGATGAGAAAAGAGGCAGTTACATGGGTGCAGGGTTCTGCTCCCTTGCTTCTACCTGGAAAGTTCCGTCTAATACTCACATCCTTCCTCAGTTGCACCTTTGTTGATGCAACCAGACAAGAAGTGCATGTGGGAGAGAGACCAAGTTCCAAGTGTCTAGAATGACTCCTTCACGTTGCCCAGGTTCCCAAGACTTTCGCAGGAAGGGAACGTCGAGTGTCATACAACACTCCGCACTGCTAAGCCTGCCCCATCTGTCCTGTTGTTTATTCTCAGCTCTGGACAAACTCAAGTGCTTTTGGCTGCTGAGCTAACTGTAGCGTGGCCACTGCAGAAGCTTGTGTTAGAACCTGCTGGATTCTCTCTGACTGCCTCATCAACTATCCCAATGTCCAAGACTCTCGGGACCTAACATGGGTGCTCTGAGGAGCTGAATTTTGCATTAATATTCTTGTTCTTTATACAAAGATCAGAGAGGCACACATAGCCCTCTGTCCTGGAAAGCTTTGAAATAAGGCAGAGTCAGTAGTTAGGTTTTCAGGGAAACCCACACAGTATAACATCCCCAGGCTCCCAGGAGGGCAGTCTCATTTATCAGCTCAGTGCCTATTATTCTGTGTTCCATCATTAGAGCTTTGCCCATTTAACTTAAGACCCTAATCTTGGTCAAAATGAAGAAGGTTTAGGAAGTGGTTACAAATCTTACAAAAAGAAATAACACGTGAAGACTTGACTTTCCTATGAGACTCTATTTATCAGTCATTTATACCTTCAGTTCAGTTCAGTCGCTCAGTCGTGTCCGACTCTTTGCAACCCCATGAATCGCAGCACGCCAGGCCTCCCTGTCCATCACCAACTCCCAGAGTTCACTCAGACTCACGTCCATCGAGTCATGATGACATCCAGCCATCTCATCCTCTGTCGTCCCCTTCTCCTCCCGCCCCCAATCCCTCCCAGCATCAGAGTCTTTTTCAATGAGTCAACTCTTCGCATGAGGTGGCCAAAGTACTGGAGTTTCAGCTATAGCATCATTCCTTCCAAAGAAATCCCAGGGCTGATCTCCTTCAGAATGGACTGGTTGGATGTCTTTGCAGTCCAAGGGACTGTCAAGAGTCTTCTCCAACACCACAGTTCAAAAGCATCAATTCTTCGGCGCTCAGCCTTCTTCATAGTCCAACTCTCACATCCATGACTTAGCAAGAACTATTTATCCTTTCTCTTAGAGCAGGTGTCCCCTTCTCTCTCTCTCTCTCTCTCTCTCTCTCTCTCACACACACACACACACGCACACACACACACATGCACACATGCACACACACACACACACTTTAGTTTGGCTAATGGGTGGCTCACAGCTTGGTTACCAACTCTTCTCACCACCACCTTCTCCTCCTGAATCCAAATGAGATATTCCCTCTGTATTCATTCTGTCAGGGCAGGAGGGGCAAAGCCAAAATGCAAAATGCACAGGATGACCTTGGCCTGAGAGAGAAGCTGAAATTGCCTTGGTACTTTGACAGCTGCAGAATATGTCTGCTGGTTCCTAAGATGCTGAGTGAGGTGAGAACCACAAAGAGAAGTCTAAAGACAGCTGCTGTTCAGTTGCTCAGTCTGCAGCCCCATGCACTGCAGCACACCAGGCTTCCCTGTCTATTACCATCTACCGGAGGTTGCTCAAACTCACGTTCAGAGTTGGTGATACCATCCCACCGTCTCGCCCTCTGTTGTCTCCTTCTCCTGTCTTCTAGCTTTCCCAGCATCAGGGTCTTTTCCAATGAGTTGCTCTTTGCATCAGGTGGCAAAAGTATTGGAGTTTCAGCAACAGTCCTTCCAATGAATATTCAGGACTGATTTCCTTTAGGATTGACTGGTTGGATCTCCTTGCAGTCCAAGGGACCTTCAAGAGTCTTCTCCAACACCACAGTTCAAAAGCATCAATTCTTTGGCACTCAGCCTTCTTTATGGTCCAACTTTCACATCCATACATGACTACTGGAAAAGCCACAGCTTTGGCAATACAGACCTTTGTTGACAAAGTGATATCTCTGCTTTTTAATATGCTGCCTACGTTTGCCATAGCTTTTCTTTCAAGGAGCAAATGTTTTTTAATTTCATGGCTGCAGTCAGCATTTGCAGTGATTTTGGAGTCCAAGAAAATAAAGTCTGTCACTGTTTCCATTGCTTCCATATCTATTTGCCATGAAGTGATGGGACCAGATGCCGTGATCTTGGATTTTTGAATGTTGAGTTTTAAGCTAACTTTTTCAGTCTCCTCTTTCACCTTCATCAAGAGGCTCTTTAGTTCCTCTTCACTTTCTGCCATAAGGGTGGTGTCATCTGCATATCTGAGGTTATTGATATTTCTCCTGACAATCTTGATTCCAGCTCTGCTTCATCCAGTCTGGCATTTCTCTGCACAGAAGTTAAATAAGCAGGTTGACAATATACAGCCTTGACGTACTCCTTTCCCAATTTTGAAACAGTCCATTGTTCCATATCTGGTTCTAATTGTTGCTTCTTGACCTGCATACAGGTTTCTCAGGAGGCAAGTACGGTGGTCTGGTATTCCCATCTCTTCAGGAATTTTCCAGTTTGATCTGATCCATACAATCAAAGGTTTTAGTGAAGCAGAAGTAGATGTTTTTCTGGAATTCTCTTGCGTTTTCTATGATTCAATGGATGTTGGCAATTTGATCTCTGATTCCTCTGTCTTTTCTAAACCAAGCTTATACACCTGGAATTTCTTGGTTCACCTACTGTTGAAGCCTGGCATGGAGGATTTTGAGCATGACATTGATAGCACGTAAAATGAGTACAATGGTGCAGTAGTTTGAGCATTCTTTGGCATTGCCCTTCTTTTGGATTGGAATGAAAACTGACCTTTTCCAGTCCTGTGGCCACTACTGAGTTTTCCAAATTTGCTGACTTACTGAGTTCAGCACTTTTAGGATCATCATCTTTTAGGATTTGTTTGTGGATTCCAAATGGATTCCCCAAATGGATTCCTCTAAGGACTGGGGACTCCAAATGGATACTTTGACTTTTACAGTGTTTTCCAAGATATACTTTGTGTGACACTGTTCAGAAAATTATATTTCTGTTGATAATTGTGTGGAAATATTTGTAAAAACATAACAGTGAAATTGATTAGTTTTAATGGCATATGAACGCCCATGTCCCTGGGAGCCTGTTCTCTCAGCAGGAAGACAGTTGAAACACAGGGCAGGTTCCCAAAAGACTGCTAGACAGTGCTAGAAATCACAACAGAAGGTAGACAGACCAGACAAAGTGTGTTAATGGCTAATTTTGCCTCTCAACACACACACACACACACACACATTTTTACATATCGAGTTAATTTACCAATAACACCTTAGTTAGATTTTGCTTTTTCATCAGATCCTGCTGCAAATGCTTGCTGGGTCCCCAGAACCTATGTAAGCCCCATTAGCTGCCTTTCCATGGCTTCCACACAGCAGGTCAATCTATTATTTATTAGTGTCATTCAACCTTACAAGAATTGATGCTTCTGAACTGTGGTGTTGGAGAAGACTCTTGAGAGTCCCTTGGACTGCAAGGACATCCAACCAGTCCATTCTGAAGGAGATCAGCCCTGGGATTTCTTTGGAAGGAATGATGCTAAAGCTGAAACTCCAGTACTTTGGCCACCTCATGTGAAGAGTTGACTCATTGGAAAAGACTCTGATGCTGGGAGGGATTGGGGGCGGGAGGAGAAGGGGACGACAGAGGATGAGATGGCTGGATGTCATCATGACTCGATGGACGTGAGTCTGAGTGAACTCTGGGAGTTGGTGATGGACAGGGAGGCCTGGCGTGCTGCGATTCATGGGGTCGCAAAGAGTCGGACATGACTGAGCGACTGAACTGAACTGAACTGAACTGAACTTTACAAGAAGATCTCCTGCTACATGGGCAGATACTCTAAATGCTGATTTCAGATCAAGGCCTGCTGCTCTGTTAGCATTTTCTCTCCATTTACCTGAATGCAGAACGCCATAAATGAATGGAAATGCAAACAGAACTCAAAATCCAGTAGATGAAATGACTGCTTCACAACTTTCATTTGCACAGAGGTGAAAAAGAGAGTGAAAGTGGGCTTTCAGTGAAGAAAGGTTCATGTGTTACAAAAGATGCTTTTGCTATACTGGAAGGAACAACCTGGATTGACACAAGCAGATGTTTTCCTCATTAATTTTTTTCTAAAAATTCACATTTATCATCTGGAAGAGAGCAGCATGCACTTGGTTATGCCATGCTTTCCAACTGATTTTATTTAATAGCATTTAAACAGATTTTAAAAAGCCCCCAAACTTGTCATGGCTTCTTGACTTATTTGCATGGTGACCACTCAGTGGTGGAAATTATAATTGGGTAACTATGGATTCTAATAACTTGAGCTCACTTGATTCTAATAACTTGAGCTGAGATGTTGATGATGCACATTCTTGTTTGAATCTGTTTCCCTCCACCCCGATCAGCTTAACTTGTTGCTGAAGGGCCTTGGGGTAGGAGGATGGGTAGTGGGGATTAGGGAGGTGAGGAGGGGGTAGGGAATGAGGAAACTAGAAGTCTTCAGCATTTTCCTTATTCTAGCACCTCAAAGTGGAAGGAGGCATGGCTGGTTTAGGAGGGCGAGTTCACTTCCTAATAAGCCCAACTGTCTCCAACTGTTTGCAGCTTTCTTTAGAATTTGGGTACTTGATGGTTGGGCTTCCCTGGTGGTTCAGCAGTAAAGATTCTGCCTGTAATGCAGGAGACATGGGTTCGGTCCTTGGGTTGGAAAGATCCCCTGGAGAAGGAAATGGTAACCCACTCCAGTATTCTTGCCTGGAGAATTCCATGGACAGAGAAGCCTGGTGGGCTACAGTCTATGGGGTCGAAAAAGAGTCAGACATGACTTAGACTAAACGACAACAACTTGACGGTTCTTTATTCTGGCCAGTTTAAGGGCAAAAATATGAGGGCAAAAAATATCTTTTAATGTTCCAAAATTATTTGGGAATCTCCTCATTTCTCTATTTTTAAATAGCATTAAGTATACTTGCTCCTGAGAGCTTTTCTAGAAATTGCCTTTAACAGATTTTGCCATGGTACTTTTTATGGGAGAGAGGCTTATTCTTGGTTCTCTTTTTCGATTTTCTTCTATAGTTAAGCTATCAGTTTATTAATATCCTTCATCTTCTTTAAAGTTTTTCTCGAGCTATAGGTCACATATAGAGTAGTGCAAAGATCTTAAGCATACAGGTTGATGATTTTTACATATGTATAAACATATGGAAGCACCACAGAAACCAAGAAGCAGATATTTCCAGCATCCCAGTAGGCTTCCTCATTCCTCTCCCAGGGTGGCCATTATTCTAATTGCTATCTTATGTATCACTTTTGTGTATATGATAGGACAAGATGAAGAGGACTTAGAGAGGGGCAATGGGGGATGAAGTATGTTCCCATCTATCTAAATCCATAATGCAAGGGCTAAGACCATGATCCTGGAATGGAGGATGTGTACTGGAGAAAATAGTGCTAGTCTGGAGCTAAACAAAGTACTAAATCTCTGTACAACCTAGGTGGAAACTGGAGGAAGGAAAGAGGGAAAAAAAATTTTAAATATGGGAAAATATCATTTGTGAAGGGGAAAAGAATGTTGAAAATGTGTTCTAAAGAGCCTTTCTTTAAAGGAAAAAGTAAAGAAATGAAAGACCAAAGCCTTGTTGGAGAATAAACAGTTGGTATCCACTTTTTGTGTGTTAGTTGAATAAAAGGTGCTTGCTTATGACCTCCAGGAAAGAGAAAGTGAATACTTATGGATTGGAAAATTAATACAATGGCATTTTTAAATAACAGGAGATTGTGAATGGAGGGAATAATTAAACAACAGAAAAATACCAAAGATCACAAATAGTATAAAAAATGAAATGAAATACAAAATATGAACATTATGCAAATAGACTGAATTCTCCATTTAAAAGCAGACTAATTGGATGTGCTATTTACAAAAAACATCCCCCAAAACTGACAGAGTTCTGGTCCTCATCAAGATGGAGTAAGCTTACCACACTTTATCTCTTCCACTGATTCCAACTGAAAATCTGCACAGACTACAGAAAGCAATGAAGCAACTATCTGAAGAATCTGAGAAGTAAGTAATAGCAGGCATATGCAAAGGAAAGTGAAAAATGACCAGTAAGGTTGAGTTTCCTGATTTTTTCCCCCTCAGTAAAACATTAACAAATAAAATCCAGCAACAAAGAAAAAGGATGTCACAATCAAATGAGATTTATCTTGGGAAGGAGAGGCTAGTTCAATGTTTCACGATCAATCACTGTAATTCACCATATTAAGATATGAAAGAAATTAAACTGCATCATCATCTCAATAGATACAAAAAAAGCCTTTGACAAAATTGAAGATCCATTCATGTTAAAAAGAAAAAAAACTCTCAACAAAATGAGAATAGAAGGAAATGTCCTTAACCTCATAACGAGCAAGATATAAGTTTATTAAAATTCATCCAAAAAGAAATGGGAAATTTTAATGGAACAATTACATTAGAAGAAATTGAGAAGGTGACTGAATAGCACCCATTGACAAGATAATGGTGAAATTATACTTAATCTCCCCAAGTTATTTAAAGGATACTAGACCAGTATTTCTCAGGACTTCCCTGGTGGCTCAGACAGTAAAGCGTCTGCCTGCAATGCGGGAGACCTGGGTTCAAGCCCTGGGTTGGGAAGATCCCCTGGAGAAGGAAATGGTAATCCACTCCAGTACTATTGCCTGGAAAATCCCATGGACAGAGGAGCCTGGTAGGCTGCAGTCTATGGGATCGCAAAGAGTCAGTCACGATTGAGTGACTTCACTTTAAAGACTCACTAGAACCACCTGTGCAACCGTTTTTAAAAAATTTTATTTAATTAAAAATACTGTTTTCTGGTGAATCCCAGACTACCTGAATCAGAATCTGGAGGAGCCTGGCCTGAAAATTATTACTTCTCTAATATTAAAAAGCAGAGACATCACTTTGCCAACAAATGTTCATATATTTGTCGTTCATATAAATGGTTTTTCCAGTAGTCATGTATGGATGTGAGAGCTGGACCATAAAGAAGGCTGAGCACTGAAGAACTGATGCTTTCAAACTGTGTTGCTGGAAAAGACTCTTGAGAGTCCCTTGGACAGCAAGGAGATCAAACCAGTCAATCCTAAAGGAAATCAACACTGAATAGTCACTGGAAGGACTGATGCTGAAGCTCCAATACTTTGGCCACCTGATGTCAAGAGCTGACTCATTGGAAAAAGATCCTGATGCTGGGAAAGATCGAAGGCAAAAGGAGAAAGAGGAAGCACAGGATGAAATGGTTAGACAGCATCACCAACTCAATGGACGTGAATTTGAGAAAACTCTAGGAAATAGTGGAGGATAGAGGAGTCTGGTGTGCTGCAGTCTAGGGGGTTGCAAAGAGTTGGGGACACAACTTAGCATTTGAGCAACAGCAAAGCTCCCCAGGTAATTCTAACGTGCAAACTAAGTTTGCCAATCACTGTTCCAGCCTACTGACAAAGATGACAAATATAGTCCCCAAATCATTTTATAAAACTGCTATAATTTAATACCTCAAACCATTAAAGAAAGCTAGAGATAAATTGTCTATGGATATAGAATTAAAAATTAAACTTAAATATTTAAAATATTAAGATATAGGATCCAATAGCATATTAAAAGATTACATTGTTGGTGTAATGAACTGAACTATTTGTTGCTGTAGTGAATTATACTAACTTAAAGTAGAAAGACTGTATTATCATATATATAAAGAAATTTGATATATTAGCATATACAAAGAAATTCTAAATAAAAAATTCTAAGATGGCAAGAGAAAAAAATTATACTCATAAAAACTTCACCAAAATTAGTTAAGAAGTGAAACATAGAGCCCGCTTCAATTAAAATCAGTAAATGGATTTACTGTAGCTAAATTAAAAGATGCTTACTCCTTGGAAGGAAAGTTATGACCAACCTGGATAGCTTATTTAAAAGCAGAGACATTACTTTGTCAACAAAGGTCTGTCTAGTCAAGGCTATGGTTTGTCCAGTGGTCATGTATGGATGTGAGAGTTGGACTGCGAAGAAGGCTGAGCGCCGAAGAATTGATGCTTTTGAACTGTGGTGTTGGAGAAGACTCTTGAGAGTCCCTTGGACTGCAAGGAGATCCAACCAGCCCATCCTAAAGGAAATCAGTGCTGAATGTTCATTGGAAGGGCTGATGCTGAAGCTGAAACTCCAATACTTTGGCCAACTCATGGAAGAGTTGACTCACTGGAAAAGACTCTGATGCTGGGAGGGACTGGGGGCAGGAGGAGAAAGGGATGACAGAGGATGAGATGGCTGGATGGCATCACTGACTCAACGAACATGAGTTTGAGTAAACTCTGGGAGTTGGTGATGGACAGGGAGGCCTGGCGTGCTGTGATTCATGGGGTCGCAAAGAGTCAGATACAACTGAGCGACTGAACTGAACTGAACTGAATATCCTGAACTGTCATCGTTGCTATTCAATATTGTCTTGCATATTCTGTAGCAGTAATTGCTCAATCTTTGTTGTGTACATGAGTCACCTAAAGTGAAAATGAAAGTTGCTCAGTTGTGTCCGACTCTGTGATCTCATGGACTATGCAGTCCCTGGAATCTCCAGGCCAGAATACTGGAGTGGGCAGCCCTTCCTTTCTCCAGGGGATCTTCCCAACCCAGGGATCGAACCCAGTTCTCCCGTGTTGCAGGCAGATTCTTTACCAGCTGAGCCACCAGGGAAGCCCAAGAATACTGGAGTGGGTAGCCTATCCCTTCTCCAGGGGATTTTTGTGACCAAGGAATCAAACTGAGGTCTCCTGCATTGCAGGCAGATTCTTTACCAGCTGAGGGGGGACCTTTAGAATGCAGCTTATGATTTAGTAGCTCTAGGGATGGGACTGCGATTCTTCATATTCAATAAGCTCCTAGATGATGCCAGTACTGTTGACTGCACACTTTCAGTAGCCAGATTAGCAAATGCAATAAGACAAGAACATTGATTAATCAGCAAAAACTAAGAAAAGGAAAATAAACTAGCTTTTTGCCAATTCTTTGAATTTATATTTAGAAAGTCCAAGAGACTATAGTAAAAAGATTAGCACAATTTAACAAGATGCCTGAATATTTGAAAAATATACAAAAATAGCTTTTGTTTCTGCGATAGCAGTAAGCACCTAGAAATAGAAATGGGAAATATATCCCAAGTCCAAGAGACTATAGTAAAAAGATTAGCACAATTTAACAAGATGCCTGAATATTTGAAAAATATACAAAAATAGCTTTTGTTTCTGCGATAGCAGTAAGCACCTAGAAATAGAAATGGGAAATATATCCCATTCTCAATGGAAGCAATTTAATATATCTGGGAATAAACCTAACAAGAATTTCATAAAACTCAATAAAGAAAATATTATTGAAAGAGAAAAAAGTAAATCAGTAAGAGTCAGATTTAGGGCAGGAAGAAAATAGTAGGTCTTAAACATGTTGAGTGTGTGATGCTGGTGGAATATTCAATTAGAAATATCAAGTAGGCAGTGTGATACAAGTCTTGTCTAAGTTAGGTGGATGGAGATGAAGATTTTGGGGTTGTTAGCAATGCAGATCAGGAAAACCTTCTGAAAGATCCATTTATAGGTTTCAGGGTGTCCATGAACCTCCTAAAATGGTTTGGAAAAATTTCTGCTTGTGCACATGTTTTTAGGGACAATGTCCAGAATTTCCATCAGCTTCTCAAATAGACCCATGACCCAATTTAAGGACTGCTGATACTAATGGTGGTTGAAGTTATAGGAATGGGTGAAATTACTTGGTGAAAAGATGCAGAGTGAGAGGATAACCAAGGATGGAGCCTTAAGGTAGAACAATTGTAGGGGAGGCAGAGGCAGAGACTGAGGAATGGACGGGTGTGTACTAGGAAAACCAGGAGTGTAGTATTGTAAAAAGTAATGGGAGAAAGTGTTCCAAGGAGGAGGAAGAGGTTCACAGAAGTCAAGTTAGTTAAGAACAGAACTCCATCCACTGAATAGCAACAAGGAGGTCATCAGTTAACTGGTAAAAGTACTTGCAATGGGTTAGTTAGAAGACTTAGTTGGAAGTCAAAGCATAAGTTTTAGAATCAGCCTCAGGAGGGGAAGCTCTTCTACTGAGACAGAAAAGAGAAAAATACAATGGTAGGCTTGGTTAGTTTCGTAGATATGAGAGTGGGAAGCTAAAGAAATTCTCATAGGATTGTCTGTTCATTCTTGCTAAAGTAGGAGGTGAGGACGTATCTTAAGAGCCAGATAGGTGGTGTGAGGCATGCTCCCTGAGAATACTGATGAAGTTTTAAAAGTATTACAAATACTTGATAAGAAGAGATTGTTGGCTAGGAATATATGGCTTACAGGCAGTGCTAAAAACCAAGAGAAGATCAAAGATCTAGAACAAGAAAGGTCACCAATATGCATTGTGATTTTATATTTTCCAGTACTGCCTGGTAGATCATGGAAGCTGAAGGTGGGGTTTCCTAGGATAGTGTGAAGGGAGGATATGGGGCAAGGTTGTTGAGAAGACTATTATGAGAGGGGTGACATGATGGGTCCTGGGGCATAGACTAAATAAAAAGTAGAGACAGAAAAGAGCTGAAGTCTGAGAAGAGGCAGAGTAGGAATGGGACACTTTAAAGAGCGGAAAGTAATTATTATACATGGATATTGATTGGGATCTCTGGATGAGACTTGGAGTAGAGAGGAACATTATGATACAGAGGCCAAAACTTTGATTAAGACCATGACCAGGCGGTTAGTAGTTAATGGTTTAGGAGGAGTTGATGATAAATTAAACAACATGAATCTCAAGTGACAAACATACCTTGTAAATGTAAGGACAGGGAAATAACGGTTTGAAAAATGCACTGGTGAGTGAAATGAAGGCAGAACGCATGCCTTAGAGCTATGGAATATGCTATTTGGGAGAGAGATATGTGCTATGGCATGTGGGAATATGGCCCTTGAAAGGGCCACGAAAGAAGAAGTGGCCTTAGGAGATGCACCAGGTTTTAGTAAGCAAGGCAGTATAGGAAGTGTTCTGCGTAGCAGCTGAGGGTAAAAGGGAGCCTGTTTACTCTGCAATAAGGCACAGAGGGTTTGCAGTGGGATGGTCTGGAAGGAAAGGAGGCTAGGGGCTGGGTCAGAAGAGAGAAAGCACAGAGAACGAGGGACTGAGCTGCCTGGGTAGCTGGTCTGGATTGTGTGTATTCTGGGGAGGCGACCAGGGATGGCAGGACTCAGAGGCACAGAATTTGTTGGCCTCCTTGGACCCGACAGAGTCTGCCTCAGAGTTATATCAGACACGGGCTGCTTTGTAAGATAATTTTTCTCTGACAGACCGCAGCTTGTTTTGTAGATCTTAAATCACTGTATACTTGCCTAGGTTTTTTTTTTTTTTTAAATTATAAACATGTTCATTTAAGGCTGCCAATTAACAGATTTTGACAAAGTACTTAAAGTTTGAGTGTGAGATGCAGGAATTTATAAAATGATAAGGCTGAAGATCTAACCTCATGGAGCCTTTTGTTATGGTTGTTCAGTTGCTAAGTCAGTGTGTGCAACTCTTTATGACGCCATGGACTGCAGCACACCAGGCTCCTCTGTCCTCTACTATCTCCCAGAGTTTGCTCAGATGCATGTCCATTGAGTCAGTGATGCTATCTAACCATCTCATCCTCTGTTGCCCCCTTCTCCTCCTGCCTAGCATTAGGGTCTTTTCCAGTGAGTTGGCTCTTCGCATGAGGTGGCCAAAGTATTGAGCTTCAGTTTCAGCATCAATCCTTCCAATGAATACTCAGGGTTAATTTCCTTTAGGATTGACTGGTTTGATCTCCTTGCTATCCAGGGGACTCTCAAGAGTCTTCTCCAACACCACAATTCAAAGGCGTCGATTCTTTGGCACTCAGCCTTCTTTAAGGTCCAACTCTAATATCTGTTACGTGACTACTGGAAAACCATAGCTTTGACTATATGGACCTTTGTCGGCAAAGTGATGTTTCTGCTTTTAATATCCTGTCTAGGTTTGTCATAGCTTTCCTTCCAAACAGCAAGCATCTTGGCTTGTTCAAGTTCATGGCTGCAGTCACCATCTGCAGTGACTTTGGAGCCTAAGAAAATAAAATCTGCCACTGCTTCTACATTTTCTCCATCTATTTGCCATGAAATGATGGGACCAAATGCCATGATCTTAGTTTTTTTAATGCTGACTTTTAGACCAGCTTTTTCACTCTCCTCTTTTACCCTCATCAAGAGGGTCCTTAGTTCCTCTTCACTTTCTGCCATTAGAGTGGTATCATCTGCATATCTGAGGTTGTTGATATTTCTCCCAGCAATCTTGATTCCAGCTTGTGATTCATCCAGCCTGGCATTTCACACAGCATCTAGACTAAATTCTATATGGGAATATGTCATTAAACAAATGTGTTAAAACCTACAGGAGGTTTCTATATGTTATGGAATTGTATCTTATGATATTCAGCCTTGTGTGGGATGGGGAACGGTCTCCTTCAGCTTATGTAAAATAGGTGGTAATAAAGAAGCAAGAAGAATATTTGTCCTTTAGACAGACTGAAGTGAGGTCCAATTTATTATTCCATCACTATGTCTGTGTAAACCAGAACAGGTTTCATTAAACTCTGAGCCAAAGTCTTTCATTTCTGTATTGAAGATAGGTTATATCTTGTAGAATAGTAGTAAATGTTAAGCAAGTTAATGCAAATATAGCAGCAGGTATAGTAGTTAGCACATGATAAATATGCAAAAGGTTAGTTCTCTCTTTTCCTACAGTACTTCTTTTTGGTACTTCATCAAATACTAAAAAAAAAAAAAAAAATAAATTATAAAAGAAGAAATGTGCCCTATCATGCAAGCCATGTCTTTGACATTACTATATTTAGACTAGGAAAATTATCTTACCCATTTAGTTGATGGAATTTTTAGACTAAGTTAAGCATATGGTGGAACATTATCTGATGAAGGTTGACTGGGAAATCTTGAAAAGTTGTATGGCTGCTACTGTTTTTCTTTTACAAAATGGAAATTGTAGGGGAAAAAAATCTTTGTTCAGGATTGCCATGAGAGTTGTTTCTATTTTTCAGTTAAACTCTATTGATTCTGCCTATATCCATTTGTATCTTAGTAACATACGTAAGTGTCAGGATGACCCAACATTTTATCATGGAACTACCAATAGTTCCATTTGAAGCTTTCAATGTTTTCCAAGGGAAAGTCATACAACCATTTTTATGTAACACCCAGAGTAATTAGAGAGCACCACAGTAACAAAAGACAAAGTTATTCCTTTCAGTAATTACAATCTTAAACCTTAGGCTTAACAAAACCCCCATCCAAACAGGGGCTCAATTTCTTTTTCTTGGGTACAAAGTAATATTAGTTGTCCTGGAAGCGGCCCCCAGTTAAAATAGCAAATAGAAGCAAGCATGGGAACACGTGACATAATTCCTGATTCAGAAGTTCAATAAAGGAACATGCAAAGTTCCTAATAACTCTCCAGCCATTGTTGATGTTTTCCCTAAGATTTTGCGGGGAGGATACATGTAAAGTGGCCCTTCATAGACAATTTAAATAGGATTGTAGCGGCAGGCAGAGCCTAGGCATTTTCTACCCAACATTTCTTCTCTCTTCCCAATAGAACTTGGTTTCGAAAGTTTACCCTTTCTTTGACCCTCAGTTCTAGAGAAAGATTCTGTTTCCTCTGAGCCAATCAATATTTGACAATTCCCCAATGACTGACAGAGGGGCTTCCCAGGTGGCACTAGTGGTAAAAATCCCGCCTGCCAATGCAGGGGACATAAGAGATGTGGGTTCGATCCTTCGGTCGAAGATCCCCTGGAGAAGGGCATGGCAACTATTCCAGTATTCCTGCCTGGAGAACGTCATGAACAGAGGAGCCTGATGGGCTGCAAAGAGCTGGACAGGACTGAAGCAACTTAACACACACACACGCAGGCAATGACCGATGAAGGGTACACGGCTTCATTTGGCTCAGACAGACTGTAGCTATATTCTGTACTTGAGAGAGAGGTTTTCTATACATTCTGGATTTAAACAATGGAGCTTAAGATATGTTCTACCAAACGGTATCCAGTGTGAAGGAGCTGGACCAGCCTAAAGATGAGATCAGTGCTAAGGACTGCAGAGTGCAGAGGAGGACGGAAGATGGGTCCTTGA
Organism: Ovis canadensis; assembly: GCF_042477335.2. NCBI lineage: Eukaryota > Metazoa > Chordata > Mammalia > Artiodactyla > Bovidae > Ovis > Ovis canadensis. Next base: position 28,256,118 of record NC_091248.1, read on the forward strand.
TGAGCCACTGTTCACGTTGTCCTGGGGACTGCCCCACTTTTGAAGTTTCAGTTATATGAAATCATTAGTCAAGGTGAGTGGGAATCAGATATGTTTCATACAAAGGTTATAATAACTAACACACTGAGTCAATATCCATGACTGCAGCTTTATACATATTTGGCTGGACAATATGTTGAAAGTGTAGGCATGTAGCCATTGGAGTTTATTGAAAGCCATGGGCCTTGAAAGGAGACCACTGTTGGCTCCTCTATTTATTTGCTGTAAGGTCCTGGGCTAGTTACCTATCTCTTTGCTTCAGTTGACTCCACAGGTAAATAGTAAATTACACTAATATCTTATCTGATAGAATTCTAAAAATTAAAATGTTAGATAAAAGTACATAGTGACTGGCACATAGTGAGTAGGCAAAATATGGTAACTAGTATTAGTTACTAGAAGAAAAATGAATATTTCTTTACCCAAGTCTCACTTCTTTGATCCTTCCTATAAAACTTTGAAGAAGGGTTGCCTATAATACTTCTTTGCTTTCCTCAAGTTCCAGTCTTTTGGCAGCCTACTATAATCAGGTTTTAATCTTCCTTTCAAGGTCATCAAATCCACCGATTGTTTCTTGCAGTCATCTTTCAATTCATTTCAGTTGCACTTGACTCAATTGACTAATTCTTCCTTAGTCACAGCACTTTCTTCTCTTGGCTACCAGAGCACCACCCTTTCTTGAATTTCCCCCTGCTTTGTTGACTGCTCTTTGTTGGCTTTTTGTCCTCTGTTTTCCTCTAAATTGGGGGATATTCCCAAATTCAGTCCTGGCCCCCTCTTCCTCCCTCTATAGTCTTCCTGTGTGACAATTCAGCCCCCAAGGATTCATCTACCATTGGTTTGTTGATGACCTTCACATTCACAACCCTCACCCAAATCGCACTTCCTGCTTGCCATCTCCCCTGGGATGCCTATTTCTCCCTGTTTTCATGTAACCGTCTAGTGCAGCCATCATTCTTCCCACCCCCGCATTTGTAATAGCCTCTGAAATGCTGTCTCCCTCACCACTCTGGGCACTCCCCACGCTACCTCTCTCCATTTTCTACACAGCAGACTGAATGATACAAAAAAAATAAATAAATAAAAATTCAGAATATATCCTTTACCTGTTTAAAATTCTCCAATGTCTTCCCATAGCTCCTGTGATAAAATTCTGAGCCCCAGCAGGGCCCACATGGCTGGGCTACTGCCCTTCTCTCAAGACTCACCTTGTCCTGCTCTCTCACCTCACCACACTCCTCCGTGATTTCTTGTCCTCAAACAGGCCCAGCTTAGGCCGCTGGCTGCCTTTGCTTCTCTCTCTTTTTGGGATGTTTTCTCAGTGGCTGGCTTCTTATCATTTAGTTCACTCAGTCTCCAGCTCAAAGGTTACTTTTTCTAAGGGACTTTTCTGAAGGAACCCCACCCAGCTGGCTCTCTATCACTTTATCCTGCTTCATATTTTTCACAGGAATCATTATGCCCTAGAATCATCTGATCATCTCTCTCCCTCCTCACAGTGTAAACTGCCCTAGAGTTGAAATCACGTCTTTCTTATTCACCATTCTAGTCCCTTCATCTAGGATAGGGCTTGGTGCCTACTCGGTGCTCAAAAGCTTTTCCTGAATAAACAAAGAAACGAATGAGTGATAATAGTGTGTAACCAGCATTGAACAACGTTTGGTGTTTTGAGGAGTCCTTCCACTTTCACCACCTGGCATTATCCCCATGAAAGTTTGTGACGTAAGCATTATTGTTTAACTTCATCTACAGAGAAATTGAATAATTTTGTACTCTTTTACCTCCACATCTAAAAGAGAATAGAGTTGCATTTTCTTAAGCCCCCAAAGAAGAAGAAAGTCAAGGAACCTTAGTAAAATTGTTCAATAGGCTAAGTTAACCATCTGTGAACTTCTGCTTTTTTGTTCTTAACCAAATGTTAGAAATTGAACTACATGTGTTTCTAGCCTGCACACTACAAACCATTCAAACAAAATTCTCTCTATTATTTCTGGGTCCAGATGCAAGTGGTCCATGGTAGTCAATGCTCTGTAATTAAATGAGATTTCAGGCTGAGCTTCTAATCCCCTGAGACACAGAATGTGCAGCTGTACTAATAACTTGGCCTATTATATGGAAAGCCAGCCGGTCCTGTATTTCTTTATGTATGTACACACATACACACTCACTCACACATATGCATTCACATTTATATTTTTAAAGCCATCAACAATCTAAACACAAGGTTCTCATTCTGTCTTTAAATATGGGAAATAATATTAGATTAAGTTAATGTAATCACTAACATCATGTTCTGAAAATTGAAAACTAATGCAGCTTTGTTCCACAACCCCCAAACTGCCCAAGAAATCAGAATTTCCAGAATACCCAGACCCATAGTTTTCAATGATAAAATATATGTACCCCACTTGGAGTAAGGTGCATAATTTAATATTTTATTGTGTTTGATTTATAGGCTTCCTCAGTCCTTATTAAATTTAAGTTTTCACAATTGAGGAAAGGCCTTAAAGAAAACATATTTTGTGGTTAAAGATGTATCCCACATGTGCTGGGCTGGCAATTTAAAAGGCCTGTTAACTCCTCTCTGAGCCTTCACAGTGCTGCTGAAAATTCTGATTGCAAAGCTCAGGTTAGCAGAGCTGAAGCAGAAAGGGTCAGTGTTCGGATTCCAGGCTGAGAGCAAGGAGGCTCAATATTATGTTAATATCCACCCCAGGACAAAATCTGATATGCAAAGCTTTGAAAAATTGTATCAAAATGTGTCTATTGTCTTTTTTTTTTTTCCAAGAAATGTTAAGCCTGTAGGGAGAGTGATTTGTTTCCGACAACTTTGGCAAGGCTTTCACTAAGCACACTTTCAGAGCAGCAATTCCCTGGCTGACAAAGACCTGGACGTGACCTCGAATATCTGCAGCTTGGAAAATGTTACCCGGAGCCACAGATGACTTCAGGCAGGAGTTCCAGGTCCTGATGAACAGGTACTTCTGGACCTGTGACTGTCAGTGCCTTTTCCTGAAAGCCTCACCTGCCCCCAGGACTCTAGCCACTGAAAAGGACCCAAGCTACGAAACTGCCATCAATGAAGAATGAAGACACCATTTTTGGCTTTTCCAAACTAACAGTCCTGGCTAATCATAGTCCAACTCCAGTGCCCATTAACCTTGAAGATGTTTCCAAGCCTCTTGTTCCTAAGGAATTATTCTCTCATGCCTCTCCTGCATCTCTGCATCTCTCTTACGTTGGTGATCATGTTCTGTCCTACACCTGATTCTGCACAACTGGGAACAGAAGGCTTTGCCCTCTACTTTGTGTCCTCTTATCTCAGAGTCCCCTTCAAGTCTTCCTTCTCCCACACTCACTACATTTCGTCAGTCAGTAACTCCTACTGATTTTCTTTACATTCCCACTGTCCTATCTGAGTCTGGGCTACCTCCAGGTCTTGTTTTATCATCACAACAGTACAAGATTTTCCTGACTCAAGTCTGCCTTCTCTTGTCCATTTATTTCTTACTCTGTGGCTAGAGTGATTTCTTTTTTTTTTTTCTAAAATGCCTATTATCTGATAATCTTATTCCCTTGCTTAAAACTTTTAATATCAGCACATTGCCCTTGCGATAAGATCCAAACACCTTGCCATGGCTTACAAAGTTCTATCAGCATCTTCCTTCTAACTCCTAATGTAACTTCCTTCTAATGTGCTATACTTTCAAGAGATCCTTAGCTCCTATTTGTTCCTTCTTTGATGCCTGTTGGGCTCTTTCTTGCCTCTGAGCCTTTGCCTGTATCTTTCCCAGTACTCTCCCTATTGCTTCACCTGACTTCACCTGGCTAATTCCTACTTATGTCTTTGTTCTTACGTTAGATACCACTTCCACCTGGACACCGTCCTTGATCTCCTCTTCATCTTCTTTTCTCTCACGGCATTTTTGTTTTGTTTTCATGGCAGTTAGAGTTTATTATAATTTTGGCTTATTTTCTTTTTTCCCCTCTAGACTGGAAGCTCCCCAAGGACAGAAAGTGTATACACTTTGATCTCATCTCTTCATCACCTAGCTCAGTGCCTGGCACACAGAAAGCCATTGAGTAGCCGTTCAGTGAAACATTCATCTTTATCCTTCCACTCAATGCTTTCTATATAACGGATGCTCAATAGCAATTTGATGAATCAGATCAAATTGACACGGTGCTCAAATTATCTGATAGAGAATGCAGACACAGAGTACCACAATTAGCCAGCTTGGGAACTATTAAAAGGTTATTCGCTGAAAAATGGATTTGACTCTGCTGATCAATGACATTTGATCACTAAGGTGATCAGAATAAGCAGACCATGATATGGTTTTGAAATCATCTGAAGATATTGGTGTTTGATTTTTGCTGTTTTGCCATTCCACCTAAGCCTAGAAATTGGCCACTATAGGGATTGGTAGGAATAAAAATGACCATAATCCTAATTATAATAACTATTAATAGGCATGTACCATGTGCTGTTCATGTATGCATCAACTCAAATAATTCTCCCAATAACCCTGTAAAGTAGAAACTGCTATTATTCTACTTTACAGATAAAATAAGTGAGACTGAAAGAAGTTCAGCAACTTTCTTTAAGTCACACACTGGAGAACTGTAGAGATAGAATATGAACCTCAGAAGCCTTGCTTTGGACTCCATGCTTTAAAATATGATGCTATATTGCCACTACTTTTTGTTTCAGTAACAAACTAGGGACCAAGATTTGGGGATATATGGATTTATGAGCTATGCAAAAGTCTTAGGAGTCTTTTGTGTGGGCAGCATGCATAATGCTTAGGAAACAAGGTCAGCCTCCTGTCATACCTGCTGGTCTTGATTTTAATAAAGCTTTGCAAGCTAGTCATAAGAGAAATGGGAGCAATTTGGAAATAAATTACTTCCATTATGCTGCAGGATCTCCTATATACTGTGGCATTTAGGAATTATTCACAGATGTATGTTTACAGTTAAAAAATCAACTACACTGTGCTCAATTATATGGGGGGAAAACTCTAGTAAACAGTTTTTAATTGGATTGAAATTAAGATAAATTTAGGATAATGAAGGAAAATGTCTTAACAGCGAGATTTATAGACTGTGTGCAAAACTCTCATTGGAAGTGAAGGAAGTCCAGTATTTTGAAATGCAAAATTTACATGCACTTGAGGAAAAAGATTATGTGTGCAATCTATTTCCATGTAGTCATGAAATTCTTTCAAAACAACTTAAGGGATATGTGGGTTCTTCAACAGACACATACAAGCATTTCCTGTGCACAAAGCTGTATGCTAGGTACTATGGGAGACAGAAAAGTCTCTGAGATCTACAGATTTTACACAAGTTACAGATTTCAAGTAACTTATTATCTACTTATTTTAAGACTTCTCATTAAAGGGACTACATGGAATAGGCATAAAATGTTGATAAAATGAGAGAACTAAGTTATTAAGTGTTATTTTGGAAGAGATGCTACATTTGCTAAAAGAGGAAATGAGACCCAAGAAGCACATACATTCTGAAAGAAGAGAAAGACTGAGATTTATTTTTTCCTCTCTTAATTCTAGGGTTTAAATGCAATAAAATGTATATGGAACATCCTCTATGAAGCTTTAAAAATATTCTTTGAAAGCATTAGTATGATGGGGTGAATTTTGAAGGATGGCATTAAACCTGTATTTAAAATTGTAGAAATGACTTGGGATAAATCATGGTCTATTCTAAACCTTTGCTATTCAAAGTGTGGTCTGTGGATCAGCAGCGTCAGCATCAAGTAGAAGCTTGTTAGAAATGCAGAATCTCAGACCCACCACAGACCTACTGAATCAGAACCTGCATTTTAACAAGACCCCAAGTAAATCTGTATGCACATTAATGTTTAGAAGCATTGGTCTAAATTAAAAATCTGTGGCACAGAAGATTTTACATCTTTGCTCTTTTTGCAATAATCATGTCTTATTATATCATCACTTTTTTCTCCATTTCCATCTGGAAACCATCTCCTCCAGATAAATTGTCTTTTGTCACTGTCTCCTAACCAAAACTTAAGATTTTCTGTCTCTACTGCTTTCCACAAGTACTGCTCTTTACCTGAATGCCTTCCACTTTCCTTTATGGCTAAGCCACCTAGGACTATTTTCATTTCCAGAATGTTCTGGGTTCTTCCATAACTTGGGCCCAGATTTCCTTTTTTATCCTGTTTTGACACACTTGGGCTTCAGGACTCTGTGAAGACATCTATGTTCCTTTCTTACTCTATTTTAAATCTTTTTTCACCTTATTCTCCTGGTACTTGATAATATCTCTGCGTAATCACTCAATCGTATCCAACTCGTTGTAGCCCCATGGACTGCAGCCGCCAAGATCCTCTGTCCATGGGATTTTCTAGGCAAGAATATTGGAGTGGGTTGCCACTTCCTACTTCAGGGGATCTTCCGGATCCAGGAGATTGAACCCTCCTCTCTTGCATCTCCTGCATTTGCAGGCAGATTCTTTATCACTAGCACTACCTGGGAAGCCCTGATAATATTTCTATATGATTAGAAATCACATTGCAATGTAATTGCTATGATGTCTCTTTCAGTATATCATAAGCATCTCAGGGGAAAAGATGTTTTAGCTGCTTTTGTAGCCTGGGTGCTTAAAAAAATTTTGCTGAGTGAGTCCTTTACTTGTCCTTGACAAGTATAAGTCAGATAATGCTAAAATGTATCAGGAGTAGCAGGACATTTACCCATGGGTAACATGGATAAATTGTAAGATGGGTTCATACAGTCTCTGTCGTGGGAATCTATGAAAATACCATGATTTGTGATCTTATATCAGGTTGAATCTCTTTTTGTATTGTAATTTCACCATCTATAAATTGCTTGTTACCCACCTATGGGAGAAAGATTAGTATGGATAATGACCTCTGATAACACCCTAGATATATGTTTAAGTGGTTATTGCAGATTTTTCTGGAAAATTGTTCAACTTTGGGACATCTAGACTGAAGGACAAGATTATTTCTGCCAGACCTCACTAGGATTTTCTGGTAAGATTTTCTTCATCGATGCAAGCATTTGTCAGTTTTTATAGGATACTGTTAATTTAGGAAGATATGGTAGATTAGAAGATAGACTTCAGAGAAGGCAATGGCACCCCACTCCAGTACTCCTGCCTGGAAAATCCCATGGAAGGAGGAGCCTGGTAGGCTGCAGTCCATGGGGTCTCTAGGAGTCGGACACGACTGAGCGACTTCACTTTCACTTTTCACTTTCATTCATTGGAGAAGGAAATGGCAGTCCACTCCAGTGTTCTTGCCTGGAGAATCCCAGGGATGGGGGAGCCTGGTGGGCTGCCTTCTATGGGGTCGCACAGAGTCGGACATGACTGAAGTGACTTAGCAGCAGCAGCAGCAGCAAGATAGACTTAGCTTATGGTAGTCAAAACAGTTTGGTACTGGAACAAAGACAGACATACAGATCAATTGAAGAGAACAGACTGCCCAGAAATATACCCACACGCTTATGGTCAATTAATCTACAACAAAGGAGGCAAGAATATATGATGAAGAAAACAGTCTTTTTAATATGTGATGCTGGGGAAATTGGAGAGCATTATGTAAAATAATGAAATCAGAACCTTCTCTAACATCATATACAAAAACTAAATTCAGAATGGATTAAAGGCCTAAGTCTAAGACTGGAAAGCATAAAACGTAGGCAGAATACTCTTTGACATAAGTCGTAGCAATATTTTTTGACTCTGTTTCCTAGAGAAAATAAAATAAAAGCAAAAATAAACAAGTGAAACCCAATTAAACTTAAAATCTTTCACACATCAAAGGAAACCATCAACAAAAAAGACATCCTACTGAGTAGGAGAAAATATTTACAAATGATATGACCTGTAAGGGGCTAATATCCAAAATATATAAATAGCTCATACAGATATTTCTCCAAAGAGGACATGCAAATGGCGAGCAGGCACGTGAAAAGATGCTCAACATCACTAATCATCATGAAAATGCAAATCAAAACCACAAAGAGATATCACTTCACACCTATCAGAATGGCTGTCACCAAAAAGCACACAAATAACAAATGCTGATGAGGATGTAGAGAAGAGAATCCTTGTACACTGTTGGTGGGAATGTAAATTGGTGCACTATGGTAACCATTCTGGAGACTTCCCAAAAAACTGAAAATAGAACTACCATGTGACCCCACAATGGGTATATATCCAAAACCACAAAAACACTAATTCAAAAAGATTCATGTCTCCCAGCATTCACAGGAGCATTATTTACAATTGTCAAGTGTCCATCAGCAGATGACTAGATAAGGAAGAGGCGGTATATATACACAACAGAACACTGCTGCTGCTGCTGCTAAGTCGCTTCAGTCGTGTCCGACTCTGTGTGACCCCATAGACGGCAGCCTACCAGGCTCCTCTGTCCATGGGATTCTCCAGGCAAGAACACTGGAGTGGGTTGCCATTTCCTTCTCCACAATAGAATACTACTCAACCATAAAAAATGAAATTTTGCATTTGCAACAACACAGATGGACTTGGAGGGTATTATGCTAAATGAAATAAGTCAGATGCACAAAGACAAATACTGTATGATATCACTGATACGTGGAATCCAAAAAATACAACAAACTAGTGAATATAAGACAACAGAAACAGACTCATAGGCATAGAGCACAAACCAGTGATTTCCTTGGGGAGAGAGTCGGGGAAGGGACAACATAAGGTTAAGAGGTACAAACTATTATGTGTAAAATAAGTTACAAAGATATATTGTACAACACAGGGAACATAGCCAAAAATTTTTTTCATAATATGAAATAAGCCAAGTATCCAGAAACCTGGGCCAATATTTTATAATAACTGTAAATAGAATATAACCTTAAAAATTTTTGAATCTCTAAATTGTACACCTGTGATTTATTATAATATTGTACATCAATTAAACTTTAATAAAAAGACTAATAATAATAAAGAAAAATTAGCTTGAAGGAAAGTAGAAATAGGATTCAACATTTTGTGTGGATGCTGGGTTAGAATTCCAAAATGTTCATGTAATTTAAAAACTGAAATATAAATGACATACGACATTATATCAGTTTCAAGTGTACAACATAGTGAGATATTTGTCTACATTGTGAAACGATCGCTAAAATAAGCCTAAAATGTCCCTGTATTCTTTAGCAACCAAAATTTAAAAATAGATCATTTTAAAAGATCTATGTGCTGCTGCTGCTGCTGCTGCTGCTGCTGCTGCTACTGCTAAGTCGCTTCAGTCTTGTCCAACTCTGTGCGAACCCATAGATGGCAGCCCACTAGGCTCCCCTGTCCCTGGGATTCTCCAGAATTTTAATACTTTTATTTGCATGTGTATATGAAGTATTTATTCAAAAGATATGAGGACAAAAGGACTGGATAACTTAATGTAAGGTACCAAATGTCTTAGTACATTCAGGCTGCTATAACAAAACACCACAGATGAGTGGCTTATAATCAACAGAAGTGTACTTCTTACAGTTCTAGAGGCTGGAAGTCCAAGATAAGGGTGCCAATGTAGTTGGATTATAGTGAAGACCCTTTTCTAGGATGAAGACCACTGACTTCTTGCTGTGTCCTCACACAGTGAAAGGGGTTAGGGGACTCTGTGGGGGTCTCTTTTACAAGAGCACTAATCTCACTCATGAGGGCCCCATCCTCGTGACCTAATTACCTTCTAAAGGCCCTTAATATCACATCAGGCATTAGGATTTCAAAATATGAATTTGGGGGAAACACAAACATTCAGATCATAACAGCAAGCAGATAGTAGAGGGATAGTACAGACAATAACTCTTGGTTTCTTTTTCTGTTAAAATGGCAGACAAAGGTATCTTTCAAAGATATGGTAAGAAGGACCAAAAATGTCTATTAAAACTATGGTCTGAAACACAAGGAGACTGTTAATAGTACCAAGCTGATTTTAAAAAGAACCAACACAATTCCTAGAAACTAAGAATATAATAATTAAACTAAATACACAATGGATAAAACACTCGATTGGGGGAAAAATGAAGGGAAAGTTACTAAACAGAAAGACTAACTGAAAAGACCATCAGAACACACCTTGGATATAGATTAAAAATATGAAAAATATGAGGTATTGGGTAACACGTGCTGACACACAGCTACTTGATGTTTCAGGCAGAGGGTGGAAAAGAAGCTATATCTGAAGAGACAACATCTGATATTCCAGAATTGAGGAATAATAGGTCACATAAAATGTAAGAGTTTACATAAATCCCAAGCAGTATAAGTAAAAAGTCCTAATTTTAGACACATTTTAGTAAACACCAAAGGCAAAGAGAAGATTTTAAAAGCAGAGAGAAGATATAAATCAGAAAGGCTACACAGTATAATGGTCAAGAGTGTAGACTACAGCTAGACTGCCTGAGTTCAAAGCTAGGTTCTACAGTGAATGAACTGTTTGCCTCATTTCCCTACTTGTGAAATGTTAGGACCTGCCTCATGGTAGAGGAAGTAGCAGATAAGCATATTAAAAAGCAGAGGCACTATTTTACCAACAAAGGTCCGTCTAGTCAAATCTATGGTTTTTCCAGTGGTCATGTATGGATGTGACAGTTGGATTATAAAGAAAGCTTAGTGCAGAAGAATTGATGCTTTTGAACTGTGTGGTTGGAGAAGACTCTTGAGAGTCCCTTGGGCTGCAAGGAGACCCAACCAGTCCATCCCAAAGGAGATCAGTCCTGGGTGTTCATTGGAAGACTGATGCTGAAACTGAAGCTCCGATACTTTGGCCACCTGATGTGAAGAACCGACTCATTGAAAAAGACCCTGATGCTAGGAAAGATTGAAGGCAGGAGGAGAAAGGGACGACAGAGGATGAGATGGTTGGATGGCACCACCAATGCAATGCATTTGAGTTTGAGTATGCTCCAGGAGTTGGTGATGGGCAGGAAGCTTGGCGTGCTGCAGTCCGTGGGGTTGCAAAGAGTTGGACACGACTAAGCAACTGAACTGACTGACTGAAGTATACCTGAAAATAGTCCTTGGTACATTATCACACCATAAGTTTTAGCTATTATTTTTTATCTTTATTATTATTACTTACACAGAAGAGATATCTTAAGAACAATGAGGCCAGAAGAGAATAAAATATTATCTAAAAATTTCTGAAAGAAATAATTATATGCAGTAACATTAAATTCAAGAAGTTAAACTACCTTTCAAGAAGTCAAAATTATCTTTCAAGAAGACAATAACTGTATATCCAGTAAAATCATCTTTCATGAATAACAGTGAATTACAGTCATTTTGAAACCAACATGTAAGTTTACCACCAACATCTTACTAAAATAACTTCTAGAAAAGTTACATCAGGAAGAAAGAATATGGTCCTATAGAAAAGCCTAAAGTGTAAAAAGAAATTGTATGCAGAGAAAATTCAAACATGTCAATAAATTTAAAAAATCAAGTTTGTAAAATAATTATAAATGTTTAACATGTAGAGCTAAAGAAATAAGGTAATACTTAGCAGTAGCATAGCTTTGTCTGTGAGGTGGTGGTAATCAGGAATGGAAGCATTATAAGGATCTCATATTCTAAAAGAACACAAAGATATTAGCTAATGTTGACTAAATATTTGTGTTAATATTTACAGGAAAATCATTAAAAGAATAGAAATTGAATGAATAGAATTGAATAGAAATTGAAAAAAAAAAGTATAACATTTGTACTAATGGAAAAAGTAAAATGAAAAAAGATTGAATTTAGGCAGGAAATAAGAAAACAATCCCAGAAAAAGGACAAATAAACCCAAACGATAAGATGGAAAAATGAGAACATAGTCTAAATATATCACAATTCAAAATAAGTGTAAATACACTCTCTAGTTAGAAGGTAATGATTATCATGCTGAGTTTAAAAATAAAATCCAATTTAGTGATGCTTTTCCAAAGGCACACGTAAAAGAGAAACATTTCACCAGAAATGTTGAAAGTTAAAGGAAAGAAAAATATATACCAAGCAAATACTATTTAAGAGGAAGCTGGCATAACTATATTACATCAACTATATTAATATCAGACATAATAGACTGTAAGGTAAAAAGTATTACTAGAGATAAACTACATAAGGACTATTGATTTAACCTACTATGAATCTCTGATCATTTGAGATAATGATTACTGACTAGTGAACATTAATGATAATTAAACAATGATTAGTAATTAATTCAATAAAAAATCTTTCCCTTACACACACACACACACACACACACACACACACACACATACATATTCATTTTTTTTTGTTTTTGGCTGCAATGCACAGTTTGCCGGATCTCTGTTCCCCAACCAGGGATTGAACCCAGGGCCATGGCAATGAACGTCCTCACTACTGGAGTGCCAGGGAATTTCTGAGATTTATTTCAATTGAAAGGAAGTTTTTATAAAATTAACAAAGGTAACTGTTAAATTCACCACCATAGTGAGAGACTTAATACATATACCCATTTCAGGAACTGATAGATCAAAAGACAAAAACATTACAAGGTATGTAGAAAAACAGCAACCCAATCAACAGATGTGATAGAATGAACTTGTATAAACATTGTACTCAACAGTTTGCAAACACATGTTCTTTCTAAGAACAAAGAAATTGATGGGAAGTGACCTACAGTATGACACAAAAGACAACACCATTTTGCCTCCTTTGATCACAATACAATTAAATTAGAAATCAGTATCAAAAAGATAACAAATGGTATGCTTGTAAATTAAAAAAGACTTCAAATAATTTATGAATTATAAAATTAATATAAGTGGAAACCCTGATGTGAACAGCTGACTCATTTGAAAAGACCCTGATGCTGGGGAAGATTGAGGGCAGGAGGGACGACAGAGGATGAGATGGTTGGATGGCATCACCGACTCGACGGACATGAGTTTGAGTGGACTCCAGGAGTTGGTAATGGACAGGAAGGCCTGGTGTGCTGCAGTTCATGGGGTCACAAAGAGTCGGACACGACTGAGCGACTGAACTCAACTGAACTGAAAAGATACTTGGAAATGAATGCTTGAAAATACTAGATACAAAAACTTAACTTGTAGAAAAGTTGTACTTAGCAGGAAATCCCTAAGTGATCATATTGACAAAAGCTAAAGATTAATCAACTAATCATCAAACTAGAGAAATTGAAAAGGAGACGGTGCCTCACTCAGTCGTGTCCGACTCTTTGCAACCCTGTGGACTGTAGCCCACCAGGCTCTTCCGTCCATGGGATTCTCCAGGCAAGAATAGTGGAGTGAGTTGCCATTTCCTTCTCCAGGGGATCTTTCCAACCCAGAGATCGAACCCGGGTCTCCCACATTGCAGGCAGATGCTTTAACTTCTGAGAGTGAAATAAAAAAAAGAAAATGGGAGGAAATAATAGAGTGAAAATTAAGAAAATAGGAAAAAATCAACAATGTCAAGTTTGGTTCCATGAGGAGAATTTGAAAATGAGCGAAACTGTGCCTGACTTTATCAAAAAATAAGAGACAGATCAATAACATAAGGAGTGAAAAAGTGGATATAACTGGAGACAGTGCTTGTTAGAGGCACTTGGAGACAGCAACAGTGTTTTGACTCAGAACATAGGCTGAAGGATCAAAGAGATTTGGGGATGTGATCTTGGGCCAGTCTCCTCATTTCAGTGACTCACTGGAAAAATAATGATAGACTGTGTTGCTGATGCCCAGTCACTCAGTCGTGTCCGACTCTGTGACCTCATGGACTGAGTACACCAGGCTTCCCTGTCCTTCACCATCTCCTGAGCTTGCTCAAACTCATGTTGTTGAACCAGTGATGAGATTATGAAGATAAATGAAATAGGATAATTCTTGGCACACAAAAGCACGATGAAAATCAGCTATACATTTTATTTATTTTATTATTAGCACCCTGAAGCAGTACCACTGGGAAACTTGACTGATTTGGATGGATAAGTAGGGTGTCAAGAGCAAGAAGTAGGGTTGCACAGGGAAGGGAGGACATGTTGAAGTGGGGAGAGGATGAACATGTGAGCAAAGGCAGAGAGAAGGAGGTACAGGGCCGAGTGCTAAGTTGCTTCAGTCGCGTCCGACTCTGCGACCCCATGGACTGTAGCCTGCCAGGCTCCTCTGTCCATGGGATTCTCCAGGCAAAGATACTGGAGTGGGCTGCCATTTCTGCCTCCATTACAGGGTCACAGCAAGCCTAATATGTAGAAAAGTCGCTGTGGCAAGTGTGTTTTATAACATCAGAGACTCAGAACACACACAGAAAAGTATTTGTATAACCCTGCCTCAGAAAATATGTCATCAAAAATGGTTTTGCCCACACCTTACCTCCACAGCCCCTCACTCTTCTCCCTGTACACTCCCCAAGCACAATCACTGGTGTGAGCTTCCAGTGCGGGGGACCACAACTCCAGGAAGACTAGATTTAAGCAGCAATACGAGGAAGAGAATCCTGTTAGATGGCATTTCTGTACGAAACTTTAGAATACCAAATTAACAGATTCATTGGGTTGGGGCATGGAGAGACTGTTTAAGCCCCCTCTTCCCGCTTCAAACTGAATGGCACCTTAGCCAGTCCATGTAGATGAAGTGTGGTTCTAAGCGTTCATCAATATTGTGATTTATTCACATTCTTGTATTTCAACTCTCTGGCACTTAGCTGGCTCTAACTAAATGTCTTTTAAATGAGCACAGGGATGAACAATGTGAACAATGATGGTACCGGATATTTTATGCATATATGCACATGGCGCGTCAGGGTAGAGTATGGCAGGCTTTCTCAAGTGTTTGAGTCTTGAGGTATGGGCCGTGTTCAGCTCTTGGTCCAGCACTCCCTGTCCTCTTCCTTAATTAATGCCAGGGTCCCAGACCAAATTCTGTCGGGGTGTTGAGATTTCAGGCAGAATTTGCAATCCCCTGAGGTTGCAAAGCCATCTTACACACAGTCTGGAACCCTGGGGTGTCCAAAGAATCCATCATTCCTCTCAAGGGAGACGTTTCCTGGCAGCATGTTCCCAGAAGAAGATACAAATCCACAGGCCTAGATCAAGCTTCGGCAGGGAGCCTGCTACATGGGTAACCTCTGAGAAAGGAGGAGTAAAAAGCTAGAGAAGCCCAGCTGGCTTCATCTGGGGGCTTCCCTGCTTAGAAGCCTTCCTCACCAGGACCAGACAACATCCTCCCCAGGCTTCTCCTTTTGAGTTCCAGGGCTGGAGATTACCCTGAACAGACACATCTCAAGCCCGGGTTGCTCAGGCCTCTGTCATTATGTAGTCCAGGGAGCCCTCAGACCGCTGGAGCCTGGTGTTTTGAGGGATGGCTGGGAGCTTTGCCCCCGCTGGTCCTGGCAGCCTTTATGGCTGGAGATTGCAGTGCAATGCAAAGGGAGCCATTTGACAGTGTTTGCACCTTATCATTTCCAAAGAATCTGTGCTCTTGAGACAATCGGTGCTCTCAGCTGTCTGTCAAGTTCAAGCACTTTTTATCTTAAACATATCCGAGTGTTGATGCTGAGGAAACAACTAAAGGAAGCTCACTACAAGAAACATTATTTGTGGGGCTCAATTTCCTCTGTTTCCCCATCTCTATGCTACTCCTAACCAGGCCAGTCTGGGAACATAATTGACCCTCTCCCTGTGGATTTGCATCCTAAGGCACTTTATAATCCTGGTTGGGAGCTGCTGGACAGTCCTTTTGGATTTCACAGTGAATCAAACACTTCCTCCAAGCCACCACTTCCTGTTCTTTAAAAGGTCAAGGACATTGCCATTTCTGGACCATCCTGGCAGGGAGAGCAAATGGACACTCCTTCAACCATAGACCCAACAGGATTATCGAAGCTGCCTTTTCTGATAGGATTTTAGTTCTTTATACAAATTGGTAAATAAAATATATTCTATCCTCCTATCTTGACAAATATATTCTCATAATGACAAAAACCAAAGGATATGTGTAAAATATGGTTTCAATGTGTGATCTGGCAAAATATCAGACTACTTAATTTAATTATTACTGCAGATATCTGATATCTGTTAAAGGGTTAGTGATAGTTGACTAGGTGATAAAGATTTTATATAACTTATGAATTATGTATTTTTTCATAAAATTAATTTTTCTTACCTTATTTCCACAAAATCACTGATTTTATTGTTACATGCAAGATGTTTACAAAATTTATTTTCAACTCAGGGCAATGGTCTGAAGGGTTTCAAAAATTGTAATTACTTCAAAGCATACAAAAATCAAACAGATTTAGGAGAACATATAAATTAAGTATAAAAGTTACATTTCCAAAAGTTTGCTTTTAAAATATGCAAAATTACCTATTCAGTTTAAAAGTACAAATTATAGTTAATAAATGCCAAAATTTCACTGAGTATACCAATATTTTGATTAAATCGAATTTATTTTTATAGACAAAAAACCATTCAAAATTTAAACATTCTATGTCCATCAAGTTGCTGATACTAAGAACTGCTATCATGATACGTGAATGCAAATTTAAAAGTAATTTAAAGTGTTAAAATCAGAAAATGTTTGTAAGCCACCATTTGCAAATTTTGTGAAACATTGTGCTAATTGAATTGAGTACCATGGGAACCAGGAGGAAGAACAAAAGAAGTAAGAAAAAGGGTTCTTGATGTTATTGAGAAACGATACTTTGATATGAAAGCATTTCTTGCATTCATGTTATCAGAGGAGGAATTTGACAAGCTTGACTTTTCTCCTAACCCAACACTCTTTTCCCTTACATCATCCAAGCATTCCAAAGCAATGTCATCATCCTAACCTATGGTCTTTCACAGCTTTCAAACCCTATCACCTTTTCTTTCATGGATATGGGGCAAGAGATGTGGAAATGCATTTCCGAGGGCCTGAACAATGTGGTCACCAAGGTGGGTGTTAAGAGCTATGAGCTGTGCTGTGCCAGCTCTGAGGGCAGATTCTGATAGAGGCACCCGTGTGGTTTTAATAAATTTATCTGTGTGTGATTGTGGTATGTGGACAACCCTAAAATATCTCTTACCTAGGTCTAAAGGAGGTTCTGTATGTATCAGCCATAGTCAGACTTCCCAGGAGAACTGTCTGCTAACATTTTGGAACATTTCCTTGCAGCTATTTTCTATACCCTGTTTCCAGGGTATAGAAAAGACTCTGATGCTGGGAAAGATTGAAGGCGGGAGGAGAAGGGGACGACAGAGGATGAGATGGTTGGATGGCATCACCGACTCAATGGACATGAGTTTGAGTAAGCTCCGGGAGTTGGTGATGGACAGGGAAGCCTGGTGTGCTGCAGTCCATGGGGTCACAAAGAGTCGGACACGACTGAGCGACTGAACTGAACTGAACTCATAGTCTTGTATCCCACTTTGTTGCTAAAGCAGAAGTTACCAGGCTAACTTCTGCATTCTTTAAATACAAGGGCACATATTGCCCAGTCATGGAAGGAGGAAGGATCATCTTGTTCTCATTATGGTGAGTACAGCAGAAATAAGACCCCATTGGAATATATTAAATACATAAAAATTCAGAAATATGTCCAAAGCACAGTGTTAGATGCAGCAGAAGGCATTCAAAGAAGTATAAGATAGATCCTCCGTCTTCATCAGGGTAACTTACAAGTCAGTTCCCTGGCTTTGTTCTCAGCAAAAAGGTGACTGAAGACTAAAACTGAGCAGGAGGGATTAACAGATCAATGGAATGGACTAACCTCTTCTGCTAAATGATCGGCTAATCTTTAGCACAAATTTACAATGGGAAGCTGGACCATTTAGAGATGATATAGTTCTAGAAACTGCTTGGGAGAATGTCACGGCTCTGTCAATTTCCTGTGTTCTAGTATGAGGAGTTACTATTTACTGGGTACATCATGAGTTTGAGTAAGCTCCGGGAGTTGGTGATGGACAGGGAAGCCTGGTGTACTGCAGTCCGTGAGGTCACAAAGAGTCAGACACGACTGAACGACTGAACTAAACTGAACTGATAGTCTTGTAACCCACTTTGTTGCTAAAACAGAAGTTATATTTATAAAGCAATGATAATATGCTTTATTATTTCATTTAAATTTAACCTTGAAATATAAATTTGAAATTTCATTTGAACTGATATTTGAATACCTCTTATATTATTTTCTCCCCAATTTTTAAAATAAAGACTATATTTTTAGATAGACTTCAGATTCACAGCAAAACTGAGCAGAAGGTATGTTATTGCTACCGCTAAGTTGCTTCAGTCGTGTCCAACTCTGTGCGACCCCAGAGATGGCAGCCTACCAGGCTCCTCCATCCATGGGATTTGCCAGGCAAGACTACTGGAGTTATATACCCTCTTCTCCCAGATATGAATAATATCCCTCATTATCAACATCCCCCAACAGAGTGGTACAGTCATTACAACTGATGAACCTACACTGAGGACTTCCTAGGTGGCTCAGCGGTATAGAATCCTCTGGCCAATGCAGGAGATTCAGGAGACCTGGTTTGCTCCCTGGGTTGGAAAGATCCCCTGGAGGAGGAAATGGCAATCCACTCCAGTATTCTTGCCTGGAGAATCCCATGGTCAGAGGAGCCTGGTGAGCTACAACTGATGAACCTATATTGACACCTTATAATTACCCAAGGCCCTTTGTTTACTTTAGGGTTATCTCATGATGGTATATGGAGAAGGCAATGGCACCCCACTCCAGCACTCTTGCCTGGAAAATCCCATGGGCAGAGAAGCCTGGTGGGCTGCAGTCCATGGGGTCGCAAAGAGTTGGACACCACTGAGAGACTCCACTTTCACTTTTCACTTTCATGCATTGGAGAAGGAAATGGCAACCCACTCCAGTGTTCTTGCCTGGAGAATCCCAGGGACGGGGGAGCCTGGTAGGCTGCCGTCTATGGGGTCGCACAGAGTCGCACACGACTGAAGTGACTTAGCAGTAGCAGCATGATGGTATATAATTCCATGGATTCAGACAAGCATATAATGACATGTATCCATCATTATGGCATCATGC
This sequence comes from Ovis canadensis, assembly GCF_042477335.2. Taxonomy (NCBI): domain Eukaryota; kingdom Metazoa; phylum Chordata; class Mammalia; order Artiodactyla; family Bovidae; genus Ovis; species Ovis canadensis. The sequence continues at coordinate 28,275,219 of NC_091248.1, forward strand.
AGAGTAATTTCACTACCCTAAAAATTCTCTGTGTTCTATTTATCCTTCCTACTGGACAATCTCTGGCACCCATTCAACTTTTTACTGTCTCCACAGTGTGGGCCTTTTCTAGAATGTCATGCAGTTGGAATCATATACTATATAACCTATTCAAATTGGCTTCTTTCATTTAGTAATATAAATTTACTTTTCCTCCATGTCTTTTCACGGTTTGATAGCTCATTTCTTTTTAGCACTGAATAATAATCCATTATCTGAATGTACTACAGTTTATTTATCCAATGATCTACTGAAAGACATCTTGGTTGATTCTTGTTGGTCAGTCGCTAAGTCTTGTCTGACTCTTTGTGAAGCCATGGACTGCAGCAGGCCAGGCTCCCTTGTTCTTCACCATCTCCCAAAGTTTGCTCAGATTCATGTGCTTTGAGTCGGTGATGCCATCCCACCATCTCATCCCCTGCTGTCCCTTCTTCTCTTCTCCTGCCCTCAATCTTTCCCAGCATCGGGGTCTTTTCCAATGAGTCAGCTCTTCACATCAGGTGGTCAAAGTATTGGAGCTTCAGATTCAGTATCAGTCCCTCCAATGAATACTCAGGATTGATTTCCTTTAGGATTGACTAGTTTGATCTCTTTGCAGTCTAAGTTTTGGCAATTATGAATAAAGCTGCTGTAAACATTCTTCCGCATTTTGTGTGTGTGTGCATGTGTGTGTGTGGACATAAATTTTCAACTCCTTTGGGTAAATACCAAGAAGATAATTGATGGATCATATGATACGGGTGTTCAGTTTTATAAGAAACTGTCAATTTATATTCCAAAATGACTATACATATCATTTTGTATTCTCACCAGCAATGAATGAAATTTCATGTTTCTTGACATCCTTACCAGCTTTTGGCACTGCCAGTGTTCTGAATTTTAGTTATTCTAATTTGTATGTAGTGGTATCTCATTGTTGTTTTAATTTGTATTTCTGCGATGACATGTGATGGCTTGGGGAATGGGATAATGAAAGGAAAATTGAGCTGTCTTCCTTTTTGTGAGGCTATTCTCAGGTTTTCTTTATTCCACTGTTTTGCTGAAGTTTCTTAAGTGGTCTCCTGAACTCTCCCAGAGTTGTTTTATTTGTGGCATGCCAGTGTGCTAAGTCACTTCAGTCATATCTGACTCTTTGCGATCCTATGGACTGCAGCCCACCAGGCTCCAATTTCCATGTGATTCTCCAGGCAAGAATCCTAGAGTGGCTTGCCATGCCCTTCTCCAGATAATTTTTCTGATCCAGGGATTGAACCCATGTCTCTCATGTCTCCTGCATTGGCAGGTGGGTTCTTTACGACTAGCGCTACCTGGGAAGCCCTCTATTTGTGGATAGCTGTCTAATTGTTGAGCATTGTTAGTGACGGAAGCTAGGGTCCCCTATTCTGCCCATTTTGGCCCACATGCAGTCTTTTTTATTTGTTTGCTTGTCTTATTTTTTGTTTTACCTTGTTTTAATTTAATTTCTTAACACCTCAAACATTTTGTATTGGGGTACAGCCAATTCCACATGTAATCTTAATGTGGAGTTTGGTGGCTCTATTCCCTAATATCAACAACACTGTAAGGACAGCATCCCAAACTTGAAAATACTTTGTCTTCAAAAGTTCAATTGGAAGATGATTGTTTGGACACACCTTTACTTGAAGCAATGCCTGGTACTGTCCATGACAACAGATAAATATTCTTCCTAAACTTTCTAAGTACTTCCTATACTTTCCTATTCTTCCTATACTTCCTGTACTTTTCTAATGATTTCTCCATTCCCATTTGGAGCATCTTCCATTGCCATGTATCTTCTCTTACCAATGAGAGCAGCACTTCTAAAACAGTAGTGGCGTCACAATCACCAAAAAGCTTGATCATTTACAAATTGGTGGACCTCACCCCCATACAGTTGGTAGGGCTGTATGGGGCCAGAGAAGTTGCATTTCTGTTAAGTTCCCGGTTGTGGATGCTGCTGCTTCTCTGGAGACTTTGAAAGTCAACAAACTAGAATGATGGCTTTCAGACATGGAATCACTTGAGGAACTTTTATAAAGGTACTGGTGCCTAAGTTCACCCCAGACCGATTAAGCCAGAATGTTTGAAGATGAAGGCTTGTATTAGATTCCGAGGGCTACTGTAACAAATGATCGCAAACAGCGTGGTTTAAAATAACAGAAATGACTTCTTTCACAGTTCTGGAGGCCAGACATCCCAAATGAGGGATCCGTAGGGCCGTGACCCCTCAGAGGCTCTAGGAGCGGAGCTTCTAGCTCCTGGTCGCGGCCAGCAGTCCTAGACGCGCCTCGGCTTATGGGGATGCGGTGCTCCAGTCTCTGCTCTCGCTCTCACGTGGCCTTCTGTCCTGTGTCTGTGTCTCTGCGTTCTCCCCTCTTCCTATACAGAAACAAGCGATTGCCTTTCAGGCCCACCCTAATCCAACGTGATCGTATCTTAAATTGCATCTTAATTATATCTGCAGAGAGTTTGTTTCAAGTAAGGGCACTTTCTGAAGTTCCAAGCGGACATGAATTTTGGGCTGGGGGACATTTCAACTCAATACTGGTCCCTCACCTAATTAGAAAACCCCTGAAGGCAAGATCCATATATTATGGAACTCCCATAAAGATTCTAGCATAGAATATGATGCCAGAAAACAAAAATTCCTCAGTGGATGAGTCTGTGTGTCTTCTTCTTCTAATTCACAGTCATCACAACACAACAGATACAACACACTCTTAATTTATCTTAAAAGCTTGTTAAAACGAAGTGCAGATTCCAAGGACTTTAAAGTGTTTATCTGTATGACTAATTCCGCTCTAAATTAAAGACCTTTTTCCTTAAGCAATGGAAGATATTGAAGGTATTCCTTTGTAGAAAGAACGCATGCTATTCCTCCCTACATTTTATAGGGAACATACCTATAAAGAGCCCAGATTACACACTTCTGAAAGCTTTTAATTGTAAGAAACAATGTTTTTGAATTTCCCATTATAAACTAGAAATAATATTCTCACATGAAGCAAAAAATGCTAAATTACCAAACTGCATCCCTCAGGTTTTGAATTCTGTACAGTGGAAATTATTGTTTTTCGTGAATTAAGACCACAGGGGTGTCTCAGCAGAATGCCTGTGATGCAAAGCAGGAGACAAGTTACTTGTTGCCTGAATTCAGCATTGGGGGCTGTATTCACTGGGTTGGCGTGGGGACTGATGAAGAGCCAGGCCATAAGGCCAAGCAAAATGTGGTCACATGTTGGGAAAAGAGGAGTGTATTCTAAGAGTAACTGGAAATCAGGGAGTGAGTAAGGTTTGTATTGGATGAAATAGCATCTGAGGATCACTGCTGCTGCTAAGTCGCTTCAGCCGTGTCCGACTCTGTGTGACCCCATAGACAGCAGCCCACCAGGCTCCCCCATCCCGGGGATTCTCCAGGCAAGAGTACTGGAGTGGGGTGCCATCGCCTTCTCCATCTGAGGATCACAGAGTTGTCCTAATGGCTCTGCATTTACACTGGCTCTGTTAAGCTGACATCAGGGATGGACGCTTGCGCTGTGCTTAGTCACTCAGTCATGTCAGACTCTTTACAACCCCACATGGGAGCCCGCCAGGCTCCTCTGTCCATGGGGATTCTCCTGGCAAGAATACTGGAGTGCATTGCCATGCTCTTCTCCAGGGGATCTTCCTGAGCCAGGAATCAAACTGGGGTCTCCTGCACTGCAGGAGGAGAGGGGCAAAATGAGAAGGGAGATGAGAGGAGGGTTTCAGGAGGAGGGGGACATAGGGACCTGTGACTGATTCATGTTGATATATGGCAGAAATCAACTATTGTAAAGCAATGATCCTCCAGTTAAAAAAAATCAAGTTAAAAAAAGAGAATGAGGAGATTTGGTCATTCATTTATTTTTGGAAATACTTTTTCATTAGTGTGTAACTGGTTTTAATACCCTTTGGGGCTTCCCAGTTGGCGTGAGTGGTAGAGAACCTGCCTGCCAATGCAGGAGATGAAAGAGACACAGGTTCGATCCCTGGGTCAGGAAGATTCCCTGGAAGAAGAAATGGCAACCCACTCCAATATTCTTGCCTGGGAAATCCCATGGACAGAGGAGCCTGGTGGGCTCTTTATGATAGAAAATTACTTCCTACATAGACTAGGAACATGATACTGTTCAGAAATTTTGAGAATATCCAAGTGTTTCTGTAACATTTATGGTGTTTTAAAAGATACTTAGTCACACGCTCAATAGTCATAATAATTGTTCACTTTCTCTTTTATGCATTGGAGAAGGAAATGGCAACCCACTCCAGTGTTCTTTGCCTGGAGAATCCCAGGGACAGGGGAGCATCCCAGGGACAGGGGAGCATCCCAGGGACGGGGGAGCCTGGTGGGCTGCCGTCTATGGGGTCGCACAGAGTTGGACGCTACTGAAGCGACTTAGCAGCAGCAGCAGCAGTAATGACAGCTCTCCAATAACACCCTGTCTTGCATCTCCCATGAACCGTTTTCTCTGTTCTTGAACTCCACTGAGAGGGATTGAATCATCTGCCCATTTCTGAGCAGACTCTCAGTTTTCTGAGAACTTGGGAGTTCTACCTTAGTTCTCACATCTTAATACTTTGTTTAGTTATAAAGATTTTTCAAGATAAAAATCAAACACCATCAAGTTTATGTGACAGATGTCCCTGGGATTTGGGCAGGAGATTTATACTGCAGGGATAGCGGTCAGTCAGAGGTGGCATCGTGTTAACTGGTGCATTTTGTGTATGTGTAGTCTTTGCATAAATAAGCCTAGCCCTTCTTTGCTTGCTGACAGCCACCCTATGTCATCTTTGAAGTTATTCTTTGTTTGATAAGAAAGATGTATAGTAATACACCCAAAGTCTAATTCTGCTGAGGGGAAAAATTTTCAAATTGTACAGTGGGTTTTTAACTGAAAAGGAAAATAATACTTATGGAACACTTACTAAGTGCTGAAGAGCTTTCTATACATCATTTCTTTTAATCTTCATTAATGTTCCCATTTTATAGCTAGTTCAGTGGCAGAGTCTAAATTTGAACCCAGGCATATAGTCTACTTAAATCTTCGAACACTTCTTTCATTAACATAACACCTTCTCCATACAGACTTCTCAGGGTTTGTATATTCTTTCCCTAAAATACTGATTTTTTAAATTTCTGGTAACCTATGCATAACATGGGCTTCCTAGGTTGCGCTAGTGATAGAGAACCCACCTGCAAATGTAGGAGACATAAGACATGCGGGTTGGATCCCTGAGTCGGGAAGATTCCCTGGAGGAGGCATGGCAACCCACTTCAGTATTCTTGCTTGGAGAATCCCATGGACTGAGGAGCTTGGTGGGCTACAGTCCATAGCATTGCAAAGAGTTGGACACGACCGAAGCGACTGAGCATGCATGCATACATAACATAAATTTGACCTTTTTAACAGTTTTTAAATGTATAGTTCACTGGCATTACATGCATTCAAATCATGGTGCAGCCATCACACTCTCCATCACCAACATCTTCATCCTCCCAAATTGAAACTGTACCCATTAAATAAAAACTCTCCTTTCCTCTCTCCACCCAGCCCTTGATTATCACTGTTTTACTTTATTAATCTGAGTTTAACTATTCTAGGTACCTAAGCTAAGTGAAATCATGCAACAGTTGTCCTTTTGTATCGGTCATTTCATGTAGCATAAGGTCTTCAAGTTCCATTCCTGTGGTTCCATGCATCAGAATGCCCTTCCTTTTTTCAGACTGAATAATATTCCATTGTATACATGTCATTTGGTCTCTTTGCCATTGATGTCCTCATATGTTTAGTCTGTTATTAGCATTGTTCATTTCTTCAAAGCGTCCACAGATTGGGTTCCTCTCATTAACTCGGCCACGACTGTCCCTAGGGTCTGATCACTGTGGATTTGCCTCAACAGCTGCCTGACAGAGCTTTGTGCTTCCAGACCATGCCCCCCACCATCCCTCCAATATCATCACTGTCAGAGTGATGTTCCTAAAAGAAACAATTCCATTATGTCACTACTGAAGATCATACAGAGGCCCTAAATTCAGGCTGCTTGGTCGGTTTAAAGGCAGTAAATTACCTGACTTCCTCTTATCTATATAACATTATTTTGTGCTTCTTCCCTGCTCCAAGGGTTCTCTTCAGTGCTCACAGTAAGTCCTCTTTTTCTTGTATAATCGCTCAGTTGTGTCCAACTCTTTGCGACACCATGGACTGTAGCCAGCCAGGCTCCTCTGTCCATGGGATTCTCCAGGCAAGAATACTGGAGTGAGTTGCCTTTTCCTTCTCCAGGGGATTTTCCTGATCCAAGGATAAAACCTGAGTCTCCTGCATTGGCAGATGAATTCTTTACCACTGAGCCACCAAGGACTGCTTTTTGAAAATCAAATCTTCTTTTTGGTTTATATTTTATCTCAGCTGGTAATAATTATACATGATCAATGATCATACATTTGCTTTCTATGTTACGTGAATGGGCCAATATGCCCATTTAAAAGGGCCCATATGCCATTTGAGTCACTTTTCAGGTAAGATTTTTTTAGTGTTGTCAGGAATTAGAGCTTCTATTTTGATGTTGGTTGGAGTCAGTTAAGAAAAGGTGGCACTACCTCACAGGAAATAGGAAAGTGTCTACCTGGGACCCTGCGAATACTTACAAATATGTATTGATGGCTCTGCTAGAATCTGGAACTTCATCTGTGTAATTACCCATGCATCTATTTGTTTACAATTCATTTGTTCATTTACAATTCAGCTTTTACAAGGGCAAGAAAAATTATGAATAGATTAATTTGTCAATGATTAAAAAACATGCTAGCCTTACAAAGCACACTCTTTCTCCAATCTATGCCGTTGCTTTTTGTTCATTTAATCCCTTACAAAGCCATTTCCTACTGCACTTCAAAGCATATATGGTCTCCATTTATTTCCAATGTTTATTAGTTTTTGCTTCCCCCAACCACATGCTAACATTCTTGAATACAGGATCTTTGTCCTGTAATTTTGTAACAATCCCATGATTTAGGACTGATAAATACTTGCTGGTTCATGAAATAAGAGAAAGTAACAGGAATACACAAATTTCAAAATGTGGAGATAGACTTTTATCAGAGCCCTTAGGAAGAAAATGCTTTGCACCCAGGAAGAAATCTCTTATAGAAGTTGTTAAATATCAGAATAGCAAGAATGGAGGTGTTTAAATAGTTCCTTATGTATTTTTTACACTGCGGTATGCAAACTCAGGCCAGTGAATTTTAGGGCAAATGCTATCCAGGTGAATCTGTTTCTCATTTTAAATAATTCTCAAAATATGTGAAATACTCAATAAGTGTTCCCTCTTCTCCTAAGGGTCCAGATGATGTCCAAACCCTAGATACACACTGGTCTAGGATATGTGAAATGTTTTTACTATTCCTAAGTTTAGGAGTTATTTTCAAAATGGGCTTTTAAGTTCAGTTAATAAACAGAAAACTTTCCCTTTAGGAGGGCTTAAGAGGGACAGTTTTCACCTTATGACAGTTCCAAAAATGGACAGTTTGACACTATGTCGGGAATGCAAATCATACTTCTGTAAGCAAATATGACATCCAGAAGGTTGACCCAGCATCTACTATGCCCTCTTATTGGATTAGGACATGAGTGTTAGAACCACTACAAACATCAACCAACGAAGGTTTCAGAACAGAATATGTCAAGCGCAGATAAACTAGAGAAAATAAAAGAGAGAGAGAGACAGAGAGAGGTAGAGAGATGGCGAGAGAGAAAATACAACATTGGAAGAAAACTGCCATAATATCTCAGGCCACAGAAATGCTGAGAAATTTTATAGATACATAAATTAAAGGCAGCCAGGATTTTTTTATTATGAATAACGAATAAACAGAATCATACAGTCAAATTAGCTCATTTCCCTCCCCTATCTATAAATAATTTATAGAATAAATTAAAATTTAAAAATTTTAAATAAATTCTAAAAATATATAAATTTATTTATCTATAAATAAATAGTATTTTTTCACAAATAAATACTGAATTTGGAGTTAACATGGCCAAGTGCATCCCTACTTTCTATTCTTTTCATTTTCACCAACTTTAGGTGGTTAAATAGACATGCAAGACTTTTACTTTAAAATGCTATTCCTCTAATTCCTGCTAAAGCAATTTGGAAGAGAGTTGTATTAAAGTATTTACAGGAATCCTGATAGTAATGTGCTATTGTACTTGCTGTTGTAGTAATGAAAGTTAAACTTAAAAATATTCACAACTGTACCAACATTTAATTAGCAATACCACATCACTATTGGCACCAGAAAGCCTGGAATAAGCTGCTGTTGTGGGTTGCTGATAGACAGCTTGTCAGGAAATGATCAGTATTGGCAATGATTTGGGGCTAATTTCATGGATGTTTTCCAGTTTCCGTGATCTTCCTTTCCCCTTTTCCAAACAAAAGTGCTTCTGAAAATTTCTGTTTAACGTCTTTCACTTTGAATAAAGAAAACACAAAACATTCCCCTTTGCAGCTGGTATTGGTGAAATTACTTCTCTGGAGGGACCAGCAGACGAGGGGTCTTGTTTGAGAAGCACCAGGCAGAAGGTTGCGTTCTGTATCAGAGCCCACACTCAGACTTGCAACTTGAGATCTGTCCCCCTTTCTGCCTACACACACACACACACACACACACACACACACACACACACACACACCCCTAAATGAACACAGATGGCTGGCACCCAGAGTAAGCATCTAGAAAAACAGCCTCAGGTCTCTCTGGTTGCTGTCATTCCATTCTACAAACAGAGAGCCTTCAAGATGCCTGTGCTGTTTCTTAATCTTAGATCACTCCCGTTTGGGTGTTTACCCACTTCCTTTTGGGAAATGTACTAGAAGTATCAGAAAGATACCCAGAGATTGATTTGACTAAAACAAAACATTCCTTTAAACTCACTGGTTGTATAGTATTATATTTAATGAAAGCCATATTATGATAAAAATATGTATCAGTTTCTAACAGACAATTTTTTTTCCCTCCAGAGCTGTATAACATCACCTGATCTATTTGTTTCTCTGTGTGAAATAAATTAATTTTTCAAATGTAATACAAAGGAGGATAAAGTCAAACTTCATAAATGCTGAAAAACGTCTAAAGCTTTATACCCTCCCAAATCAAATGGAGCATATGTTTTTCCCCATTTTTTTCTGTATAAAGTATGTAAACAATTACCTGGATTTGGAGGGCATAATTATGAAGGGGTTGATATCTAAAAGGTTATTGTTGATTTATAGAGTTCTCTAGTTTAATCGAAGACAGATTTAGGAATAAGGAAAAAAAATACTGCTTTCCCCAGGAACAATAAATGTCTCAAAGGGGAAATGTAAGATTTAAGGGTAATTTTTATAAGACACATATACTGCAGTTTGTGGATCTGGGAGGTGTTTCTCATTTGAACAACTTCTATATAATGAACATTTTGTAGAGCCATCTCACTCATTGTAGCATGTGTTATAAGCCTCAAAATGCAGTGGTTAAATTCCTAGGGTAAGTTTTGTTAAGTCTAAATTCCTCATTTTCCATTATGGATTTATAATCCTCAGTCTGCAGATTAAATACATACAACAAGTATAAAATATTTATTTAAACAATAAATTTCGTTTAATTCACTCCCCATCACATATGAATGCTTTTTCTCTGTCTCCAGTGCATGTGTTCACACACACCACAAATTCATTCATCTAACGTCAGACAATGGGATACTACTTAATATTAGCATGTGGTTGTGTAATAAAAATTAACCCTTGCTTGGGGAGGATTCCTATGCTTTAGTTTTCTATGTATGTTTAATTATCACTGTAATCTATTTATGTAAGAGCAGTCTAATCATTGCGTGGTATCAATATTCAGAGTAAAATCAAAATTTTTAAAAAACCAAATTTCTTCTTTTAGGGAAAAATTTAATTTATTGAGTCATTCACAGAAGCCTTAATCAGGACTTCCCTGATGGTACAGTGGATAAGAATCTGCCTGTCAACGCAGGGGACACGGTTTCGATCCCTGGTCTGGGAAGATTCACATGCAATGGAGCAACTGAAGCCTTTGCAACCAGCTACTGAGCCCATGTGCTGCGACGGCCAAAGCCTGGGCACCTGGAGCCACCGCAGCGAGAAGCCTGTGTGTCACCGCCGAGAGCAGACCCTGCTCACCAGGACTAGAGGAGGCCCTCACGCAGCAATGACAATCCAGCGCAACCAAAAAAAAAAAAAAATTACAAAGGCTTAATCATGCCTTCAACTGGATTTTACCTTACACAAAAGCTTCCTATTTTGTGGCTTTTACATAAAGACGGGGCCTTCACCAATCATCCAAAAGCAAAATGTTAATAAGGAGTGAAAAAGAGAAATAAGATGTTGCAGACGTACATTTGTGCTGGTATTTAATAACATCCTGTAACCACATACATAAAGTTCCACATGTGCTACTCATTGTAATCTGACTTGTACCTGAGGACTTTTTTATTCCTAAAACCGGCATTGGCAGAGATAACAGTAGTCAAGGACTTCTGGCCAAGATGGAGTAACTTAGACTGGGCTTACCTCACACCTCAAGCAAGTTGAAAACTGGACAAAAGATGGGAAACAATTTTCAGATATTGGACGACAGGCAGCACAGGACAGTTATTCCTGAGAGAAGAGAAACAAATAAGGTGAGTCCTATGATGGCTGCAACTTAATGGCTAAAGTCAGCTGCAGCACGGAAACCCAGCATCTGGTGATATGGCTGCATTGAAGGAGATGAAATGGATATTCAGAGAGGCCAAAACATATAGAGTCTGTGGGACAGGGTATTGGAGAAAGAGAGCTACACAGGACAAAAGGAGAGAGGAAGAGAGGAGAGAAGGGGAGGGGGGACAGGACAGGGAGAGCAGAGGGGAGGAAGGGAGGGTACTCTGGAGATCTGCAGAGGGGTTCCCTTGAGTGTTCGGTTGAGAATTGATTTGTGCATGGGTAGGGAAGACTCTTGAGAGTCCCTTGGACTGCAAGGAGATCCAACCAGTCCATTCTGAAGGAGATCAGCCCTGGGATTTCTTCGGAAGGAATGATGCTAAACTGAAACTCCAGTACTTTGGCCACCTCATGCAAAGACTTGACTCATTGGAAAAGACTCTGATGCTGGGAGGAATTGGGGGCAGGAGGAGAAGGGAACGACAGAGGATGAGATGGCTGGATGGCATCACTGACTCGATGGACGTGAGTCTGAGTGAACTCCGAGAGTTGGTGGTGGACAGGGAGGCCTGGCGTGCTGCAATTCATGGGGTCACAAAGAATCGGACACGACTGAGCGACTGAACTGAACTGAACTGAAGAGTAAGCTGCCTGGCACCAAGGAAAGAACCACTGAAAAGGAATAAGGAATCCAATAGGAATGGGATTAGTTGTGTTCCCACCAGCCAAGCAGAAGGAACTCACAACACAGGAGATAGAATCCTTACAAAGGTATTGGATTAGTCTCCTCCTCTCAGTAGGAGACTACATTAGCTGTAGACCAAAGTCTCAATGAACCACCCTAACAAAGTGTAAAAGCTAGCTTTCAAAAGACCCGACCTGTTCCAAGTAACTTAGCTGCATGCCAGCTTGAAATCTAACACTAATGAAGGAATACAACAGCCAGCAATCAAAAGCAAAATTTACAATGCCCAGCATGTAATAAAAATTTACCAGATGGGCTATAAAGCAGGAAAATATGAACCATGACTAGGGAAAAAAAATCAATGGCTAGAAACAGACTTGGAAATGATAAAGAGGATGGAACTAGCAGACAAGGGCTTTAAGCAACTACTATGTTCTCTATATGCTGAAGAATTTGGAGGAAAACATAAGCATGATGAGGACAGAAATAGAGGTATAGAAAAAGACCAAATAGAACTTCTAGATATGAAAATACAATGTCTATAATGAAAAGCAACAATAGCTAAACTTAGTGAGCATTTCCTAGGTGCCAAACACTGGCTTCACATGCGCTGACTCATTTAACTTCAGCTTCACTTCTACAGAGCAGGTGTTAAAGAGGAGGAAACTGAGGATTAGAAAAGGTAAATAATTGTACATGATCACAGAGCTGAAATTTGAAACCACGCAGTCTACTCCAAGGTTCAAGCTTTTAAGCAGCATTCCATATTGTTTATAGCATTATTTGCAATAAAATATAATTCAGTTTAAAGAACGAACCTTATCTGAGGAAGTTTAGTGAAATTAAAGGATCCCATTAAACATGACATTCTGTTTTGTGTGTGTGTGTGCACATAGGGACATGTATGCCTGCATGATTTGGGTGTAGATTTGTTGGAGATCAGACAGATTTTTTCTGAAAGTGCTATAAGATTTGAGATGGAGAATAACTGTATTTCTATCTTGCCATTTTCTCAAAAAGATAAGATAGAGATGAGTTGAATGGAACTTGCAATTTAATGGAACAAAATGATGTTAAAATTGTTCATAGCTCTAAAGCATTTTACAATTGGTATTTCAATTAAAGTATGGCAATAATAAGGAGATGAATATAATCATATTACACAAAATTTACTGAAAGACTGTCATGTGTCATGCTCTAGGCTAAAGTACATGTATTAACACATTTAATCCTTACAGCAACCCTTTAAGGTAGATTCTACTCTTTTTTATAGAGTTGAGGAGCAGAAAGAGGTTATCTGACTTGCCTAAGGTTATATGGACAAAGGTCATGCAAAGTATTTCTTGTATAGAATCATCTGTGTAAGGGAGTTAAATAATGGTTTCTGTTGCAGTACAACTTTCTGCATGACTTTCACTTTAATTTTTTCCTTATAATATGATTTTATATAAAAGCTATTTAATAAGCTAGCCCTGACTGTAGACAATACACTATCCAACTGATAAAGAATGAAAGCATGTAGATTTTTTAAAATGTCTTAATATGCTGGTACGAATGCCATCAATTCAGTAATCATATTTATTCTCAAAAGTACATTAACTGAAATACATGGGTCAATCTATCATTAGATAAAAATGGTTGGGCTCCTCAATTCCTGGGGTCCATAAATTATGTCAAGGAATTATTTTTTCGCTGGATGGCATCACTGACTCGATGGACGCGAGTCTGAGTGAACTCCGGGAGTTGGTGATGGACAGGGAGGCCTGGAGTGCTGCGATTCATGGGGTTGCAAAGAGTCGGGCATGACTGAGCGACTAAACTGAACTGAACTGAACTGAATAATGCCCACATACTTAATTAACTCTAATGCCCTCATACCAAGACTATTAGGCAACAGAGACAATTAGACACTTTTTCACCCCTTGCAAGTAGGACAGAAAGTCCACTTGGATGTCACGGGATGTCAGGTCACAGAATAAGTAAGGCTGTAATAAAATCAGAACTGAGATTCTCATAAATGGGTCTCACTCAAATGCCTTAGCCCCTCATATAAGCTACATTCTCCTCACAGGAGGTGAGTAACCCTCTACTGGTTCGGCATGACTCACCATGCTCATGAAGGAGCTGAGTGAGGGCTTCTAAACCTTGCACAGTTCAATTTAATTCCATTTTCACAATCATTCACTGAGCACGTACACCAGATGCTATTCTAGTTTTCTAATCCAGATACCTACTCAACAAATAAACAAATCAGGATGCAATGCCTACTTTAGTTGTAACTCTGCTCTGGAAAACCAGTCAAATGAGTAGTCAGGAGACACAGAGTAGAAAAAACAACCATCTGATCTGATGATCGTATTGACTTGCAGGCTAGATGCATTCCTGTTGAGTTGATCAGGAATTTGATTTCACCAGCTAGAAAATGTTAGGATTGTAACATAGATCAAGCAAAATAAAAATCAAGGAGCAAACCACCATCAACTATCACCATCAACAAGCACACAGAATATAGGATCTAGCCTCAAATAAGTAATAAGGACATAACTTTTGTCCATATAAGAATAAAGGGTAGTCATTTACATTGAATAAATTTAGCTCTGTGAAAGAAAATTCACTACATTTTTTTCTGTTCTCATTTCAAGGTGGGCCAGTGAAAACCTTGTCAGACTGGTAGGCACCTCTTTGAAAATAAGTTTAAGAACCATTTCTGTGGGTGTGTTTTAGTATCACTGGTATGAACAACATTTCACTAGAAAAGAAAGGTTCAGCAACAACAGGCAGCAGTTTTGAAGGACACATAGCATTGCTCCTTCTGCAGTAAAACTGAATTCACTAGTGGCTCTCACTACCAGATGGGTCCTCTTTGGAAATGAACATCAGCAGCATATAGAAGGGCTATGACTTCATTAGGCACTCAGTTCAGTTCAGTTCAGTCACTCAGTCGTGTCCGACTTTTTGTGACGCCATGGACTGCAGCATACCAGGCTTCCCTGTCCATCACCAACTCCCAGAGCTTGCTCAGACTCATGTCCATCGAGTCAGTGATGCCATCCAACCATCTTATCCTCTGTCCATCTTATCCTCTTCTCCTCCTGCCCTCAATCTTTCCCAGCATCAGGGTCTTTTCAAATGAGCCAGCTCTTCACATCAGGTGACCAAAGTATTGGAGCTTCAGCTTCAGGATCAGTCCTTCTGATGAATATTCAGAGTTGATTTCCTTTAGGGTTGACTGGTTTGATCTCCTTGCTGTCCAAGGGACTCTCAAGAGTCTTGTACAACACCACAGTTCAAAAGTATCAATTCTTTGGCACTCAGCTTTTTTTTATAGTCCAACTCTCATCCATACATGACTACTAGGAAAACCATAGCTTTGACTAGATGGACCACTGTTGGCAAAGTAAGGACTCTGCTTTTTAATATGCTGTCTAGGTTGGTCATAACTTTTCTTCCAAGGAGCAAGTGTCTTTTAATTTCATGGCTGCAGTCATCATCTGCTGTGATTTTGGAACCCCAAAAACAAAGTCTGTCACTGTTTCTACTGTTTCCCCATCTATTTGCCATGAAGTGATGGGACCAGATGCCATGATCTTCATTTTCTGAATGTTGAGCTTTAAGCCAACTTTTTCACTCTCCTCTTTCACTTTCATCAAGAGGCTCTTTAGTTCTTTGCTTTCTGGCATAAGGGTGGTGTCATCTGCATATCTGAGGTTATTGATATTTCTCCCAGCAATCTTGATTCCAGCTTGTGTGTCATCCAGCCTGGCATTTCACATGGTGTACTCTGCACATAAGTTAAATAAGCAGGGTGACAATATACAGCCTTGACATACTCCTTTCCTGATGTGGAACCAGTCTGTTGTTCCATGTCCAGTTCTAACTGTTGCTTCTTGACCTGCATACAGATTTATCAGCACGCAGGTAAGGTAGGCTGGTATTCACATCTGTTTAAGAATTTTCCAGTTTGTTGTAATCCACACAGTCAAAGGCTTTGGCGTAGTCAATAAAGCAGAAGTAGATGCTTTTCTGGAATGTTCTCGCTTTTTTGATGATCCAATGGATGTTGGCAATTTGATCTCTGGTTCCTTTGCCTTTTCTAAATCCAGCTTGAACATCTGGAAGTCCACAGTTCACATACTGTTGAAGCCTGGCTTGGAGAATTTTGAGCATTACTTTGCTAGTGCGTGAGATGAGTGCCATTGTGTGATAGTTTGAACATTCTTTGGCATTGCCTTTCTTTGGGATTGGAATGAAAACTGACCTTTTCCAGTCCTGTGACCACTGCTGAATTTTCCAAATTTGCTGGCATATTGAGTGTAGCACTTTCACAGCACCATCTTTTAGGATTTGAAATAGCTCAACTGGAATTCCATCACCTCCACTAGCTTTGTTTTTAGTGATGCTTCCTGATGCCCACTTGACTTCGCTTTCCAGGATGTCTGGCTCTAGGTAAGTGATCACACCATCATGGTTATCTGGGTCATTAAGATCCTTCTCGTATAGTTCTTCTGTGTATTCTTGACATCTCTTCTTAATATCTTCTGCTTCTGTTAGGTCCATAACATTTCTGTCCTTTATTGTGCCCATCTTTGCATGAAATGTTCCCTTGCTATCTCTAATTTTCTTGACGAGATCTCTAGTCTTTCCCATTCTATTGTTTTTCTCTATTTCTTTGCATTGATCACTGAGGAAGGCTTTCTTATCTCTCCTTGATATTCTTTGGAACTCTGTATTCAAATGGGTGTATCTTTCTTTTTCTCCTTTGCCTTTAGCTTCTCTTCTTTTCTCAGCTATTTGTAAGGCCTCCTCAGACAATCATTTTGCCTTTTTGCATTTCTTTTTCTTGGGGATGGTCTTGATCACTGCCTCCTGTAAAATGTCAGGAACCTCTGTCATTAGTCACTACCTGTATTATTTTTATTTGTGAGGTTAAAAAGTAAGTAAATATGGGTAATTTTCCACCTTGTTAGTGCAACTACCAAATTAGAACATTTATATGGACTTTACTAACAGAAGTGGTTATAAATGGTTTCTTGCTGCAGTCTTCCTTATATCTCCCCAAACATGTTCTTGGACTGGAGATTTGATTTTTATCTTGATTCCCAGTTTGCATGCCTTCCAGCTCCCTGCCCAGGCCTGGGTGTTGTTTGGCTGGGGCCCTGACAACCAGTCTAGCTCCTATTATCTTTTCCTCAATTTCTGCATCTTGCTCCTGTTCCCCTTACCATGGTTTATAGCCAGCTGCAACTGGATGGTGTGAAAGAACAGTCTGCTTCTTACCATGAAACTCAAAAGGCCAAGATACTATCAACCGAGCTTTACACATTACTGCTGTCCAAGACTATTGCCATGGTGCTCCTACTCTGAGATCAGATTTCTTGCATATCACTACAAGCTGGAATTATACCTGAGGTCACCATTACGCCTGAGCACGTCCTAAGTTTAAGAACTGGCCAAGACTGTCAGGTACTTGGTAGATAAGGGCTTCCCAGGTGGCGCTAGTGGTAAAGAAGTCACCTATCCATGCAGGAGACATAAGAGACAGGGATTCGGTCCCTGGGTCTAAAGGATCCCTTGGCGGAGGGCATGGGAACCCACTCCAGTATTCTTACCTGGAGAATCCCATGGTCAGAGGAGCCTGGAGGGCTATGGTCCATAGGGTCACAATGAGTTGGACACAACTGAAGCAACTTAGTGTGTAGCCCTGACTTAAACCTTTCTATATCCTGCCTTGCCATAGAAGTACCGCATACCTGAGAGCTATGATATCATCAGAGTTGACTATGGCCACGTCTCTATGTGGAAAGAAACAGTCAGTGCAGATCTTGAGATGTTTCCTCACTGGTCATTTAGCAATATTAACTCCTAGTCAATAGGGAGTGGGTTTGAGCAAAGTTTAATGGGCTAGCTTTCTTCAACTCTCTGATTAGGGTATCCTAGTAGCTTACAGACCTTTCACAGAAAGAATCATCATTTTAGATTAACTATTAGTTTGAGGTTAATGAGGATCATTCCATAAATTTGAATTCAATGATGATAAATGTACCTCAATTGTTAGAAAAGACTAAAAACCATCCAAACATGGTAGACATTGAGCTGTCATTGAGCACACTGAGCTATTTTAACTAAAATTTATTGGATGTTTAATAAGTGCATAGAAAATGTTCAATGAGTGTGAGTGAGTGAGTGAAGTTGCTCAGTCATATTTGACTCTTTGTGATCCCATGGACTGTAGCCTACCAGGCTCCTCTGCCCAGGTTAATGAGTGCAAGTCATATTGCAATTATTACAATTATAATTTTGTGTGTGTGCCAAACATTGTACTAAGGCCCTTAATATGGATTATTTCATTTAGTCCTAAGAAATGTTCCCCATAATAAGCACTGTTACCTCTAGCTTAAAGTCAGCTTAGAGAGGTCTCTCAGGGTCACTGGAAGAACCATAATTTAACCACTGTATAATATTGCATTTCTATTGCAAAGAAAATTTTCTTTGAAATGACTTCAAATATAAGTGAAGATTTTTAACAAGGCTTTTGTTCTCTTGCCATGAATAAGGAGAGGCAGTTTAGAATACTGGTTAAGACTGCAGATTCTGAAAAGACAGGCTGGGTTTGAGTCCAGGCTCTGTGACTCACTGCTATATGACGCTGAGTAAATAGCTTAAACTCTCTGTGCCTCAGTTTTCTATCTATAAAAATGGATCATAGACTTGTGAGATCCATTTAATATGAAAAATGAATTAATACATGTAAATACACATAAACTCAAAATCTATAAACATATATTACACATGTAAAATGTTTAGAATAATACCTGGCTTACATCAAATATTCAAAAAAGAAACACAAGCTATTATTATTTGAAAGTGAAAGTGAAAGTCGCTCAGTTGTGTCTGACTCTTTGCGACCCCATGGACTATATAACCCATGGAATTCTCCAGGCCAGAATACTGGAGTGGGTAGTCTTTCCCTTCTCCAGGGTATCTTCCCAACCCAGGGATCGAACCCAGGTCTTCCATATTGCAGGTGGATTCTTTACCAGCTGAGGCACAAGAGAAGCCCTTTGCTTCCTTGACACAGCAAAGGAAAAAATAAACAGAACGAAAAGACAACTGACAGACTAGGAGAAAATATTTGCAAATGATGCGATCAACAAGGGCTTAATTTCCAAAACATACAAACAGCTCATATAATTTAATAACAGCAGAAAAAGACCAATAGAAAAATGGCAGAAGACCTAAACAGACTCTTCTCCAGAGAAGACATGCAGATGGCTAATAGGTACATGGAAAGATGCTCATTAGAGAAATGCAAATCAAAATTACAATGAAGTATCACCTGGTACTAGTCAGAATGGCCATCATTAAAAAATCTACAAACAATAAATGATGGAGAGGGTGTGGAGAAAAGAGAACCCTCTGGCACTGTTTGTGGGAATGTAAGTTGATACAACCACAAGGGAGAACAGTATAGAAGTTTCTTAAAAAACTATAAATAAAACTACCATATAACCCAGAAATCTCACTCCTGGGCATATACTCTGAGAAAACTGTAATTCAAAGAAACATATGTACTCCAGTATTATTTGCAGCACTATTTACAATAGCCAAGGCATGGAAGCAGCCTGAATGTCCATCGACAGATGAATAGATAAAGAAAATGTATATATATGCATAAATATATACATTTGTTGTGTGTGTATATATATATACACAATGGAATATTGCTCAATCATATAAAGGAACAAAACTGAGTCATTTGTAGTGATGTGGATGCACCTAGAGTCTGTCATACAGAGTGAAGTAAGTCAGAAAGAGAAAAACAAATATTGCATATTAATTCATATTCATGGAATCTAGAAAAATGGTCCTGGTGATCCTATTTGCAGAGCAGGAACAGAGATGCAGGTGTAGTAAACAGACTTGTGCACACAAAGGAAGAAGGAGAGGGTGGGACGAATTGAGAGAGTAGCATTGATATATGTCACTGCCACGTGTAAAATAGCTAGCTAGTGGGAAGCTGTGCAGAGCTCAAGGAGCTCGGCTCAATGCTCTGCGATGACCTAGAGGGGTGGGGTGGGGCAGGGTGGGAGAGAGACTCAAGGGGGAGGACATATATGTATATTTAGACAGCTGATTCACACTGTTGTACAGCAGAAACAAACACAACCCTGTAAAGCAATTATACTCCAACTAAAATAGAGAGAGATGGAGGAGGAAAGGTGCTTGGGAGTGGAAAAATGAACACTAAGGTAGAATCAACAGTAACTTAAAAAAATTATAAAATGTGTTATGTATTATTTATATAAAACAAAATTAATGCACTTTAGCAAGAAATAGGGAAGGTGAGGAACGAGAAAAGAAGCAGAGAGAAAAGGATGAGGGGCAGTAGTTTTGGTACAACTGAACACTGTAAAACAGGTCTGGTGGTGGGGCAGGGTGGGAGACAGTTTGGGGTCAAGAGGAACAGAGCAATTACAACATTCTTCGCTCGTGCATACATGGCCTAAGTGATGAAGCCAGGAAGAGAGGCCAGATCTCCTGATTCCTGGCCCAGGGCCTTTTGTATTAAATCATGTTGCCTCTGTTGTCAGATAATCATCTTGCATCTGGAACATAAATACAGCCAATTCAAATATGCATCTTGATCTTATCATGTGGTTAGCAATCCATGCTGCTATTATTGTCTAAAGGGCTGCATCCCATTAATACCAGTTCATTTTTTGGCAACAAATCTCGTGGCATAAGGTGCATAAATACAATATAGAATGTGGTTAAAGGAAATTATTCTCATTCCAAATACCACAAGACATGAGAGGACGCTCCTAGGTAGTGCTACTGTGGAGAATCTTCAGGAAGTCAAAGGGAAAATGGGGAAAATTAAAGTTTTGTTCAGCTTCTAAATCAGGTGGGATTTTTTTTTTAAGTGTGATGATTTGATTACAAATCTATTATTTTTTTAATTAATTAATTAATTTTTAATTGAAGGATAATTGCTTTACAGAATTGTCTTGTTTTCTGTCAAATCTTAACACAAATCAGCCATAGGTATACATATATGTCCTCCCTTTACAAATCTATTTTTTTAATTAAATGACAATCTTTACTGTAAGAGATAACCTTTACTATCTTCAATACACAAGTGAAGTCCACATGATTCCCATGTATACTGCTCACAGTTCCTTCTCACACTAATGGGTGCTGCAAGCCACACACACCAGAGAAGTGATGATCAGAATTAGTTATGTGATGCATGATGAGTGATCAGCATCAATGCAAGTTTTGACATGACGTAATAAACCCTATGGCTTGTACTTCCCCTCCAAATACATTGAAACTCCATGGTCAAAATGCTAGGCTGTCTTAA
The DNA here is from genome assembly GCF_042477335.2 of Ovis canadensis. NCBI lineage: Eukaryota > Metazoa > Chordata > Mammalia > Artiodactyla > Bovidae > Ovis > Ovis canadensis. Next base: position 28,296,035 of record NC_091248.1, read on the forward strand.
AAACCTAAATTAAAAGTTGTATTACCCATGTTATAGCAGTATTATTTACAATAGCAACCCAGTGTCCATGTGGGATGTGTAAACAACATGTAGCATATATAGACAATGAAATGGAAATTCTGATACATGTTCCATTAAGTGAAATAAGTCAGTCAGAAAAGGATAAAGATAATATGATTCCACATATGTGAGGTACCAGGTATAATTAGATTCATAGAGACAGAAATTAGAATGATGCTTTCCAGGGGACTGGGAAGAGAAGACTGGGGAGTTAGTGTTTAATGGGTACAATTTCAGTTGGGAAAGATGAAAAAATAGATGGATGATGCTAATGGCTGCAGAACAACATGAATATACTTAATGTCACTAAACAATACACTTAAAATTATTTAAAATGGTAAATTTTGTATTATGCATAGGTTACTATAATTTTAAAAAACCTTAAAGTACATTTTATCAATCATTTTTAATTTAAATATATAAGCTCTTCAGTTGGCCGCAGGAAATTTGATTTAGCTGTTTATTATATTGGTATTCATGTTACAAATAGTTTCTCAACGGCCACATAGCCTTTGAGATGTTTTTTGTTTATTTGTTTATGTAAAGGAAACCAATACTTACTAAATCTCAAAAGAGAAGCTGTGAATTGGGTCAGAATTCAAATGATATAATCTGGGCCACCACATAGCATGCCAATATCAGGGAAGGTGAAATCACTATGATGGGATTTCTTTGGAAGGAATGATGCTAAAGCTGAGACTCCAGTACTTCGGCCACCTCATGCGAAGAGTTGACTCACTGGAAAAGACTCTGATGCTGGGAGGGATGGAGGGCCGGGGGAGAAGGGGACGACAGAGGATGAGATGGCTGGATGGCGTCACCGACTCGATGGACGTGAGTTAGAGTGGACTCCGGGAGTTGGTGATGGACAGGGAGGCCTGGCGTGCTGCGGTTCATGGGGTCGCAAAGAGTCGGGCAGGACCGAGCGACTGGACGGAACGGAACTGAACTGAATTTTATAACGTAAGCTCTGTCTCTGAGGTTCTTGCCTGGAAATGCTCTTTTAAAGCTCGAATGAGAAATTTCGGAAGTGACGATTGCACACAGTCAGGGCACCTCATCTTCTCTCTCTGCCTAGCAACATGCAGTCCTCTTTCCCTCAGCGCTCCTCTGAGATCTTTTCTGAATTAAGAAGACTACTGTTTGGATGAATTTATGTTCTGAAAGCTCATTGGCCCACAGTAACTGGATGAGCTAAAAGGGTTCTCAGTACACAAACCATGCAAAGATTGCCTTTGCCTGGGGCCCTTGGAGCCACCCTTAGTCTGAGGAAAACTGACGTTATCTTGTGTTTTTTTGATTCAAGCAAGTGTCCTTGGTAGAGTCTCATTGCTGTTGAGAGTTTTCTGTGAGAAGGAACTGAATATCAACACCTCAGGAATTAGTAAACAAGTAAGACTCATAGCTCTTAACTGGTGCCAAGGAATCATTCGCTGAGGCCCTGACTTCACAGACTCGCTCACTCAGTCCTAGTCGCTCACTTGATTACTATTGATCACCTGGGCACTGTGCTGGTGCAGCCTAGCGGGGAGGCGATGGCTATAATAAAGTCAATATAATCAGTTTCAGAGAGGCGTCACCTTTTATAAGAGCTCACAGAGGTATCATATTTGATTGGGAATTATGAAGGGGCTTCATGGAAAGGGCAATTGCAATTAGGAGAGAGTGTGAGAAGATTGAACCCAGGAAATCCAACGAGGAAGATTACATGGTGTTTGTCCAACTTGTCCAAGGAATATGCCCATGGGCTGAAGTACATACTCAAATTTGGAAGAAGCAATACAGTTAGAATAGTAAGTTGAGGGCGTAGAATGTCCAATTGAAGTGAATACACAGGGTTTATCAAAAGAAGACTGATTATAGCCAAAGGCATAGTCAGGTTTTTATATCAAGGAGCAAAGCTGGACAAGGGGCTATAACTGGACCGTGGCCTGGGAGTTAGTGGGAAAATGGAAGCATTACTTCCTGATTGCCTCTTTTCTGGGTCTCACAGTCTGACCACTGACGTGAGAATCACATGCTGAACAGACTGACCCTTGCTTTCACAAAACCAGGCTTCCTCTAAACCAGGGCTGGAGATCTTGTTAAAATTCAGATTCTGATTCAATGGTCTAGGGCAACAGTCTGCATTTCTGGAAAGCTCCTAGGTGAGGTTGCTGTGGCTTGTGGGTGAACACATTGAGTAGCCAGGCTTTGAAATCATATCATCAGTCAAGTACTTGACAACCATCTCAGCCACATACTCCCTTATAAATTGTTAAAAAGACACAACTTGTGCAGATTGCGCTCATGGGTCACACAGTCATACCTCCTACACACACAACAGCACCCTCTCCTCATTTCCAGCTTCAGATTACTGTTTATTAGTGCATTCTGTGTTGGGAAAATGAATGGGGCTTTGGTAGAAGGGATTGGAGCAGAAAGGACCTGACCGCAGAGACTGCCCTTCTGGTTGGAGATGACAGAGCCCCTTGCTGAGGGATTGCAGGAACAAGTATAACAGGGGATGCTTAGAAGAGGTGAGAGCCACCTGACTTATGCTATGATCCATCTGAGATTTATAACAATTTAAAATATCGAATTAGCTAGCATACATCAACTACTATGCTAATGAGCTCTCACACCTGCCTCATTTCACCTCAGGCTGCAGGTAGCCTGTGAGAGCAGGCTTGGATCAATTAGTCAATGTAATTGCAGCCAAATATAATTAATTATATAATTTAGGGCTGTTTGAGTTTAATTTCACTAAATCACATTATGAAACTGGGGCATTATGAAGGATTAGTGAGAAAAGGAAAGCAGGCTTGAGTAAAGCTTTCCCAGGAGCTATAACACATGTATTATTTCTTGACCTGACACCCGTGAAAGAAGGGCAGATGCTCTAAATTCCCCCACTATTATTGATAAAAATCCCTATGTCCTGCACATTTAGGAGTTTGTGGTCAGACAGTTGCTAGAGAGAGCATAAATGGGCTGTTAAACCTGATGGGATGGGCAGCTGGTGGGTAGAAAGGGCAGGAGAAAGAGTCCGAGAGGGTACCCAGATTTTGATGCTGACTCACAAGGAGCCATCAACAGAAATACAGAAGGAAAATTAATAAATCAGAGTGGAGGTGAAGAGCATAAACTGGATTTTCTTAATTGTTTTCACTAAATAAACAGCACTATGGATGGAATTGCGTGTCCCCCTCCAAAAGAGGTCGAAGCCCTAACTCCCAGGACCTGTGAACATGATCTTGTATGGAAATAAGGTCTTTGCGGATGATCAAATTAAGATAAAGTCGTTAGGTGCAACCTAATCCAATATGGTCTTCTCTCTACAGAAAGGGTAGATTTGTATACAGAGACAGACAGACACATAGAGGAAGGGTGATGTGAAGACACAGGGAGAGTGCCATCAACAAGCCAAGCAATGCCCAAGGCTACCAAATGCCAGCAGAGGCAAGAAACAGATCTCCTTCACATCCGTCAGAAGAAACCACCTCAGAGGGATAAGTTGGGAGTTTGGGGTTAACATACACACACAAGTGTATATAACAGATAACCAGCAAGGACCTACTGTATAGCACAAAGAACTATACTCAGTATTTTGTAATAACCTATAAGGGAAAAGAATCTAAAAAAGAATAGTCATAGGTGGGAGGGAGGGAGGTTCAAGAGGAGGAGACATATGTATACTTATGACTGACTTGACGATGTATGGCAGAAACCAACACAATACTGTAAACAGTTTTCCTTCAATGAAAAATAAATACATGTTAAAAAGCATAGATATTTATGTATTTATTACTGAATCACTTTGCTGTACACCTAACACTAATATAACATTGTAAATCACCTGTACTTCAATAAAAAATAATTTCTTAAAAGAAGAAGCCAACCCTGTCAACACCTTGATTTTGAATTTGTAGCCTCCAGAACTGCGAGACAAAGATTTCAGTGATGTCCTGTTGTTTACTCCAATTTGTGGAATTTTGTTATGGTAGTCCTAGGAAGCTCATACAAGCAATGTACGTTACCATACAAAAAAATCCAATACTACCAAGGTATGAAGCACAGAAATGAAAGGGAAACTCTTGTCATTATCAGATAGTTGGAAGAGGTTGGTGCTTCTTCCAAGACCTTTTTCTATGTACATAAAAATATGTTTGTTGTAGAAATGAGATTACACCATAGACATGTTTTTTTTTCATTCAGTAAATACACTGTGGCCATTCTCCCACATCAGTCCACACAGATCTGCTCCTTCACTTCAATGGCTACATGGAAGGCAGCTGTGTTCACCACTATACCACCAATGCTGTACTAACAGCTACGTGAATTTCATTTTATGAATGTATTACGATTTATGATACACATTTAGGGAATTTGCTATTATAAACAATTTTGCAATTAATATATTTAAACTCTTCTGAGAGCTTTGTTTCAGGATGGATTGTAGAAGTGGAATTGCCAGGTCAAAGCTTTTCACACTTAAGAATTTGAGGAGAATTGTCAAATGCTCTTTAAAAATGTTGCAGCTATTATTCAGTCATGGTATTAGATGCCCTTTCTCCACACCGTTTTCAACATATAGTGAATAGTGAAAGTCACTCAGTTGTGTCCTACTCTTTGTGACCCCATGCACCATAGCCCGCCAGGCTCCTTTGTCAATGGGATTTTCCAGGCAAGAATACTGGAATACATTTCCTCCTCCAGGCGATCTTCCAGACCCAGGGATTGAACCCAGATCTCCTGCATTGGCAGGCAGCCTCTTTACTGATCAATCTCTTGAAATTTTTGCCAACCTAAAAGAAAGAGAATCTCATTATTTTTAACAGTATATGTCCACGGTCACTAATAAGATGGAGAAACTTTTCATACTTTTGGCCATTTGAAGTTCTTATTTTGAGAATTGCCTAGTCACATCCTTTGTTCTTTTCTAATAGCTTCCTTTTTTTTCTATTAAGTATTTTTATGTTTGAGATAGTAACAAGTAGTCAAGATGAATATTCCTCCCATATTTATTAAGCTTAATCTGCTAAAAGTATGCAAGATATTTTCTTCCATCATAACGTTTTGTAAACTTTTGTTCAGTGTCTTCTGCCTCCAGTATATCTAATTTGACAGTAGTCACATCTGTCAATCAAATGAAAATATCACAATTAATTTGTGATATTTACATTCTATGTCATACTTAGGCTTTAAACAGATACATAGAGAGGCAAAGGCATACTTGCATATTTCTTAAATGTGTAACTACTCGTACTATATTTAAGGAACTGGAGGCATTACTGTAGGTGGTACAGGGACAATTATCACAAAGGTTGATGTTAGAAATTAGAGAAACTTAGAACAGGCTAGTGCCAGAAAGGTGATTTCTCTGGTCGAGGCAAATCACAGTTTACCTAACCTGTGTAAGTGTATATTAACAATCCATTCTCCAATGTCATTGAATACGTGCGCCGAAGATATGTATTGAAAGGAAGTTACCTCATATTCCTCTTACTCAAATGAGGGGCTGGGATTAAAGGGTCTACTACCGCCTCCGGTCACCCGTTAGCAACAGGCATAACGTTTACCAGCCTCTATGGTAAACTGGGAGGTTATAAGCTAAAGTAAGTAAAATCCATGAGCGATAGAAGGACGAGCAGAACAGAAGCGTAACGCTATTCAGTGAAAAGCTGAAGAGGTAAAGCTGGCAGCCAGCGCGGCAGCGTGTGTGGCAGTGCAGATGCACCAAGTGACTCCTGGCGCAGACGTCTGACCCACTGTCCGTACCTCTAGCTGCTGGAACTGTGGTATCACTACTGCCAGTCAGAAACAACCACGTTCCTTCGCTCTGAATTTATACTCATCATGCAACCTTCAGTTCATAATTTTGTTTCCTAAGTGGATTGCCCCACTGGGAAGGCAGTGCTCAAATTAACCAGTATCAATACTCTGACTAGCTTGGCAGATATGTGTCTTTCTGTGAATTATTCATTTCTTTAGTAAAGGAGGTGATGCTATGCACCATTGTTTTTTTTTCTCTCCACACATTTTCCCACAGTGACTGGTTTATCTGGCCAGGAAAAGTTTACAGGTTAATACATGCAATGTCCTGTAGACAGGTCTGTCTGTCTTGTGTCTCCATCATCCATATGTCTCCATCCCCTATTATTCTGTCCTTATGCTAACAAACATTGAATAACTTTTCTTTTTCTTACTTTTACACAGCAGTCTGTGTAACACAGGTGCTGGAGATTATTGTGAAAGAAAGAGAAGAGAGAAAGGTCATGAAGGACAGAGAATGTAAAGAATTTCATAGTTTCTTAAGATATGAAAACTGACACCTAGTTTTTTGTGCACTGGAATTAATAATTCTTGGTCTCGTGATTGGGGGCCACATAAGCAGTTTCCCAAGGCCTAAGAAAACATAGCTCAATAAAAACTCCTACCTCGACAGAACTGAGATACATTCTAGTTCTTTGATAGTCCTCATAAATGCCCTACTTCACCTAATAGGCGCCGTGACTAATCGGCCTGGTAAAATATACATGCGAATATTTCCAGGTGGAGGCACATCAGTGATTTGGGGTGATTTGGTGAAAAGAAATGAGTGATTGATGAAAACTGTAATGTGAACACGATCTGAAGGCTGAGAAAGGAGGGGTAAGATGGAAGGAAAGGAGGAAGGAAATTTCATTGTTTCAGCAAACACTTTTTTGAGCACTTCCTATGTGTCCGGTACTGCTTCAGGTGTTTGGATTCAACAAAGAGCAATAAAAATCTAACTTCTTCCCTTCTTAGAACTTAATTCTTGCAAAAGAGATGAACAATAAACAACATAAATATAAATCAGTAGATTATATGAGGTGATGCATGCTATGCGAAAGAAAAAAAAAGGTAGAACAAGGCAGGTGGGATCAGGACTAAGTGGGCGTGGGTGGGTTGAGACTTTTAAGTGGTGGGGAAGAGAGGCCCGCTAAGAAGATGACACGGGAGTGGCTACTTGATTGGAGGCCAAAGAGGGAGACATTTGGGAGGCAGAACATTCCAAGCAGGAGGGTCACCAGTACAAGACTCCTGCATATCTGTGAGTGTGAAAGTGTTAAGAAACAAACAAACCATTCTGCAAAAATCCCCCAAGTCTCCCTGCGCTGGCCGGAAAGGTAAAGGTATGTACGGGTGTACACTTATCCACCCAGGTAATGGATGGTTATTCCTCGAGTTTTAGATCACATGCAGAGACTAAAAAGAGCAAGGCTGCTTGGTGACCGATAGCGAAAAGATCACCTGACCGTTGTAGACTTGCAGGGAAAGGAGACGGGTGGGGAGGAAGGGGCCTCTTGACGGACTTTTAATGAACAGTTTGACTTTTTTCTCAAAGTGAAACCCGCTCCAGTCCAACATGGTCTGCCAGGAAGATCCCACTAGAAAGGATTCTGAGGTACTGCTCGGGGTCGGGTGGTATGTTATAATCACCCTAGGTGAAAGGACCACATGGGAGCAGAGGTGACGAAGGATGCCGTGGGTCACTCACATCTCCTGTTACTTTGCAGCCTGAGGTGCGAATTTGGCAGAGGACTAGGTGCAGTGACAAGACTACACCCCAGGCTACACCTGCTCTGCCATGTATTTCTGTGGTTTCTGGCTAGTTATAGAATCAGCTGGGGGCTCAGTTTCTTCATCTGTGGAATTGGGAAATACCACCTGGCCCACTTACTTCACAGGGCTTTTGTCAGACTCAAATGAAGTATCAGGGGAAACTGTCTCCGAAGTAATCAAATGCTTTTCAAACAGAAGATATTATTATTCTCAAGGCTTTTATTCTTATCAAATACCGATTTAATATTTGATTCCTTTTAGTTCACACCTGGAAATAATCTGCACTTTCAGAACGACAGTAACTTCGGTCCTGCTGATTTGCTATCTAATCTACAAGAGTTGGTGATAGCCAAAGGTGGGGAGAAGGTTCAGGAGAAAATATAGTACCACTGTATAAGTCAGGAAGCAGCATGGGAAGAAAATCCATGCAAGTGGCGCTAAAAATCCCTGCAGGTGGTAAAGAGCCCACCTGCCAACAGAGGAGACAAAAGAGACACGGGTTCAATCCCTGGGTCAGGAAGGTTCCCTGGAGGAGGAAAGGCACCCCACTCCAATATTCTTGCCTGGAGAATCCCATGGACAGAGGAGCCTGGAGGGCCGCAGTCCGTAAGGTAGCAAAGAGTCGGACATGACTGAAGTAACTTAGCATGCACCTCTTCTTCTTCTAGAACAGAAATAAAAAGGTGCTGTGTCTTCGTTGGGGGGAAACCTTCCAGCATCTGCTCCCAGATTTTTTATTTTTCTGTGGCTCAGGAGAAGACAGAGGCCCCTAGGCTGGGCTCACCTTTGTCGTGGCTCTCTTCTTCCGGGTTCTTATCAGATTTGAGCTTGGCCAGGTGATCTTGGCAAAAGGTTTGCCCTTTTCCTGCACTGCTGATTTTCCTGAGAGCCCCATCATACTCAAGGTCAGACCTTCCCATGTGATGCTGAAGCTGACAAACCTAATCTGTCAAGAAAACAGGTTATTTTCCTGCAAAATCTCACCAAGAAAGGGGAGGGGCATTACCCTTCACTTGAAATTTTAAGCTACTTTGAGTCCAATCTCACAGAGTCTCCATGATTTTCTTCAACGGGGCCTAAATGCAAAGAAGAGGAGGGCTTTCTTTGTGTCTCTCATTGAATATCTCCATTTCCAGTGTCAGTCAGCCTCACTCGAAAAACACTCTCTCCAGCTTTTATCAGCTTAAACCTGGCACAGACATGTGGTGTGTGCAAGGATGTAGGTTGTTATTCAGTGCCTCTGGCATATCATGTTAAGATGAAAAACATAAGTTTGCTACTTAAAGGGGATCTGTCAGTCCAAGGTCATCATTCCCCAGCAGGCCACAGAAAGAGCCACACCACAAATAATGTTCTGGGTGTGGGACAAGCATCTGGTTAGTGTCTCCATTTGGGAGAAGCAAAGAGAACAGCATTTCCTCCAAATACCAGATCAATCATTTAGGGGCAATCCATCTTCTGCAAAAATGATCTCAAGTTCACTACTAATAAGACCACAGCTGCCTTTTTATGGTTGAGTTACCCACACACAACTCGGCACCATATTCTAGGTCAGGTCACAACTGCGTAATAGGCCTCAGACTTGGCAGTTTCACGTTCTTCGGTCTTTTCCTTGCCCAACCCACACTGAATTACACGCTGACCAAAGCTCCCCTGGAGTCACATGGAATGAGGATTTGGCTCTAAATCTCCAAATTTACAGCCCAAAATGGAGGCCTCCCTGGGCCAGCTAAGTTTTTCCATTTCACTCTCAGAGCGCTGCCATGCTCTTTCCAGAGCACTGCGCAGATTCACTGGGCTGCATTTTCCTGCTGGTGGTCCAGGTTATGCATACACAGGAGAATCGCAGGTGGCCCTTAAGCAGTAAAGTCACTCCAAATTCAAGAGGAAAATGAGACCCATTTGTTTATAGAACAAACTTGAACTGCAAGGAGCATAGTGGGAAACAGATCTTAGGGAGAGGAAAGGAAAAGAGTAAATAAAATTTTGTCTTTGTTTCCCCTCTTTTCAAAATCAGTTTTGCCAAATTGTTAATTATCCTTGAAAGGCTGTGAAGTGTGGTAAGGAGGAAGTCAGTGTTAGCAGTTCAGATATCCTGGCATATGTCATATGTGGTCTCTGGGACGTCCAGGGTGACATGGACTGACACGTTGCTCCAACCACATGCTCTACATTACCATTATATTTGCGTAATTGATCCATTCCTGGCATGTAAAGCCCTGACCTCTGGGTGCTGAGGGATTAAAATATCACTCACAGGGTTTAAACTGTTGTCTTTACGTGGGTAGATGTTAACTTCTATTGCCTAAGTCCCTGGACTTCTAGTTTGCTGTAACAGTGTAGCACTGGAGTCAAATAGTGGGCACTGCTCTCTTTCCTGCCTCCTGCTTTTTATCTCATATTTCTTTATTACACCATTAGCACTCCACACTGGGACAACTACCATAGCCATGTACACATGCAGAGCTAAGCACAGTGCCCTTGTAGAAACAGAGGCTGAGTGAAAGACACGGAGAGGATTACGCCTTTCTTCTTGGGGCCCATCTTTATCAAGAATCCATCTTGCATGTTTCCACTGTATTTCTTTTGCTTACAAATCTATAATGATATTCAGCGGCTTTGCTTTGTGCTATTTGCCTAAGGGAAAGTGAAAAAGTGAAAGTGTTAGTCACTCAGTTGTGTCCGTATCTTGTCTGACCCCGCGGACTGTAGCCTGCCAGGCTCTTCTGCCCATGTGGTTCTCCAGGCAACAATGCTGGAGTAGGATGCCATTCTCTCCTCCAGGGGATCTTCTCCACCCAGGGATCAAACCCAGGTCTCCTGCATTGCAGGTGATTCTTTACTGTCTGAGTCACCAGGGAAGCCCTTGTTTATAAGAATCTCAATCAAGAGTAATTCAGTGTGAATTTATTGATATTCAGAAACTTGAATAAAAGAGGAAAGCATTGTTCTAAACGTCAAAGGCCTTACAATCCGATGAGAGTATGTGTGTATGTGTGTAGCAGATAGAGACGGGAGTAAGGGCTAGAGGGAGGTGGGGACGTGAGGGGCAGGGGAAGTGTTTAGATGAGTATCTGAACAGCCACAGTTTGCCAAAGAAGTGCAAAGTGCCTCAGTGTTCAAGCGAGGAAAAAGGTTACATTTGATTGAAGAAAACCAGAGCAGCTTTATGAAGCAACGTATGCCTTGCTTCCCACATCACTTCTGATCATCATTTCCAAGTCTTTTCTGCACAGTTTTTTTTTTGGTTCTGATCATGAACTTATTTCAGCCTTTCCCTTTCCTGACCTCAGCACCTACCTGGCCATTCTTCCACCTTCAGCACCTAGCAGGCCTCTCCCTCTTTTACCAGTTATCCTCCTCAAAATCTCTAACAATCATGTTGTTAACATTGTGTTATATTGGCTCCACCCCATATAATCAACTCCAAACTCAGCAACCCACTTGAAGAGTCATACCTTTGTCTACATCACCACTTGAAATTGTTCCACTCCAATAATGCAGACTTCAGATTTTTTCTGTTGTATGCTATCTCTCACACTTCTCTCTCACATTTCTCTTATCAATTTAAATTTAATAAAATTTTGCTCTTGTCCACACTATCATCTTCATTCTGTCCTTTGTATCCATCACCATTTTCTACTGCCTCCACCTCAATTTTGGCATTCGTTATTTTCTTCCTTAGCCTAGAGCTTCTGGTTAACCTATTAAACAATGCATTTGCTTGCCAGGTAAAATCCCTTAATCAGCTGCCATTATATCTCTATCAAACATCAACTGCCTTGCTTTAGTGAGGGCTTCATAGCTACAACTCCTGTTGGTTTTATTCATCTCTTGAAGACTTGGTGAAATATTTCCAGCATCTGCTGTTTCAGATCTTTAATCCTCTCCTCAAAACTCCTGGTATCATCTGTAAGAAAGAATCTTGCCTGTCCATTTATTGAAAACATGTAGATCAGAGCTGTTCAATAGACTCCCCTACGCTGTTATCAATATTCTCTATCTGCACTGTCCAATATGGTAGCCACTGAGCATGTAAAGCTATTGAGCATGTGAATGCAGCTACTGAGACTGCGGTACTGAATTTTAAATTTTATTTGATTTTAATAAAAATTTAAATCGCAGCATGTAGCTAGTAGCTACTCTGTTGGACATCACAGAGACAAGAGTTATCCAACAGAAATATAACAGCCTCATAAATAATTGCAAATTGTCTAGTAGCTATGTTAAAAAGTTTTAAAAAGTAAAAATTAATTTTAGATAACTAATAATATTATTTTCACATAATTATTGTATTTTATTCAACCAAATACTTGAAAAAATCTCATTTTAACATGTAATCAATATAAAAATTATAAATGAGATATTTTAATATTGAAACCAAGCTTTCAATATTTGATATACATTTTTTGCTTCTAGCACATCTCAAGTCAAACATTAGATTTTCATGGAACATATTTGATCTGTATTAGATTTCATAAAATTTACAGCTGAAAACAGAGATTCACATACCAAGTTGTTACAAACATGTTTAAAAGCTTTCCATTAAGTATCAGCTTTTTGTTTTCAATTTTAATGAATTAAAATTTAAAACTTTATTTCCTCAGTCACATTGGCTACATTTCAGGTGCTCAGTGGCCACATGTGGCTAGCGACTGCCATGATCTAGCAGAAAGGATGGTGACAGCTTCTCCCCAGCCTTAAGGCTCTCAGTATCTTCCATCTTGCTCTTTCTTCACCAGGTTGCCTAAGGAAGTCACATCTTGCTCAACCAACCTCAACCCCACTGTTTCCCTAAACCTTCCCTACCAACCTCAGGTTTTTATTTAAATTTACTAGTCCCCATGGCCTCCTTCATATTGCCATCAGTGACTTCTCCTTGTCATGATTCCTCCTCCTTTTTTGTAGCAGGGGCTCCAACAGGCCAACAGCATCATTATCCCCTGAAAACTTGTTAGAAATACAATTCTCAGCCTCACCCCACACTTATACTGAATCAAAAACTACGGGTAAGGCCTGACTGTCTCTGTTTTCACAAGCCCTGTAGGCAATGCTGATCCATGTTTGAAAACCATTGATTCATAAAAAAGTACACTTGAAAGATACACAAAAACTAATAAAAGTGTATAGCATGGGGGCAGGGGACAAAATGGATAGAGAGAAGGCTAGAAGTGAGATTTTTTTATATTGTTATGATTTTGGAATCATTTAAATGTTCAACTAAAATTTTTTAAAAAGAGAATATTTACAATATACTGATGGGCTCTAACCCATGTTTTTGTTTGGTTTGGGTGGGGCTTTGACTTTAGCAAATTTTAAAAGCTCTCTAGATGATTCTATAAAATACACAATTCAATAATTTTTAGTATTCTTACAGAGTTGAGCAAACATCACCTCAATCAATTTTATAACACTATCATCACCACAAAAATAAACCCAATAACTACTAGTAGTCACTTCCACTGCCCCCAAGTTCCCCCCAGCCTTTGGTTATTTCTTAGATTTCTTAGACTATTTCTTATTTTGTAACTAGCAGTTTCATTCACCATGATGTATCCAGGTAAAATATATTTTCAGATATTCACATTAATTTTGGAGATAATAAAATAAGTCTCTGGATCATAGGTATCTCTCTAGGCCTAAAACTTTTAAATTTTTCAAAATATATAGAGTATGCAAAGTTTTTACAAAAAATAGTCAGAGGCAGTTTTGACTTGGAGGTGAACTGGATCCCAAGTATAGAAAGAAAAGAATCTCCCTATTCCCAACTGCTAGTAAAAGGCCCAAATTTACACAGAAGCAAGTGAGGGAATACTGAATGAAAAGCCTCTACCCAAACCAAAAAAAGAAAAAAAAGCAGGGGGTTGGGGAAGTGAAATGGACTCCAGAAACTTCCTTTGACTCAGCCTATGCTGAGAATCCTAGAAAAAGGCAGAGGAAAGCCACTAGAACAAACAGAAGACTGGAATATTTAACTCAGCCTTGACGGGAACTTTCCAAACAGCGCCTTCCTTGATCTTGTAGGACCGGAGGATGATAAAATGGTTTGTGGGCTCTGGCTGGTGCCACGGGGATGAGAGGCTGCACATGACCCCCCACCCCTCCCCACTCGTCTCTGAGGATGGCTTTGTTCTTCCCAGCCCTCGGGGCTTGTGTTCTGTGGGAGGCTAGGACAGTTTTTGTTATCGACTAGACATATCAGTTTCAATGACAATCATCCTCCTAAAATACACACACACACACACACACACACGCAGATTATTTCTCATTATTTCCTCCCTAGCTCTGAAAATGTAAGTTTCAAAGGAAAAGGAAACTAAAGATGTGGGTAAGGGAAGAAAAAACTATACTATCAGGGAAGTTAAATGTTGACCCTACAACCATCTCTTAATCCTTGCCAGGGATTTTGCTTCCAAAACTGTATGTACAAAAAGAAATATACTTCTTCAGAGCACATGCCAGGAAAGTTAACACATAAGGAAGTTGGGGCATAAGGAATCTTGAGAGGAAAGATATAATAGATATCTTGGGAGGGAAGGGAAATACCACATGCAATGAAATGCGATGAGAAAGGAGGGTGGTGGAGGGAGAAGAAAAAAAAATCCCTAGCTAATAACATGTTCTTTCCTTCCTTCCTAACACAATGACACACATGACTTAATGAAGCCAGTGAGTTTTGAGACTGATGTAAAAGTTCCAAAAAAAATACTCCTCAGCAAAGGCCCCTGGGTAAATGGTGTCATTTCTAATTTCTCCAGTTTCCATGATTTAGAGCAGACCCAGGATCTGAAATTCACACCAGCTCTTTGTGCAGCAGGGTCTGGGGCAGGCAGGGCCCAAGCCTGGGGAGCAGGAACGCAGACTTCCTATGTGATTTCACCACCGTGGCCCTGCTTTGTCTCACATTTAAAATAATTTGCCAGGTAAAAATAAACTTCTCAGAATCACAGGGTGAAAAATGTACTTAACAATTCAATCCCTGTAAGTTTGGGATTGACAGAGAAAGTACAGCCAAGGCTAATTAAATTACCCAACATGTATTTGAATGGTGGTTTCACTGGTGAGTTTATTAATTCACATAGTTATCATTGTTATTATTACTGCAACTCTGTAAATTACACTTTTCATGAGATAGCAAAATGTGCAGGCTCTTAGCTGTTAGACATACCCTGCTTAGTTGTTGGTTTCTCCCCTGGGTACCAGTCTTAGAAAGCAAATTTCATTTGTCCTCAGTCCCATGTCCCCAGATGACATGTCTGGAGCTGTTTTTGTTTATTACTTTTTGAAAATAATTAAAATCTACCACTACTTTTCATCCCCCCCTTTTTTTTTGCCAGTAACTCTCACAATAGAAATAAGTATGGTTCACGATGCCAGCTCCTTGTGGGGTAGTTTTCCTATACTCAGCTGATTTGCAAAACAGACTCTAGGTTTAAAACCAGTGCAATCAGAACTGCTATTTAGCCCTTAGGGACAATTTATGATATATGTATAGGAGTTATAGTCATCCAGGTTATCAAAGATTAATTGCCAACTGTATATATGCTCATTTGCCCCCAAATTTGGGGCAAATTTAGCTATAAATAAAACAGGCAAACATGCCAAGTCTTCTTGATTCAGGAAGAATCTCTCCAAATTTGTGAAAGATGATTCTTAACTCTGAGATCAAACAATTTTGACTTCTGAGCCATGCTCCTCAAAGTGCGATCTCTGGACCAACAACCTTGGCATCATCTGGGAGCTTGTTCAAAATGCAGAAGTTTAAACCCATCCCAGACCTACTACACTTT
The DNA here is from genome assembly GCF_042477335.2 of Ovis canadensis. Taxonomy (NCBI): domain Eukaryota; kingdom Metazoa; phylum Chordata; class Mammalia; order Artiodactyla; family Bovidae; genus Ovis; species Ovis canadensis. Next base: position 28,311,454 of record NC_091248.1, read on the forward strand.
ATCAACACCCCCAGTTGATTCCCATGCACATTAAAGTTTGAAGAGTGCTGCTAGAGTGTGGAGCAGTAGGAAGTAAAGTGTGGGATAGAGTGTGGAGAAATGTTCCCATCCTGTCCCTCCCCACCAGGAGTATCCTGACACCATGATTTTCTACAGCAACCCTTGAAATATACTACATTGGCAAACTTAGAAATTATACTCAAATGTGTAGTCCCATAATCAAGAAATTCATGCAATCTATCCAGTATCTGGGCTTCCCTTGTGCTTCAGCTGGTAAAGAATCAGCCTGCAATGTAGGAGACCTGGGTTTGATCCCTGGGTTGGGAAGATCCCCTGGAGAAGGGAAAGGCTACCCACTCCAGTATTCTGGTCTGGTAGTCCATGGGGTCGTAAAGAGTTGGACAGACTGAACAACTTTCACTTCACTTCACTTCTTCACCCAGTATCTATCTCAAAAAATTAACAACATAAATCAAACATCTATTCAGTTCAGTTCAGTTACTCAGTCGTGTCCGACTGTTTGCAACCCCATGAATCGCAGCATGCCAGGCCTCCCTGTCCGTCACCATCTCCCGGAGTTTACTCAGACTCACATCCACCGAGTCGGTGATGCCATCCAGCCATCTCATCCTCTGTCGTCCCCTTCTCCTCCCGCCCCCAATCCCTCCCAGCATCAGAGTCTTTTCCAATGAGTCAACTCTTCGCATGAGGTGGCCAAAGTACTGGAGCTTCAGCTTTAGCATCAGTCCTTCCAATGAACACCCAGGACTGATCTCCTTTAGGATGGACTGGTTGGATCCCCTTGCAGTCCAAGGGACTCTCAAGAGTCTTCTCCAACACCACAGTTCAAAAGCATCAATTCTTTGGTGCTCAGCTTTCTTTATAGTCCAACTCTCACATCCATACACGACTACTGGAAAAACCATAGCCTTGACTAGACGGACCTTTGCTGACAAAGTAATGTCTCTGCTTTTTAATACGCTGTCTAGGTTGGTCATAACTTTCCTTCCAAGGAATAAAAGAGTATATCAAATAAACCTTAAAAAGGTTTCTTCAAATATTTAAAATATTAATTTGTAAAGTGAAAATACTAATTTAAAATCTACTTTCTTCTCTATCATTAATGCTTTGAATATCACATCATGCCAAAAGTAGCTTATTTCAGGATCCACTTCACTGAGAGCAACACTGTATATTTATTTGGTGGATAAATTACAAGCCACTTTTGCATATGACAATGACATTTCTCGTCTTCTCCTCTAATTTTCATCTTAAATTAATGTTTTATCCCTCACTCATAAAAATATTCATGTCAAATAATTAGGTATTTCAATAATTATAAGTATGATTAAATGCCTTGCATTGAAAGAACTCACTGTAGTCCTTGGCAAAAAAAAAAAAAAACAACATATATAGTTCTTGGAGAAAAATTCTCACTTAGAATTATTTTAAGCACAGAAAAGTAGCATTTCTAGAAAGGACTATCACTTTACAGAAATAGTTTTCCGGGTGTTTTACACTATCTTCAACCATCTTCGGGGAGATACAAATAAAATGTTTTTTCTGTATAGTAACTGTGATCCTCTTCTAAAAACAAATACACACTTTGAGTTTAAAAAAATCTCTTGGTGACACGAACAGGAAGCGCTTTCACCATGGTCTTAATGCATTTTGAATCCCTGTGGAGGAGCTCTGGGAATCCCTAGCTCCTAGCATAAAAATAGTTGTTCTGCTCCTCTCTGGGACACTTTACAGAAGACAGTACCTTACTAATCCAACAACTCTCAATTAAGATGCATGAATATGTGTGGACATTATGTTTTGCTTTGTTTTAGAATTGTTTCTTGGATGGTTGCTCTTCATGGCTCCAGTTGATGTTACAGATGCAATATGGCAGTGAGGAAAGACCGAGACCAGGGTGGGGTTAGTCTCTGGGCTCACAGCCAAAGAAGAACAACTGTGAGGAAAGGCTCTTCAAGACCAGGCTTGTGTGGATGGAGAGAAACAGGCTAGAATGGAGGGGAGGCACGCAGAGTGATTGGGTGGCAGCGGGAGGATGGAAGAGGAGGGGCGGCAGCCTGGAAGGAATAGCAACAACTTAAGGGAAAGTGAGGAAAGAGTTGCTGCTCTGGTCAGGGTGGTGGTTGTGGTTTAGTCACTAAATCACGTCCTACTCTTTGCAATCCCATGGACTATATAGCCCCCCAGGCTTCTCTCTCCGTGGGATTTCCCAGGCAAGAATACTGGAGTGGATCATCATTTCCTTCTCAAGGGAATCTTCACAGTCCAGGGATCGAACCAGTGTCTCCTGAATTGGCAGGTGGGTTCTTTACCACTGAGCCACCAGGGAAACCCTTGGTCAGGGTTAGAGTAGTTATAAAACAGTGCCCAGAAAGTATCAGAGCACGTCCGTGCCCACCACAGTGAAGGCTTCGTGGAAGGTTCCTAGGGAACTTGGGAACAAAATCTAGGTCAAGGACTGCTGGATGGAGTCCGATGGGTTCTGAGAAGTCTGTCTGAGGACACATGGGAGGGAGATGGATGTTTTCCTGGTTGGGAATGGGTTAGAATAAAAAGGATGACAAGCTCCAGAAGTTTGCTTAGGAGTCGTAAGACATACCCTCCAGTATCAGAGTCTAAACTAAGGGACAAACAATCCCATTCCCAGTGACCCCTTTTCTCCAGTGGCCAAAAGCCAGAAAATAATCCAGTGTAGCACTCCTAAGCAGGCACAGCCCTCTTGAATTCCACCAGAACTCCTGATGGAGCTGGAGAAGTATTGGCCCGTTACATACCCTGTAGAACACCTACGGGTAGATTTGAAAAAGCTGAAATGGACTGGGAGTGGGCAAAAGCAGATGCAAAGAGGTCAAGCTGTGAAAACTTAAAAGAACAACCCTAGTGGGGTGGAGTAGGGTAAAACTATTCCTAGTCCTGCTAAGCTGTGTTGGGTCTTCAGAAATGTGATAATCATTGGAGGAAGGGAAAAGGAGCATTTATTTAGCAAGCAGATGGTTCTTAAGAACCATTATGGATGCTCATAATAAGCAAAATTATTATAATATTCTGGATCTATATCATAAAATTTAGCTGAGAGGGTAGGGAGGAAACCTATCTTCTAGAGATATTAGTGTCTTAGAGCTGAAAGTCATGTTGGAGATACTATTGTTAAAATGGTCATAAGGGATAAAAGGGCTTCCCAGGTGGTGCGGAGGTAAAGAACCCACCTGCCCATGCAGGAGACACAGGAGATGCGGGTTCGATTGCTGGGCTGGTAAGATCCCCTGGAGGAGGAAATGGTAACCGACTCCAGTGTTCTTGCCTGAGGATGCCCATGGACAGCAGATCCTGGCTACAGTCTGTGGTTTACAAAGAGTCAGACATGACTGAGCGACTGAGCACACAAGGGGATAAAAAGATGACCAAGTACTACAACATGAAAACACCTTGAAAATTATAAATATGGGATACACACATGAAGATTCACCCTGTGATAGGAAAAACAGATGTGAAGATTCTTTGTGTGAGATCCAGTCTAATGGTTTTGCATTGAAGATGCATAATTGCTCATGTGTCCATCAATCCTAGAAAGAAAACTTCTTGAGAGTTGGAATAAGAGTACGTGACAGGGATCAGAACTTATAGATGCTCAGTGTTAAAGAAATTTTAACATTTATCCTATTATTACTGATAGTTAATAATACGGCAAGAATGTAGACATTTCAGCATTTCTGTGTGCATTTCTAGAAAACATTATGAATGGCGGTCCTATACTTTCTGTGTCTATAAGAATCAAGATACAATTTAATTCCCAATATTTTTATCACTTTGGATTTTTATCCCTACTAAGTGTTTTTACAGATATAATTGAAAGGCCATCCTCTCCTCTGTGACAACTGTTAACTTCTGGGAATTTTGTCTCCTCTTTCTCAGGGTCCCATGACCTCTGCTCAGCCTTCTCTTGAAGCACTAGAAGTTATTTACTCACTGTCTGCATCACCCATTAGGATTTGAGCAACTTGTTACAGGGACTATGTTAATACACCGTTATATCCTGGCAATATGTAGCACACACTGTGTAGTCAATAAATACTTGTTAAATAAATGAATAAAAAGGCAAGTTAGTGTGAGACATATGTAGCTAATTGAAACCAATTGCATAGACTCAAAGCCTGAATCACTTGGAAAGTTTAAAGTACTATGAAGACTGGGGAAGGTATTTTCATGGGTTAAATCCCTCCTCCTGCCAGCTAAGTGTCATCATCCTATTCTCTTGATCACCCTCACTAAGACTGAACTCCCTACCCCAGCCCAGCACTCACATTCCTCTCCTAACCTGTTCTATTTGCCCAACAGTATGTATTATGCTAGCTTATTGTTTTTCTTCCTCAATGGAATAAAGCTACGATAACAAGAGGGTTGCTTTTTTTTTTTCCTGTTTTCTTCACTTCTACATCCTGAATACCTAAAACAAGAAAGAGCAGGAACATAAGTAGAGGCTTAATGCATATCTGTTGAATAAATATAAAAGCCTGGTCAGAAGCATTTGTTTCTTGTTTTGTTGACTGGGAGAGTAATTGCAAAGATTTAGGTAAGTTTATAGATTTGCACATTATGGGTTGTGAAGAGATGAATAGGATTGTCTTATGACCTTCAAAGTGAGCATGAGGCATCAGAATATATCACACTTACATAATGAAACATTATAAGTCTAATGCAGTGTATACTGATAAAGATGTTTCATAGGACAGCCAGTTCTAATAAGACTTTAAGAAAACAATAATAGTTACTTCTGATGAATAATTTTTAGGGTGACACCCTGGGGTGCTCTATTTTCTCTTGTAAGGGTGTTTTTGGCACCAACTATTTTAGTCGAAGACTTTAATACAAGTATAATATAATTATTATTTAGTATTTGCTGTTTTATAGCCATTCTGGGGGAGCTTGGTGGGCTGCCGTCTATGGGGTTGCAAAGAGTCGGACACGACTGAAGCGACTTAGCAGCAGCAGCAGCAGCAGCCATTATTGAGGCTAAATCCATCAAAGCAAAGAGATGTGACACGCCATTTGTACTGCCTGGGATTTCTTTGGAAGGAATGATGCTAAAGCTGAAGCTCTAGTACTTTGGCCACCTCATGCGAAGAGTTGACTCATTGGAAAAGACTCTGATGCTGAGAGGGATTGGGGGCAAGAGGAGAAGGGGACGACCGAGGATGAGATGGCTGGATGGCATCACGGACTCGATGGACATGAGTCTGAGTGAACTCCGGGAGTTGGTGATGGACAGGGAGGCCTGGCGTGCTGCGATTCATGGGGTCGCAAAGAGTCGGATAGGACTGAGCGACTGAACTGAACTGACTGAAACTTTTGTGAAATTTTGGTTCACCATGTCAAAAATAATTTTCATGTCCTTGAGCCAATCCCACAGACATGTACTCCCTTCTCTTATCTCATCATTGCATATATGCACTATTGTAGATAATGGTGCTAGCCATTAAGAATGTCAAAAGAGATCAACTGTGGTCTCTGCTCTAGTCTGTTGGGGAGATAGAAACTGCCCATAAACAGCACTGGGGTGCCAGGAAGAGGGCGATAGAAGTGCACACAAGAGCATAGAATTTCAGAGGAAGAAGTGAGAATGAGAGTGGCTGGAGGTTATGCTGGAAGAGTTAAAATTTGATCTAAATCTTGAAAGAATTTTACAAAGCGAAAATGAAAGTTCTTCTTCTAGGTCAGCTGTATCTTCTAACAGGTGTGCTGATTTATTGGGGTAAAAACCTTCATTCTCATACTTCTTGATTTTTTTCCCCTACAAAAATAGTGTGAGTACAATCTGCCTTCAATATGCCAACTCCCTGAACTGTTTTACGTGACACAAATTTCTTACTTAGGAAAGTTGATATTTTTTCTCACATCATTTTAACAAAAAGTAGACTTGAACCTCTTGATGAGGGTGCCAGAGGAGAGTGAAAAAGCTGGCTTAAAACATTCAAAAAACTAAAATTATGGCATCTGGTCCCATCATTTTGTGGCAAATACGTGGGGAAAAAGTGGAACCTGTGACAGACTTTATTTTCTTGGGCTCTGTTATCACTGTGGACAGTGACTGTAGCCATGAAATTAGAAGACATTTGCTCCTTGCAAGAAAAAGCTATGACAAACCGAGATGGTGTATTAAAAAGTAGAGACATCACTTTGTTGACAAAGGTCCTTATAGTCAGAGTTAATGGTTTTCCCAGTAGTCATGTACAGATGTAACCGTTCGATCAGAAAAAAGGCTGAGTGCCAAAGAATTGATGCTTTAGAAATGTGGTGCTGGAGAAGACTCTTTAGAGTCCCTTGGACTGCAAGGACATCAAATCAGTCAGTCCTAAAGGAGATCAACCCTGAATATTCATTGGACTGATGCTGAAGCTGAAACTCCAATACTATGGCCACCTGATGCAAAGACCCGACTCATTGGAAAGGGCCCTGATGTTGGGAAAGATTGAGGGCAGGAGGAGAAGGGGGCAACAGAGTATGAGGTAGTTGGCTGGCACCCCCACTCAATGTACATGAATTTGAGCAAACTCCAGGAGATAGTGAAGGACAGGGAAGCCTGGCCTGCTTCAGTCCACAGAGTTGCAAAGAGTTGAACATAATTTAGTGACTGAACAACAACTACATTTTGTTTTTAATGGGTTCCACATGACCATACAAATGTGAGAGGATTTTATTTTCCCAAAGACAAATAGACTGGGGCATATTTACAACGATAATTCATTAATACTTAAAAATCTTTTCTAGCAATGACCACACAAGACACTGACCCAACTTGCCCATGAGTGTCCAGAAGTCTCTGGCAGAAGCGTGGGTGGACCGTGGCCTGCTGCAGGGTTGGGGGCACTTTTGAAGGAGGTCACCATTATCTTCTTTACCTCCACCATAGTTTGGCATCAGGTCAAACAACAGGGAAGGAACACAGCCCCATCCATCAACAGAAAAGTGGATTAAAGATTTACTGAGCATGGCCCCACCCATCAGAACAAGACCCAGTTTCCCCCTCAGTCAGTCTCTCCCATCAGGAAGCGTCCATAAGCTTCTTATCCTTCTCCATCAGAGGGCAGACAGACTGAAAACCACAATCACAGAAAACCAACCAACCTAATCACATGGACCACAGCCTTGTCTAACTCAATGAAACTATGAGCCATGCCATGTAGGGCCACCCAAGATGGACCATGGTGGAGAGTTCTGGCAAAATGTGGTCCACTGGAGAAGGGAATGGCAAACCACTTCAGTATTCTTGCCTTGAGAACCCCATAAACAGTATGAAAAGGCAAAAACATAGGACACTGAAAGATGAACTCCCCAGGGTGGTAGGTGTCCAATATGTTACTGATCAGTGGAGAAATAACTCCAGAGAGAATGAAGAGATAGAGCCAAAGCAAAAACAACACCAACTGTAGATTTGACTGGTGATGGAAGGCCAATGCTATAAAGAGCAATATTGCATAGGAACCTGGAATGTTAGGTCCTTGAATCATGGCAAATTGGAAGTGGTCAAACAGGAGATGGCAAGAGTGAACATTGACATTTTAGGGATCAGTGAACTAAAATGGACTGGAATGGTGAATTTAACTTAGATGATCATTATATCCACTACTGTAGCCAAGAATCCCTTAGAAGATATGGAGTAGCCATCATGGTCAACAAAAGAGTACAAAATGCAGCACTTGGATGCAATCCCCAAAATGACAGAATGATCTCTGTTCATTTCCAAGGCAAACAATTCAATATCACAGTAATCTAAGTCTATTCCCCAACCAGTAATGCTGAAAAGCTGAAGTTGAACAGTTTATGAAGACCTACAAGACCTTTTAGAACTAACACCCCCAAAAGATGTCATTTCAATTATAGGGGACTGGAATGCAAAAGCAGGAAGTCAAGAGATACCTGGAGTAACAGGCACATTTGGCCTTGGAGTACAGAATGAAGCAGGGCAAAAGCTACTAGAGTTTTGCCAAGAGAACACACTGGTCATAGCAAGCACACTCTTCCAACAACACAAGAGAAGACTCTACACATGGACATCACCAGATGGTCAATATCAAAATCAGATTGATTATATTCTTTGGAGCCAAAGATGGAAAAGCTCTGTACAGTCAGCAAAAACAAGACCACGAGCTGACTGTGCCTCAGATCATGAACTCCTTATTGGCAAATTCAGACTTAAATTGAAGAAAGTGGGGAAACCACTAGACCATTCAGGTATGACCTAAATCAAATCCCTTATGATTATACAGTAGAAGTGAGAAACAGATTCAAGGCATTAAATCTGGTAGAGTGCCTGAAGAACTATGGACAGAGGTTCGTGACATTGTACAGGAGGCAGGGATCAAGATCATCCCCAAGAAAAAGAAATGCAAAATGGTTGTCTGAGGAGGCCTTACAAATAGCTGTGAAAAGAAGAGAAGCAAAAGGCAAAGGAGAAAAGGAAAGATATACGCATTTGAATGCAGAGTTCCAAAGAATAGCAGGGAGAGATAAGAAAGCCTTCTTCAGTGATCCATGCAAAGAAATAGAAGGAAACAATAGAATTGGAAAGACTAGAGATCTCGTCAAAATTAGAGATAGCAAGGAAACATTTCATGCAAAGATGGGCACAATAAAGGACAGAAATGGTATGGACCTAACAGAAGCAGAAGATATTAAGAACAGGTGGCAAGAATACATAGGAAAACTATCCAAAAAAGATCTTCATGACCCAGTTAACCATGATGGTGTGATCACTCACCTTGAACCAGACATCCTGGAAAGTGAAGTCAAGTGGGCATCAGGAAGTTTCACTAAGAACAAAGCTAATGGAGGTGATGGAATTATAGTTGAACTGTTTCAAATCCTAAAAGATGATGCTGTGAAAGTGCTGCACTCAATATGCCAGCAAATTTGGAAAACTCAGCAGTGGCCACAGGACTGGAAAAGGTCAGTTTTCATTCCAATCCTAAAAAAGGCAATGCCAAAGAATGTTCAAACTACCGCAAAATTGCACTCATCTCACACACTAGCAAAGTAATGCTCAAAATTCTCCAAGCCAGGCTTCAACAGTATATAAACCATGAACTTCCACATGTTCAAGCTGGATTTAGAAAAGGCTGAGGAACTAGAGATCAAATTGCCAACATCCGCTGGATCATCGAAACAGCGCGAGCATTCCAGAAAAGCATCTATTTCTGCTTCATTGACTACGCCAAAGCCTTAACTGTGTGGATCACAACAAACTGTGGAAAATTCTGAAAGAGATGGGAATAGCAGACCACCTGGCCTGCCTCTTGAGAGACCTGTATGCAGGTCAAGAAGCAATAGTTAGAACTGGACATGGAACAACAGACTGGTTTCTAATTGGGAAATGAGTACGTTAAGGCTGTACATTGTCACCCTGCTTATTTAACTTATATGCAGAGCACATCATGAGAAACACTGGGCTGAAGGAAGCACAAGCTGGAATCAAGACTGCTGGGAGAAATATCAATAAACTCAGATATGCAGATGACATCACCCTTATGCCAGAAAAAGCAAAGAGGAACTAAAGAGCCTCTTGATAAAAGTGAAGGAGAGTGAAAAAGCTGGCTCAAAGCTCAACATTCAGAAAACTAAGATCGTGGTATCTGGTCCCATCACTTCATGGCAAATAGATGGGGAAACAGTAGAAACAGTGACAGACTATTTGCGGGGGGGGGGGGGGGTCCAAAAATCACTGCAGATGGACTTCAGTCATGAAATTAAAAGACACTTTTTCCTTGGAAGAAAAGTTATGACCAACCTAGATAGCATATTCAAAAGCAGAGACATTACTTTGTCAGCAAAGGTTCATCTAGTCAAAGCCACGGTTTTTCCAATAGTCATGTATGGATTTGAGAGTTGGACTATAAAGAAAGCTGAGCAGTGAAGAATTGATGCTTTTGAACTGTGGTGTTGGAGAAGACTCTTGAGAGTCCCCTGGACTGAAAGGAGATCAAACCAGTCCATCCTAAAGGAAGTCAGTCCTGAATATTCATTGGAAGGGCTGATGCTGAAGCTGAAACTCCAATACTTTGTCCACCTAATGCGAAGAACCAACTCATTGGAAAAACAGTCTGATGGGAAAGATTGAAGGCAGGAGAAGGGAATGACAGAGGATGAGATGGTTGGATGGCATCACCAACGTGATGGACATTGTCAGGAAGCATTTAACAGGAGGTTTCCTGTGTGCTGTTTTGGATCTGTCAGGAATTCTCTGTTCCTTATTAATTCCTGAATATTCAGGGATTAAGAGGAGAAGCAAACCTCTCCCAGGAGCTGAGGAATCCAGGCATTTCCTTTGTTAGTTTTTCTATATGGTGATAAGTACCCTCTTCCTTTTTATGAACCATATGATAAAACTGATTATTTACAACCCTCTCTCTTTCATATGGATGACCTTATGTTTCCTTGGTAACTTGTAAGTTTTGATTTTATCTCTGCTGAAAATAGCTATCTTGTCAGTTCAGTTCAGTTCAGTCACTCAGTCGTGTCCGACTCTTTGTGACCCCATGAATTGCAGCACGCCCAGCCTCCCTGTCCATCACCAACTCCCGGAGTTCACTCAGACTCACGTCCATCGAGTCCATGATGCCATCCAGCCATCTCATCCTCGGTCGTCCCCTTCTCCTCCTGCCCCCAATCCCTCCAGCATCAGAATCTTTTCCAATGAGTCAACTCTTCGCATGAGGTGGCCAAAGTACTGGAGTTTCAGCTTTAGCATCATTCCCTCCAAAGAAATCCCAGGGCTGATCTCCTTCAGAATGGACTAGTTGGAGCTCCTTGCAGTCCAAGGAACTCTCAAGAGTCTTCTCCAACACCACAGTTCAAAAGCATCAATTCTTCGGTGCTCTGCCGTCTTCACAGTCCAACTCTCACATCCATACATGACCACTAGAAAAACCATAGCTTTGACTAGACGGAACTTTGTTGGCAAAGTAATGTCTCTGCTTTTAATATGCTATCTAGGTTGGTCATAACTTTTCTTCCAAGGAGTAAGCATCTTTTAATTTTGTGGCTGCAGTCACCATCTGCAGTGATTTTGGAGCCCCACAAAAGAAAGTCTGACACTATTTCCACTGTTTACCCATCTATTTCCCATGAAGTGATGGGACCAGATGCCATGATCTTCATTTTCTGAATGTTGAGCTTTAAGCCAACTTTTTCCCTCTCCACTTTCACTTTCATCAAGAGGCTTTTTAGTTCTTCTTCACTTTCTGCCACACAATGTTGAATAAAACACCTTTGCTCCATCAGAGCTTTGATCCCCGTGTCTGTCTTTCTCTTGTTTTTTTCTCTCTCTCAGGCTATTTCTTTTGGAGCGCAGAGGCTGAGTTCACTTTCCTGCCTGGGGTTCTAAGACCCTCTCGAGAAGGCTCTCTGTGCCTTCACCCCATCGAGAGGGCGCCTGAGGCCTCTGTGAACAGAGCAAGCCCATGTCATGGACTTTATTGGCTTTCTGCGTAAACCAAGGAATATCAGCCTCTTTCTCTCTCCTTTACTTTCTTATCAATCGACTCTGGACCACGAGGTTCCGGTTCATTAAAGGACCTCAACAGAACATGAGTTTGAGTATGCTCTGGGAGTTGGTGATGGACAGGGAAGCCTGGCATGCTGTAGTCCGTGGGGCCTCAAGGAGTCGGACATGACTGAGTGACTGAACTGACTGACTGAGGATGACCTCAAAATTTTGCTTTTACTTGCTTTTTCAAATAATCTTAATATTCTTTATGCATATTAAAGGTAGTATGAGTAAACTATGAAAATACAGAAATGTTTTAAAAAAGTCTTTGATCCCACTTCATATTCACTGATAATATTTTGGTAAGAGTAACCAGCAGTCAATTACTGAGTGTATGCTTGGACCCTAAATAACACTTAAGTCTGTCTTTGTGGGAGTTTTACAAAGTAAGCATTAATGCTTACTTTGAGAATCTGAGTGCTTCTCCCAACTTTTCCTTCTTAATTCCTCGGATGAACTGTTTCCTAGCCTTCTTTATAGAGGAGCCTTTAAAAATGGTGCGTGTTCGTTGTCGCCAGCATTCCTGACTGGTGAGCAGATAAACAGATCCTCCTGTCATCCTTGCACCTGCAGGAGATGGTCCTCTCTAACGTGCTTTGCCAGAGTGTAGTGGATGCATCTGCTTTACAAGTTAACCGGCAGGATTTGTTTATAAACCCGCTGAAGAGCTAAATGAAGCAAACTGCATTATCATGGTTGCTAATTACATTTCATTTCAGCCGAAAGCTTATTACAGATCCAGCCTGAAAACCTGACTTTTTAATTTTGTTTACATCCACTTCTGCTTTTCCTTCAGACCCTGGAAGATGTTTTCTTTCTCAAAAAATAAAAAAAAAAAACTGAAAAGGAGGAAAAAAGCAGTTAATCGGAGGAGGCTGTGGTTACTGATTCATATCCTCTCAACCATGTTTGTGAATAAGAAAAGGCCTTTATTCCTGCAATAGATTGGTATTATTATTACTGTTTGTATTAATGGACTACTCAGACATCCAGAATGCACAGATACATTTCACTTTCCTTTAACTCATCATTTCCGAAACAAAGGTTACGTTTCTTATAGATGTAGCAACATGACTGTTAAGGGCAAAACAAATTGGTAACCCCAAAGCACATATATCGGAAGAAGCCACATTTTTAACACTGTCATGTCAGCTGAGGTGTGCTCTCTTTTTTTCATCAAAATGAAATTTTGCCAACATTCCATTAACTGCTAGCTTGCTATGTATTCAGGAATGGCAGGACCTGTGCTAGCCTCAGCTCCATTGCTAGTTCATCTTTCCGTATTTCCCCTAAAAAAGCAGTTTCTCCCTCCACCATCTCCACTGATCCACAAAAGTGAAAGATTATCATTACCCACCACCTTCTAGAACAGCCACCTACAATGTCACCATACTTACAGTGACCCTGAATCTTTAGGCTATTTAGATTACTGCAGGCATATCTCCTTTAATTGTGCTTCACTTTATTGTACATGACAGATGATTGTGTTTTTTTAAAATAAAGGACTGTGGCAACCCTGCATTGAGCAAGTCTTTCGGCAGCATTTTCTCCAACAGCATTTGCTCACTCTGTGTCTCATTTTGGTAATTCTCATAATATTTCAAACATTTTCATTAATATTTTATTTGCTATGGTGACCTGTGATCCGTGATTGCAAAAAGATTATGATTTGCTAAAGGCTCAGAATGGTTAGCATTTTTTAGCAATAAACTATTTTTAATTAAGGTATATACATTTCTTAGACATGATACAATTGCACACTCAATAGACTATAGTGTGGTGTAAATATAACTTTCATAAGTACTAGGAAACTAAAAAATGTGCGTGATTTGCTTTATTGTAATATCTGCTTTATTGCAGGGGTCTGAAACTGAATCTGCAATTATCTCAGAGGTATGCCTGTATACTCATTAACAATTTTCTACCTAATAAAATTAGACTTCCCCACGTTTGTGTATTTTGGTTACTTCCTCCTTAGCTTCTCCATTCCACCATGCGTATAGACGCTACCTCAGATTATCACATCTTTACAGTGGTGACAGACACATCAGGTACTGAATTTGGGGGATATGAATGACAAAGGCCTTTTAAAATTTTCTTCATATATCTCCCTTGACAGCATTTTTAACAGTCTGTGAGGTTCACTTCCAGAGGCCCATAGGGTCAAAATTATTTTCATAAAAACAGTAAGGCACCTTCTGCCTTTTTTACACTGCTGACCTTTGAACTGATGGTGTAAAAGCAATGGTGGATGTAAGTGCAGTGCCTGAGTCCAAATAGAAGCAATGACACCAAATTGCTAGCAGTTCTATTTTTCATCACCATGCACTTGCAGAAAAAAAAAAAAAAGCCAGTGTCATTAAGAATATCCTTGATGAAGTAGTAAAAATCATTTTATTAGATCTCAGCCCTTGAATATGCTTCTTTTCAGTGTGACCAAATAGTAAGTACATATAAAGCTCTTTCTTCTGTATACTGAAGCACACAGGCATCTGTGAAGATACTTGAGAGCTAAACTAACTGTTTTTTCCCCCATAGAATGGCACTTTTGCTTGAAAGAATGACTGACAAAGCATGGTTATTCAGACTTGGGTATTTGGCAGACATTTTGTCAGAAACGAACAAAGTGGGCTTGTCACTTCAAGGAAAACAACTGACAGTATTTGTTGCCAACAATAAAAATCGAGCTATCGAGCAAAAATTAGAATTTTGGAAAATTTGTATCTGCCTCTGTGAGCTTGACAGCTTCCGCATACTTAACAGCTTTTTTTTTTTTTAATAAGACTGGAATGATATTAATGAATGTGATTTGTTGATACTATATTACAAAATGTATCAACACTTAGAAAATCTGTATAACTCAGTAAAGCAACATTTTCCAAATGACCAACGCATGTTACAAAATCAAACTTGAGGAAAAAATCCATTCAAGGTGCAAAATGTCTATTAAGTCCATCTGATTTAATATTGTTCAAGGTTAAAGTTTCCTTGATGTTTTCCTGGTCTGATGAGCTATCCATTGATGCAAATGTGGTATTCGAGTCCCTTGCTATTATTGTTTATTTCTCCCTTTGTATGCTCACTCAGTTGTGTCCGACTCTTTGCGGCCCCATGGACTGTAGCCCATCAGGCTCCTTTACCCATGACATTTTCCAGGCAAGAATACTGGAGAGGGTTGCCATTTCCTACTCCAGGGCATCTTCCTGACCCAGGAATAAAACCCATGTCTTTTGTGTCTCCTGCGTAGGCAGGCAGATTCTTTACCACTAGTGCCACCTGGGAAGCCTATTGCTCCTTTTAGTCTGTTAATATTTGCTTCATATGTTTAGACACTCCAGTGTTGGATACATGAATATTTACAAATGTTGAGTCTTCTTGTTGAATTAACGCCTTTATCTCTTAATTACAGTCTTTATTTTAAAGTCTATTTTGATTGAAAAAAATACAGCCACTCCAGCTTTCTTTTGGTTTCTATTTTCATGGAATATCCTTTTTCATCCCATTACTTTCTGTCTTTGAGTGTCCTTTCATCTAAAGTGAGTCTTTTGTAGGTAGCACACAGATTTTTTGAAATACATTTACATGTCTTTTGATTGGAGAATTTAGTCCATTTACATTTAAAGTAACTGTTGATAATTATGTGACATTTTGTTCTTTTCTTGCTATTTTTGCAGTTCCTCTCCATTTCTTTTTTCTTCTCTTGCTCTCTTTCTTTGTGATTTGATTAATTCCTTTAGTGGTATGCTTACATTCTTTTCTATTTACCTTTGGTGCATTTAATATATATTTTTGCTTTGTAGTTATCATAAGGCTTACATATAACAATTATTATCGATAACAGTCTATTTTAAGTCTATACAACTTAAGTTTGATCCCATTGTTAAACTCAATATTATTCTCTCCCTTCTTTTATGTTTTTGATGTCATATTTTAAAATCTTGTATATCCCTAAC
Source organism: Ovis canadensis (assembly GCF_042477335.2). Classification (NCBI taxonomy): domain Eukaryota; kingdom Metazoa; phylum Chordata; class Mammalia; order Artiodactyla; family Bovidae; genus Ovis; species Ovis canadensis. The sequence continues at coordinate 28,326,967 of NC_091248.1, forward strand.
TAATTATTAAAATTATGCTTATCTTTTTTTTTTTTTACTAATTTTGTCTTTTAACTTTCATACTATCTTAAAAGTGATTAATCTACTACCTTTACTATGTATTTACCATTCCAGTAAGATTTATTCTTTCATATGTTCCTGTAACTAACTAGGGCCCTCTCTTTTCAGCTTAAACAAGTCTCTTGAATATTTTTTTGTAAAACCAGTTTAGTGGTGATGAACTCCTTTAGCTTTGCCATGTCTCGAGACATCTTTATCTCCCTTTACTTCTGAATGATTACTTTGCCAAGTAGTGTGTTCTGGTTGGCAATTTTTTTTTTCTTTCAGTATTTTTACTATATTGTGCCACTTTCTTCCAGCCAAAGTTTCTGCTCAAAATCTGCTGATAGTCCTATATGGATTCCCTTGTATATAACGTTTGTCTTTTTTTTTTTTTGCTGCTTTTAAGATTCTCTCTTTGTCTTTGCCTTAGTGTGGGTCTGTTTGGGTTCATCTTAGTTAGCATTCCCTGGGATTCCTAGATCTGGGTGTCTGTTTCCTTCCTCAGGCTAGGGAACTTTTTAGCCATTATTTCTTCAAATAATCGATTTTCTTCAACTATTTATCCAAGCAATTTCTTTCAGATTTTCTTTCTTTCTTCAAATAATGTCCATTCAAAAAATAATGGCATTTCTCTCTGTCTCTTTTCCCCTCTAGAGCCCTATGATGTGAATATTAGTTTATTTGATGTTGTCACATAACTATGTTAGCTTTTCCCTGGTGGCTCAGAGGGTAAAGCATCTGCCTGCAATGCAGGAGACCCAGGTGTGATCCCTGGGTCTGGAAGATCTCCTGGAAAAGGAAATGGCAACCCACTCCTGTATCCTGGCCTGGAGAATCCCATGGACAGAGGAGGCTGGTGGGCTACAGTCCACGGGGTCGCAAACAGTCGGACACGACTGAGTGACTTCACTTCACTTCACTTCATAATTGTGATAACTTATCTTCACTTTTATTCATCATTTTATCTGTGTGCTCCTCAATTAGGTAAGTTCCACTGGCTTCTATTCACGTGAACCAGTTCTTTCTTCTGCTTCACGTCCTCTGCTCTTGAACCCCTGTAGTGTATTTTTCAGTTCAGTTATTATATTCTTCTGTTCTGTAACTTCTGTGTTGTACTTTCTCATATTTTACATTTCTATGTTAGAGTTTTCACTGTGTTTACCATTCCTCCCTCCAGTTTGGTAAGCATTTTAATGACTATTGTTTTTAACTTTTTATCAAGTAAGTTACTTATTTCTATTTCACTGAGGTTTGCGTTCTGAGATTGTATGTTATTCTTTCATTTGGAACATGTCCCTCTGTTTCTTCATTATGCTTGACTCTCTGAGTTGGTTTCTATACAATAGATGAAATAGCCTCTTCTAGTCTTGAAGGAGTGGTTTTGTGTAGGGGATAAATCTGTCTTTCAATCCTCAGATCTGGGTTGTCTGTCAAATCTCTGTACTTGTCCAAGCAGGCTGTATCTTAAATAGCTCCCAGCAGTTGAGGATGTGCAAAGACCTGTCAGTGTCCCAGAGAGGAGGATCTCAGCACCTAGATTTAGGCTGACCAGAAGCTAGATATTTAGATATCAGTTTTTAAAAGCATGCAAATATATATAGTCCTGTGACACCACAAGCATAAACCCCACTGACTACCAGAGCCAGATAAAATGCAAGTATCCCCTGGGTTGCAGTCAGAGATCAGGGCTCCAAACAGGTGGATAAGCTCTTTTCTGGGTGATACAATGAGCTGGAGTGCCCAGATGACAGCTATAGCCTATCTTCCTTGAAAGCAGCTCTGTAGGCTACTGAATATATGCTAAAAGCCTGCGCCTCAGGCCAAAGCTTCAGGACAAGCAAAGAGGTCCCGTCACAGAAAGATCGGGGAATGTGCTCCAGTCTACTATTTGTGCAGTGCCCTGGGGTGGTAGCCTGCAAAGAACTATCTTTCATATTGCCACAGTCCCGTGGAACCCAGGAATGAAAGCCTTCCCTAACTACCTGTCACCAGAGCCAAGTGATAAAGGAACATTCCTTGGGCAACAACCACAAAAACCAGGATACCAAATATAAAAACTCAGGCCCCAGAGACATTTAATCTCCCCTCCAGTAGACACTGGTGCTCTGTAGCACCAGTAGAAGATGAGTGGAAGATAAATGCAAAGCTAAACCCACCTTCCAAGGTCTCTGGTAATGATTGTTCCACCCCAAGATCTGTATTTAATTAGAAGCCTGTCTCTCAGACCACAGTCGTAATAATTAGCTAACAGATCTCCTTCACAGAATAATCAAGTTCCTCAATCTGTTGTCTCTTGCAATGCCCTGGGAGTGGTAGCTAGTCAGTCCCTCTTTCCCCTTTGGTTTTAGTCCTGTGAGACTCATGAGTATAAGCCCTACTGACACCAGAGCCAGTCAATGTAGAGATGTCTCCCGGCAGCAGTCACAAAATTTAGAGCACCAGCCAGGGGTAAAAGGTCTTTTCTGGGTGATATCAATTATTACAGTCCCATGGGACCCAGAATGCAAGATCCCCTGGCCTCCAGAGCCAGGAGATCAAGAGGCATTTCCCTAGGTGTCAGCTACAAAAATCAGACATGTATGAACCCTCTCATCTAGTAGACACGGAGCATAGCAAAAGGAGAGTGAAAAGATGATGCTCATAAGCTATTTACAAAACATTCCATTCAAAAGTAGCAGAATACGCAGTCTCCTCGAGTGCACATGGAACAATTTCCAAAATACATCATATGGTAGGCCACTAAACAAGTCTTAATAGATTTAAGAGAAGTGAAATTATATACAACCAACTTTCATAACCACAATGACATTAGGTATGACACTAGAAATTAATTACACAAAGAAAACGAAAATTCACAAATTTTATATGGAGATTAAACAACACACTACTGAACAAGCCATAGGTCAAATAAGAAATCTAAAGAGAAATTAAAAAGCACCTTGAGACAAATGAAAATGGAAACTTAACATAACAAAGTCTATGGGATACAGCAATAGGAGCTTTAAGAGGGAAGTTTCTAGTGCTAAATGTCTACCTCAAGAAACAAGAAAAGTGTCTAACAACCTAACTTTATATACCTCAAATAACTAAGAAAAAGAACAAACTAAATCCAAATTTAGTAAAAGGAAGGAAATAACAAATTTAGAGCAGAAATAAATGAAACTGACACTGAGACAACAGAAAAGATTGATATAACTAAGAGGTTCTTTGAAAAGATGAAACAAATGTACAAACCTTTAGCTGGATCCACCAAGAAAAAAGATAGGTCTCAAATAAAATCAAAAAAGAAATAGATGTTACAGCTGATACCATGGGAAGACAAAGGATAGTAAGAGACGATTATGACCAATTATGAACTAACAAAATGGACAACCTAGAAGAAATGGATGCATTCCAAGAAACGTACAACCTACCAAGAGTGAATCATGAGGAAATAGAAAATCTGAACAGATCAATGACTAGTAAGATTTAATCAGTAAGCAAAAATCTCCCAGAAAGCAGAAGTTCAGGATGAGATGGCTCCATAGTGAAAGTGAAAGTGAGGTTGCTCAGTCGTGTCCGACTCTTTGCAACCCCATGGACTATAGCCTACCTGGCTCCTTCGTCCATGTGATTTTCCAGGCAAGAACACTGAGTGGGTTGCCATTTCCTTCTCCAGTAAATTCTACTAAACCTTCAACGAAGAAATAATTCCTATCCTTCTCAAACTCTTCCAGAAAATAGAAGAGAAGTGAACTCTTCCAAACCCATCATCACCCTAATACCAAACCCAAATGAGGATGCCTCAAGAAAAGAAAATGACAGGACAATATTTCTGATGAAAATAGATGCAAAAATCTCAACAAAATACCAGAAAACAACCAAATTCAACAGGCATTAAAAAGATTATACGCAATGATCAAATAGGACATATTCCAGGATGCAAGGATGATGCAACATCTGTAAATCAGCTAATGTGATTCATCACATTTATAAAGTGAAAGATAAATATTATGCTAACATTTCAATAGATTCAGAAAAGCATTTGACAAATTTCAATATCAATTTATAATAAAAAATAAAGCATGTATAGAGGAAACATAGCTCAACACAATAAAGGTCATATATGGCTAGCCCACAGCTAATATCATACTCAATAGTGAAAAGGTAGAAGCTTTTCCTGGAAGATAAGGAACAAGTAAGGATGTCCACTCCTGCCACTTTTATTCAACATAGCACTGAATTGCTCTAGAGCAATTAGGCAAGAAAAAGAAACTGAAGGCATCTGAATTGGAAGGAACAAGTAAAACTGTGACTATTTGATAGACATGATATTTTATGTAGAAAACCCTAATCACTCCATCAGAACACTGTTAGAACAAATAAACAAATTTGGTCAAGTTGCAGGATATAATATCAATATATACAAATCTGTTGCATTTCTATACACTAATAATGAACTATCAAAAGAGTATAGTAACTAAGAAAACAACTTCATTTAAAATTGTATCAAAGATAATAAAATATCCAGGAGTGTATTTAACCAAGAAGTGAGACCTGTACATTGAAAACTACCAGACATTAATGAAAGAAATTAAAGAAGACACAGAAAAATGGAAATATATTCCATGTTTATGACTGGAAGAATTAATACTGTTTAAAGTGTCCATACTACCCAAAGTAATATACGGACTCGATGTAATCTCTATCAAAATTCCAAAGGTGTTTCTCACAAAAATAAAACAAAAATCCTAAAATTTGCATGAAACCATAAAATATCCCATATGACCAAAGTAATCTTGAGAAAGAACAAAAATGGAGATATAAAATTCCCTGATTTCAAACTATGTTACAAAGCAATAGTAATGAAAAGTGTGACACTAGCATTAAAAAAGATACATGAATCAATGGAACAGAATAGAGAACCCAGAAATAAATCCACACATGTATGATCAATTAATCTATGACAAAGGAGCCAAGAATATACAATGGGGAAAGAACAGTCTCTTCCATAAATTATGTTAGGAAAATTGGACACCCACACGCAGAAGAATGAAACTGGATCACTATTAATTCATACACAAAAATTAACTCAAAATGGATTAAAGGCTTGAATGTAAGACATGAAACCATAAAACTCCTTGAAGAGAACATAAGCAGTAAGTTCCTTTACACAGGTCGTGACAAATGATTCTTTGAATCTGACACCAAAAGCAACAAAAGCAAAAATAAACAAGTGGGACTACATCAAACTAAAAAGCTTTTGCACAGTGAAGGAAATAATCAACAGCAGGAAAAAGAAACCCACTGAATGGCAGAAAATATTTACAAATCATATATCTGATAAGGTGTTAATATCCAAAAATATAAATAACTCATGCAATAGCAACCCCCCTCATATAATCTGATTTAAAAGGGCAGAGAAACTAAATAAACATTTTTCCAAAGAAGAAAATAGATGACCAAAAGGTACAAGGGTATCACTTCACACCTGTTGGAATAGCTATTATCATAAGATAAGAGGCAGTGTCGGTGAGCATGTTGATAAAAGGGGAATTTTGTACACTGTTGGTGGCAATATAAATTGGTGTAGCTACTATGAAAAACAGTATGGAGACTACTCAAAAAATTAAAAATAGAATTACCATATGATCCAGCAATTCTACATCTGGGTATTTATCCAAAGACAACTAATTTTAAAAATTTGTTTACAATAATAAAGATATGGAATCAAGCTAAATCATCAATGGATGAATGAACAAATATACATATGCATACATATATATGTGTAGATAAACATGTATATAATATATATACACATATATACAATATATTTATATCAGTTAAGTCGTCAGTCATGTCTAACTCTTTGCAACCCCATAGACTGCAGCACGCCAGGCTTCCCTGTGTATCACCAGTTTACAGAACTTGCTCAAACTCATGTCCATCATGTCGGTGATGACATCCAACCATCTCATCCTCTGTTGCTCCCTTCTTCTCCTGCCTTCAATCTTTCCCAGCATAGGGTCTTTTCCGATGAGTCAGTTCTTCACATCGGGTGACCAAAATATTGGAGTTTCAGCTTCAGCATCAGTCCTTCCAATGAACACCCAGGACTGATCTCCTTTAGGATGGACTGGTTGGATTTCCTTGCAGTCCAAGGGACTCTCAAGAGTCTTCTCCAACACCACAGTTCAAAAGCATCAATTCTTCAGCGCTCAGCCTTCTTCACAGCCCAACTCTCACATCCATACGTGACCACTGGAAAAACCATAGCTTTGACTAGATAGACCTTTGTTGGAAAAGTAATGTCTCTGCTTCTTAATATGCTGTCTAGGTTTGTCATAGCTTTTCTTCCAAGGAGCAAGTGTCTTTTAATTTCGTGGCTGCAGTCACCATCTGCAGTGATTTTTGGAGCCCAAAAAGAGAGTCTGTCACTGTTTCCACTGTTTTCCCATCTATTTGCCATGAAGTGATGGGACCAGATGCCATGATCTCAGTTTTCTGAATGTCGAGCTTTAAGCCTACATTTTCACTCTCCTCTTTCACTTTCATCAAGAGGCTTTTTAGTTCCTCTTCACTTTCTGCCATAAGGGTGATGTCATCTGATCTGAGGTGATTGATATTTCTCCCAGCAATCTTGATTCCAGCTTTTCATGATGTACTCTGCATATAAATTAAATAAGCAGGGTGACAATATATAGCCTTGACATACTCCTTTCCCAATTAGAAATGAGTCTGTTGTTCAATGTCCAGTTCTAACTGTTGTTTCCTGACCTGCATACAAGTTTCTCAAGAGGCAGGTCACATGGTTTGGTGTTCCCATCTCCTGAAGAATTTTCCACAGTTTGTTTCAATCCACCCAGTCAAGGCTTTGGCATAGTCAATGAAGCAGAAGTAGATGCTTTTCTGAAATGCTCTTGCTTTTTTGATGATACAGTGGATATTGGCAATTTGATCTCTGGTTCCTCTGCCTTTTCTAAATCCAGCTTGAACACCTGGAAGTTCATGGTTTATATACTGTTGAAGCCTGACTTGGAGAATTTTGAGCATTACTTTGCTAGTGTGTGAGATGGGTGCAATTTTACAGTAGTTTGAGCATTCTTTGGCATTGCCTTTCTTTAGGATTGGAATGAAAACTGACCTTTTCCAGTCCTGTGGCCACTGCTGAGTTCTCCAAATTTGCTGGCATATTGAGTGTAGTACTTTCAGAGCATCATCTTTTAGGATTTGAAATAGTTCAACTGTAATTCCATCACCTCCATTAGCTTTGTTCTTAGTGATGCTTCCTGATGCCCACTTGACTTTGCATTCCAGGATGTCTGGTTCAAGGTGAGTGATCATACCATCATAATTATCTGGGTCATGAAAATCTTTTTTGTATAGTTCTTCTGTGTATTCTTGCTACCTGTTCTTAATATCTTCTGCTTCTGTTAGGTCCATACCATTTCTGTTCTTTATTGTGCCCATAACTGCATGAAATGTTCCCTTGGTATCTCTAATTTTCTTGAAGAGATCTCTAGTCTTTCCGATTCTATTGTTTCCTTCTATTTCTTTGCATGGATCACTGAGGAAGGCTTTCTTATCTCTCCCTGCTATTCTTTGGAACTCTGCATTCAAATGGGTATATCTTTCCTTTTCTCCTTTGCCTTTTGCTTCTCTTCTTTTCACAGCTATTTGTAAGGCCTCCTCAGACAACCATTTTGCCTTTTTGCATTTCTTTTCCTTGGGAATGGTCTTGATCCCTTCCTCCTGTACAATGTCATGAACCTCCGTCCACAGTGTTTCGGGCACTCTATCAGATCGAATCCCTTGAGTCTACTTCCCATTTCCACTGTGTAATCATAAGGGATTTGATTTAGGTTATACCTAAATGGTCTAGTGGTTTTCCCTACTTTCTTCAATTTAAGTCTGATTTGGCAATAAGGAGTTCATGATCTGAGCCACAGTCAGCTCCCGGTCTTGTTTTTGCTCACATTATAGAGCTTCTCCATCTTTGGCTGTAAAGAATATAATCAGTCTGATATCAGTATTGACCATTTGGTGATGTCCATGTGTAGAGTCTTCTCTTGTGTTGTTGGAAGAGGGTGTTTGCTATGACCAGTGCATTCTTTTGGCAGAACTCTAGTGGTCTTTGCCCTGTTTCATTCTGTACTCCAAGGCCAAATGTGCCTGTTACTCCAGGTATCTCTTAACTTCCTACTCTTGCATTCAAGTCCCCTATAATGAAAAGGATATCATTTTGGGGTGTTAGTTCTAGAAGGTCTTGTAGGTCTTCATAAACTGTTCAACTTCAGCATTACTGGTTGGGGCACAGATTACTGTGGTATTGAATGATTTGCCTTGGCAACGAACAGAGATCATTCTGTTCTTTTGAGACTGCATCCAAGTACTGCAATTCAGATTCTTTTGTTGTCTATAATGGTTACTCTATATCTTCTCAGGGCTTCTTACCCAGAGTAGTGGATATAATGATCATCTGAGTTAAATTCACCCATTCCAGTCCACTTTAGTTTGCTGATTCCTAAAATGTCAACATTCATTTTGCCATCTCCTGTTTGACCACTTCCAATTTGCCTTGATTCTTGGACTTAACATTCCAGGTTCCTATGCAATATTGCTCTTTATAGCATTGGACTTTACTTCCATCATCAGTCACATCCACAACTGGGTGTTGTTTTTGCTTTGGCTATATCTCTTAATTCTTTCTAGAGTTACTCCACTGATCTCCGGTAATATATTGGATACCTACTGACCTGGGGAGTTCATCTTTCAGTGTCCTATCTTTTTGCCTTTTCATACTGTTCATGGAGTTCTCAAGGCGAGAATACTGAAGTGGTTTTTCATTCCCTTGTCCAGTGAACAACATTATGTCAGAACTCACCACCATGACCCGTCCATCTTGGGTGGTCCTACATGGCATGGCTCATAGTTCCATTGAATTAGACAAGGCTGTGGTCCATGTGATTAGGTTGGTTAGTTTTCTGTGATTGTGGTTTTCAGTCTGTCTGCCTTTTAATAGAGAAGGATAAGAGGCTTATGGAAGCTTGCTGATGGGATATCCTAACTGAGGGGGAAAGTGGGTCTTGTTCTGACTGGTGGAGTCATGCTCCATAAATCTTTAATCCAATTTTCTGTTGATGGGTGGGGTTCTGTTCCCTTCCTGTTCAGTTCAGTTCAGTTCAGTTCAGTCCTTCAGTCATGTCTGACTCTTCACAACCCCATGAATTGCAGCACTCCAGGCCTCCCTGTCCATCACCAACTCCCGGAGTTCACCCAAACTCATGTCCATCGAGTCGGTGATGCCATCCAGCCATCTCATCCTCTGTCATCCCCTTCTCCTCCTGCCCCCAATTCCTCCCAGCACCAAAGTCTATTCCAATGAGCCAACTCTACTCATGAGGTGACCAAAGTATTGGAGTTTCAGCTTTAGCATCAGTCCTTCTAATGAACACCCAGGACTGATCTCCTTTAGAATGGACTGGTTACATCTCTTTGCAGTCCAAGGGACTCTCAAGAGTCTTCAACACCACATTTCAAAAGCATCAATTCTTCGGCTCAGCTTTCTTCACAGTCCAACTTTCACATCCATACATGACCACTGGAAAAACCATAGCCTTGACTAGACAGACCTTTGTTGGCAAAGTAATGTCTCTGCTTTTGAATATGCTATCTAGGTTGGTCATAACTTTCCTTCTAAGGAGTAAGCATCTTTTAATTTCATGGCTGCAATCACCATTTGCAGTGATTTTGGAGCCCCCCAAAATAAAGTCTGACACTGTTTCCACTGTTTCCCCATCTATTTGCCATGAAGTGATGGGACCAGATGCCATGATCTTCGTTTTCTGAATGTTGAGCTTTAAGCCAGATTTTTCACTCTCCTCTTTCACTTTCATCAAGAGGCTTTTTAGTTCCTCTTCACTTTCTGCCATAAGGCTGGTGTCATCTGCATATCCGAGGTGATTGATATTTCTCCCAGCAGTCTTGATTCCAGCTTGTGCTTCATCCAGCCCAGCGTTTCTCATGATGTACTCTGCATACAAGTTAAATAAGCAGGGTGACAATATACAGCCTTGATGTACTCCTTTCCCTAATTGGAACCAGTCTGTTGTTCCATGTCCAGTTCTAACTGTTGCTTCCTGACCTGCATATAGGTTTCTCAAGAGGCAGGTCAGGTAGTCTGGTATTCCCATCTCTTGAAGAATTTTCCAGAGTTGATTGTGATCCACACAGTCAAAGGCTTTGGCATAGTCAATAAAGCAGAAATAGATGTTTTTCTGGAACTCTTTTGCTTTTTCCATGATCCAGCGGATGTTGGCAATTTGATCTCTGGTTCCTCTGCCTTTTCTAAAACCAGCCTGAACATCTGGAAGTTCACGGTTCACGTATTGCTGAAGCCTGGCTTGGAGAATTTTGAGCATTATTTTACTAGTGTGTGAGATGAGTGCAATTGTGCAGTAGTTTGAGCATTCTTTGGCATTGCCTTTCTTTGGGATTGGGCTAAGTGAAATAAGTCAAAGTCAGATATCTTATATATATGAAATCTAAACATGTGTGTTATGTATGTGTGTGTGAATTTTATATAACCAACCCCATAGATACAGAGAACAGGTTAGATTAGCACTTGTCTGAGGAACGTGGTAGGGGTTAGGAGAAACGTGTGTGTGTGTGTGTTTTCAGCTTTAATAAATTGAATTTAAAACCACATACATCTACAGTCTCACCAGAAATGTATAAGTATGCACATATATTTGAAGTCATATTTGAAACATATTAGGATGGGTCCCTATAAGAAGAAAAGAGTGAAGTAGCAACAAGGAAGAAAAGATGAACAAAACAACCATGAAATCAAAAAAGAAATGGTAAATCATGGATTGATAACAGACTAAATTTCAAAAATTTTATTACGTATCCTAAAAGGTGTAGTTTGAAAAGCTGAATTTGTGAAATCCTCTTTTATTTAATGCAGGAACACATGTCCTAGACCATTCTAGTTTTTAATATATTAAAAATAATTATTCTTATAAACAAGATCACATGGAATATTCACTAGAAGAAAAAGAAAAGCATCATATGATGCGACTTATCTGTGGAGGCTAAAAAATGATACAAATGAAGTTATTTACAAAACAGAAAGAGACTTACAGACTTAGGGAAAAAAACCTTATGTTTCCCAAAGGGGAAATGTGTGGGAGGGATAAATTAAGGGGTGCGAATTAGCATATATAATACTAGTATATATATAAAATAGGCAATCAACAAGGACCTACTGTAAATCACAGAGAACAGTACTCAATATTCCATAATAACCTATATGGGGAACGAATCTAAAAAAAGAATAGATATATGTATATGCAGAACTAAACCACTTTGCTGTACACCTGAAACGAACACAATACTGTAAATCAAATATACTCCAATACAGATAAAATTTTAAACATAATAAATAAATGGAATCATTCAGCATGTTAAAGAATCCATGAAATATCTTTAATGTTTAATCTTAGTATTAATGACATTTTGAAAAATTGTTCATGATCCTTTACCCTTGACTACTTCCCTGTAATGTCCTAAGTACTCAACCTCACCAAGGTGTTTTCAATGCTTGAATTTCACAGATGGGACAGAACTGCCTATTAGTCCTGTTAGTGACATGGGTTATTTGCTTGACAAGAGGGAACATAAATTTCCTTCTATTTATCATTCTGGAATCTATATAACCAAGGTCTTTTCATTTCCATTTCCTCATATTTTCTGTCTACCAGATGCTTAATAAATTTTCTATGTTACATTTATATTATAGTCTACATGGACTGTCCCCATGCAAGGCAAACATTCCACTTGGAATAGTAAACATTTTGTTCTTTTTTCCCGCTCTTTCCCAATATACCACTCTCTTCCTTCTCTTGCCCTGTTCAACTTCAATCTGTCCTTCTTAACTATTACTCATACTTCAGATGTATTTGAAAGTAAATTAACTTTGGGGAAATTTTATTCAATTTCTTTATCCTTTTCTCATATTTTTAATGATTTACTGCAAAAATATTTAAGATATCATAATAGTTATTACAAAGAATGCATTTGAGTCAGTTCTAATGAGGTGGATGAAACTGGAGCCTATTATACAGAGTAAAGTAACTCAGAAAGAAAAACACCAATACAGTATATTAATGCATATATATGGAATTTAGAAAGCTGGTAACGACAATGCTATGTGCAAGACAGCAAAAGAGACACAGATATAACGAACAGACTTTTGGACTCTGTGGGAGAAGCTGAGGGTGGGATGATTTAAGACAATAGCTTTGAAACACGTATATTACCATATATGAAATAGATGACCAGTCCACGTTCAATGCATGAAACAGGGCTCAAAGCCAGTGCACTGGGACAACCCAGAGGGATGGGATGGGGAGGGAGGTGGGAGGGCGTTCAGGATGGAGAACATATGTACACCCATGGCTGATTCATGTCAATGTGTGGCAGAAACCACCACAATATTGTAAAGTAATTAGGCTCCAATTAAAAAAAATTAATTAAAAAAATGAAAAAAATAAATAAAAATCAAAAAAAGATACCATAATAAAAATAAAGAGGTTTCCCTGGTCGTTCAGTGACAAAGAATCCACCTGCCAATGCAGAAGACACAGGTTCAATCCCTGGATTGGGAAGATCCCCTAGAGAAGGAAATGGCAACCCACTTCAGTATTCTTGCCTGGGAAATCTCACGGACAGAGGAGCATGATGGGCTACAGTCTATGGGGCTGCAAACAGTCAGACATGACTTAGTGACTAAACAACAATAAAAATAAATACATAAATAAACAGCAAATTTGGAAAAATCAGCAGTAGCCACAGGACTGGAAAAGGTCAGGTTTCATTCCAATCCCAAAGAAAGGCAATGCCAAAGAATGCTCAAACTACTGCACAATTGCACTCATCTCACACACTAGTAAAGTAATGCTCAAAATTCTCCAAGCCAGGCTTCAGCAATACGTGAACCGTGAACTTCCAGATGTTCAGGCTGGTTTTAGAAAAGGCAGAGGAACCAGAGATCAAATTGCCAACATTCACTGGATCATGGAAAAAGCAAGAGAGTTCCAGAAAAACATCTATTTCTGCTTTATTGACTATGCCAAAGCCTTTGACTGTGTAAATCACAATCAACTGTGGAAAATTCTTCAAGAGATGGGAATACCAGACCACCTGACCTGCCTCTTGAGAAATCTATATGTAGGTCAGGAAGCAACAGTTAGAATTGGACATGGAACAACAGACTGGTTCCAAGTAGGAAAAGGAGTATGTCAAGGCTGTATATTGTCACCCTGCTTATTTAACTTATATGCAGAGAATCCCAGGGATGGCGGAGCCTGGTGGGCTGCCGTCTATGGGGTTGCACAGAGTCGGACACGATTGAAATGACGATTGAAATAACTTAGCAGCAGCAGCAGAGTTCATCATGAGAAACGCTGGGCTGGAAAAAAACACACACTGGAATCAAGATTGCTGGGAGAAATATCAATCACCTCAGATATGCAGATGACACCACCCTTATGGCAGAAAGTGAAGAGGAACTAAAAAGCCTCTTGATGAAAGTGAAAGAGGAGAGTGAAAAATTTGGCTTAAAGCTCAACATTCAGAAAACGAAGATCATGGCATCTGGTCCCATCACTTCATGGCAAATAGACGGGGAAACAGTAGAAGCAGTGTCAGACTTTATTTTTGGGGGGTCCAAAATCACTGCAGATGGTAATTGCAGCCATGAAATTAAAAGACGCTTACTCCTTAGAAGGAAAGTTATGACCAACCTAGACAGCATATTCAAAAGCAGAGACATCACTTTGTCAACAAATGTCCATCTAGTCAAGGCTATGGTTTTTCCAGTGGTCATGTATGCATGTGAGAGTTGGACTGTGAAGAAGGCTGAGTGCTGAAGAATTGATGCTTTTGAACTGTGGTGTTGGAGAAGACTCTTGAGAGTCCCTTGGACTGCAAGGGGATCCAACCAGTCCATTCTAAAGGAGATCAGTCCTGGGTGTTCATTAGAAGGACTGATGCTAAAGCTGAAACTCCAATACTTCAGCTAGCTCATGGAAGAGTTGACTTATTGGAAAAGACTCTGATGCTGGGAGGGATTGTGGGCAGGAGGAGAAGGGGACGACAGAGGATGAGATGGCTGGATGGCATCACCGACTCGATGGACATGAGTTTGAGTGAACTCCAGGAGTTGGTGATGGACAGGGAGGCCTGGTGTGCTGCAGTTCATGGGGTTGCAAAGCATCAGACATGACTCAGTGACTGAACTGAACTGAACTGAAACACTAATAACACAGAGTAAAACAAGGGCCAAATAATGAAGATGAAGGGCTAAGGATGGTTCAGTTAAACAGGAAAATCTTGAAGAAATGAAATTTAATATGGTTGAGCCGAGAATTTAGCTGAGCTTCAAGGCACCCAGATTGAAAAAAGACACTGTGTTACATACTTTGCTTTGGTTATAAAGGAAATGTAAGTTTTATTTTCTAATGTGAGGATTGGCCTAGAAGTCTCTATAACCTATAGCATGGCATGAAATTATTCCTTTAGATGGTGGATTGTCATAGAGTTCCTCTAGGACTTATAAGTCAATTTAAACATGCATCAAGTTGTTCCTTCATGCCAGGCACTGTAATAGACTGGGGATGTATAGAAACAGAAAAAACCTGCCTACAAAGACCTCCAGAATCTTTTTGGCTACCTGATGTGAAGAGATGACTCATTGGAAAAGACCCAGGTGCTGGGAAAGATTGAGCACAAGAGAAGGGAGCAGCAGAGGATGAGATGGCTAGGTAGTATCACTGACTCAATGAGTTTGGGCAAACTCTGGAAGATGGTAAATGTCAGGAAAGCCTGGTGTGCTTCAGTCCATGGGGCTGCAAAGAGTCAGACACAACTTAGCAACTAGAAAACAACCACCTACTAATAATGATAGTAGTGAGATAGTACAACAGTTAAAGCTTTTCCCAGATAGAGAGAAATATACAAAGGTGGAGTTTAGTTAGGTGGGTGAGGGAAGAGGAGTGGGGGCATAGGGAAGGGGGTGTGTCTCAGCAAGAACGTCCCAGATGAGGTGATTTCTGAGGAAAGACTTTCACAGCACAGGAATCAGCATTGAGAAGCCATAAGGACGGCACTGCAAGATTCTTTGTGGGGCGGGCTGCAGGCCTTCACTGCCAAAGCATAAAGGCCCTGGGCAATGCGGAAAGGGGAGGCCTGGACCAACTCTGCACTATGCTCATAAGCTTGGAGTTTCCTTTTGGTGATGAGGAGCCATGGAGGAATTTTTTTGTTTGTTTTAAGCCAGAAAGACACATGGCCAGATATTTTAGACTGTTTTGGTGGCACAGTAGATGATAGAGGCAGGAAAATGGGATAGAAGTATCTCCTTACTCACGTGGAGCAGCGATGGCAGGAATGGGGTACGGAGGGCAGATATGGGAAACTCGGCTGAGCAGGCTGCATGGTTAGGCTCACCCTCAGCTCCACCCAAGCCCTGTGTTAGCCTCAGTGTGGCTTGTGCCACATAACTTACATGGGGTCATTCTCTTGTAGGGCCTTGGCTGGTCCCACCAGAACCTCCAGGATGAAGGAGAGTTAGAAAGTGGATATGCACCCATGTGGCCCTAGTGGTAAAGAACCTACCTGTCAATGCAGGAGACTTAGGAGGCAGGTTCCATCCCTGGGTCAGGAAGATCCCCTGGAGAAGGGAATGGCTACCTGCTCCAGTATTCTTGACTGCAGAATCCCATGGACAGAGGAGCCTGGCAGGCTACAGTCCATAGTGTTGCAAAGAGTCAGACATTACTGAAGCAACTTAGCATGCATGCACGCCCCTTTCTAGATTCTTCAGCTTACGGCATTTGGAGCTTTTATTTAAGATTCAAAAGGAAATCCAGCTCCCAGATCCTGGGGTGGCAGAGGCACTAATTTTTTTATTATTATTACATTGGTATTTCAAAAATTGAGCCCAATGTTTTCAAAATTCCTTACTGATTTTATTTAAAGAATAGTAACAGTTTGCATTTTTTTGGAGAAAGATTAAATGAAGGAAATCACAAGCTGCTCAGAGTTCCTGATGCTTTGGAAGTAGCAGTTCCTCAAGCTAAAGTAGTAAAACTCAACAGCTTGCTAAAATACTGCCATATGAAAGAAAAAAAAATTTAAGACCAAGGAATTAGTGTGCTGCCAGCAATAAAAGACTATTTGTTAGCACTTGGCTACCACCAAGTTTTATGTTATTGCTAACAAGAAGCTGATAACATGATTTCTGAAAGATTTTCAATGCTTGGCAAGTACATTCACTGCTTACTACTTCATACTTCAATGCTAAGTATTTCCAGAAAAACTAGGCTTCTTAAACACTTATCTTAGATATTTTAGAGCCATGAGCACTACCCTGAACTTTCACTATTGAATACTTACACATTCCAAAGGCAAGCCACATTTGGCCCATGAGATAAATGCAAACAATAGAATGAAATGTTTCTATTCTCTGCTCTAAATCCTACAGCTTAATATCTGCAACAACTTATAAAGTTGAAAAGAGGTTTGGGATCCAAACTGTCATTGCTTACACTTCAGCGATTGGTCTAGCAATGCTGTGGACTAATAAGGCACTTTGGCCAAATAGATCCTCTTCCTGCCTCCTTCAGAAAAGGCGCCTGAAGAATGAGACCTGAGAATCTAATTAGCATGCACATTTTTGCCTCATCCTTTGAAGCAGCTTGTGGGATGAGCAGCTGCTCTGCAGCCTTCTCTGTTCCTTTGCAAAGCAGTTTGCTCTTGAGCAGGGAGTCGCTCATTAGCCAAGCCTGTCAATCATATTGAACCTGAGAGGGATCAATGAGGCATTCAGATAAGGAAGACCCTACAAATGTCAAAATTGATTGTACTTACTGCTAAATGCAGGGATTCAATGATGTATACTATGGGGAATAAAATGGATAAGATGGCAAAATGGGTGAAGGTGGTCCAAGAGTAAAAAATTTCCAGTTATAAGATAAATAAGTTCTGAGGATGTAATGTGCAGCATGGTGCTTATAGTTAGCAATACAGTATTGCGCATTTGAAAGGTGCTGAATGAGTAGATCTTAAAAGATCTCATCACAAGGAAAAAAATTGGTGACTATATGAGGTGATGGGTACTAAATTCATTGTGGTGAATGATCATCTCATAATATATATGTAGCAATCAAATCATTTACATTTTATACCAAAAACTAATGTAATGCTATGTCAACTGTATGTCAATAAAAAATAAAGATAAGAAGTTGGATGTGGCCATGGGAGGTGAAGGGAAATGTTTTACAGATCAGAGAACATCAGTGGGAGAGATTATTCAATTGTAAGCTTCTTAAAGGCACAGTACTATATTTCACTCATCTTTATCTCTTGTATAGGGCCTATTTCAGTGCTCTTCAAATTAAGAAACAAAAAAGATGAGTAACATGGTTCCTGTCTTCAAGGAACTCACTATTTGAGAGGAAGAAAACAAGTAAACAATTGCAATACAAATTACAAATGCTACACACAGGTTCCTCATCTAGAACCGTGTACACACTCCTTGCACTCTCAAGCCAATTAGCACATTCCTCCTTTTGCTTACACAAGCATCTCTAGAACTTGTGAAGTAATATGACCTTTGAAAAATATTTATGTAGTTCTCTACCATCTTTCACATGAAGAAAATGCTGATCGTTTTCAGTACCCACCTCTTACGTGCCGACAAGAGCCAGCAGAGTTCTCTCAAGTGTTCCTGGATTTATGTTTAGGTTTGACTAATTAACTGAGCAGGAGAAAGAAAGATTAGTCACTATATAGTTTTACAACTCATCAGCAACTCCAGGACTCCATTAGTAAAAGCTGGAACATTCCACAGGCACGATCTTCACAAGGATACTGAACAGATTTCATTCTGTGGCTTGTTTCAGAATGAAATCCTACCTGCCCTTCTTTGTGGATAAATGTGATCCAACACAATTTGAAAACTTTAACGCATCAGATGAGGAGGTAAGCTGTTGTTTAAGATAAACTGCCATGCCCTAGCTCAAAGCACATTTCCACAGTGCTCACAACACTCCACCTTGGTCAGAAACCAAGGAGTTTGTTTGCTGTCACCAGTAGCCATCTGTCCATCATGAGTGAACATCCTTTCCACTGTCCCAAGAAAGAAATATATATGTACCGCGTGGGGAAGCTGCAAATTCTCTAAAGCAAGTTGCGGTGGAGGAGGCAGAAATGTGAGTTTAGTCTGCAGGAACTGATGAAGTCTTCTCTGAACATCTGGTTTTTATTGAGACAGCAATTACTTCCCCAGGAAGCCAGAGAAGACACCCCAACTCACTAAAGCTTGAATGTTAAAGCTCAGTCACACAGTCATACACATTTTAGAATTGAGGTTTCTTACATCTCCATGTTAGTTTTTCTTTGATTGACAGTCCAGAAGACATCAAGGAATCCTGTCAACAAAACTGATCCCTTAATACTGTTAAGTTAAAGACAGTCTTTTATGTATGAAAAGGGGCTTGCAGACTTTGGTTATGCTTTCATTCAGCTGCTAAGATTCCTAGGGATGAAGGGTACTGTGGTCAGTTTCATCCCATGCCATTCAAGGTCCCAAGGAAAAAACATGGCATTTTCACATTTGAAAAGTGGCATATGTTTTCCTAGTAATTACATCTTATATGTTTACTATTCAAAAATGCAGGTGTGAGTTTTTGAACAGTGGCCAATGACAATGTGCCTGACTGGCAGCAGTTCCTAAGTGAGTCATGTTTCACTGTCTGTCGGTTTTTATAACTGTTTTCACTACTAATTTAGTTCTGTGATGCAGTGTGCAATTAGTTCTATTATGGAAGCAGCTGTCTTCAGTTTTACAATGACGCTTTCCCCTTTGGCTTGCACAGAGCGTGTTGTGGTTCTGCTGATGTGATGATGGGAGTTGTAAAGAGGTACCTCGATGAGCCACAGTGGGCCCGGATGTTCCACACACATAGGATTCTTGCTTACTGACTCATTGCTATTCTAATGCTGTTTCTCACAGTTCAGTTAAAAGGGGCATTGGAAAGGAAGTTGTTCCTTGAAAGACATGTTCTATGGAGACTGGCGGCCATCTCACTTGTATGCCCTCCAATCCTGTTGTTTATAAGTGATGTATTAGGTCAAAGTTGAGGTGGGGAGATACAGTGGGCAGAACAAGAGAGTTGTATCTGGTTCTCTTTCTAACTTTGAGCTGTGGTTTTGAAGAACCAAGGATAAGCGTAAATGGAACAAATGCCATTATATGAACAATAGAAGAACAGAAGAAGGGGCTTAACGTTTATAGCTAGAGGGGATGGGTTAATATTCTATGGCTTTCACTGCTCTCTGGAAAAGCATCCTATCATCTCAAGAGTTTCTGTGTTTTTAATTTGCAGTCCCAGG
Organism: Ovis canadensis; assembly: GCF_042477335.2. Lineage (NCBI taxonomy): Eukaryota > Metazoa > Chordata > Mammalia > Artiodactyla > Bovidae > Ovis > Ovis canadensis. The sequence continues at coordinate 28,346,449 of NC_091248.1, forward strand.
TCCTTTCTGTCACCCAGAATTCTCAGGAAATCCAGAGCAATGCTCATTCTGAGCTTATGTGCTCTAAGTAGGGTCCATAGTTTGAGCATTCCCTTCTAGGTCTAACTCCAAGCATAATTTTCTAGTATATCTTTAGAACCTTAAGTATCCTTTGCAAACTGGGAGTATTAACTTCACAAGAAGCCTGTTAGAAACACAGGCCCTCCAGCCTCACTTCTGACCTACCTAGTCAGAATCTGCACTTTAACAATATCCTCAGGCAATTTGTATGCACATTAAGGTTTGAGAAGCTCTGCTTTAGAACTTTATTATTTGGCTGCTACTTGTTAGTGGTTGCTAATGAGCAGGACTGAATTTTATTGAATTCAGAACACTTATGATCACCTGAAATATCTGCTTCCTATATTTGTCTCTATTTTTTATTGACCACACCTCCCTCTCTAAAACATAAGCTCTTTGAGCACAAGTACTTTCTCTGTACTTCCCCCACATATTAACATTCAACAATTATTTGTTGAGTGAAACAAATGAACAAATGACCCATTGTAGACAAAATGTGTGTGTAGTAACAGAGGCCTGGCAGATCAAATTCCATAATCCCCTGGTGTTGCCTCAGGACCTCAGCACATCATGCCTGGGGCAGGCAGATGAGAGGGAAATTGAGACAGGCAGTTCAGAGACCATACTGCTATGATAGCCCCAGAGAAAATCTTGGTTGTCTAGGATAGGATTGGTGGCTCCAACTTTCTGCCTTTGATTTTTTGAGAATGGGAGTTATCAGTCCTGCTGCAAGATGTCATGCATTCCAGCAAACCAGAACAGTCCTTTAAAATCCTACTCCACAGTGGTGGTGGTGATTTAGTCACTAAGTTGTGGCCGACTCTTGCGACCCCATAGACTGTAGTCTGCCAGGTTCCTCTATCCATGGGATTCTCCAGGCAAGAGTACTGGAGTGGGTTGCCATTTCCTTCTCCAGGGTATCTTTCCAACCCAGGGATTGAACCCAGGTCTCCTGCACTGTAGGCAGATTCTTTACCAACTGAGCTATGAGGGAACACAGGGACTGCTGGAAAAGCAGCCAATGAGGTACAAGAGCCTGAGGCTTGGTGGGCTGACCAACTCAGTGGTCGGAGACTGTTTTGGTTTCAGAACTGGAAGTTCCATGTCTCAGAAAACCCCTTAAGTCCTGGGGAAACTGGAACCACTGGTCACCCCACCTGACTGCTTGCTGAAGTGCCGTATCTACTGACAATCTCGCTAAAGGTGAAAGACTTGGAGTCTCTGACAGACATTTATGTTTTTAGGGTACTTTTGCAATCTTTCGTTGCAAGAATGTCCAACAGCAAAAACTTAACTAGAGGCAGATCTCTTAAGTCCACCCACGGGATAGCGGCTTAACTCCACTAATTTCACACAAGAATCCTTTATTTTTTCTTTTTTATAAATATGGAGAGGGACAGACTTTTTTTTTCCCCCTCACAAAAGGATGGCTCACTTAAAAGCACCATCTTAGAAATCTTAGCTTTTTTTCCCATCAGGTACTGCCCCAAAGGTGCTACTATTTGAATTATCTTAGAAGTATATGGCCCCAGGACCAGAGCAAAACCTTTCCAGAAATGCTTTCATATGGGAAAGGCACAGGGGTTGTCTTCCTAAATTAAAGTCACTTCCAGACATAATTTTTATGACTGCCATTTCTAAATAAGCTCATTTAGTTCTTTCTACCTAACAAAAAACCCCTAAAATACAGATGGTATTGTATGGGATTGGACTGTGGTGTTATAAATCCAGGACCAGATGATTTCATTGTAAAGTACCATAATTCAATTGGATTGCTTTTATATACATATAGCATTATTCAGCTAAGTAACTAAATAATATTACCTAATGATTTAATCTACAAATGGTCTGAGTGTCCCCTTTTGTCATGATGATGTTGCCATGGTGGGCAGTGGTCACCCCTCAAAAAACACAGGACTGTTCAAAGCTGGACTTTCTTGAATTCAAAAATGGGTTTTTCTCAACATCCTGTGTTTAAATATCTTAATTTAGTCCTTAAAATGTGTCCCACAATGTAGTATATAAAGTTTAAGAAATGGATAGGGAAAATCATTTAAAACAACTGTCCTGTTACAAGTGTTGTGAGAAAGTGGTTATTTTATATAATCCCAACATTCTTCTTTAAAATACCATTGTATCACAGACTTTATATAGAAAACACTGAACATAATACATGGTTCTATAATTGAGAAAGACTAAATAAAGCTATTCCCCAAACTCTTATTAAATTGTTTAACATACCTGAGTGACTTTAGAATAGCTAAGTGCTACATTACAGAGCACTTGATCACGACAAATGCAATTACCAACTGAAGTGCATTAGTATTTTCTGAACTGCACTTATTACTTTGATTGCAAAATAGTTTATGTTTCCATTCATAAAGCATAATCTTATTCTTCCTCACTCGCTCATCTGTTGGACACTTGTATACTGTTTGCTTGTGATTACAGCAATATTCTTAACTGTGATGTTGCAGTATACCGGTATGTCAGGATCAATTATGAAGTGTGTTGAAAGAAGATGGTACTAATTAGAGGAAATGGGGTCCAAGCTTACAAATTATTTACTTTATAACATAGATTAGAGTAGCTCCAGATTATCCAAGTCATTTTATCATGTGGAGCTTTCTTAAGAGAGAGAAAAGGAATGGGTTTTGAGCTAGCTCGCCATAGCTTGCTCTCTACGTTTCTGAACAGCAGCTGGGGAGTGTGACACATGGGGAGGTAGCTGAGAGAAACTGGATAGGAAAAACTGTTAAGAATGACTGGCCTACCCTGTCAAAAAGAAAGAACTGGGAAACAGAAAAGTTAGGATGTTGTATGAAAAGTCCAATTTGCTCCTGCACTGAAGTTCAGTGGAAAAAAAGGAATGTTTGCACCAATGTTCATTCAGAAATAGTTACAAATCTATCAGACACTATGTGCGCCAGTTCAGGTCCTACAAGGAGAATTCACCTTAGGAGAGGCATGGTTCAGTTCAGTTCAGTCGCTCAGTCGTGTCCAACTCTTTGCGACCCCATGGACCACAGCATGCCAGGTCTCCCTGTCCATCACCAACTCCCGGAGTTTACTCAAACTCATGTCCATTGAGTCAGTGATGCCATCCAACCATCTCATCCTTTGTCATCCCCTTCTCTTCCTGCCTTCAATCTTTCCCAACATCAGAGTCTTTCCCAATGAGTCAGTTCTTTGTATCAAATGGCCAAAATATTGGAGTTTCAGCTTCAGCATCAGTCCTTCCAGTGAGTATTCAGGACTGATCTCCTTTAGGATGGACTGGTTGGATCTCCTTGCAGTCCAAGGGACTCTCAAGAGTCTTCTCCAACACCACAGTTCAAAAGCATCAATTCTTCTGTGCTCAGCTTTCTTTATAGTCCAACTCTCACATCCATACACGGCTACTGGAAAAACAATAGCTTTGACTAGACAGACCTTTGTTGGCAAAGTAATGTCTCTGCTTTTTAATATGCTGTCTAGGTTGGTCATAACTTTTCTTCCAATGAGCAAGCGTCTTTTACTCCTGCTAATGTGTGCTTCCTTGAATTTCTTCACTTTGACATTCACAGCACTGTTATTGTTGTTGTTTTTAGTTTAAATAAATTGAAACAAAATTTTTTTAAAGGACCATTCACTAAGATGGTCTTTAGAAAAGACCCTGATGCTGGGAAAGATTGAAGGCAGGAGGAAAAGGGGATGACAGAGGAGATGATTGGATAGCATCAAGATTCAATGGACATGAGTTTGAGCAAGCTCCGGGAGATGGTGAAGGACAGGAAACCCTGATGTGCTGCAGTCCATGGGGTCACAAAGAGTCAGAAATGACTGAGCAACTGAACAACAACACCACCACCAAGGTGGAATAGACGTGCAAGAGATTTGTTGGGGGAAATGTTCCTGAAGGATAAATGGTAAGGGAGTAGGAATAGCCAGGGAGAGCCTTCAGAACAATGCTGCTATGACACATGTGAAAGGAAAGAAGTAAACATTGCATTAGGTGTACAGGTCACTGACCACACTACAGCTCTGAGAAAGTTTCAACCGACTCAGTTGGGAGCCTCCGAGTGTAGTGGGTTGAATGCTGCCTAATCCCTGCCCCAGATGGGTATGTCTTCCTGGAACCTGTATATGTGACCTTATTTAGAAGAGGAGTCTTTACAAATATAATCAAGAATATCAGGGACTTCCTTGGTGGTCCAGTGGTTAAGATTTCACCTGCCGATGCCAGGGACACGGGTTCAATCTCTGGCCTGGGAAGATTCCACATGCCACGGGGCAACTAAGCCCATGTGCCACAACTACTGAAGCCTGCATGCTCTAGAGACCATGCTTTGCAACAAGAGAAGCCACAGTAATGAGAAGCCTGAGCACGCAACTGGAGAGTAGCCCTTGCTTGCCACAACTGGGGGAAAGCCTATGCACAGCAACACTCAGGGCAACCAAAAATGAATTAATAAAAAAAAAATTTTAAGGGAATCAAGATGAGATAATTCTGGACTATCCATGTAGTCCCTAGATCACATGACAATAACAGAAAACATGGATATGCAGAGGAGAAGGTCATGTGAAAATAGATAATGTGAAAATAGATACAGATACTGGAATTATATAATCTACAAGCCAAGAAACACACACTCCCAGCAGCTACCAGAAGCTAGGAAAGATGAATGAAGTGGATTCTCTCGCAGCCTCTGGAAGGAACCAATCCTGCCAGTACACTGATTTCAGACCCTGGGCCATCAAACTGTGAGATAATATATTTCTGTTGTTTGAAGCCATCCAGTTTGCAGCCACTTGTTATGGAAGCCACAGGAAACTAGTATACTAAGTCAAAGTTGCTCATTAGAGAAGCCCTGCATCTCACAGGACCAGGACAGCACTGAGCTGTCATGTCATTAGCTAGAAGTGGCCCAGGAGAAGCATGGCCTCCCCATGAACACACAGTCAGTCCAAAGGAGTGGCGACTGGGGCTATCGTTTAACGATGAAGAAGATCTGGGTGATGCAGTTCCATGACTGCCAGGTCATGAAACAGCAAAGAAGCAAAGATTGGAGACTACTGTCCTTCCTTTCAGAAATTAAACTGGTCAAGCAGTGGATGTTGTGCACATGGAGATGCAAGTATGTGTGTGACAAAGCAGGACTGCTTTATGCATGCATTGGAGGGAATCCAGAACCCTGGGAGGGCCAGCCGAAATGAGTTGAATCAGGGAAGCCTCCCTAAATGAAGAAAGTGCTGCCCTGAGGTCAACGAACAGGAAGCAGGACAAATGGAATGAGTGCAGGCATCAAGCAGAGGGCCAGCAGTAAGGATACAGCTGCAAGGAAAGAGTCTGGCCTAGCTGTTTCTTACAAAACTACCTACAAAAAGAAGAGGTCGAAGAGGAAGAGATTTCACAACGCAGAGAGTAGATCTGAAGGAAAAGGTGAGCAGAAACATAAAGAAGCAATAAGGCCTTCTTAAATCCCATATGTATTTATTTTACTTAAAAAAAATTTCCCAGGTATCTTCAGACCTGGGAGAAGAGGGCAGCAGAGGATGAGATGGTTAAATAGCATTACTGACTCAATGAACATGAACTTGAGCAAACCTCGGGAGATAGTGGAGGACAGGGAAACCTGGTGCATTGCAGTCCACGGGGTTGCAAAGAGTCAGAGATGACTTAGCAACTGAGTGACAGAAACAGCAACAGCAACTTCCAACCTACATGGCAAGAATCTTGGAAGGTCTAGTTTGCTGGAATGAGAAAGATTTAATCAGGATCAAAAAGAAATTATTACACTTTTTAAAAAATAAACAAGGAGGATAATAATTAGAGCTGGTAACCCTCGCAACCCTATTTATTGAATAATATGGGGCAAGGTGCTTATATTCTGAAGTAGATTTTCATATGTTAGACAGAGATAATAAAATCTTTATGTCACAGTTATTGAGAGGATTAAATGAACCAGAGAATGTTAACGCAGTGTTAAGTTACTATGCTTGATGGCAACCCATGCTATCATCTAAATTTGAGTTAAATACACATCAGTTCAGTTCAGTTCAGTCACTCAGTCGTGTCCAACTCTTTGTGACCCCGTGAATTGCAGCACGCCAGGCCTCCCTGTCCATCACCAACTCCCGGAGTTCACTCAGACTCACGTCCATCGAGTCAGTGATGCCATCCAGCCATCTCATCCTCGGTTGTCCCCTTCTCCTCCTGCCCCCAATCCCTCCCAGCATCAGAGTCTTTTCCAATGAGTCAACACTTCGCATGAGGTGGCCAAAGTACTGGAGTTTCAGCCTTAGCATCATTCCCTCCAAAGAAATCCCAGGGATGATCTCCTTCAGAATGGACTGGTTGGATCTCCTTGCAGTCCAAGGGACTCTCAAGAGTCTTCTCCAACACCATAGTTCAAAAACATCAATTCTTCGGCACTCAGCCTTCTTCACAGTCCAACTCTCACATCCATACATGATCACTGGAAAAACCATAGCCTTGACTAGATGGACCTTAGTCAGCAAAGTAATGTCTCTGCTTTTGAATATGCTATCTAGGTTGGTCATAACTTTTCTTCCAAGGAGTAAGCGTCTTTTAATTTCATGGCTACAGTCACCATCTGCAGTGATTTTGGAGCCCAAAAAAATAAAGTCTGACACTGTTTCCACTGTTTCCCCATCTATTTTCCATGAAGTGATGGGACTGGATGCCGTGATCTTCGTTTTCTGAATGTTGAGCTTTAAGCCAAATTTTTCACTCTCCTCTTTCACTTTCATCAAGAGGCTTTTTAGTTCCTCTTCACTTTCTGCCATAAGGGTGGTGTCATCTGCATATCTGAGGTTATTGATATTTCTCCCGGCAATCTTGATTCCAGCTTGGGGTTCTTCCAGTCCAGTGTTTCTCATGATGTACTCTGCATGTAAGTTAAATAAGCAGGGTGACAATATACAGCCTTGACATACTCCTTTTCCTATTGGAACCAGTCTGTTGTTCCATGTCCAGTTCTAACTGTTGCTTCCTGACCTGCATATAGGTTTCTCAAGAGGCAGGTCAGGTGCTCTGGTATTCCCATCTCTTGAAGAATTTTCCACAGTTTATTGTGATCCACACAGTCAAAGGCTTTGGCATAGGTATCTGTAATACCATTACTCAAAAACAATTACTATTAACTTTTAGTATGTAAATCCTCCCATGTTTTTTCAATTGGTATGTGGAGATATATATTGATATATTTTTCCTACTTGTATGGATTACCACTTACCCATAATCCACACACAAATGAATTATTCAGAACATGTTTTTCCTTGTACATAATGTATTGTGGTGGAGAAGGGAATGGCAACCCCAGTATTCTTGCCTGGAAAAATCCCATGGACAGAGGAATCTAGCAGGCTATAGTCCATGGGGTCTCAGAGTGTCGGACATGATTGAGGGACTAACACAACAATGTATTGTGGACATTCTTTTGTGTTAGCAAATGAAGATCTAAAGCATTTTTGATCACCAAATATGGTAGAGATTGCTAGAGCTCAGCCACATCTTGCTTTTGTCTTCTTCTGGATACCCAGAAAAATACACACCCCACTTGCCTCTAAGTTGGGCAGAACCATAGTACCAGTTCTGGCCAATGAGCTCTAAGCAGAAATGAGGTGTGTCACATACAGGCTGAAGTACTGAAGAACCTTTGCATTGCCCTCCAATCCTTCCAAAGTGGCATTTCAAAGAAATCATGGAGCTATAGAATGGAGACAGACTTTTTTAAAAAGCTGTCTTTTCTCTCAATGGATTTTGTGAGAGCAAGAAAACAAACTAGGTGTAAAGCCTCCATGATCTCAGAATTTGCTTGGTATAGCAATGTTGTCTAGCTTGTCCTAACATGCAGGGTAATGTGCCATTGTGTGTGTGTGTGTGTGTGTGTGTGTGTGTGTGTGTGTGTGTGCTTGCTCAGTCTCTCAGTTGTATCCAACTCTTTGCAACCCCATGGACTGTAGCCTGCCAGGCTTCTCTGTCTGTGAGATTTTCCAGACAATAATACTGGAGTGGGTTGCCATTTCCTATTCCAGGGGATCTTCCCAAGCCAGGGATCAAACCTTGTGTCTCCTGCATTGGCAGGCAGGTTCTTTACCACCAACGCCACTATTACCCATTACTGTATGTGAACACATGTGTTGTTTCAAATTCCTCATTATTAAAAGAAATTCTACAATGAATATTTATATATAAATATTATAAATTAATCTGATTATATCCTTAGAATTATATCCTTAGAATAAACTCCTAGAAATAGAATTTCTGGGTCAAAGGTATGTACACTTTAACTTTTGATAGATACTGACTGACTGCTCCCTCACAGGGGTTGTACTCAAATTGCAAAGCCTATACATGTTTGGCAAATCTCTATGTGTTATCAACTAAATTTTAAAAATCAATGTCTTTGATTACTAATGAGGTTTTTTTTGTATTTTTAATATTTATTGGCCATTTAAATTTTTTAGTGAAGTATATGATTCTTTAATATAGCATATTTTTTCCATTTGGCTGTTTGTTTTATAGTAGTAATAGTGCTTGACATCTCAAGAATATCTAACTTCTACCTATATATTCCAAATATATTCCTTGTTTGTTGTCTGTCTGTTAATCTTACTTTTAATGTTTTACCATAAGGGTGTCTTTACTTTTTCCATAGGTAAAGTTAAGAGTTTCCTTTATGGTTTCTGATTTGGGTGTCTTGATTAGCTTTCTAAACTTTTCTATATCAGGTTTAAAAAATATTCACCTATATTTTATTCAAGCACTTATAGGATTTTCTTTTTCATAGTTATTTTATTAACCCACGTAGCAACTGTATGATAGGGCTCCTATATCATACATTAAATAATCTATCATTTTCCATTTGATTTGAAATAGCACCTTTCATATAAAAATTCCTATACATGTTTATGTATTTCTTAAGCTGTCTATTCCTGAGCCAATATATGCTATTTTATTTATTATGGACTTAGAATTTACTAAGCTTAATGTAAATCTTCTTCCCAATAACTCTTTTCTTAAAAATTAGGACTTTCTAGATATAGTTCTACTTTAATTCTTCAAGACAAATTAGAATAAATTTGTAAAGGTCCATGCAACAATCTATTTACTATGTAAATAAAATCTTCTGCAGAACAGCTCAGGTTGAAGCAATGGAGATGGCAAAAGTGGGCTAAAGTCCTATTTACTTGTCCACCAACTGGGTCCCTGCTACAACTTCTGAGGAGCAATCTGAGAAATTACCACTCTGGGATATTCTAATGCACTAAAGTACATCCTGTCCTATCAGAAAATGCCATGGGGCAACCAAAAACAAGGGAGACTCATGGTCTTGTTTTCAATACTGATGACCTTGTGTTAGCTGCTCAGTCATGTCCGATTCTTTGCAACTCCATGGATCCTCTGTCCATGGAATTATCCAGGCAAGAATACTGGAGTAGGTTGCCATTCCCTTCTCCAGGGGAATCTTCCTGACCCAGGAATCAAACATAGGTTTCCTGCATTGCAGGTAGATTCTTTTACTGTCTGAGCCACCAGGGAAGCCTCTTGGTCCCTTCACAAAACAGCAGAGGCTCCCATACCTTGGGATGCCAGTAGCCTTCTGCTGCTTCTTCCTGAAGTTTCTTTGGCTGCAGGTGCTCATCCAGCATGAGTTGATCTCCTCCACCCTTTTATCTGCTCCTCAGCTGCCCAAAATAATATCTGTATAACCCTAATATTTGAACATCTGTTCCACGTTTAAGATTTTCACTTAACGGTTGCTTTGGAACCATTTAAGTAACTATTTCCATACTCGGCTGAAGGGAATATAAAATGTGAAACATTAAAGATGTGCTATAGCTGGAAAGGTGACAAGTATGTGGAGACTCACTTCCCCTGAGTAAGAGGAGAAAGCTCTGCAATGGTCTGATTTTCTCAAGTTACTATGTCCTTGACACCGAAGGTGGAAAAGTAAGGAACTCATCTGGTACATTTGTATTATCATTATTCACTAAAAAAGGTAGAACATTTACCACTGGTTTCTTTTTACATCTGTGGCATGAAATAAGGAAGGCCCAGTCAGTCCCTACTTAGTGAACACATTCTAGACCTAGTAATGACCAAATGTAAACCCAAGTCATTAATTATGACTCCTTTCCCAGACGGTGCTAGCAGTAAAGTACACGCTTGCCAATGCTGGAGACTTAAGAGATACGGGTTCGATCTCTAGGTTGGGCAGATCCCCTGGAGGAGGTCATGACAACCCACTCCAGTATTCTCGCCTGGAGAATCCCACGGACAGAGGAGTCTAGTGGGCCATAGTCCATAGGGTCACAGAGTCGGCATGACTAAAGCAACGGAGCACACAGGCACGTGGACCACATGTAATTCCTTTAGTCAAATTAAAGTTTAGAGAAAGTTAAATAGAAAGTCATTTTCCCGTGTTGTAATGATTTAAAAATACACACAGTACAAATTAAAGATCATGCTAAGGGCTTCCCTGGTGGCTCAGTGGTAAAGAATCTACCTGCCAATATAGTAGACATGGGTTTGGTCCCTGATCCGGGAAGATTCCACCATCCAGGAAGATCCCACATGCCATGGAACAACTAAGCTGTGTGCCACAACTGTGCCCTAGAGCTGGGAACTGCAGCTACTGAGCCCATGCACCACAACTACTGATGCCCAGGGGCCCTAGAGCCTGTGCTCCACAAGAGAAGCCACCACAATGCAAAGCCTGCACACCACAACTAGAGAGTAGCCCCTGCTCATTAGAACCATAGAAAAGGCAGCACAGTAACAAAGACCCAGCACAAGCAGAAATAAATAAATAAATAAATAAAATTATTATTATTATTTTAAAAGACCACATTAATTTGTTAAAGCAAGGAAATGGAACATGTCTTACTAGAAGGTTGACTTCCTTTCACTGGAATTTTTTAGAAGTTAGAAGACCCCTCATTCATTCATTGATATTTATTAAATGTCTAATATAAAGCCCTGTTCTATGTGCTAAGGATATAGTGCCTGGTATCTATAGCAGGGGAAAAGTTCATGCTGTAGTAGAGCTAACAATTTAGTGGGACAAATTTTTTAAATTGTTAAACAAGCAATACATAAGAAAAATATCACACACTGAATGATAACAGCTATAACTAAAATTAAAATAGAGTAGTATAATAGACATTGCCTCCTTTGAACTGGATGATCATGGGAACTTTTCCGTGAACATGACTTTAAGGAAGACACCTATATGAGTATCAAAGAAAGAATCTTAGAGATGGATACAAAAATAGGAACAAAGCCATAGAATCAGGAGAATTTTGGTGAGTTTTGTAAGGTCCAGTGTGACTGAAATACAGTGAATAAGAGTGACCATAGTACACAATGAGTTTTAATAGGTACAGGCTAGATCACAGAGGGCTTTGCAAACTTGGTTAAAGGGTTTGAATTTTAGCCAACGTATGAAGGGAAACCACTGAAAAATTATAAGCAGATGAGTGAAGCGTTCTAATTTTACACTTGTAGTAGTCTGGCTGCTAAATAGAGAATTGATTAAGAGAGGCAAGACTGAAAAGATAGAGTAGTAAAGGGGGAAAATAACAATGCTGGGGAAAGGGAAAATTTGTTAGAAGGATGCTCCTGAGTAGACAAGATGTGAAATGCAAAAGGATGTCATTAGAACATACTGTTCATTCAGGACAGGAGGAAAAACAGACTAATCTAGATATACATAAATGAATAGAGAGAGTGGAAATGGAGGAGTTTAGAAGATTGCTTGGAAGAATTGTTCTGCTTGCTCCTATTTTCTCAGTGAACTAGGAAGCAAAGTCAGCCCTGAAGGTAATGATGGGTGAGGATATGCTGCAAGTATGAAAAAGGGGAGAGCATGTAAAAGGGTAATATAGCAGAATGGGATTATAAATGGTCATAGGGAATGCAATATGATTGCCAGACAGCACCAAAAAAAGGTCTTCTTAATGTTAATGGTCATAAACTTGGAAAAAGACCAGTCAATATGGTTCTGTTTTTTTTTTCTTCAAATTCAGCTATACTGTGGTACATGGAGAATACAGAAAAGTTGGAATTTACCAAGACTGACATTTGTCAAAGCCAGAGAAGTACATAGGAGTTGAGGATTTATGTAATAGGGAGTTTTAATATTAGACCATGGAATATCTGCTGTTGGTGTTGGCGAAGACTCTTGAGAGTCCCTTGGACAGCAAGGAGATCAAACCAGTCCATCCTAAAGGAAATCAGTCCTGAGTGTTCATTGGAAGGACTAATGTTGAAGCTGAAACTCCAATACTTTGGCCACCTGATGCGAAGAGCTGACTCGTTGGAAAAGACCCGACTCATTGGAAAAGACCCTGATGGTGGGAAAAATTGAGGGCAGGAGGAGAAGGGGACGACAGAGGATGAGATGGTTGGATGGCATCACTGACTCGATGGAGATGAGTTTGGGTAAACTCTGGGCATTGGTGATGGACAGGGAGGCCTGGCATGCTGCAGTCCATGGGGTCACAAAGAGTTGGACACAGTTGAGTGACTGAACTGAACTGAACTGAACTATCTGCTGTAAATGTAGGAGTAAGGAAACAGTGGAAGGGTGGGCATAAGAGACAGTGAAAAGGTTGCGTGATTGATAGCTTTTGGTTTCCAGAGGAAGAGAATACTAGCATTAGAATACTAGAAGGAGTAAGCTACAAAGATAGGTGATGGACAAAACAGAAATGCTGAAATTGAGATTATGGAGTAACTTCAGTTATTGGTAGTGAAAAGGACTAAGATATAACTATGGGAGTGGCTGACTGAGGGAGAGGAGAATAGGAGAGGAAAGTAAGGAACTGAGAGTCTAGGTACTGGAAGGATCCACTAATTGCTATTAAAATTGCCAAGAATTATGATAGGTGTAATGGGACAAGCATAAACAGTGATAATAAAATGTAGCAGAGAAAAGAAAAACAATGAAAATAAAAAGATTGTCAAGTAGGTAGAGGATGGCAATTGAGCATATACAGGGGTAGTTAGTATTCCTGATAGGGAAATGCATAATTAAAACAGAAGAATCAAGTAAAAACATAATGGAATTGGACTTTCATTTCCAGAAATATGGCAGATTAGACCTCAAGAGGGGTAGCTAAAAGGCTGGGGAACATTTTTCCAAAATACTTATAAATCAATTATTGAACTAATATAAAATAAGGAATCTATATATTCCCAAAAGAAATAAAAGCAGGAACCTTTGGAGATGAATGAATTTCAAACTTGCCTCTTCCTTGAGGAATACTGACATGCCCTGGATACTTCATCCCTCTACTTTGTCAGGTAAAAGGATGCAGGAGATGAAAGCGCAAAGCTAAGACCAGTCCTAACTGAGAGGTCAACTTGGGCTTCTTCATAAAAAATGCTCTCTTAAGGCCATACTCTCAGTGCAATGGTACATGACAAACAAAATCCCACCGCACATTAAGGGCAAGAAAATATGCCTTGAATCTGGCAGTAGGCAGAAAGGAAAAAAATAAAAACCTCTCTGGAGAATTCCTAGCCATAAATCAGCCTTTACTTGGATTTTTATTATGAATTGATACTACATGGAAGTGTCTGGTCCAAATGAAAAACATACAGATTACATGAAATCACAACAAACAAACTAATCCCCAAACCCACAAACAATGACTAAAGCTAAGAAGTTAAGTTTTAGGTGGTTATGTCAGAAACGGGTGCAAATCCTCTCTGGAGGAAGGCAATTTCAACTCTAGTTTAAGGAATTTCCATTCAAAGTTCAAAGGAAAATAAATTACTTATGGTAAAAATTACAAGACATTCAAGAAATCACTGTTCTATGGGTTTGCTAGTAGGAAAAATAAACGGAAGAAATAGATGCAGGAAGACTTTAGATGTTACTTATCACCAGACACAAAATATAAAATAACTACACTTAATATTTTCAAAAATATTTTAAGTATATTGAAAATGTGACAGGGAACATACTACCTTCTAGCATAATCAAGAAGATGAGAAAAAAAGAAGTAAACAGAACTCCTAAAAATGAAAAATACTATACCTATTTAAAAATTGAGCAAAAGTATTAAACAGCTGAGGAGAGACTCAATAATCTAGAAATCAATTTTTAAAAAATTATCAAAATACAATCAATCCAGAGATATGATGAAAAACAGATTACAAGGTATGGAGAATTTACTGTGAAAATATAGCACACGTTGAATCAGAATTTCAGAAGGCAAAAGAAGGGATTATTCGATGAGTTCTATTATTGTGGAAAAAACAGAAGTTTAGTAAATTCCAAATACTATTAATAAAATCATACCCACACCTAAAAACACAGTAGATAAAATTTAAATTATAAAAAATAGCAACAAAAACAAAAAGAATGAGACATAAAATATGAAAACAGCCTGGGAAAAAAGACAACAACATAGACATAAAAACAGCATTTAGATTGAGAGCTGACATTCTCAACAAAAATGGTAGAAGCAAAGCATAATAGAATAATATTTTAAGTAAGCAAATATCATGGAGAAGGCAACGGCAACCCACTCCAGTACTCTTGCCTGGAAAATCCCATGGACGGAGGAGCCTGGTAGGCTGCAGTCCATGGGGTCCCAAAGAGTTGGACACGACTGAGTGACTTCACTTTCACTTTTCACTTTCATACATTGGAGAAGGAAATGGCAACCCACTCCTGTGTTCTTGCCTGGAGAGTCCCACGGATGGTGGAGCCTGGTGGGCTGCTGTCTGTGGGATCGCACAGAGTCAGACATGACTGAAGCGACTTAGCAGCAGCAGCAGCAAGCATATATCAACCTAAAATTTTATACCCAACAAAACTATTTTTCAATAAGATGAATAAGAAAATTTTGCCTAGTCCCGGTACTAACATTAGACTTTGTGAAATACCTATATTAAAATACCAAGTGTAACTATTAAATATATATTTATTAAGTGTAAGAGCCAACTCATTAGAAAAGATCCTGATGCTAGGAAAGATTGAAGGTAGGAGGAGAAGGGGACGGCAGAGGATGAGATGATTGGATGGCATTACCAACTCAATGGACATGAGTTTGAGCAAGCTCTGGGAGCTGGTGAAGGACTGGGAAGCCTGGCGTCCTGCAGTCCATGGAGTTGCAAAGAATTGGACATGACTGAGTAACTGAATAATAACTATTAAATGAATAGACATAACAATGTTTAAATTTCAAAACAGTAGAAGATAAAAAGAGGAATGAGAAAAATTCAAACCTGTCAATAATCCTTTCTTTACCCTTTCCTCCATCCTTCTGGCTACAACATGAATGTGATAGCTGGATTATTAAATGACCTTGGGAATGGAGCCATGCATGGAGGAACAGGTAGAAGAGGCCAGTTCCCTGAGGACTTTATAAAACAGAGATGCAATCCAGCCTTGGATTCTCTGTCTGGATTTTAATATGGGAGAGAAAAATTTTCTATCCTTTCTATATCACTGCTGTTAGACATTTTTTAATTACTTGCTAATAAACCTAATTATAATATGGGTGTACATACATATGCTATGCTAAGTATGCTAAGTCACGTCAGTCGTGTCCGACTCTGTGACCCCATAGACAGCAGCCCACCAGGCTCCCCATCCCTGGGATTCTCCAGGCAAGAACACTGGAGTGGGTTGCCATTTCCTTCTCCAATGCATGAAAGTGAAAAGTGAAAGTGAAGTCGCTCAGTCGTGTCCGACCGTCAGCAATCCCATGGACTGCAGCCTTCCAGGCTCCTCCATCCATGGGATTTTCCAGGCAAGAGTACTGGAATGGGTTGCCATTGCCTTCTCTGTGTATATACATATATGTGTGTGCATATATATATATCAGAATAGAATGATAGGATAATATATAGATGTTGATTCTTTTTTTCATCCTTTTTCATGTTTTGTATTTTTCAAAATTTACAATAGATGCTGCACTTAAACTGTAAGCATAATATTTATTGATTTAGACATTAACATATAAACAAAAATTACTGATAGTTTCACTACTTAATTATTTTGAATTTTGACATATATTTCTACAAAGAAATACAAATTAAACAAAACAAACACTAGCCCTCTCTCCCCTACAAATTCAGTTAGAAAATTTAGGAATCCTGATCAGCATAGGAGGTTTAACTTGGTGGTCTTTAGGGTTTTAGTCAAACCTATTATCTGAGGATACCATACTTAAAAAAAACTTTTCTACTAAAAGATAAACTTGATTTTTAAGAATGTCATTTCAAACATGAAAAGTACCCACAGTGGGCTAATGGTTTTGGCTTTTGGTTGGGAAAGTGAATTTACAAGTAAAGAGTTAGGTACTTTGTGCTCTAAAACTTTGTAACCTTTACTTGTGGGTTGAAGGATTGGAAGGCATTTGCCCTATAAATCGTAATAGCCCCAAGTAAGCCATTATAGTCTAAAGGTCAATGCTCTGTGAAACACAATTTTAGTAAGTGGAGTTTGTGATTAAAAAGAGAAGAAAGAAAAGAAATAAATTCTCCCAGTTCAATCCATACAGGGTGCTCTATAATGTTCCAAAAATAAATTCCTTCAGAGTCCCTTAGCTCATTTAACTAGGACACCATGATGTGTTTTTATTCTCAATCTAGGTTTTGCAATTTAATAATCTAAATTTTAAGTAATGATTACACACACACATTCACAAATACACACACACATACAACACTAACTTTGTCATTGAAGACTTTAAAAACCCCAGAGTTTTAGATATGTTTCTTAAAAACGAAGATGTCACAAGTTGTTTCATATCTCTATTAAGTAAAAATATCGAAGAAAATAGTGAAAGGAGAGTAAGAACATCAGCCTCCTAAGCAATGTTCATATGGTTCTTCCTTAAGAGATGGTCCATATACACAGTATCCTTGTCACGTTGGATAAGTTGACAAAAAGTTTAGAAATAATAATGCAAATTAATGTCACAATGGACCTGTGTGGTTTAGCCAAAGTCATGTTGCCTTGGGCTTGAATGAAACATCTGCTGTTTACTAACTGTATGACAATAATTAATGTACTTATTTTCTCTGGCTTCAATTTATATTTTGAGGTAATTATATTACAAATGCTAAAGGATCCTCTCTAGACAGGAAACACAAAAGGGGTGTATAAACTCAAATCCAAAACAATAAAGTAAATGGCAATGGGATCATACTTATCAATAATTACCTTAAACGTAAATGGGTTGAATGCCCCAACCAAAAGACAAAGACTGGCTGAATGGATACAAAAACAAGACCCCTATATATGTTGTCTACAAGAGACCCATCTCAAAACAAGGGACACATATAGACTGAAAGTGAAGGGCTGGAAAAAGATATTCCATGCAAATAGAGACCAAAAGAAGCAGGAGTAGCTATACTTATATCACATAAAATAGACTTTAAAACAAAGGCTGTGAAAAGAGACAAAGAAGGACACTATATAATGATCAAAGGATCAATCCAAGAAGAAGATATAACAATTATAAATATATATGCACCCAACATAGGAGCACCGCAATATGTAAGACAAGTGCTAACAAGTATGAAAGGGGAAATTAACAATAACACAATAATAGTGGGAGACTTTAATACCCTACTCACACCTATGGATAGATTAACTAAACAGAAAATTAACAAAGAAACACAAACTTTAAATGATACAATAGACCAGTTAGACCTAATTGATATCTATAGGACATTTCACCCCAAAACAATGAATTTCACCTTTTTCTCAAGTGCACACGAAACTTCTCCAGGATAGATCACATCCTGGGCCATAAATCTAGCCTTGGAAATTCAAAAAAATTGAAATTATTCCAAATATCTTTTCTGACCACAATGCAGTAAGATTAATTAAAAATTCCAGCATATGGAGGCCGAACAGCACACTGCTGAATAACCAACAAATCACAGAAGAAATCAAAAAAGAAATCAAAATATGCATAGAAATGAACGAAAATGAAAACACAACAACCCAAAACCTGTGGGACACTGTAAAAGCAGTGCTAAGGGGAAGGTTCATAGCAATACAGGCATAACTCAAGAAACAAGAAAAAAGTCAAATAAATAACCTAACTCTACACCTAAAGCAACTAGAAAAGGAAGAAATGAAGAATCCCAAGGTTAGTGGAAGGAAAGAAATCTTTAAAATTAGGGCAGAAATAAATGCGAAAGAAACTAAAGACACCACAGCAAAAATGAACAAAGCCAAAAGCTGGTTCTTTGAAAGGATAAATAAAATTGACAAACCATTAGCCAGACTTATCAAGAACAAAGGGAGAAAAATCAAATCAATAAAATTAGAAATGGGAATGGAGAGATCACAACAGACAACACAGAAATACAAAGGATCATAAGAGACTACTATCAGCAATTATATGCTAATAAAATGGACAACTTGGAAGAAATGGACAAATTCTTAGAAAAGTACAACTTTCCAAAACTGAACAAGGAAGAAACAGAAAATCTTAACAGACCCATCACAAGCATAGAAATTGAAACAGTAATCAGAAATCTTGCAGCAAAGAAAAGTCCAGGTCCAGATGGCTTCACAGCTGAATTCTACCAAAAATTTCGAGAAGAGCTAACACCTATCCTACTCAAACTCTTCCAGAAAATTGCAGAGGAATGTAAACTCCCAAACTCATTTTATGAGGCCACCATCATCCTAATACCAAAGCCTGACAAAGATGCCACAAGAAAAAACTACAGGCTAATATCACTGATGAACATAGATGCAAAAATCCTTAACAAAATTCTAGCAATCAGAATCCAACAACACATTAAAAAGATCATACATCATGACCAAGTGGGCTTTATCCCTGGGATGCAAGGATTCTTCAATATCCGCAAATCAATCAATGTAATACACCACATTAACAAATTGAAAAATAAAAGCCATATGATTATCTCAGTAGATGCAGAGAAAGCCTTTGACAAAATTCAACATCCATTTATGATAAAAACTCTCCAGAAAGCAGGAATACAAGGAAAATACCTCAACATAATAAAAGCTATATATGACAAATCCACAGCGAACATTATCTTCAATGGTGAAAAATTGAAAGCATTTCCCCTAAAGTTAGGAACAAGACAAGGGTGCCCACTTTCACCACTACTATTCAACATAGTTTTGGAAGTTTTGGCCACAGCAATCAGAGCAGAAAAAGAAATAAAAGGAATCCAAATTGGAAAAGAAGAAGTAAAACTCTCACTGTTTGCAGATGACATGATCCTCTACATAGAAAACCCTAAAGACTCCACCAGAAAATTACTAGAGCTAATCAATAAATACAGTAAAGTTACAGGATATAAAATCAACACACAGAAATCCCTTGCATTCCTATACACTAATAATGAGAAAATTGAAAGAGAAATTAAGGAAACAATTCCATTCACCATTGCAATGAAAAGAATAAAATACTTAGGAATATATCTACCCAAAGCAACAAAAGACCTATATATAGAAAACTATAAAATGCTGGTGAAAGAAATCAAAGAGGGCACTAATAGATTGAGAAATATACCGTGTTTATGCAACGAGATCCAACCAGTCCATTCTGAAAGAGATCAACCCTGGGATTTCTTTGGAAGGAATGATGCTGGAGCTGAAACTCCAGTACTTTGGCCACCTCATGCGAAGAGCTGACTCATTGGAAAAGATTCTGATGCTGGGAGGGACTGGGGGCAGGAGGAGAAGGGGAAGATGGAGGATGAGATGGCTGGATGGCATCACGGATTTGATGGACGTGAATGAGTGAACTCCGGGAGATGGTGATGGACAGGGAGGCCTGACATGCGATTCATGGGGTTGCAAGGAGTTGAACACGACTGAGCGACTGAACTGAACTGAACTGATGGATTAGAAGAATCAATATAGTGAAAATGAGTATACTACCCAAAGCAAACTATAGATTCAATGCAATCCCTATCAAGCTACCAACAGTATTTTTCACAGAGCTAGAACAAATAATTTCACAATTTGTATGGAAATACAAAAACCTTGAATGGCCAAAGCAATCTTGAGAAAGAAGAATGGAACTGGAGGAATCAACCTGCCTGACTTCAGGCTCTACTACAAAGCCACAGTCATCAAGACAGTATGGTACTGGTACAAAGACAGAAATATAGATCAATGGACCAAAATAGAAAGCCAAGAGAGAAATCCAAGCACCTATGGACACCTTATCTTTGACAAAGGAGGCAAGAATATATAATGGAGAAAAGACAATCTCTAACAAGTGGTGCTGGGAAAACTGGTCAACCACTTGTAAAAGAATGAAACTAGAACATATCCTAACACCATACACAAAAATAAACTCAAAATGGATTAAAGATCTAAACATAAGACCAGAAACTATAAAACTAGAGGAGAACATAGGCAAAACAGTCTCTGACATAAATCGCAGCAGGATCCTCTATGATCCACCTCCCAGAATTTTGGAAATAAAAGCAAAAATAAACAAATGGGATCTAATTAAAATTAAAAGCTTCTGCACAACAAAGGAAAATATAAGCAAGGTGAAAACACAGCCTTCAGAATAGGAAAAAATAATAGCAAATGAAGCAACATATGAAGAATTAATCTCAAAAATATACAAGCAGCTCACACAGCTCAATTCCAGAAAAATAAACAACCCAATCAAAAAATGGGCCAAAGAATTAAACAGACATTTCTCCAAAGAAGACATACAGATGGCTAACAAACACATGAAAAGATGCTCAACATCACTCATTATCAGAGAAATGCAAATCAAAACCACAATGAGGTACCATTTCACGCCATTCAGAATGGCTGCTATCCAAAAGTCTACAAGAAATAAATACTGGAGAGGGTGTGGAGAAAAGGGAACCCTCTTACACTGTTGGTGGGAATGCAAACTAGTACAGCCACTGTGGAGAACAGTGTGGAAATTCCTTAAAAAACTGGAAATAGAACTGCCTTATGACCCAGCAATCCCACTGCTGGGCATACATTGAGGAAACCAGAATTGAAAGAGACACGTGTACCGCAATGTTCTTCTCAGCACTGTTTATAATAGCCAGGACATGGAAGGAACCTAGATGTCCATCAGCAGGTGAATGGATAAGAAAGCTGTGGTACATATACACAATGGAGTATTACTCAGCCATTAAAAAGAATACATTTGAATCAGTTCTAATGAGGCGGATGAAACTCGAGCCTCTTATACAGAGTGAAGTAAGCCAGAAAGAAAAACACCAATACAGTATACTAACGCATATATATGGAATTTAGAAAAATGCTGTCTTGTATGCAAGACAGCAAAAGAGATACAGATGTATAGAACAGTCTTTTGGACTCCGTGGGAGAAGGCAAGGGTGGGATGATTTGGGAGAATGGCATTGAAACATGTATAATATCATATGTGAAATGAATTGCCAGTCCAGGTTCGATGCATGATACAGGATGCTCGGAGCTGGTGCACTGGGATGACCCAGAGGAATGGCATGGGGAGGGAGGTGGAAGGGGGATTCAGGATGGGGAACACGTGTACATCCGTGGCAGATTCATGTTGATGTATGGCAAAACCAATACAATATTGTAAAGTAATTAGCCTCCAATTTATATTAAAAATAAAATAAAAGTAATACACACATGGTAAAAAATTTAAACATACAATATAGTGTGCTACAATAAAAGTATGTGTTCATCTCACTTTGGCCCCTGGTTGCCCTCCATAGAGGCAAATTCTCTTGATATCTTGAGATGATTCACTCCAAAGAATTCGTATATGCATACAAGCATACATGCATACATATGTTAGTATAACTCAATCTGATAGGTATAAAATGATATATTATTATTATTTTAATAAACATTTCTTTAATGATAAGACTGAACATATCTTAATTCAATTAAAACTGTTTGAATTTACTTTTCTATTAACTTGCTACTAATGTTCTCTCCTCATTTTCCTCTTGGTTTTAACAGTTTTTTTCTAATTGACTCCTAAGAACACAATATATTTTAAAACAGAGCCATTTATTATATATAGTATGCTACAAATATTCTTCCCAGCTTGTCATCGATTTTATTTTTAAGATTCTAAGGCAGGAAAGAATTGATGCTTTTAAACTGTGGTCTTGGAGAAGACTCTTGAGAGTCCCTTGGACTGCAAGGAGATGCAACCAGTCCATTCTAAAGATCAGTCCTGGGTGTTCTTTGGAAGGAATGATGCTAAAGCTGAAACTCCAATACTTTGGCCAGCTCATGTGAAGACTTGACTCATCAGAAAAGACTCTGATGCTGGGAGGGATTGGGGGCAGGAGGAGAAGGAGACAACAGAGGATGAGATGGCTGGATGGCATCACTGACTCGATGGACATGAGTTTGAGTGAACTCCGGGAGATGGTGATGGACAGGGAGGCCTGATGTGCTGCGATTAATGGGGTTGCAAAGAGTTGGACATGACTGAATGACTGAACTGAACTGAACTGAAGGCGGGAATGTTTAATTTTTATGTAGACATATTCATCATCTTTTATGACTCCATTTTGTGTCATATTTTAAAATGCTCATCTCATTCCAAGGTTAATTTTTAAATTCTCATATAATTTCCTTTACTAACTTTAGAGTTCCCTTTTGTGAAGCTAAATCTCTGATCCTACTGGATTTCATTTTGGTATAAGCCTGGGGTAGGAATAAATTTATTAATTTCTGGAAGGCCAGGCAATTGTCATCATTAGTTATTGAATAAATCATTTTTTGCAGGGGGTTGGGGGGAATAAAATCGAAATGTTTCTTTTACAATAAGCCACATTACAAGGAGGCTTTTGATATATATCTCAGTTCTTCATACTTTTCTTTCCACTAGTTGATCATTACTCTTAGTTCTTCTAATAGTTTTCTTTACATCTTTAAATGATATTCTGAATTCTGTTTCAGGTAATGTGGCAAATAAGCTATTATGAAAGACAGTACAAAAAAACTGTCTCTAGTACAGAACAATTAGAAATGTTGGATGCAATCTTTAGCCCTTAAGTGAATAACTAAACTGGCAAGAAACTGTGCCCCAACCATAGGAAAATTTATTGCTAGAGAGTATACATCGTACTATCATTGGAAGCAACTGCAAGAGCATCCAGTATTTGCTGATGGCCTGGAGCTTAATGGGTTACTTCAGGTTAGGGGATTGAAAGCTAAGGAATAAGTTCTGGTGGAGAGACTCCTACATGAACCCAGGACCTCCCGAAGTGACCTTTTTGATGAAAGGGTAAAGATATTATTTTATTACATTATAATTGATTAATTAGTGATGTGTTTAATTAACTGAGACACAAAACAACCAGCAGAGGGAAAGAAATGTTTTGCTATCTTAGACTTTGTTCTGGATAAAGGGGTTTGGGAAACTTCTACCCTAAGAATTTAAAACCATAAGCAAGTCTTTACAAGGGTTTGGGAATGGATTTCAAAGAATTCAGTGACCTGAAAAACCCAGAGAGCTAAGAATTTAATTTGAACTAGTCCTGGCTAGGCAATGCCCCTAGGTGACTGTCAGAAACAAAAATAAATCATACATAAAGGAAAACACTTTAAACTTGAGCCTCAAAATATTCCTATGGCCAAAATTCCAAAGAAAATAGGTTAATGAAAAATATATTAAGTGAGGAAATAAACCACCATGAGCAAAAGTCAATAGAAAGTTTAAAAAAAACACCCACTAAATATTAAACTCACTAAGACCACTGGACTTTGAAATTTTTACATACAGAGTATAAAATAGGTATGTTTGAAATCCTTAAAGAAATACAAGACTCAAGTATAACTAAGAAACAAAAGACTATGAAAAATGACGAGGTAAGATTTTAAAAAAATGTACGAAAGAGCTTTTGGAAATCAAATTAGAAACTCAGTGGACTAAACAGATTGGATTCTAACAGCTGATTGAAAATAGTGAAGATAAAATCAGTGAATATGGAAGGCAGAGTAAGGAGGTCTAACAAACATCTAATCAGGCTTCTTGAGGAAAATAATAGAATTAGGGAAAGACAACATTCAAAGTGACATTGGCAATTGGGAGATTGGGATTGACATGTATAAACTAATATATATAAAGTAGATAACTAATAAGAACCTACTCTATAGCACAGAGAACCCTATTCAATATTCTCTTATGGCCTATATGGGAAAAGAATCTAAGAAAAAAGAGTGGATAAATGTATATATATATAACTGATTTACTTTGCTGTAACCTAAAACTAATACAACATTGTAAATCAACTATACCCCAATAAAAAATTTCTTTTCTTAGTAACATTGGCTGAGAATTTTACAGAATGACGAAAACACAAACTCTCTGATTCACAGTCCCAATGAAACTCAAATCCCAAAGAAGCCAGAGGGAAAAAGAAGACACCTAAATACACAATGAAAGTTACAGTTTGCCAAAGACAAAGAGAAGTTCTTGAAAGAAGCTAGAGAGTAAAATACAAACAAAACCCAGATAACTTAAGCAGAATGATAATTTAGTTGAGACCATCAGAAGATGGGGATATCTTCAAACTGCTAAGAGTTTTCAATCGTCAACCTAGAGTCACACAGTGAAACATCTTCCAATGTGAAATTAGCACATCTTACAAACTTAAAGATGTCTCTTCTAAAGAAATTTCTAAAACCTTTGAGACACACACACACAAATGATTCCAAAATGAAGGGCTGAGATGCAAATACTAAGGAGAGACATTTGTAAACATTGTAGACAAATCTGTATTGAGAACAACCACGTATTGGTTGTGATGTAAAAAATGGAATTTTTTTCATCAACCTCTTGGCTGATGTGGTTAGTGACTACAGGTGCCCACCCATTTATTCTAAAGTACTTGTTTTATGGATAAAATTATTGGTTATAATAGTGTTCTTCAGTCTGGAGATCAATTTGTTGAACTATGAATGTCATAAAGTGAAAGTGAAAGTGAAGTTGCTCAGTCGTGTCCGACTCTTTGCAACCCCATGGACTGTAGCCCACCAGGCATCTCCATCCTGGGGTGCCATTTCCTTCTCCAGGAGATCTTCCTGACCCAGGGATTGAACCTGGGTCTCCCGCATTGTAGGCAGACGCTTTACTGTCTGAGCCACCAGGGAAGTCCCATGAATGTCATGGGTATGCCTTTTAACAAGCTAGGAGCCGCAGTCATACAAAACTGTGAGAATTGGTCTCAAATTTTGACATATCTGTATTAATATTAAAGGCCAGAGGAGAACATGGCAAAGAATATAGGATAAAATCAGTTATATTATCAGTGAACTTTTACTTCCTCAACTACTAGGATGAAATTCTAAGCTTCCCTCATTTTTTTGAAAATAAGAAAAGTCATTATAATGCCATCATTAGATCATTTCTAGCCCAGTGGTGTCAGTCACTGCTACCTGTTGAAATATAGTTATGCCTTTCAGCTGTGGCTTAGTAATGATATTAAGTCTGAATTTTCTTGCAAAAGCAATTTATTCATGTCACCACTTACTGCTGTAAGCTTGTTTATGGCCTTTTAAAATGGGATCTGTTTCACCATTTGGTTCTTTCTTCAGCACTTTTTGCTTTCTGTGAAACACATACATTTCCCCAATGCAATCACAAATGATGACAAAGGAGAACTGAATTAGAATGTAGTTACTTCAGTGATAACTTCCCAAAGTATTTACATATGATGACCAGATTTAGAAAGAGGAAAGGGGAAGAACATTGCAACCATAAAAGAAATGTTCAGAATCCTATGAAAACCCTGAACTGTGATATCAAAACCCTCAAAAATTACTACTTTTTTGCTATTGTCTACTTCTAGTTGTGAAAGTTGAAATAAAATTACAAAAGTTAACACATAGTAATGTGAACTGTTTTTATTTTGCCTCTTAAAAAGGAAAAACTGGATAAAATAAAATCTCAAGTTCCCTATCTTGATTGTGGAGGTGAGTGTGATAAAATGATGCAGAACTATACACATCCTTTATACCAATTTCAGTTTCCTGTTTTTGATATCACAGTACTGTTACCTAAAATGTAACCAGTGGGGGAAATTGGTGACAGGTATACACAATTTCTCTGTATCATCCCAGAAACATCCTGTGTATCCATAATTATTATTTCTGTAAGATCTTACACAAAAATGTGAATGAACTTTTTGGCCAATCCAAATATTTCTAAATAAAAGGCTTTAAAAAAAAAATCTATTTCCTCACCTCTCCATTTTAAAAAGGATGAAGGCAGGGGTTTATCTGTATCCCTGGGTAAAATGCAATGCAGGCCTTGGCCTTCTGATCCCCATTCTGAGGGTTCACCACCTCTCCCAGTGGTTTCATCTTTCTTTCAAAATGCCAACTGCCAGTGTGAGAAGGATTCTTCCAACCTGAGTTCACAGGTACACAAATCCAAGAGCCCATACATGTCTCAGCAAAGATTATGAACAGAGCAATGTAAGGGGCGAAGAAACCCTACTTATCTCATTTGTATTAGATAATATAAATTATCTAATTTAGTTAGTTCATCTTTGCCACAGTTAAAAAGCCTGCAGCTGCCTATCAAATCATTTACCCTTTGTGCATATAATCTCACTAAATCCTCTCCATTCACCACGGGACTGCTAAGGTCATATTTCATTTGGCCAAAGCCCAGGTACCATGTTGCTTGGCTAGAGATTCATAATTCATTTAAGCTCTAATCTCCAAAAAAATTTGAGTAGATCTCTGGGTTGGGAAGATTGCCTGGAGAAGGGGAAAGGCTACCCACTCCAGTATTTTGGCCTGGAGAATTCCATGGACTGTATAGTCCATGGGGTCGCAAAGAGTCAGACACCACTGAGCGACTTTCACTTCCACAGCCAGATAAAAATTGTGCTCAGAGAACTCACAAAGGAGGAGATGCAAGCACAGGATTTATAATACTAAGATTTTTTTGTTTCCTGAAGGAAATAATGCCATTTGCAGCGACATGAATGGAGCCAGAGATTATCACAGTTAGTGTTAAATCATATGTGGAATGATATGTGGAATCAAAAAAAAGTGATACAAATGAACTTATTTACAAAACAGAAACAAACTCACAGACATAGAAAACAAAAATACGGTTACCAAAGGGGAAAGGAGTTGAGGGAGGGATAAATTAGGAGTTTGGGATTAACAGATATATACCACTATATATAAAATAGATAAAAAACAAAGTCCTACTGTATAGCCCACTTAATGTATATTCAATATCATGTAATAACCCATAGTGGAAAAGAATCTGAAAAAGAATCTGAATCACTATGCTGTCCACCTGAAAGTAACACAATATTATAAATCAACTACACTTCAAAAAATTACATTTTTTGTTTACCATTTGCTGAGCATTACACTATATAATTTATGAGGAATATCTCATCTGATTCCCTGAACAAGCTATGAAATACATCCTGTTATCATTGTTAGTTCTTTCCTCTTTGACAGAGAAGGAAATTGAGGCTTAAAGAAGTCAAGGACCCTGCTGAAGGAAGTAGAAGACCTAGGATTTGAACCCAGGGATTCTCAATTTATGGGCTTCCTTGGTATCTCAGATGGTAAAGACTCTGTCTGTAATGCAGGAGAGCTGGGTTTGATCCCTGGGTTGGGAAGATCCCCTAGAGAAGGGAATGGCTACCCACACCAGTATTCTTGCCTGGAGAATGCCATGGACACTAGGGTCCCAAAGAGTCGGACATAACTAAGCGACTAAGCACACACACACACAGACACACACTCTCAATTCGACATCATGGATGTGATAAAGTAAAGCCTTCAGATATCATCAAGGTATAAACAGTATCCAGATCTAAGTTCCCAAATAACCAATAACTGCAGAATACTAGAGTTCATTGGGCTTCCCAGGTGGTGCTAGGGGTAAAGAATCCTCCTGCCAATGCAGGAGACATGAGAACGCAGGTTCAATCCCTGGGTTGAGAAGATCCCCTGGAGGAGGGCACGGCAATGCACTCCAGTATTCTTGCCTGGAGAACTCCATGGACAGAGTAACCTGGAGGGCTGCAGTTCATAGGGTCGCGCAGAGTTGGAGGCAGTTGAAACAACTTAGCACTCATTGCACACACTAGAGTTCATTGCTTCATCCACTCATAGGATAGAAGATGTTACTAGAGGGCCTGAAAAAATAATCCTATACGTATATAAGTTGCATTAATACTACAAATTAATACTAATATTGTTTATTAATATTTATCAATATTTAACATGTATTCAGTTCAGTTCAATCACTCAATCATGTCCAACTCTGCGACCCCTTGAATCACAGCACACCAGGCCTCTCTGTCCATCACCAACTCCTGGAGTTCAATCAAACTCATGTCCATCAAGTTGGTGATGCCATCCAGCCATCTCATCCTCTGTCGTCCCCTTCTCCTCCTGCCCCCAAACTCTCCCAGCATCAGGGTCTTTTCCAATGAGTCAACTCTTCGCATGAGGTGGCCAAAGTACTGGAGTTCAGCTTCAGCATCAGTCCTTCCAATGAACACCCAGGACTGATCTTCATTAGGATGGACTGGTGGGATCTCCTTGCAACATGTATATATCGTTATAAAATTTAAGTTTTTAGACACAGGACCTCTCAGAAATCGTAGTATTCAGTTATGTGCTGTATATCTTCAAGATAGGAATATATACATTTCCCAAGCAAATTCAGTCATGGAAAATTCCCCACCCCCTTTCATGGCACATCTTTTATACTTTTGGACACTAATTTCCATAGAATTTTGCTGGAGAAATAACACCTTCCCTCTATTCTGAATTATGCTTTTGTTATTTTCTCCCAGAGAAGTCTTCATTTTGTGCCCTCACTGCTTCTGATCCATTTCTATCCTTGTATTCCACTGTCTTCTTTGAGCTTTTATTTCTTTGTATTTCTTATTCCTTTTTTCTCCCTTTTTGGGAATCTCTCTCGGAGTCACAGCTTTATCAAGAATGGGCTTGAATCCTCAGCCTCAACAAGCACTGAGTGTAGTACACCTTGTTTCTGGTTGGTCCAGAGAGCAGACCTGTTCTCATACTGCAACTGGGACTCTTTCTGGCTCTTTTTTTCTATTGCTTTAAACCAAGACCTTCTTTTTCCCCAGAAAAATGACATTATGAACTCTTCTAAAGCAACTGATGTTTTTTAACTGGTGTTGATAAAACAAGAGAGCTGGATAGCATATGGTAAATTAACAGATCCTTTACGTATGTTAGATTATGGATGTGAGAGTTGGACAATAAAGAAGGTTAAACACTGAAGAATTGATGCTTTTGAACTGTGGTGTTGGAGAAGACTCTTGAGAGTCCCTTGGACTGGAAGGAGATCCAGCCAGTCCATCCTAAAGGAGATCGGTCCTGGGTATTCATTGGAAGGACTGATGCTGAAGCTGAAGCTCCAATATTTTGGCCTCCTGATGCAAAGAGCTGACTCATTTGAAAAGACCCTGATGCTGGGAAAGATTGAAGGCAGGGGGAGAAGAGGATGACAGAGGACAAGACAGCTGAATGGCATCACTGACTCAATGGACAGGGGTTTGAGAAAGCTCCAGGAGATGGTGACGGACAGGGAAGCCTTGTATGCTGCAGTCCATGGAGACACGACTGACTCAACAACAATACATATTTACTTATATTAGAATCTTGCATGATAAATTTGACATTTTCCTACACTGAGGAGACAATAAACATGTAACATTAAACATCTTTGGAAGCTAGATAAAAAAGTTAGAGGAAACTTTTATACCAGTATATCTAGTACCTATATTTTGTCATGTGAACTAAAAACTTCACCCCTTAAAGCACCAAAAAGAAACACTTGTAATTGGCTTCCATTTAATCAAGTCAATTAAAAAGAGTCATTTCATTTGGTGAAATTGAGATTATAATAATAAGATTAGACTAAACAAGATAGGTATATTATTTGTTAATAAAAGCCCATTTCCTTATAATAATAGAAATACCAAGCTTTCTCGTTCCATTTTGAACTCTATTATTTTAGGAGTAAGGAAGAAAAGTGGGAATTATTAAGTACTGAGGGGAAAGATAACATTAAGAAAAATAAAATTAATTTTAAGATTTGACATATTTCAATTCAGACACAGGGTGGATAGTAGCATACATTAGAAACCTTGAAATATGTGAAATTCTAATATTAATGAAAATAATTTGTAGCACATTCCTTAACTTTATTAGTGAATATTTTTATTTGGCTTATAATATTTAATTTGTGAGGAAAGAAACCATAAGGAATTCATGAAACTCACATTCAATTGATTTTGTGACCATTTTGCTAAAATTATGAGCCATCAAAAATAAAAATAAAAAAATTAAAAATTAAAATAAAGTACAAAAAATTAGAACATTCCACTACTATAATTAGGATTTTGAAAAGAAAATTGTCTTTATTACATTTTTCTTGGAATCTGAAAGATACCTGAAGTATTCGTTTCCTAATATTTTGCTTATGACAGTTAATTTAAAGCAGAGTTCCTTCTTCCTTGAAATAAGCTAATTTTATTCAGACTTCTATTCCTCCATTTGCTATTCTTGTAAGGCTTGGAAAGTGTTTCAGAGGGTCATGAAGAAAAATAACAAATGCTAATTAAGGCAGAAAATGGAATTTCATAAACAGAGAGAAATTTTATATTTTACTAGAATGTGAAAAAAGTCATGAAGACCCACTCAGGTTAATATTTCTTGTCAATAGTATTCTTACCTATTATTTAAATCGATCTTCTCATGTTTTGCCAATACCAAACTTGAACTATAATTCATTCCTTTGCTTCCCAATAAAATGTGATTCATAGAAAACATATATATATATAAATCATTTTGGTTTTACTCAACTGTTGGTTGCCAGATAAAATACAGGACACCTGGCTAAGTTTGAGTTTCAGATAAACAAGTAATTTTCAAAGTATCATTAAATCCCAAATATTGCGTGGGACATACATTAAAAAATGATTATTTATCTGAAATTCAGATTCAACTAGGGATGTTGAATTCTAATTTGCTAACTTTGGTTCTACTTTTATTTCCACAGGTCATAGAAAACTCCATAAACTAGCACTCTTTTTTTGTTACATTAAAGTCCAGATACAGGAAACTAGTTTCATACACAGTATATGTGGAAGGGGTCCAAAGTAGCAGGAATTTTTAGCTGTTTCTAACTGGGTCATGAATGATAGTAAAATTCTAGACAACAAAATGACATTGCTTCAAACAATCAGGATTCAATAATTAATAAAAGTCTGGTACTTCATTCTAATTTAAATTAGAGTGCTTGAGAAAACTAGCACATAATTTGTCAAGATCTAAGGCAATTACTTACAAAGAGGAACAGGTGTAATTGAGCATGCAATCTTGTCATCTTGTCATTCCAAGAGCAGGTAGATTCTGCCATTGAGGAAGTGTGAGATGCCAGAAGCATTTGTTGAAACCCTGTTTGTGGATGCCCTGGGGAAGGAGGAGATTGTCAGAGGGAGGGTCCAGATTGCAAACACAGGAATGTGCCCTCCAAAGTCAATTAATATTAGAAATTACCCTGGCCAGAGCTGAAGAGTAAGACTTTACTTGATGAAACTATCCAAACTAAATGAATATCAGAACCAGCAGTTAAAAGAAGACACATTACTTGTTTAGAGAAGTGATCAAGATTTTTAAAAATAGAATAGCAATTTATCTGTAACTACTTGTCGGGGGTTCTTGTTAAATCTACCATTTCCCCATTTGTTTTTCATGAGGGTTTTTTATATCATAATTTTCTTTTTAACTATATAAGATTTACAAAATTAAGCTCTCTGATAGGACTGCAGCATTTATTTTGCTTGATTCCCTTTCTGATCATTTAACATGAACAGCAAACATCTTTACCACCACCTAAAAAGAATACTTATACTTCATGATAAAAGACTTTCAATTAACTGAAGTTTAAAATAAAGAACTGTCAACTGCCAGAACAGTGAACTCTGAACCTCAAACTGAAGATCAAGTTAGCACATCAGCCTCCATCTAACAGAATTCAAAATGCTTTCCCAGAGTTAATATATGCATTATATATTTTCAAGGAGACTCAAATGACAGATTCTACAAAGGTTGCCTTAACCAGAGTACTGAAAAAGTTATTCAGCAAGAATATAGCTCAGAACGTGCACCCATACAAAACTGATAAGATTTCACGGGGTGTTATTTCATTGATTTCACCTCAAAATGCTGATGCTGGGGTCAGTTTTGCTCAACATCTTCCTCACCCCAAATAAACAATTTACAGCTTTCTTGGGCCTTCTCCTTTCCCCTTTAAATGCCATTTTAATTCAAATCCTTCCTTCACTGAGACAGCCTGAAACGACCCTCCAGGCCATGGTGACGATTTTTCTCCTTTCAATACAACAGGCATTTGCTAAGTTTCAGGGAAGCACCTGTATTAATTGTATTTCCTGCTCATGTGCTGCTTTTGTTTGCAATAAAAGAATTCATCTCAGGTGAGTTAACCTTGCTTTTTAGAAAGGGCACCTGTAGTTATCTTGGTGTGGATTGTAAATCAAAACATGTTGAGCCTTTAAAGAGGGAAATAAAGAGGTGCTGATGAGAGGGTATGCCGTAGGATTAGGCGACTTTCTCACCACTTGTATTATCAGGACAGAGAACAACTGAGTCACATTAAATTACAGGGGGGAGAAAGAGTCCCAGAAATTCCACAGCTGGGAGGTTGACTGGCATCTTGGGTAAGCCTGGGAAGAGGAGGGGTCTTCTAGGTCTGAAAACCCTCCTTAGCCTCAGGCTTCTATAATTGACCAAGATTTTTCAGCTTGTGATTTGATCCAGCTATACCCTGTTAGAGGCACTTGCCCCCAACTGAGACCAAGGCTGGAGTGAATAAGAATTAGGTGACTCACTGGTATGTACAATACATGCGTTCATATCAGGATAAATGACACGTCGCTCACTTTAAGCACAGGCAGCTGGAGATTGTCATATTTTGAAAATGACAACTGTTATTTATTTATTGAGAATATTTATACAGGTTCTTCCTGGGCATGGAGAATGCATTTTTCAGCATCACTGTGACACTAGGCTGTCACGTGTCTAGAGCAGAAGATAGAAAACCATTAGCACCGGCAGAGACAAACTCATGCACTCGGCAGCGATCTATGTCGATTGAGAGGGGTAGACGCGGCAGGATTTTAAGTGAGGCCGAAGTCATTATCTTAACAGGGTTTCAAGCTACTCCGAGGAAAAGAGATTCCCCCCCACACACACAGTATGGTTTCATTAACTGCAGAGGGCTAGTATTGAGGCATTGAATAATTTGGTCAAAGGGTTCATGTTTTGTAGCTCAGGGGGCATGCTGGTCAGCTGGTAAAGGAGAGATAGAGAAAGATTCAGGAGCATAAGCAATGTTTCTCATTTCTGTCTCACACATCACAGTCCTTGTGCGTGCCTGCTAAGTTGCTTCAGTTGTGTCTGACTCTTTGCGACCCTATGAACTATATAGCTCCTCTGTCCATGGGGATTCTCCAAGCAAGAATACTAGATTGAGTAGCCACTTCCTTCACCAGGGGATCTTCCAACCCAGGGATCCAACCTGCATCTTTTATGTCTCCTGCATTAGCAGGTGGGTTCTTTACCACTAGCGCCACCTGGAAAGCCTTTACAGTCCTTAGGTAGTCTCTTTTTTGAACCTCTCACTGTAAGTCAAGTGACTTACTTCCTCGTTGTTGTTGTTCAGTCACTCAGTCGTGTCCGACTCTTTGTAACCCCACGGACTTCAGCACATCAGACTTCCCTGTCCTTCACCATCTCCTGGAGTTTGCTCAAACTCACGTCCACTGAGTCGATGGTGCCATCCAACCATCTCATCCTCTGTCATTCCCTTCTCCTCCTGCCCTCAGTCTTTCCCAGCATCAGGGTCTTTTCCAGTGTTGCCTCTTTCAAAGTAAGTCAAGCTCTTTTTTGTGCTTTGCTATAATTTCCTCATTATTAAAAGCAGCACACTTTCTTAAAATGGTGTTTCTCCAAGTATGAGCCCCAGTTCAAATTTCTCATTCCTGGGTCCGGTCTCAGCTCTACTTAATCAGAATATCTGAGAGTGAGGTTTTGGGATCTGCATTTTACCAAGTTTCCTCATGTGTTTCTTTTGCATACCAAGGACTGAGAACTTGCAAGGATCTTGGAAGAATAGAGTAAGGTTATGGAAACAAATGTGTTCTGAGCTCTGTATATTCTAAGTGGTGGATCACACTGCATTTACAACAATACCGTTTCTAAAGGGTCACTATACTTTCCTATATTTTAAATATGAAGGAATAAACATAGTCTTTTCTAGGTAATACTTTAAATAAAATATATACATATATACATTTTTAAAAAGTTTGATTAAGTATAAAACATTTCTCTTACAATCCCCTTTTGGAACTAGTTTTAGGGGACCCTGGCCTTTCCCCAGTTACAGGAATGAAATTTGCAGATCCCTCAGTATGCTGTAGGGGAGATTGATTTGTCTTATATTACTACAGTAAGTCCTAGAGAGTAATCCTTCTTAGAAATAGGTTAATGTCTCTTAGAAATGAAATTTTAGCATGAATACTGAAACTGCATGTATAAGTTTTAATTTCAGGCCATTATTTTATTTGAAAGGATGAAAATCCAATGTCATAGTACTATTTCTCTCTTCTCTATTTTCCAAAAAATAAAAATTTTTTATTATTACCAAAATAAAAGATGCTTATCAGTAAAATTTTAATGATACAAGTAAATGTTTTTAATAAAAACAAAAATCTTACAATTACATCTGCTCAAGGACAACTACTGTCAACACCTTAGTACATATACATCCATAACTACATATGTAAAGAGTCTTTTTTTTAAAGAAAAAACTAGGATTTTTACTATTCATATTATATCTTACTTGTTTCATGTAAAAACATATAATAACAAACTTTCAAAGCAATAAATATACTGTTATGGAACATTTTTATATGTCGCATGCATCCGTTGTGTGGATATGTAATGATGTGTTTAACCAACACCTGACTTTTAAATATTTGGGTTATTTCCAATTTTGCCATTATAATGAAAGAGATGTCAGCCAAAAAGAATTTGCTGAATGGTTTACCTCTTGTGTGAAAGGTATTCATACAACTGTAACAACCAGATGCTATTAGAAATAGATTATAAATGAACTTATGGGTCCTGACATCATGCTGAAAGAGGGACAGTTCTCAAGAGTCATTTCTTCTCATTTCCCTGCCTCCCAACCAAGGGCTTCTTTCCATTCCATTCCCACCCCTGAGAATTCTGGGGAGAGACATACTTCCTCCTCCTTCCCCAATATTAGCTTGAAGCTTTAGTTACGTATTTGGTTACACGCTGCACTGAGCAGGGAAGCACTGAGGAGTGAGGCATGACTTATTTCCAACTGCACATTGACTTACACCTATTGAGTCATCACGCAGAGGTCCAAAGGCAGATTCTTCATGACTTTAATGAGGCTTAAGTTTCACTGGCTTTTTATTTGCATAGCACTGTTAGGTTATCGGAAGACTTAGTGAGGTGTGTAACTACATCAGGGACCTGGGACAGTAGCTCCTGCGCTAAACATTCCATAACCAAATAAGGAGGTCAGTAGCTCCTGCGCTAAACATTCCATACCAAATAAGAAAAATCTATAGGGAAGCAGCATCAGGGGAATGTATGAGCTCAGCTTCGCATGTAACCAATCAGGTAGTGCCAACTATGCCTGTTGCTGGACTAAGGGACAAACTGTATATAAACCGCCATACCTCTTTGTTCGGGGTCCAGCCGCATTCTGCTGTGTCAGAGAGGCTAGGACCCTGGCGCGCCAGAAATAAACTCCCTTTATGCCTTTTGCATTACTTTGGTGGACTTGTTCATTCGGTCGGGTAGGGGACACGGACACGGAGCATAACAAGCACCTTTCAAATAGTTTGCTTTTTTAAAGTTGTGAAATTATTCTAACATGGGGAAACAAATTTGGAAAGATGTTTTGGGATGCTCAATGAAACAAGTGAAAATTTATCTACAGTATACTCCTGAAGTGAATGTTTATGAAAGGTACTATTTTCATCCTTTGTTGTTATGTTTGGTTGCTAAGCCATGTCCAACTCTTTGTGACCCTATGGGCTATGTAGCCTGCCAGGCTCCTCTGTCCATGGGATTTCCCAGGCAAGAATACTGGAGTAGGTTGCCATTTCCTTCTCTAGGGGATCTTCAGGACCCAGGGATCGAAGAAATGCATCTCCTGCATTACCAGGTAGATTCTTTACCACTGAGCACCAGGGAAGCCCTTTGTCCTTTGTAAATGTATTTAAAAACTAAAAGGAAGTTAAGGGGAAAAAATTAAAGGAATACAAAATTAAATGCAATAAAGAGGAGTGATGACACCAGTAGAAATTCTGATACAAAGAGCAGTATATATAAAAAAAACTTTAAGATTAAAACAAAAGCAGTAATTGATTAAGAACGGGATATAGTTCAATGGTATTATCTAATATAAGCTAGTGAATGAATATATTTCAGTTCAAAGTGTATTCAAGATTAGTCATTGCAAGATAAAACTTGAAATACCCTGAAATCTTACAGCTCATGTACAGAAAAGTTTTTTCTCCTAAATTTAATAAGAATTCAAAAAAAAATTGATTGACATTACCAAAAACAAGATATGAAGCTGAAAGAAACTTCACTAAACTATATTAGTAATAAAAGATTTTTCAGTGTTGCTAGAGGAAAGACTGAGTTTCTTTTCTCTCTATAAAACAATTATAAAACTATTGGCTAATGAAGAGGCAATCAAAGAGCCTGCTGCTACCCCTGCCAAAAACAAGAAAAAAAGTTCAGAAAAGAGTCAGGCAACTGATTTTAACATCTTTATTGTTCTTGTTGGTGGTGGTGTTGTAGACTTTGTGATGTCTGTAAGATTTGCCAGCTTTCTAAATTTTGTAGTTGGTTTCTCATTCCAAATATTAATTTTTGTATCTAATTTTATGTTCAGAAAATGTCTCATTCTTTTTGTTAAAAAGGGCCTCACCCAAATTTGTATCAGCTTCAGACCCTAGGTACCTGAATTCAGCCCTGATGTCCAAACCCATAAAGCTCAGTTGCATCAACATTCATTTACACCAAGAAGGTGTTTGTGGCCAGCAAAGAAGTGTGTGGGCCAATTGAAGATCAAAGAATGGGGAAAAGCATTGCAGCCTTTGGACGGATGGGGGTGGCAGAGTGGGTGGTGTTGGGAAGGAGCCATGCAGAAAAGTGCAATGGACTTGAGAATCTCTTTGTAAATAGGTAAAGTAACTTTCCTAAGCAGCATGTTAGGTCCCTAAGTGGTGCTTAAACATAGCACAAAGGTAGCAGATGAAGGATCAAATTGTTAAGGAACAACTTGCTTGTAAAACCCAAAGAGCTGTGGTTGATCTGATAACTCGAGGATTCTTAATAGCGCAACATAAATAAACCACTTGTAAATGCCCCTGGGCTGGCCTGCCTCACAGCCCTTTTCACATGGCAGTAATATATGGCCAGTAATTACCATAATGAGCCACCAGAAGGCATCTATTTGTTAGCCCTGGAAGAGCTTGCATCTGGCTTTTAGGTGTGAAGCTAGTAGAGGCAAATGACAAAGAGCATTTGAATATACATTTCCTCAGGCAGCTACTTATTTGAACAGCTGCTTAGGAGGTACACAGCAACATTAAGAGTTAGTTCAATTCAGGAGGCTGTGTACATCTTGATTTCTATTTTTTTTCTTTGAAGTACAGGACCAGCCTATTTTCTCTCCGGGTAATAATTTCTCCAAATTAAAAGTAGTTACCCGACTTAAAACCTGTGACAAGTCTATTGTGTTGACCTCTGCAGCTGGGAGAGGGTGGAAGTTGCCAGGGAAATGGGCTCTAGAAATGAAACATGGAACATGTTCAGAAGTCACATGCCTGGTTTTAGATTAAGTTTCATAGAAAAAATGATCAGAACTTTCTTTCTCTATTTTTTTTGTCAAAACAAAGAATGTATAATAAAGGCAACATCTGCTGAAAGTACAAGAATATTTTCATCAAAACAACAAATTGGTGGTTTGTTGTGTCACCTTGTACATTTAATAATTCCAATGATATTCACTCCTCAGATACTAGATAGAGACAAGTTTGCCATCTGAAGAAAAGAAAGGAATCTAAGTACAGAAGAGAGCTTAGAATGACACCAGAGAATGGGGAATGTTCTGGGGAAAAGTCTGTGAATCTTTGGAACTGTATGGCTAGGAATCAAAACAGATGTGTGCCCTTCTTTATCACTGAACACACTGTTACAGGGCTGGATTGTTCAGAGCCTTCACATCTCTGTGAAAAGATATTAGAAAAGCTGTGTAGTTCACTAGCTAGTGGGATGATGTGTGAAATAATGCCTCTAAAACACTCATGACCATGAAACAAGGGTCGCAGATATTTCTTATTTGGCTCCAAATTTACCTTAGATGAAGAGATTTATATGGAACCTAGAAGAGGCATATCAGAGTCTTGCCTTGACATTCATGGATCACTGAGCAGTCCCAAATGCTTCTAAGAAGATTATCAGGTGGTTGTGTTTTTTGAAGTTTCCCGACCTCCTTTACCTAGGGGTTGAACTGTTTAGGTATTTGATAGCTTATGCTTGAGATATTAGCAAGACACAAGATGACAGAGCCTAAAAATAAAACATAGATCCCTATACATTCATCACCCTGCAATTTTCTTCTAACTACTGCATTTTGTTTCATTTTTTGGTATAATAAAGGACTTTAAAATTATACATGTATAGCTAATATGGGCTTCCCTGGTGATTTATACAGTAACGAGTCTGCCTGCAATGCAGGAGACAGGGGTTCAATCCCTGGATGAGGAAGATCCCTGGGAGAAGGCGATCCTCGTTCTGTGGACAAAGGAGTCTGGTGAGCTACAGTCCATGGTGCTGCAAAGAGCCAGATACAACTGAGCAACTAACACTCATTTTCACTACCATTTAATAGATTTACTGTATTGCTGTATTATTTTGTAACTAATATAGTCACATAGTTCAAGGATCTAATATTATAAAAGCTGTCTATAGTAAAATGCCTTCTTACCCTTACTCCCAATCAGCCCAGTTACCCTCTGCTCTTAAATATTAACTGTTGTTAATTCCTCATGTATTCTTCCTATACTTTGATTTTATATCTGAGTAAATACATACGTATATATTGTTCTCACCTATTTTTATGTAAAAGTCATACACTCTGCATACTGTTCTGTATCTTACCTTTTTACCTAATATTATACTTTGGAGATTTTTTTTTTTTTTGTATTTCAGTGCATGGTTTCCCCATTCTTTTTTACAGCTACATAGTATCTCATTGTTTTAATCAATTATTTATTTAATCCAAACTGCAGCATTTTAAAGTTTTAGTCACTCTTAGAAACACCCTAAAAAAAAGATCTAGAAAATTCCATGTACTTTCATTTGTATTAAACTTTGAATTAGATTTTTGTTTGCCTGAACTTTTAAGATGTCAGAAAACATAGAGAGCTTGTGGTATCAGTGATAATTTGAAAGAATAACCTGATTTATGAGTTTGAGGTAGATAAAATGCATGGAATTAGAACACACAGTGAGCTAAAAACATTTAAGATGTTACTAGTCCTCCATAGGCTTTTGTCTTGGGTTGCCTATATTCTATGGAGTGTTTGTCATGCCCACCTTATTTTCTTTGAGTAATGTATAAACACCCAGACTTACTTTGATTTTTTTCCAAACATGGCAGCAGCTGCCCTATAGGGCTTTGTCTCTCAGACCACAGAACTAGTTTCTCTCTAAGGTCTTTCTGCCTCTCTGATCCTACTTTTACATTTAATTAAGGTAATCCTTCAATCTACATCCTCTTCCAGACCCCATTCTCCTTTCTTTCTAAGTTGTTATCCGTGTTCCACCTGAAGCAGGAGATCATATTGCAGTTTTGGTCCTAAGCTCATTAAAGAAGAATGCATCTGGCATTTCTCTGGGAGGGAAATGGGCTTTCAAGTTCTAATTGGAAAGATCTGAAGAGCGTAGAACTACCATGTCTTTCTGACCATGGGCCCCAGACCACTGAGTTTATATGTTCACTATGTAGAAAATGTAGGGTCTATGATCCTACCGTTGTTTGCCTGTTAAAAAAAATTAGGTGTTTTTTTTTTTTTTTTTTTTAAGAAAAACAAAACAGAACACACACACACATACAAAACTCCATCCTGATGTGGGCAAAATTGTGTGGGCATGTATGGTCTCTGACTGAGATTAATATAATTTGTCTCTCTTTAAAGAAACTGCATGAGGTTTGTGGATAACCCTGGAGTATTAGAAAAGTTCAGACAAAGAGGAATACAACCAAGAGTGAAGTTGTGCCATCAGAGAGCAAGAAAAACAGAAAAGGAAGGGAGGAAATAAGGAATCCCTTAGAACTAAGGTTGCTGTCTTTGTCTTTGCCTCCCATCAAGATAAAAGATTTAGACTTTATCAGGGGTAAAGAGCTGAAACAGAAGCACTTGGTTTTGCCTGCAGGGAAAAGCTAATGAGTAATGTTCCCTTTTTTCATAAAGGTATTGGTGGCTTAAAGATTTTTTAACTGCAGAAATTGAAAGGAAAGAGGACAAGAAAAAAAAATCTGAGTAATAATAGATTCTACTTACATATCTATCTAAACATATGGGGGTCCCTCCAGCACTCCCTTATGTGTTTATACACTCAGCTGCTGCTTGTATCACCCCTAAGGGTATGTAATAAATATTTGTTGATCTTATTGGTAACAGGTGATACGATTTTCCTGGCTGGTTCTATATATTACTACATGATAACGCATTGTGTGCATTAAAAGTATTAAGTTGAATTTCTTACACTTCCTTTCCCAGGTCTCCTTTAAAAAGTGACATGTATTTTGCTCCTATAAGATGTTAAAAGAGAACAAGAGGACCAGCAGGTCCCCTTCCTGCCCTTCTGACCCACACCCAACCTGAGGTCAGCCCCCTGGCCTGTCTTTATATAGTCGCTGGAAAATAGGTGCCAGATCCCTTTCTTTCCATTTAAACCCCAGCTCTGCATGCATTTATTTTCACCTGTTGAGAGTGTAGTTCCACTGACATACAGAACCAAACATACAGATCCCTACTGAAATAATCATAAAAGGATTTATTTCCCTAAGAACTTGTTAGCTTATCTAAACATCTGCTACTCAAAAGTGATTACTTGGGAATTTCCAGGTCACAAAAGAGCATGCAAGTCTGTTGCTACTGGATGCATTCAGACAAAAACCAGTCACCAATCATTTTGAAGTGAGGCAGAGAATGTTTTAAAAATTAGTCCATGTTTAAGGAACACCCGCCCCCAACAAAAATGTGAATTGACATACTTTTAAATGCCATCCCTGCTTTTGTTTTATTCTAATCAATCTATGTAATTGACTTTCCTGCTGAAGTCCTTGGGAGCAAGTATGTAGACACCGTGAAAAATCTTTGAAAGTAAAGATCAAAAGATTAATTCTCATGTAGCAACATCAACAATTTAAGTGTGAGAGAAAAACACAGAATAAAAAGAGTGTTTTGCAGATAAAAGTTTAAGGAGAGACTTTAAAACCTAGGAAATACAGTATGCAGGTGATACAAGAGACTTAAGTTCGATCCCTGTGTCAGGAAGATCCCCTGGAGAAGAAAATGGCAGCCCACTCCAGTATTCCTGCCTGGAGAATTCCATGGACAGAGGAGCCCGGTGGGCTACAGTCCATGGGATCGCAGAGTTGGACACGACTGAAGCGACTGAGCGTGCATGCACACATGCACAGTAGGTTGAAAAAAATCACAATATTTTGAAGATAATATGTTCAAAAAGAGTAAAGGTAATGTGATTTTAGAGAAAGGGAGGACACAAATTCCCTAGAATGGTTACAGCAAACCATTTCCCTTGGGAGAAGGAAAGGAAGCAGTCATCAACTGAATTATTTGGTATTTACTATTCTGTTAGATGACTCCCACTTGACAGACTAGGAATCTACAACTGAGCAAGATTGAGTAAGCTGCCCAAGGTAAGTGGCAGAGCCAGGGGTTCAATTCCGCCTGCTCGGGAGCTCACTGTGCCCTATCATATCTGCTTTCCTACAGTTACTGTAAAACATGGCTTAAGCAACAGAGGTGTTTTCTGTCATGTGAGTGCTATGGCTCCTGGTGATTTGTTCTGGCTTCAACTACTCCAGGAGGTAGGTACACAGGTTATCACCGTGGATATGTAGCATTCTTCTTGGATTTCTCCATAGGCCATTTGTCTGCAGGTTGGAATCAGCAGTGCTATATCCCCTGGAGAGAGCAAGGAAGCCATAAGTGGAGAGGATGTAAAGAACAGACATGTGGAATGCGGAGGGGTGGGACAAGTTGAGAGAATAGAATTGACGTGTATGCACCACCATGTGTAAACTAGCTAGCTAGTGGGAACCTGCTGTCACAGGCAGCTCAGCTCAGTGCTCTGTGATGACCCAGAGGGTTGGGATGGCAGGGACAGGAAGGAGGGGAGATATATATATATATTTATAGCTGATTCACTCTGTTGTATGACAGAAACCAACACAACATTGTAAAGTAATTATCCTCCAATTAAAAAAAAGTAAAAAGGAAGCCAAGGATATGCCTAGAAGAAACACCCTCCATACACAAACCTCAGTAAGTTTTAGTTTCATTTTGCTCGCTGTTGCTGTCCTCCTTGGGAACGGATACCTTGAGCAGTTGGTAAATGGTTCCTATAGCAACAGTCACCAAGTGAACTCTCTCCCAACAAATCTCCTCTCTCCCTCTAGCCTCACCTCAGTCATTTTTTTAAATCTTTTCAGTTGTTTGTATCAACATGTTTGGGTAAGCAGCTGCTGCTGCTGCTGCTGCTAAGTCACTGCAGTCGAGTCCAACTCTGTGCGACCCCATAGACGGCAGCCCACCAGGCTCCCCCATCCCTGGGATTCTCTAGGCAAGAATACTGGAGTGGGTTGCCATTTCCTTCTCCAATGCAGGAAAGTGAAAAGTGAAAGTGAAGTCGCTCAGTCGTGTCTGACTCTTCGCGACCCCATAGACTGCAGCCCACCAGGCTCCTCCATCCATGGGATTTTCCAGGCAAGAGTACTGGAGTGGGGTGCCATTGCCTTCTCCTTGGGTAAGTAGAGAAATGTTAAAACCTATTCACCAAATTACATGTGAAATTGTAAGATCATTGAACTTGATAATAAAATTAAGCACTTGTTAAAGAAAACTTCTGTGAAATAGATTTTACTGTTTTAATTTTGACTGTGCAATATTCAATAGATGACAAACGGGGTTTAAAGACCAAAACATGAGCAAATACCTGTTTCACTTAGCAAAGAAGAAAAGCAGCAGGAGGATGCCCAGCTTGAATTCAAGGATGTGAAAGCCACCAAGATCAGGTCTATTGACTCTTCAACAATTTTTATCATCAGCAATGGGAGTGGCCAGCTGCACGAGGACCCTTAAAGATCTTTAAAATATTCTTTCTGTAGCTATTACGACGTGCAATAGGAACATGAGGCTTTTTATACTAGATTCTGCCTGACTTCCACACCATTCTCTGGTCCATCCGGAACAAGGGCTCTTAGGCAGAGTTTGCAGACATCATGCTTGTGTCCAGCTCATCAGTAATTTATGGGTTGATACCCTCCAGTTCCCCCAATGTCCATTCGTGTTACATTATGGATTTAACATTCTTAAACTTAGTAATCATGCCTGCTTATGTTTACAGCCACTGCTGTATCATGATATAAAGAGTTCTATCAGTTTTATAAGTTTACAAGTTTTGTAATTATTCGAACAGTTGAGTTTAATTCAACATACATCAGAGGTCATCTAGTAGGTAACTAAGATCATAAACCCTAGTGCTAGACTGACTGGAATCAAATCCCAACTTTGCCACTATGAGACCTTAGACAAATTACTTTACCTCCCATATGTGAATTAGGAATAATATTTTCTTACATTAAATAAGCTAATATCTATAAATTATATGTCATTGATTACATATAATACATACCGTTAATTTATTGGTTTTATTAATAACGCCTTTCAATCTTTGCCTTTTCATGTTACAACTCTACTTTAAAATAAAATTAACCAGTGTGTGTGACCATCAGTTCTCTGGTTATCCTGATTGTTCATCTGTTTTCAGTTCTACATAGTCATTTATGAGGTGTAGAAACTAGAATTAAATTAAAGTGAACGATGGTGTTTTGACATTTTTTTCAAAGTAAATATGTACCAGCAAAACTGTGATGGTTGGATATATGTATCAGCTAAGGGATGCCAGCTCGTTAAACATTCTTTCTGGGTATGTCTCTGAAGGTGTTTCTAGAAGTGATCGGTATTTGAGATGGTGGACTGAATAAAGCGGATGGCCCTCCCCAGTGTGTGTGGGTATCATCTAAAACACTGAGGGCCTCAACAGAATTAAAAGGGGAAGCAAAGTGGAATTCATTCTCTGCCTGACTGCTGGAGTGGGACCTAAATCTTCTCTTGTCTATGACCTTGGACAGTGACTTTCCATGAGCCCTCTCTGCTCCTGTTTCTCAGGGCTTCAGACATGAACTGGGATCTACACCATCAGCTCTCTGG
Organism: Ovis canadensis; assembly: GCF_042477335.2. Lineage (NCBI taxonomy): Eukaryota > Metazoa > Chordata > Mammalia > Artiodactyla > Bovidae > Ovis > Ovis canadensis. Next base: position 28,391,156 of record NC_091248.1, read on the forward strand.
CTCTCAGGCCTCTGAACTACATCACCTGTTTGCAGGTGTCTAGCCTGCAAACAGCCAATTGTAGGACTTTGTAACCTCCATAAAAAGCATATGAGCCAATACCTTATAATAAGTCTCTGTGGATAGACAGACAAATGTATAGATATATGCTATTTGTTCTGTTTCTATGGAGAACACTAATATAAAAATTAACAATAGGAAAACAACAGTAAGATCACACAGAGGACTGGATTAGCAAATGGTAGTCTGCTGATACAAAAGTAACTCTACTTTCTACACTGGGAATTAGATAGTAATGCTTGGGGAGCTGGCCAGGAGTTGCCCTCAAACCTCACCACATCAGAGATACAAAACAAGGGATATTTAAAGTAGGACTTTCCAACCTGGGGAAAATCAGGGCTTCCCTATGGCTCAGATGGTAAACTGTCTGCGTGCAATGCAGGGGACCCAGGTTCGATCCCTGAGTCAGGAAGATCTCCTGGAGAAGGAAATGGTAACCCACTCCAGTACTCTTGCCTGAAAAACTCCATGGACTGTCGCCTGAGGAGCCTGGTAGGCAACAGTCCATGGTGTAGCAGAGTCAGACATGACTGAGCAATTTCACTTCCAACCTGGGGAGACTATTCAGTCCTTTCCAGAATCTACTTCCAAGCCTCTTTACTAGTCAAATTGATTTGCACTGAATTCTTTTTTTTTTTTTTTTTGCAAGATGGGATAGGGGAATTTTTTCCTCTTGAAATATTTTACCTATTGATATCTGGGATTTCTTTGATTGCAATATCTAGAAACCTACTCAAACCAACTTTAAGTAGGAAAACTTATACATGGCATATGGGCAAAAAAAGAGATATGGACAGTAAATGGTGCTCTGACTCTAGTTAGATGTAACCACAAGGATTATGGGTCCAACTTATTCAGAGCAGCTGACCCCACCATAGTCAGAGCTCTGGAAGTCCTCCCTGCAGAACAGGCACCCTAACTGTGTCATCTGTACTGCTTTTCTGGTAAGAAGAAATGAGCCCACATCCACAGACAACAGACTAGAATGCAGAGAAGCAGAGAGAAAATTGTGACACAGCCACTGCAAAGGATTTATTTATCTTCCACAGTCATTTTTCACCCAAGGCCTGAGATGTGTAATTAAAGTATGTGGGACTTATTCCTGACACAGCAGTGATGTTGGAGAGTCACCCCTGGGCATAAAATAGAGTGCATTCAACAACTTTTTGGAGTCTCTCCTAGTTCAGATCTGATAGTTAGAAAGCATTATCTTATAGGCACATTTGTACCATTTTCCCATAAAGTCTTATCATCTTACATAAGTCTATATGGAGCTTATTTGCCATTTTTCTACCCACTCATATGGCCAAGTTATTTCCTTTTACAGTTTATTCTTATTGCCTCAGTATGTCACTACACAGAGAGCTCTGCAGAAAATGTTATTCTAGCAGATGTTTTTCCAAATCACTTATAACAACGTTAAGTAAGGTTGATCCAGCACTAATTCCTGGTATTTATACGTTTCCATACATAACAGTCTTCTTTCCCTCAGCCCCTCACTTGTTCCTTTCCTGTCTCCCTTTACCAGCAAATATTTATTAAGTACCCATTATGTGCCAGAAATTGTTCAAATGCTCAGGATACCTCAGTGAACCAAACAGATAGAAATCTTGGCTCTCACAGAGCTTACTTATTGATGTGGAATGATAGCCTATAACAAATAACAAATAAATGAATGATACGTCATGTTGCTACAATGATAGGCACTGTTTTTCCCTTCATTTAGCTTCACAATTTGAATTAATTCTTCAGTGATATTTTCCCCCAGACCCACAGTATCTCTCTCAAATTGAAAGAGAGTCACTTTTCTGTATTTTGGATTTCATTTCTGAAAGAGTTAGAATGAAGGAATCAGCAAAAAGGAAAGAGAATCTTTACTCTTTTTCAGGAGAAGATGTTTAGGGTGAAAGGAGTTCATTAACAAACATTTGTGCATTATCCATGAGACAAATAAGAGAAGAATTTATAGCCTTGACCTTAAAGACTTTATAATTTAACTGAAAAGAGTAACAAGTAGGTAATAACAGAAGCCAGCAGCCCCCACCTCAAATGCCATCTCCAACTGCCCAAAAGGGAACCCACTGGACTTCGGAAGCGCTGGTCACAGGAGTCCTTTCATATTTCCAATTGCTCAGTTACTACATAGCCAATGCATTGACAGTGGGCTACCCATGCAGTAATTTTTCACAGTGGGATTTTGGCCTTAGATTTTGTTTCTGAGTCCCTTAACTAAATCTATCTAGTGTATCAGGCTATTTCATGGGCACTTGCCCTTTTTCTACATTTAGCAAACTGCGTGCAGGCCTGTGGGCTAAGGTGCTTCAGTTGTGTCCCGCTCTTTGCAACGCTGTGGACTGGAGCCCACCAGGCTTCTGTGTCCACGGGATTCTCCAGGCAAGAAAACTGGAGTGGGTTGCCATGCCCTGCTCCAAGGGATCTTCCTGCCCCAGGGATTGAACCTGCTGTCTCCTGTGGCTCCTGTGTTGTAGGTGGATTCTTTACAGTTGAGGCACTGGGGAAGCCCTAGCAAACATATATTGAGCATCTACTAATCATCATGTCAAGTGCTTGGGATATTAATAAAGAAATTGCCTCTGCCCTTGAGGACATACCATTGTTAGGATCAGTTCAGTTCAGTCACTCAGTCATGTCCAACTCTTTGCAACCCCATGAATCGCAGCACACCAGGCCTCCCTGTCCATCACCAATGCCTGGAGTTCACTCAAACTCATGTTCATCGAGTCAGTGATGCCATCCAGCCATCTCATCCTCTGTCATCCCCTTCTCCTCCTGCCCCAAATCCCTTCCAGCATCAGGGTCTTTTCCAACGAGTCAACTCTTCGCATGAAGTGGCCAAAGTATTGGAGTTTCAGCTTTAGCATCAGTCCTTCCAATGAACACTCAGGACCGATCTCCTTTAGAATGGATTGGTTGGATCTCCTTGCAGTCCAAGGGACTCTCAAGAGTCTTCTCCAACACCACTGTTCAAAAGCATCAATTCTTTGGCACTCAGCTTTCTTCACAGTCCAACTCTCACATCCATACGTGACCACTGGAAAAACCATAGCCTTGACTAGACAGACCTTTGTTGGCAAAGTAATATCTCTGCTTTTTAATATGCTATCTAGGTTGGTCATAACTTTCCTTCCAAGGAGTAAGCGTCTTTTAATTTCATGACTGCACTCACCATCTGCAGTGATTTTGGAGCCCAAAAAAATAAAGTCTGATACTGTTTCCCCATCTATTTCCCATGAAGTGATGGAACCAGATGCCATGATCTTAGTTTTCTGAATGTTGAGCTTTAAGCCAACTTTTTCACTCTCCACTTTCACTTTCATCAAGAGGCTCTTTAGTTCCTCTTCACTTTCTGCCATAAGGGTGGTGTCATCTGCATATCTGAGGTTATTGATATTTCTCCCAGCAATCTTGATTCCAGCTTGTGCTTCTTCCAGCCCAGCGTTTCTCATGATGTACTCTGCATATAAGTTAAATAAGCAGGGTGACAATATACAGCCTTGACATACTCCTTTTCCTATTTGGAACCAGTCTGTTGTTCCATGTCCAGTTCTAACTATTGCTTCCTGACCTGCATACAAGTTTCTCAAGAGGCAGGTCAGGTGGTCTGGTATTCCCATCTCTTGAAGAATTTTCCACAGTTTATTGTGATCCACACAGTCGAAGGCTTTGGCATAGTCAATAAAGCAGGAAATAGATGTTTTTCTGGAACTCTCTTGCTTTTTCCATGATCCAGCGGATGTTGGCAATTTGATCTCTGGTTCCTCTGCCTTTTCTAAAACCAGCTTGAATATCAGGAAGTTCACGGTTCACATATTGCTGAAGCCTGGCTTGGAGAATTTTGAGCATTACTTTACTAGCATGTGAGATGAGTGCAATTGTGTGGTAGTTTGAGCAGTCCTTGGCATTGACTTTCTTTGGGATTTGAATGAAAACTGACCTTTTCCAGTCCTGTGGCAACTGCTGAGTGTTCCAAATTTGCTGGCATATTGAGTGCAGCACTTTCACAGCATCATCTTTCAGGATTTAGGTACCCATAAAAGTCACGGATGAGCAAGGTCAACACTCTTAACAATGCTATGTATGTGGCACTATGGGAAAGAAAGATGATAAAGCCACTACCTTTGTCCAGAAGAGGTCGTAGGAAAGAATTCAAAGTGTATACCTAGACGAATCTCAAAATAATAAGAATTTACTAGGTGGGGGAGGAGGGAAAGGCATGTTAAATTGAGCAGAATATGTTAGCAAAGAAATGAAAATGTGTGAAAGAGCTCTTGCCAACACCCAAATGGGGAGACTGGAGATTCTAACTCTAGGTCTTAAACTCTAGATATTGAGCATGTTGCCTGGGGGCATGCTCACTTCTGCTCATTACTGTTGTCCCTACCTGTTGGCACAGGCACTACTTCTACTATGTTTTTAATTCTTTTGAAAACTTCAATCTTTTTGCATTTTAAAAATAGTTTTACTGAGATGATTTTCATATCATTGGCCACCCCATTTTAAATGTGCAATGCAATGGTTTTTAGAATATTTATACAATTAGTGCAACCATTACCATGATTTAATTTTAGAACATCTTCATCATTCCAAAAAGAAACCTCATACCCACCAAGAGTTACTCCCCATCTCCATCCCACGTACACAATCCTGCTGCTGCTGGTACTGCTAAGTCACTTCAGTCATGTCTGACTCTGTGCAACCCCATAGATGGCAGCCATCAGGCTCCCCCGTCCCTGGGATTCTCCAGGCAAGAACATTGGAATGGGTTGCCATTTCCTTCTCCAATGCATGAAAGTGAAAAGTGAAAGTGAAGTCGCTCAGTCGTGTCCAACTCTTCACGACACTATGGACTGCAGCCTACCAGGCTCCTCCATCCATGGGATTTTCCAGGCAAGAGCACTGGATCGGGTGCCATCGCCTTCTCTAGACAACCACGAGTCTACTTTCTGTCTCTAAAGATTTGGACCTTTTATATAAAGTGAATCATGCCATGTGTAGACTGGTTTCTTTCACTTCGTATGATGTTTTCAAAGTTTGTCCCTGTCATAGCATGTATCAATCCCTCATTCTTTTTTACTGCAGAATAACATTCCATTGCATGACCATAACACTTCGTTCATCCATTCATCAATTTCTACTGATGGGTTGCTTCTACTTTTCACCTATTGTGACTAGTGCTATATGAACATTAGTATACAAGTTTTTGTGCATTTTCATTTCCCTTGGGTACACACATAGGGGTAGAACTGCTGGTTCATGTGGCAGCTCTGTTTAACTTTTTCAGAAAACTGCCAAAGTATCTGTGAAAGTGACCACACCATTTTGCATTTCCATTAGCAGTATATACAGGTTCCTTTTCTTGACATCCTTGTTGGCACCTGTTGTTGTTTAGTGATAGTCATCCTGCTCCTGCTAAGTTGCTTCAGTTGTGCCCAACTCTTCGCGACACCATGGACTGCAGCCCACCAGGCTCCTCCATCCATGGGATTTTCCAGGCAAGAGTACTGGAGTGGGCTGCCATTGCCTTCTCCAAATAGTCATCCTAGTGAATGTAAAATAGCATACCATTGTCATTTCTCTCTACGTTTCCTTAATGGCTGATGAATTATTGGAAGTACAGTACCACAGCATTATGATATAGCACTTAACTCAAATTTTGTACAAATATAACTGATAGCATAGGGTGGAGGCGGGGGGATCTTCTTGGAAGAGAGGACTCAAAACAGGAGGGTAGAGTTGGAAGAAATGATAGAGGCAGAGAGCAGTAAGGATGTGTGAAGAAGCAATAAGGAGGCTTTAATGGTGAGAGTGAAAGTATGGTTGAAACCTGTTATTTTGTCTTTTGAAAAACAATATTCTCCACCCTTCTGTTGGGATTTTTTTCTCCTTCCCCTCATTCCAGCGCTTTCCACAGTTCAGATGGAAAAATCCATGATTTAATGTGACTTCACCTTCACTCCTGACTAAAGTAGATTGGTCTAGGCATGATCACCTGCCCAAGACTGGACCAACTAAACACTTTTCCCCAGTAGTTGTGAACTTGAGAAAGAAAAAAAAAAAAAAAGAAAAAAAAAAAACATTTCAGTCCCTTCTCACTGTGGTAACCTTAAGTTAAAAATTCCAGCAGCACTTGGCAATCAGTTATTTCACAATGCGAGAGTTGGACTATAAAGAAAGCTGAGCACAGAAGAATTGACACTTTTGAACTGTGGTGTTGGAGAAGATTCATTTGAGAGTCCCTTGGACTGCAAGGAGATCCAACCAGTCCATCCTAAAGGAGGTCAGTCCTGAGTGTTCATTGGAAGGACTGATGTTTAAGTTGAAACTCCAATACTTTGGCCACCTGATGCGAAGAGTTGACTCACTAGAAAAGACTCTGATGCTGGGAGGAACTGGGGGCAGGAGGAGAAGGGGACGACAGAGGATGAGATGGCTGGATGGCATCATCAACTCGATGGACATGAGTTCGGGTGAACTCTGGGAGTTGGTAATGGACAGGGAGGTCTGGTGTGCTGCAATTCATGGAGTTGCAAAGAGTCAGACACGACTGAGCAACTGAACTGAACTGAACTGATTTCACAACGTGGAGAACTGCCTGCTATGAAGGTGAATAATATGAATACCAAAGACAAGCCAGATAAGAGAGTACTGGTTGTGTTCAAATTTCTGGCTTAAACTGTTTTAAAGATTCAACAACTTTTAGTGACAAGATTTTTTTAAATATAAAAGATTATGTGAATTCCTAAAATTATGCCATAAACCTTGCAAAAATCATGTGTCTCATTGTCTTCCAATGTAGGACTGGACTTTTTGAGTCTTGGTCAATGGTTCACATAATTTAGAGAGGTTGCCATAGTCTGTAATCCTCTGTGTAAAATACTAGACTAGGAAACCCTAAGATGTATACAGCACTGCTGTTGCCTTAGGTTGCTGATCAACTGAGAAGGAAGAGACAAAATAGGTAAAAAGGACTGGCAAGTCATCTACAATAATCAGGCTATGGAATATGAGCCAAAAAACAGTCAAGTGATGGAAACCACGAGTACTCCTTGGAGTTCAGAAGAGGCAGAAAGATTTGGGAGCTATAGCAGGAAGTTAAAGGCAGATTCACAGAGAAATAAAGTGGGTCTGGAAATTGAGTAGGATTCAGATAACCACTGAAGAAGAAAACGAGAAGCCATAGAGATGAGTTCAGTGAGTACTGTTTTTAAAGGATTTTACTTGTTTATTCTCATAAGAGCTTTTGGGTCAGCCTAACCTACAAAGCAATCACAGATTCTCCTGTTTAAATAATTTCATCCCATTCTACTCTTGAACAACTCCTATCAAGTGTGGAGCTTTTCCATCCAGTGCTGCCTGACCCCAAGTCTATTTCTACAGAAATTACAACCTTGTTTACATTACTGGATTCCTAAGTTGATCAGACTTTCTCCCTAAAGGTCAATTTATGACTCAGAGATTTCATTAGATTTTTTCAAATACAGCAGTCCAATTCTATTTCAACAGAAATTACTATCTTGTTTACATTATTGGGTTCTAAGTCGATCAGACACACTACCTAAAGGTCAATTTATGACTCAGAGATTTCATTAGATTTTTTTCAAATACAACAGTCCCTCCCTATCTGCACTGTGTAAGTTCTAAGACCCTTAGGTAATGCCTGAAACCATAGATACTACCAAACTCTATACATACTATGTTTTTTCCTACATATACATCATTTGATAAAGTTTAATTTATTAATTACGCAGAGTAACACATTAACAACACCTAAAAATTAAATAGAACAATTATAGCAATATAATGTAATAAAAGTATGTGAATGTCTCTCACTCTAAAAATATCTCCTTGTACAAATTTAATGCCTTTTCCGTCTTAACTAAGCATTTATCATGACCAATGGTCATAATTTTTGCAGTCTAAGGTAAGAAAATAAAATAAGCACAAATTTCTTTTTCCTTCCCCACAGTTTCAAGGACAGAAGATTCTTACTGTAGATCTTAGCAACCTCAACATACAATTTTTTTCTTTCCTTATTAAGTCAAGAACGTTTCTCTTTTCATTTACAGGAAGCAGTACATGGCTTCCCTCTGTCATATCTGAATTGCCAGCATCACTGCCCTTGTGTTTTGTGTCCATTATAAAGAGAAATAGAGGTTACCTGAACACAGGCACTGCAATACCACAACAGTCGACCTGGTCACCATGGTAGCTACTAAGCGATTAAATGAAGGGATGCAAGGGACAAAGGGATGATTCACATCCCGGATGGGACAGAGCAGGACAGTGCAAAGATTTCATCATGCTACTCAGAACAGCACACGATTTAAAACTTATGAATTGTCCCCAAACCAAAAAACAAGGGCACAAGTTATAAATCTCAGAGTTGGAAGGAATGTTAGTTACCATCAAGTGAGAGGTGCCCAAACCTGGCTGCACATCACAATAACCTGGGTTAGTATTAAAAAATTTACAAAACCCCAGATCCATCCCCAGACCTATAGACTCAAAACCTTTTGAATTTGGGGCCGTGGACTAGGGAGTTTAGGGAGCAGTGGCGAGGATATGGTCTTATAACTTAAAAAAATTGAACTGGTTTTAAATCAAGAAGAGTACAGAAAATAACATGAAAACTAAAACGGGAAGATGTTAACAATTATGGCTATGTAGAGAAAAAGTTATAATTTGATAGAAAGCCTTGCATTGGCTAGACTCTATAGAGGAGACCTGTCAGCATTATCACACGCTGATTCTACGGAAGCTACTGTACAGCTCTGTGTATTGTAGATAACTGATAGCAATGCAAAATAGTTCTTGTCTACAGACATACAAATTCTGTATCTTCTTTTACCTTGGATAAACACTTTTAATACATACTTCAATTTTCCTGTTGTATAGATGTGTCTTTTCACTGAGCATCTTTTGAGTGCATTATAACATCTGCCTAGTACACTCATTAAGTTAAAGAAAATCTATAATGTATTCATTTTATATCCATAGGAGAGTCGGGATTTTATAGTTTTTGAAAATTAATAGTTTCTTCAAAAAGTTTTTAAAAGGTTGATTAATCCTTACAGAAAATGTTAATATACACTACATTTTCCCTTTTGGTCTCATTTCATTTCTCTCCTCCTTCTCTCTGCAGAGGCAGCTCCTTTCCTGTATTTAGTGTAAATACAAGTCATGCCTTTATACTTTTCTTAAATATATAATATTCAAAAATAATGTATGGTATTAATTAATTTAAAAAACATATTCTATATGACATGCTGCAAACTTTTTAACTTAGCAATAAATAGCTGAGATATCTTCATGCCCATCTATGTAACTATGCCTTTAATGGCTAGTAGTGTACTTGGCTTTGGGACCACTTTTTGAGACTAACTTGATAATTTGCTTTTGTAGAAAAATATCTATTCATTTGCTTCCCAATTTTCTAGCCTCAGGTTTTTCAGTTTCCTATACTCATTTTTCTTTACTGTATATTATGCCCACATTTTTTATTCCTTAAAGTGTTTACTTTTGTCTTTTCTGTTTTTACTTGCTTATTTCTTTGTTTGCTTAGAAATAAATACTTGATTATACTTGATTATTTCTGTTTTTGTTGACTTGCTTTTTAAAGTTATTAACTTGTTATCTTGATTATTTCCTTCATTCTACTCTTTCCTTGTTTACATACAACATATTAATTATGCCTTCACATTCCAAAATGTATTGCTTCATTGTTGTTCAATTGTAATTTTTTGCAGTTGTTTTCTTTTAATTTCTTACCTAACCCCTTGCATTCTTTATGAGTTTATTTTTCAGTTTTCAAATATGTCAGTTGGGCTTTGTACTATTTTGTATTAGAGTTCTAATTTAATTGCATTGTTGTTAGGAAATGTAATCCACATAAGATATTGATCTTTGAAATGCTTAAGACATGAGTTTTAAGAATTTTTAATAAGTGTTTCACTTGGTAAAAAGAATACATATTCTCTATGGACAAAATGTAGGCAGAAATATTTTTGTTTGTATTGTACATTTGAGACAGAAGTAGTAAAATCTCTTACTATGGTTATATGTTTCTCTGTGTAATTTTGTCTGTTTTTCTGAGCTATGTTGTTAAATGTGCATGCTTTCATGATTATTTTTTCTATTGGTGTACTATTATTTTTTCTTGTTATATAATGTTTCTCTTTAATTAATACTATTTTATGGATTAGTGCTTTTTCCTTAAATTCCATTGTGCCTAATATCATTATTTCTGTACTAGCTAGCTTTCTTTTGTTTAGTGTTTGAACACTTCTTTCTATGGTTTTATTTTCAATCTATGTGACTTTAAGTATAACTTTTGCAAATAGAACATAGATGGTGTTTTGAAAGATCCAATCATATAGTCCTTCTTTTTTGATGCATTTAATCCATTTACATTCACTATAATTCATAATATTTTTACTTACTAACACTAATTCATCTTGTGGTTTCTTCTATTATATTTTATCTTTGTGTCTCATTTCTTACCTTCTGTGGTATTTGTAAATATTCTTTATTTCACTTTTTCTCAGCTGATTTTGAAGTTGTCAATTGTATTTCTATTGATTTGGCAATTACTCTTAAATTTTTCTAATGACTATGATATTCAGCATCTCTATTTTATTCTATAAAACTATCTATTAAATAGTCCCTTTTCTCTGCCACCCACACTGTCCCATCTTCCTTGTTACTCTTGTCTAGACCAGGCTTCAGCCAAATCCTGCCTGACACCTGATTTTGTATAGCTCATGAGTTAAGAATGGTTTTCACATTAAACAATTTTTTTAATCAAAAGAATATAGTTCATGACATCAACATTATATAAAATTCAGTGTCCACAATAAAGTTATATTGGAACACAGCCATTCTCATTTGTTTACATATTTTCTAGGGCTGCTATCCTGACACAATGGCAAAGTTGAGTAGTTACAACAAAGATCATATGCCCACAAAGTTTGAAATACTCTTTATATGGCCCTGTATGAAAAGTTTTCTCATTCCTAGTCTAGACATCAGAGTGTCATTTTACTTCGAAACTTTTACCTTAACAAATGTAAATCAAAAATTATGGGTATTTCTCTCTTTTATAGATTAAAGTTAATAACATATAAAATATATTTTATCAACTTACATGTTTCCCATTGTTTCTTATATCACATTATATCTTATTCTTTCCAAGTTCACTTTTCTTTCTGCCAAAAAAAGAAAAATGTTCATTCTCTTATCAAGAGTTGCTGGGATAGTAAATTCTGTTAGTCTTTGCATTTCTGAAAATGTCTTTAGTTTGTTTTCACTTCTGAAAGCAAATTTAGCTGGATATGTAATTTCAGGTTAGTATTTTCCCTAAGCAGTTTGGAGATATTACTCCATTGTCTTCAAGTGTTTGTTATTCTCATGAGAAATCTGCTTGTTGTCCAATTGCCTTTCTTTGAAGTTTTAAACATTGTTTTACATCGTTAGCTTTTGAGTTTTTTTTTCTTAAATATGTGAGATATCAATACTTCTGTATAATAAATCGAGTTGGGTTTATTTTTGTTTTTTACCTCTGTCAGCATTTGGTGTGTACTTTTAATCTGAAAACTCATCCTTTCTCACTGTTAGAACCTTTTTACCTGTGATATTTCAAATATTATTTCTCAGTCGTCCTCTCTTTTCTCTGTCCCTGAGATACCTACTATATATACATAGTATATATGTGTGTGTGTGTATGCTGAAATCTTTCAGTGATTGTCTTTTAATGTCTTTTTCATGTTTTTCATATTTTTATTTCTCTATGTTTAACTTTAGGTGATTTTCTCCACATTATTTTTCAATTCCCTAATTCATTCTTTAACTAAGTCCAGTCTGGAAATCACTCTGCTTAGGGAGATTTTTGTGGGCTTCCCTGGTAGCTCAGTTGGTAAAGAATCCATCTGCAATGCAGGAGACCCTAGTTTGATTCCTGGGTTAGGAAGATCCCCTGGAGAAGGAAACAGCTACTCATTCCAGTATTCTGGTCTGGAGAATTCCATGGACAGAGGAGCCTGTTAGGCTACAGTCCATGGGGTTACATTTATTCCAATAACTACATTCTGCATTTTGAGAATTTCTAATTGTTTTTTTGGTTCACATCAATTTATTTTACTTCCATAATCTTCTCCCTTGATAAAATTGTCTATAACTATTTGAGAATCTTAAACATATTTAAAGTTAAACTGAGTATTCTATTGCTTATATTTTGTCATGTGTGAATGTATTTAACTCCTCTGTGTTTTGTTTTGATTTCAAACTTGATGTTCAGTTTTCTAACTCTGAAAATTTAATTTGCATGTTCACTTTGAATGGAAAATGTTTTCATTGTTTTATGTTCCTGATCTGTGGTCTGACTCTGTAACACGTAGTTTTTATACTAAAGTTCTTTGTTCCAGTACCAGAACCAGGTCTTAAATAAATAGCTTGAAGCTCCACTTTCAAGATGCTCTATGAATATCAAGATCCATCCACTCAGATAGCAGGGAGTTCTGTCCAGAGCCTAAATTTTCTGAATGACATTTTCTCTTTTTTCTTGACATAGCTCATATTTATTTTATGCAAACAGTAGCAAAGACAGTAGTACTGGTTTTCTCACCCTTTATTTCTTTCCACCTTCTCTGCCTAGCTCCTGGTTTCAGGCAATGAAACCCAGCTTACAATGCATGGGGAGCTTTGGGCTCTCTACAGTCTCATGACTGCAGAACTTTGCCTCTCTCTTTCTGCACATAGGATGTAGTATATGGACCTCAGCTCAACTTACAGCTCTAGGCTTCTGTTCCATTTCTGGTCCAGGGGATATTCAACTTGTCTTTTACACAAGTATATGGCATACAAATACATACATACACACACACAATTGTTTTGTTTAGAAAGGAAGAGAATTTAAGGTATAAGCTCAAAATTTAATTGTTCCTTCTTATAAGCCTATATGATTCTGACCTTTAACACAAGGGTGAGCAAACTACAGCTCATAGACCAAATTTGGCCTGTTCATGTTTCCATAAATAAAGTTTTATTGGAATATAGCCACATCCATTTCTTTTCATATTGCATTTTGCTGTTTTCACTAAAAGTACAGAGTCGACTAATTATGACAAAGACCATACACTCTGCAAAGCCTAAAATTTTTACAGAAAAAGATTGCTGATCCTGCTGTAACAATAGATAGCCTCTTCCCTTCTTTATCTACTCTTCCTCACATGGCTTGAAATATCAAGTACATGATGACAAGTCCCTGAACTTCCTCATTTACTTAGCTGAATATTTCAGTTTGGAGATATACAGTAGGCTTCTTAAACTTAATATGTTCAAAACCAAATCCCTGACATTTCCTCTGTACCCTCCCTCCTCTGCATGAAAGACTTTCTTCAAGTAGGCTACTCCATGCAGCAAAAAAAATTAATCCTTCCCTTTGCTCAAGTCAAAAATTTTAGAAACATCCTTGACTTCTCTCACACTCCATATCTTTTCTACCAAAAACCTAAAAAAAAAAAACAAACACAACACTGAAAATTCATGAGTAAGTTCCCTCGTCAGCGAATTACGTGTCTCACTTGTGAACCAGGTTCCAGGAGAAGTAAGCCAGCAAATGTTGAAGTCAGTCTCACTGGGAAGTTTGATATGGGATCTGTTCCGTAACTCAGGCTCAGACAGTCTGCCTGTTGACGTTTTCTTATCTTTATGAGAACAGGAAATATGCTAGCCTTCTAGTAAAGGCCTTTGGATTAAACTCTCAGAAGGAAACTGGCCTCACCTAATAAACTCACCAGAACATAAAAGGACATGGAAGAGAATAATAAAACTAATGTGCTAATCAGTTCAATAAATGCCTAAAGCAGACCTTAAATCAAATAATAGACAGGAAAGGATGCCTTATTTTAGTGCCTTGAGACACACAGTGATGAGAAAACACTTCCTCAGCTTTGAATTTCTGCAGGGAAAACAGTAATCGATTCAGGAGAAGTAGCCTATCATGAGACACCAGCGGCAGTTTCTAAACAGAAAGAATCATTTTCCTTTCTGTCTTCTTCCAGAACTGATGGAAGATCTCATATGCCGAGAGGGTGCCTTAGGCTTCCATCCTACTAGCTGCATGAGCAATGTGAAGCCTGTGTCCTTGGAATGAGCAAATCTCTCCAGTCATTCAGTTCTAGACATCTAGCCATAGGCAAAACTAGAACACAAGTGAAGATTTTCTCTGTCAAACATCCATCAGCCTCAAATATCCCTTGACCACCTGATCAGTAGGAAAGCCATGTGTATAAAACCCATTCATACTACTGTGTTAGCAACATAATTCATTTTCCTGACTAGGAATGTGGTATTTTCAAAGAGAACAGGCAACATTCACATAATTGTAAGCATCTCAGAAGGTGGAATTCCAGCCTCAGTGTGTCCTATGTGGAACACAAATGCTTTGGGGTCAGTTCCAGTCTTGAAATTCTGAAAATGAAACTTCCTACTTCTCCTACTTTTTCTAGGCTGCCACAAATCAATTCCAGTTTAGTGGCAAAGAACCCCATTTTACCTTTCTCCAGCAGGAGCATCAACTTAGTATCTACTACAGAAAGGTTCTTAGCAGGTTAGAAGGGTCACTGTTAGCTAAGAGAAACACTATGAGGAAGGAGATGCAGAGGGCCCCCAGTGTGAGTGTGTGTGAGTGTGTGTGTGTGTGTGTGTGTGTGTGTGTGTGTGTGTGTGTGTGTGTATGTTTGGGAGTGGAGTAGGAAGGGATACAGGGAGTAAGGTACTTGCACAGGGCAGAGGAGAGGCCTCAGAGAAAAGTTAGGCATTGACTAGGGAAGCAGGGAAATTCTGAAAACAAGGACAACTCCTGGACACTTTAAGGCAATTCCCTAATAGCCATTGCTCAGGGCCTGATTTCTTAGCCTTGATGCTGAAGGAGCTAATGCAAATTCTCAAAATTCTAAGTGTATATAGGAAGCTGCTTCATGCTAAGTGACTATGACTCAACCTAAGTGGAAATGTTATTTCTCAATCCATGCTAAAACATTTATTTAAGACCAGCTCCTTCTGTCTCACGAGGAGGTTGCTACTTGTGGAGTTTGGGGGAGGCTCAGGTGTGGCCATGCAATTAGGAAACCCCATTGTTCCAAATGGGAGTGGAGCTCACCCCACTCGAGTGGAGCGCTGAGGCTGCCACCTTCTCCTCCCACATCTCAGGGTGTCTGTGCATCTCAAGGCAATTCACACTTCACATTCAGGGTGTCATTTCATTTTTAGATCAAGAGCATGAACATTTTTGCCACTGTTACTTTTCACTTAGCATCATCCTTTCCCTCAACCTCTTGCAATCATCAAATACACGCAAGACCATATATTAGGAACAACAGAAATAAAGGAATTATACCAAAAACTTTAAGGTAAAACCAGCAAGAGCAACAGGGATTAAATGCCAAGGAGACAGGAAGCTCCCTAAAAACATCCAGGTTCTTTTTTGAAACAATTCTTTGGAACCACTCCACTGTGTTGTTACTTTCTACTCCCCACTAGAGGAGGGGGAGAACAAACTCACAAGTCTCAAAGTTTAGGTTCTAAGATGCAAGCCTGAAACCCTTGTGTAGAGACTGCCACTAAAACTCTCATGTGACAAAAATCATCTACAGATATGGTATACCTGAGACCCAACATTACTAACAAGCTCCCAGGTGATGCCAAAGTTTTTGGACCAGAAGTCACACTTTGAGTTGCAACAGTATAGAGCACACTGGTTCTCGAATTTGGCTACACTTTGGACTTGACCTGGGGAATATAAAATAAGACTAATGCCCCACAAATTCTTATTTGTTCCTGAGTGTGACCTGGAAATTTGAACTTTCAACAGCTCCCCAGTGTTTCTAGCCTTCAGCAAAGTGTGAGAACCAGTGGAATGGAGGTTGTTGATTTTCTTGAGGTCACAGAAGGCAAGACTCAAAGTGCTTTGCTCAGCACCAAGTGATTCTATTGGTTCAACACTAGCATTTTCTGGAGAGCTTTTAATTAATACTGTTTGAGACCCACGCCTAGAAGTCCAGATTTAATTGATTTAAGGAAGGGCCCAGACAGCAGAATATTTCAAGTCTCAGCTACATGCACCCAGGTTAAGAATCTGTATCATAGATGTTATAAGAATGAACTAAAAAACATCTTTAATTGTCATAGAATGAGCAGACATAGTTTAGAGGGAGAATGTATGTCAGTTACGAGTACACATATATGTATATTACAGCAACTACTTGCTTTGTTATTTTATAATAATAAATCTAACTTTTTAGTAGATAATAATGAGGTTAGAGTATGCAGGTCAGGAAGCAACAGTTAGAACTGGACATGGAACAACAGACTGGTTCCAAATAGGAAAAGAAGTACGTCAAGGCTGTATATTGTCACCCTGCTTATTTAACTTATATGCAGAGGACATCATGAGAAATGCTGGACTGGAAGAAACACAAGCTGGAATCAAGATTGCCGGGAGAAATATCAATCACCTCAGATATGCAGATGACACCACCCTTATGGCAGAAAGTGAAGAGGAGCTTAAAAGCCTCTTGATGAAAGTGAAAGAGGAGAGTGAAAAAGTTGGCTGAAAGCTCAACATTCAGAAAACGAAGATCATGGCATCTGGTTCCATCACTTCATGGGAAATAGATGGGGAAACAGTGGAAACAGTGGCAGACTTTATTTTTTTGGGCTCCAAAATCACTGCAGATGGTGACTGCAGCCATGAAATTAAAAGACACTTACTCCTTGGAAGAAAAGTTATGACCAACCTAGATAGTATATTCAAAAGCAGAGACATTACTTTGCTGACTAAGGTCTGTCTAGTCAAGGCTATGGTTTTTCCTGTGGTCATGTATGGATGTGAGAGTTGGACTGTGAAGAAGGCTGAGTGCCGAAGAATTGATGCTTTTGAACTGTGGTGTTGGAGAAGACTCTTGAGAGTCCCTTGGACTGCAAGGACATCTAACCAGTCCATTCTGAAGGAGTTCAACCCTGGGATTTCTTTGGAAGGAATGATGCTAAAGCTGAAACTCCAGTACTTTGGCCACCTCATGGGAAGAGTTGACTCACTGGAAAAGACTGTGATGCTGGGAGGGATTGGGGGCAGGAGGAGAAGGGGACAACCGAGGATGAGATGGCTGCATGGCATCACGGACTCGATGGACGTGAGCCTGAGTGAACTCCGGGAGTTGGTGATGGACAGGGAGGCCTGGCGTGCTGCGGTTCATGGGGTCGCAAAAGAGTCGGACACGACTGAGCGACTGAACTGAACTGAGTGAGGTTAGAGAAGCAGTAAACATGAGTTTAGATTCGTATATCAACATTGAAACTCTCATTTAATCTGCTTACTTGCAGAGTTAAAAACAGCACAATGGTTTACACATAGTGGGTATAAAGTTAATATTTAATGGCCTATTAGAAGATAGGCAATATTATTACATTTTCCTGCGTGAATTCCATACTAAAACAATGAAAGTATAGCCGTAATAAGGGTACATTATGCTGCCAAGCTATGAGGGAACATCACAAGACAGGCTAGGAAATATTAAATGACTTTGGGAGGCTTCAAAACTAGGTTTAGGCTGCAAAACTAGGTTTTGCTCAGTATCCACATTCAGACTGGCAGAGTTCATCATGGGGATGAGCTGTGGATATGAGGTTTGGACAGGAGACATTACAGCTTCTGGCCCAAGTGCTCTTTGAATACATGTGGAAAAGACATATCAGGGACTTGGCTCTAAAACATGGACAGGAATGAGTGCAGGCAGAATTCCTGTCTAAACCACTTTCTAATCATGACCATTACATAATTAAGACCATAAGCACCAAATTCTAATGAGGCGAAAGCTTGAAACTCTCATCATGTAGTTACTCATCTTGGGACAGGCGAACTGCAACAGAAGGTAGACATCAGGGGAATTTGTAAGAAACCCTTGAGACTATTTCAAAACAATATTAGTGTATGCCCCTCAAATAGGCATGCCTTAGCTGAAGAAGAGAAACACAGTCTAGAAATACTTTCATTTAACTGAGTGCATGAGGGCAATTGAGAGGACAACATGGAGCTTGACTTCATGAGAAAATAGTGGCTTGATGGAATTACAGATGAACACAAAAAGGCAAGAGCAGAGATGCTCACTTAAGCATTATGCATAATATCAATAAATTAGAAACAATCTAGGTATGCAACAATAGGGTATTTAGTTAAGTTTGCTATGGTTTTGTTTTCTTTTCCCCCTCAGCTTCATTCAGGTATAACTGACAAATAAAATTATATACATTTAAAGTGTACTTATGATTTGATATTCACACACATTAAAAAAGATGGTCATAATCAAATTAATTAATATATTTATCAGAGATTTTGTTTCTTAAATTAGGGAGTATGTACTCTGTGGAATCATTAATAACAGTAACGAAGTAGAATACTTATTACTATGAGAAAATATTAATGATGGTTGTTAAATGAAAAGGAGATGTAAACATGTACAATATGAGCCTAGTTGTCCTAATATATAGAAAAGTAGTTAGGAAGAAAAAATTAAACAGTTAATAATAAATGGGGAGATTGTAGATGATTCTATGTCTCTTCACTGGAGCTTTTCTGTGTTTTCTGAGTATATCACATGTGCACTTATTTTGTAATTAGAAAAAATATATTGTGTAAAATGCAAATAGAGAAGAAAGTAGGATGGTCAAATCTAAAGAATAAGAACATCTAAACAAGAATTCATGGAGCATCTTACGTGTTTCTCCAAACAGAAGAGGTTCTTTTTCCCCCCTAGAAGGGAGAGGTATTTGTGGTACCATCTGAGAATGATGGTGAGCAAGGGGAATGCTCAGGGAATAAAAGTTAGGTACAAATTAAGCATGAATTCTTAGCTTTGGCCTTCTCTGAAAGGGGCTAACATAATCTTGACCACAAACCATCCTGAAACAGGTAGATTAGAAAAATGTGGCTGAGCAGGACTCATTCATTGACAACTGAATGTGGAAACAATGCTATGTGAGAATACTTAAAGTTAGCAGATGATGAGGTGGCCAGGCCAGGCACCAAGTGCAGGCAGTGTCTGCTAATTTACTTTTCACTGGTAGCTGTAAGCTGTGGTCTCTGTGACTGGTTTACTAGAGAAGAAGCAAGTTGATGAGTCTGCTATTTCTCTTGGAAGCTCAGTGGTCATCTATGGACATGAGAATTGGACCATAAAGAAAGCTGAGCACCAAAGAACCGATGCTTTTGAACTGTGGTGTTGGAGAAGACTCTTGAGAGTCCCTTGGACTGCAAGGAGATCCAACCAGTCCATCCTGAAGGAGATCAGTCCTGAGTGTTCATTGGAAGGACTGATGCTGAAGCTGAAACTTTGGCACCTAATGCGAAGAGCTGACTCATTTGAAAAGACCCTGATGCTGGGAAGGATTGGGGGGCAGGAGGAAAAGGGGGCGACAGAGGATGAGATGGCAGGATGGCATCACCGATTCGATGGACATGAGTTTGGGTGGTCTCTGGGAGTTGGTGATGGACAGGGAGGCCTGGCGTGCCGTGGTTCATGGGGTCGCAAAGAGTCAGACACGACTGAGCGACTGAACTGAACTGAACTTGGAAGCTCAGGGAGGAGGAGCATAGAGGAAAAGGAAGGCTACTGACTGGAAGACAGTCTGAATTAATCCAGCAGAGACAGCCAGAGGTACATGTCAAGAGTCAGAGTAAGAATGAGTCAGGATGTTAAGAGAGGAGACAATAGCCAGAGAAAGGGAATGCTCAGCTCAAACAGGGGCTGTGAGCCCGTGCCCAGCTGGCTCACAGGCCGAACCACACTGAGGTCAGTCATAGGAGAGGCTTTCCTTTCATCTCATGCAGAAGCACCCTGTCCAGCACTGGAACTGAGAGTGAACTGGGCTGCTCATGATGCTCGCCAAGAACCTAACATCCTGAAATTAACCAGAAAATACAATCAAGCATGTAACCCACTGTCATCAAAATAAAGGGAAATATTTAAGTCCCAGACAAAAGGGACTTGCCAGCAATTAGAAGAACCTCAAAAGAAAATAATTCATTTAATGAAAGCCCTAAGGACATAAACATACGAACAGCACCTAGACGACACCTTGCGTGTGTTGGCTTCAGGTTGTGAATTGAAGAAGATCACGAATGCTTGGGACACACAGTTCAATAGTTGGAAAGCTGAAATGAGAATTGCATCCTATTTTTTGATCAGGGACAAGGGAAACACGCACCAGTCTTTATGTGAGGGCGAAGAACACACTGAGACAACCAGAAAAGACTCGTGAGTAATGACACTGACATTTAAAAATCTTCCTTCCCTGAGTGTAAGTACACCCTGGCGAGCTCATGGTTTCCTGATAGAAGCAGCACAGTCATACCCTCTCCACATCAGATCATTTTCTTCTGTGGCACTTGCCTAGGGATGGTGGAGAGCCAGGGAAAGTAGCTAACAATAGCCTTAGACTCACTGCATCTGAGTCACAAATGAGTAGCATTTTGAATCATCTCTTGCTTACACATTTTTTTTTTCCACTTTGCTCCTCCATCCCACCCAGAGCGTACTTATCTCAATTACAAGGAGGCACCTCCATCCTCTGCTGAGTCAGACATGGAAATCTAGATCCTTCTCATCTTTGTAACAAGCAGTACGAGGTGGACTTTAAAGTGAATGATGGACTAATCCAGCAGATTGAAAACCCACAGCAATCACAGCTACCATGTAAAACATAGAAAACTGGTGTCTCCACCCAGCTCCAGTCCTGAGGTCTCCCTTCTGGGCCTCTTTCACTAACCACATTTCTTTAAACATAATCAGAGCTAACCCTTCTCTAATTAGACTCGGACAAGCTACTTGAGCCCTGGAAACAAGATCCAGGGGGGGAAAAATCCAGGGCCTTTTGTGAACAGCTGATTATGATCTCCTGTGGTGACTAGAGACACACGTGTGTGTGCACACATTTTAGAGATCCTGGGTTATACATGCTACTTGCTTTTTCTCATTGAATTGGTGAACAAATATTCCTGAAGGAGGGGAACAAAAGGGAGACTTTTGGGTTTCTCCCTTGTCACTTACACTGCCTTGAGAAGCTCAGGGCATAACCACTGATTGGTGACCATGTCCTGTGAATTACTCCCACAGAGGTACTGGAGTACAAATTCTGCCTTCCCAGCCCAGTGATGTTGCTCATAATGATCAAGTCACCATGATCTTCCCTTCATCAAGCCCTTCCATTTTCAGAGTTTTACTGGATGATCAACAACCAGGAGTTTCAACCCCTTGTTTTGACTTCTCTTAGGTTATTGTGTTCCATTTAGGACACTCATCTCACTTCACTTTTGTGTCATAAATCTAAATATTCTTAAAATTCACATCTTTTTAGATAGTAGGCTCATGATGCAATGCTAATAGTCTACTGAACTGAGTGGATTTAATTTGGTTTGGAACGTAGGAGCCTGATAGAAGGGGCTTCTCTGATGGCTCAATAGTAAAGAATCTGCCTGCGATGCAGGAGACGATCCCTGGATCATGAAGATCTGGAGAAGGAAATGGCAATCCACTCCAGTATTCTTCCTGGGAAATCCCATGGACAGAGGAGCCTGATAATCTACAGTCCATGCACAAAAGAATCAGACGCGATGTGGCAACTAAAACCAAAAGCCTGCTAGAAATGGTTGGTTTTCAGGAAAAGACATTAATTCTTTGACTAAAAAAGAGTATGTACTATGGGAAATTAAAATTAAAAATATAATTACAAAAGGAAAACACTCATTATATTACCACTTAGAGATAAGGTATTATCCTTTTGAAGTTTACTTTGTAAAACACTGAAATTAAACTATTCAGTTTTTTGCCCAAATAAGTAAGAAATAATATCAAGATCATTTATAAAATCAGCCTTGTTCTTCCAAGTGATTCAAACTGTCATCATATTGAAATGGTTGAAATGCTGCTTTACTTATATTTAAAAAGTTGTCAGAAGTAGCAGTCTCCAGTTAATCTTCCTATACTTTAATTTCCTCATCTGTAAAGGGGGTACAGTAATGGAACACACCTCATTTATTGTTGTGAGAACTGAGTTAATACATGAGCAGATCTTAGAATATAACAAGTTCTATGGAAGTTTTTGCAGTTGCTATTCAGTCCTAAAAGTAACTCTACTTTGTCATGTCCTCTTCATATACAGCTGGGTTTTCTCATCCATATTTAGAAGTGGAAATGATGTCCAGGTTTTTTCCCATTATTCAATTTTTGTCAGGTTTAGTACAAAAATTATATGATCTTTATAGAAAAAAATTTTGAATTTCCCATCTTTCCCCTATGCTCTGGAACAACTTAAACGAACTGGGAGTAATGTCTTTCTTAAAATTTCAAAAGAGCTCACTCAAAATTTCCAAGATCAGGTTTTCCGAGGTAACGGTGTAAAAGCTTAAAATTTGTTTCTTCAGCTATCAAATTTTCTACTTCTTAATTATGATAACACACTTTCCTGAAAAAAATTTCAAGATTTTATTTACTGGGCTTCCCTGGTGGCTCAGACGGTAAAGAATCTGCCTACAGTGCAGGAGACCTGGGTTTGATCCCTAGGTCCAGAAGACCCCCTGAAGAAGGGAATGGCTACCCACTCCAGTATTCTTGCCTAGAGAATCCCGTGGACAAAGGAGCCTGTTAGGCTACTGTTCATGGGGTCACAAAGAGTCAGACATGACTGAGTGACTAACACTTTCTTATCCATCATATTTCCTTTCTTATTCATAACTTTGGCTATTTTATTCAGTTTTTCTTTGATTAAGCTAGCTAGCCTGGTGGGCTGCCATCTATGGAGTTGCACAGAGTCAGACATGACTGAAGTGACTTAGTGGTAGTAGTAGTAGTAGAGATTTATTTATTAGTTTTTCCCTTCAAACAACCAATTCTCTACCATCTTTCTACTTAAGAATAATGGGAAAAGACCTGGACATCATTCCCACTTCTAAATACAGATGAGAAAACTCAGCAGTATATAAAGAGGGCATGACAGAGTAGGTTGTTTTTTTTGTTTGTTTTTTTGTTTCTTTGTTTTTTTCCGGGTAAGAATGAGAGGCTAATAGAAGAGCTAGGGAGCTGCTTCAGGAGTTCCAGTGTAAGGTGATAAAGGTCTGGACTCGGGAAGTAGAGGCAGCATCTTTTCAGTCTAGCAGAATGCCATCTTTCATGGGTAGAGATGATGATACATCTATCTTCCACAAAAAGAAAATATATTCTGAGAATATTTAATCGTGATAATGTTTCTTTCACATATTAAAATATTTCACTGGTCCGTCCATATTTCACTGCCCCAGGAATACATCCCTCCCTACACATTTGATCATGCCTCTTTCTTACAATGTCCTTCTCCATGGCCTAGGCCAGGGGTCAGTAAACTACAGGCTGCATTCAAAACCTGGCCTGCTGTCTCTTTCTGTGAAGTTTTGATAGAACACAACTCAGTCCATTCATTTGCCTATTTCTCTCTGGCTGCTTTTGTACTAAAATGGAAGAGCTGAAGGGCTACAACAGAGACCACAAGTGACCCACAAAGCACAAAATATTTACTCTCTAGCCCTTTACAAAAAAAAAAAAAAGTGGTGATCTTTCATCTACTCTAGACGTATCCAAATCCTGCTCATCCCTAAAAGCTCAGTTCAAAGTGCTGTTGAGTCCTCAGACCATAATGACCTTTCTCTTTCCTTTGAATTAGTAGTTGCTACTGTCTGGGGCACATGTTATTTCAGTCCTCTTACAATGTATTGTCTTGAGTTTCTTCTCTTATAAAAAAATTATAAGCATAGATTTTTTAATACCAATTACAAATATAAAAAATTTTTAAAGATTTTTTATGTGGACCATTTTAAAAGCTTTTATTGAATTTTATTACCATATTGCTTCTGTTTTACATTTTTTAAAATTTTTAACTTATTTTTCAATTCAAGGATAATTGCTTTACAGAATTTTGTTGGTTTCTACCAAACATCAATGGAGAAGGCACTGGCAACCCACTCCAGTACTCTTGCCTGGAAAATCCCATGGACGGAGGAGCCTGGTAGGCTGCAGTCCATGGGGTCGCTAAAAGTCGCACACGACTGAGAAACTTCACTTTCCCTTTTCCCTTTCATGCATTGGAGAAGGAAATGGCAACCCACTCCAGTGTTCTTGCCTGGAGAATCCCAGGGACTGGGGAGCCTGTTGGGCTGCCGTCTATGGGGTTGCATAGAGTCAGACATGACTGAAGCGACTTAGCAGCAGCAGCAGCAGCAGCCAAATATCACCATGAATCAGCCATAGGTAAACATATATCCTCTCCCTCTTGAACCTCCCTCCCATCTCCCTCCCCACCCCACCCCTCTAGGCTGTTACAGAGCCCAGGTTTGAGTTCCCTGTTTTGGTTTCTTGGCCACAAGGCATATGGAATCTTAGCTCCCTGACCAGGGATTGAACATACACTCCCTGCACTAGAAAGTGAAGACCTAACAAGCAGAGCACCAGGGAAGTCCTATAAATGTGAACTTTCTTGAAAACAAGGACCATATATACAAAATACTTGCTGGCAGTTTATGACATTCAAGGCACAGTTCTAGGTAATGTGGGGAATGCCATTGCCTACACACACCCTCACCACCAGCCTTGCCCCGGATGACATGGGCAATACGACTTTAGGATAGTTCCACACAAAGGCAGATATACTTGGAAGACGACTCTGTGGATTAGTGATGCAATTGGAGTCCCATCTAAGAACCTTGCAATTTATCTCTTTACTGTTAACGGCTTCTGAAAAGGTGAATTAGTAGATATCTAAAAAGGCTAGTGTTCACTAGCATCATAACTCTCCAAAAATTAATTGCCTAGGTCAATTCTCCAACCTTCACTGACATTCAAGGGAACTTCCTTTCAAGTAACAGGTGGGTGTTGACAAAAGCCACACATTAAGCGCTGGGAGAAACTGGAAAAGTATACAGATAAAACTCAACATTCAGAAAACTAAGATCATGGCATCCAGTCTCATCACTTTATGGCAAATACATGGGGAAGCAGTGGTAACAGTGGCTGACTTTCTTTTTCTGGGCTCCGAAATCACTGTAGATGGTGACTGCAGCCATGAAATTAAAAGACACTCCTTGGAAGGAAAGTTATGACCAACCTAGAGAGCCTATTGAAAAGCAGAGACATTACTATGTCAACAAAGGTCCATCGAGTCAAGGCTATGGTTTTTCCAGTGGTCATGTATGGATGTGAGAGTTGGACTATAAAGAAAGCTGAGCACCAGAGAATTGATGCTTTTGAACTGTGGTGTTGGAGAATACTATTAAGAGTCCCTTGGACTGCAAGGCAATCCAACCAGTCCATCCTAAAGGAGATCAGTCCTGGGTGTTCATTGGAGGGACTCATGTGGAAGATGAAACCCCAATACTTGGGCCACCTGATGCAAAGAGCTGACTAATTTGAAAAGACCCTGATGCTGGGAAAGATTGAGGGCAGGAAGAGAAGGGGACGACAGAAGATGAGATAGTTGGATGGCATCGCTGACTCAATGGGTTTGGGTAGACTCCAGGAGTTGGTGATGGACAGAGAGGCCCGGCGTGCTGCAATTCATGGGGTCACAAAGAGTCGGACACAACTGAGTGACTGAGCTGAACTGAACTAAACTCAACATATGTGTTTTAGGCTGTCATATGGAGACATTTACAAAGAAGTCACATATTTTAACCTCTTTGGTGTTCTGCTTCCTCCCCTACTTCTTTGTTTTTATGCTCTCTCAGTCAAGTTTCCTCATGGACTAAATGGCAAACCCCACTAGGGGTGTAAGGTATTCTCACTCTATACTCGCTTTATTTGTGAGACAGTTTTGCATATTAACAAAGAATGCAGGGTCTGGAACCAAACCAAGTTCTAAATCGCAGCTCATATGCTCACTAATTTGCCCAGGTTCCTTAACTTCCTTTAATACCTCATTTGAAAAATGGGGATAGTAAAAAAATGGGAGAAGACTCAGGAGAGTCCCTTGGATTGCAAGGACATCAAACCAGTCACTCCTAAAGGAAATCAACCCTGATTATTCATTGGGAGGACTGGTGCTAAAGCTGTAGCTCAAATACTATGGCCACCTGATGTGAAGATCCAACTCATGGAAAAGACCCTGATGCTAGGAAAGACTGAAGGCAAAAAGGAGAAGGAGGGGCAGAGGATGAGATGGTTGCATAGCATCACCAACTCAATGGACATGAATTTGAGCAAACTCTGAGAGATAGTGAAGGACAGGGAAGTCTGGCATGCTGCAGTCCATGGGGTCGCAAAGAGTCAGACAGGACTTAGTGACTAAATAACAACAAATCTCGGAAGATGGGTGTGAACTTCCATGAGATAATACAGGTCATGTTCTCAGAATAAAGCCTAGAACATTCTATGTGTGTGTGCTCAGCCACTCAGTCATGTCCGACTCTTTGCAACCCCATGGACAGTAGCCTGCCAGGCTCCTCTGTCCATGGAATTTTCCAGAAAGGAATACTGGAGTGGGTTGCCATTTCCTTCTCCAGGGGATCTTCTCAACCCAGGGATCAAACCCACATTTCTTGCATCTCCTGCTTTGGCAGGTGGATTCTTTATCACTAATGCTACCTGCGAAGCCCTAAACACTCTGAAACACTTTAAACAACCCATAAATATCAGCCATTATTATTTTTGTTTTTATTATGAGACAAGTACTTTGTTTCTAGAAATATTCTGTGACTGTTTAGTCATGTATGGTTTCTGCCAGATACCGATTTGATGGACTACTTGAAATAAAGCTGGGGATCCAAGATCCTAAATTTATCAGCAGTGAGATCATGACACTTTTTTTTTCTTTTGGAGGATACACTAGAAAATAGGAAATAAGAGCTCTAATTTTGAAGTCACTTGAATTCAGTTGAAATCCATTGAAAAGCCTCTTGTAGGGACTGTAACCACTATTTTATTTTAAATAATGGGGAAAAAAATTAACAGCAAGGAAAAATAACTTTCCAGGACTGACATCACATCCCTTGAACACATTGTAATTGTTTTTCTTTTCTTCTGAATAAAATAACAAGTATTATGTTAATATATCCAAAGCCAACCTGGAATGTGTGATCTATGCAGGAACGGAATTGCAAATGTTTGATCAGGATAGCAGGAAGCACACATTCTGCCACTCTACTTCCAAAATAGAAAACCTATTTAGCACTTTGTAAAACACACTAAATGAAGTTTGCTCTCTCCTGCAGATAGAGATTTTACTTCATTTTGTGCCAGCAAAATTTTTGAAAATTGCATGAGGAGAGAGCAATTTTTGGCACTTTGGCTGGGAGTACAAAATGTTAGCAAATGGGGCTGAAAGGATCTTAAGTGTAATGTTGGAATAATATTCACACAACACTGGCTGCATCTTCATTTTTTACCTATTTACATATTCACAGGAAAAAATGCT
The DNA here is from genome assembly GCF_042477335.2 of Ovis canadensis. Taxonomy (NCBI): domain Eukaryota; kingdom Metazoa; phylum Chordata; class Mammalia; order Artiodactyla; family Bovidae; genus Ovis; species Ovis canadensis. The sequence goes on from NC_091248.1 coordinate 28,418,723, forward strand.
TGGCAGTTATTTGTCTAAAGGGACCTATTTAAGGGGAAAATGGCATTCACAATTCTTGAATGCATTAGTCAAAATTTTGCTGTGCATAACAATTCATAAAGAAAAATATCATTTCAGCTATCATGGAAGAATGTGGAAGGATATAGGTGTAAGAATTCTGGATGTCAGTGTTAGCTTTGGACCCAGACAGAAGGAAAAAGGGAAGGAAGCGAAAACTACATCCTGAAAATTTCCAGAGTAAGAGGACATTGAGAGACTCAATAAAAAAGCTGAAAGGACTGACAGAAATTTCAGTTTTCCAACATGGCTTCCTTAATTTGTGACCACTTTCTCAGTATACACGGATTTCAAAAAGAGAAGCATGCTGTCCACCTGAATAAAAAACATATCATTTCATTCATAACATGTTTAACAGCTGTCTTCTTTGTCCATGGCACAACTGTAGAAACTGTGGAATAGATATAGAGGTCTCTATATAGTTCTTGCTCACAAAGAACTTACAATCAAAGAAAGAATGCAGTATTCATTATTACAGCCTAGATATTTAGGAGTAAAAAGAAGCTCCAGCCTCTGGCATAGACTAGCTTCTCCAGAAGCAGATGCCAAGATTTTGGAATCAATATCTGTAAAAAGGAGGTAAAGGGAGTAGGATTAAGCAAAGGTCAAATTGTTGTTGTTCAGTCGCTAAGTCATGTCTGACTCTGCAAGCCCATGGACTGCAGCATGCCAGGCTTCCCTGTCCTTTACTATCTCCTGGAATTTGCTCAAACTCATGTCCACTGTGTCAATGATGCCATTCACCCATCTCATCCTCTGTCACCATCTTCTCTTGCCCTCAATCTTTCCCAGCATGAAGGTGCAAATTGCATTTTTTTTTTTTTTTGGCTGGTCAATTTTTTTGCAGACCACTGCAGGTCCAACTGCAATTCAGGCCTGACAAAGCCATGGCCCACCCAGCGAGGGGTGCTGAAGTGCATATTGGCCAATAGAGCTATCTCAAGTTGGACCAAAATGGGGAGCATTTTTACTTCTGCCTGAATCAGTCATTGGATGTGGACAATCCTGAGGAGGGTGTGACCTGAGGTGGGCAACTGAGGTAAATCCTTCAGGAACGGAGAACTGAAGTCTCTGCAGATGGACCTCCTAGATGTTGGGAAGCAGAGCACACTGTAAAGAAGCCATGGGTGGAGCAGCTCCATGCCTACCACAGTTCATTTGTAAGACTCTTTGAGAACTTCTAATGGTCATGTTTGGGAATGCATGTAAGAATTAAAGATTTTAAAATTAAAAAAAAAATAAATAAATAAAATAATAATAATAATAAAAAGAATGTATTAATGGAAATAAATGGAAATTCAGCAGAAAGAGCTAGCAATGAACTCCTGAGGAGTTAACTATATACTGCTGGGTACCATGTGTATATAGAAAGTTTACTGTAGAGAAAGTTCGTACATGTATAGGTATGCCTGAGTTCTTTTGCTGTTCATCTGAAATTATCACTACATTGTTAATCGGCTATACCTTGATACAAAACAATAAAGTTAAAAACTTTTTTGGAAAAAAAAAGACTTTAAAAAATAATGTGTTTTCATTTAAACTAGAGCTTAACAAACATAATTTTCTGAGGTATGCCAACATATTCAGATGAAAATATTCCCCCGGTCTCTGAAAAAAGTCTCAAAATCATCCACAAAAGATCTAAAGTCATCCACTGAAGATCTTTAGTTAATGTTAGCTGCTTGGTTGTCTAAGGAGAAAATATCACAAGCCAAAGCTGAGACTGAAAGATTTGTGTTTTTCCTTCTGAGGAAAGAGTCTACTAAATCTCCACAATTAATGATCTTACTTGTCTTTTGAGAAAAACAGAGTTGATTCAGCATTATGAGAGTGGTTGTCCTGATCCTTTGTGACTTCCAGATGGCCAATCTTGACTGAAGAAGGTCAATTTGGTGGCATAGAAATGCTCGTATCCCTTTCAACTGTACCAAGCTCATCAATAAGCTGCTCTTCTCAACCCTGCCTGAAGCCATCCCACACAGCATGTATGTGCATGTCAGACGGCAGCAGGGCCTCTGTCAATCACTGTGTGCCATGTACCCCATTGTGTCATTCAGTCCCAGTGTTCATTCCTCAAGAAGAGTCAATATTTGACCAAAACTGTACCAAGCACTAGTCCCACAGCCTCCCACACACTGCCTTCTTTCATCTCACCAGCAGTCTGTGTGATCAACAGTATTGCTATTCCCGCCCCCCCCCCCCTTTTTTTTCCCAACGGAGGATGAGAGAGGTCTGGAGATCTAAAATTAAAGTTGTTGGGACTTCCCTGGTGGTGCAGTGGATACGCATCTGCCTCCCAATGCAGGGGACACTGGTTTGATCCCTGGTCCAGCAGGATTCTACATGCCGTGGAGCAACGAAGCCCGTGCATTGCAACTACTGAAGCCCGTGACCTGAGAGCCTGTGTTCCACAACAAGAGAGAGCCGCACAATGGGAAACCCAAGCACCACAAGTAAGAGTAGCGCTCACTGCAGCTAGAGAAAGCCTGGGCACAGCCCTGAAGACCCAGTGCCACCAAAAGTAATAGATCAGTTATTATATTATATATATTTTGGTAAGCAGCAGTTCAATGTGAATAGAGATCTGTAACTCCTCATCTATCCTTCCTATTGTTAAACTAATCCATCCTCCTAACACTGTCCATCAGTACATTCTTTGTGTTTGCCATAGCATACCAGTGCTATGAAATATTAATAACGTTTTTTCCTCCCAACAAGATTCTGTGGTCAAAAAAAAAAAAAAAATTGGAAATCACTAAGCTAAACAGTTAAACAGAGTTTTTTTTTTTTTAATAAAAACACAGGAAGTCTCAGAGCATGTTCATGCTAATGTGCACTGTGAATCTATAAACAGCTCAAAGGCAGAGGTTTCCATAACTGACTTGACCACAAAAATCTTTCCTATGGGCATCTTGCAAAAAACTAAGGGTCCACAGCACGACCGATGGGAAACTGCTGTGCAGCCCTCCCTCAGCCAGATATGAGAAACTTCTCTTTGGCCTGGTATATTACACTGATAAGAAGACAAGTTTTCATTACTGAGGGGCAGTGGTTCCCAAACTCCGGAGCATGGTCTCCCAGCAGTGGGGGAGACACCTTGCCTTCAGGTCCTTTGACTGAATCAGTTCGATCAAGTAGATGCTAGGAGAGACTGAGTTCTGACAGTTTTAACATGAAAGAATACAAAGATTAAAAAATCTGAAATGATAAATAACAGTACAACATTGTAAGGGCTCTTCTGTCTCTGAATGGCATTTCTTAGAATTCCAAAGAGAACCACTAACTTCTAAATGAAAAACGCAAATGGAAGAGCTTATACCACTCACACACTCAGAACTACAGATAAGATCCAACGTTTTCACGACATAAAAAAAAAAAACAACAACAAACTGGCCTGACAGCTGTTAACCACTTCAAAATATATAAATTTCTCTGTTTTCCTGTTTTTTAGGCAGCGACTTTTTTTTTGGTATAAGGTAAGTCTCATCCATGAAATTTGATAGCAGCTGCTTCTCAGAGTTAGTCTGGCAGTCAGCTTTCCTGTGGTGTGTTCAGGTGTGAGGGTCTGGGATTTATGTTTCCATTTGACTGTTGCCTTTGGACTTCTATGCCTCTGGGTTACTAGGACTGAGAGGAAACCAGTTACTAAGGGAGAAAAATGAAGGGTGGGTGGGATGAATGACAACAAAGTCAAGAATCTAAGATGCCACAGTCTCCGAGTCTTCCAAAAGAACAGCTTCAAACAGCATGTGGGTGGCAAGTCAAGGATTGATTTTTATTAGTATTGCCATAAATTTCCCAAACCTCGTAGGAAATGTCACCTCTGTGGCCAGAGTGTAATAAATCAGGGATTGAGAGAACTTAAAATTCCACACTGAAAAAAGGTGTTAGGCTCTTCCTTTAAGATCCCTATTTAAAATATTATTTATGTATACGAGTTCCCATATATGATTAAAGTGGCAGGTGGTACTTTTCAAAGATAAACTATTATTACTTAAAAATAAGTACAATATAATAACTGAGGAAGTCTTTCAGGAATAGCCACACTATCAAATATAATTCATGTTGGGTGGATTTGAGAGAAAGAACCACAGACACTGTCAAGAATTAGGTCACAGTAGAGACCAAGGTCTCTGCTCATAGACAATGGCACTTATGATTATCAAAACCAAAAAAGAAGCTTCAACCTACAAGGCTGATTAAGAACAAGATGGCAAAATGGTTTTAGGATGCAAAAAGATAAGGTCAAAAGTTTTATCAAACTCAATTAAGAAAAAAAAAGGTTTTACCAAACTCAAAACATGGGAAGAGACTGAAAATAACTTTGCTCAGGAACTGCAGAGCAGAGACCTCATGTTTGAATATGTAAACGTTTCTACTTTTTATTTTATTTCATATCTCTTCCCATCTCTTTTTTTTTCATGGGTTTCGAACAACATGTAAAACTGACATAATAAACTTGTCCGAGAAGACAGAATCTCTCTTAATCTGCAGGTTTGGTTTCAATGTAATTGAATCACGAAGAACTTTGTGGCGGGCTTCTCTAGCGGTGTAGTGGTTAAGAATCCCTCTGCCAACGCAGGTGACATGAGCTCAGTCCCTGGTCCAGGAAGATCCCATATACTGAGGGGGAACTAAGTACTGAAGCACATCACAAGTTCTGAAGCCCGTGTGCCTAGACCATCGCCACAGATACTGAAGCTCGTGAGCCCACGTGCTGCATAGCAAGAGAAGCTACCACAATGAGAAGCCTCCACACCTCAACTAGAGGGTAGCCCCAGCTCGCCGACACTAGAGAAAGCCCATGCAACAAAACGACAAAGATCCAGTGCAATCAAAAATAAAAAATAAATAAATGTGAAAAAAAAGGTAAAAAAGCATACCGGTTCAAGCTTAATAGTGATATAACTACACGCTATGTTAAAAAAAAAAATTTGTGGTAAAATACATACCCGCAAGTCAAATAAGCTTCTTATGTTAAAATCAATGAAAGTCCCTCAGTCGCGTCTGACTCTTTGCAACCCCATGGACTATACAGTCCATGGAACTCTCCAGGCTAGAATACTGGAGTGGGTAGCGTTTCCTTCTCCAGGAGATCTTCCTAACCCAGGGATCGGACCCAGGTTTCCCACACTGCAGGCAGATTCTTTATCAGCTGGGCCACAAGGGAAGCCCAAGAATAGTGGGTAGCCTATCCCTTCTCCAGCAGATCTTCCCAACCCAGGAATCAAATTGGAGTCTCCTGCATTGCCAGCAGATTCTTTACCAACTGAGCTGTCACAGAAGCCCTGTTAAAATAGTATTTGTTACTTTATTGTTTACTGAACATTTGCATTTCTTATGGTGGGAATTTCCTGTTCATGTCTGTTGCCCATTTGTTACATGTGAGTATTTGTATTTTTATGAGCTAATTCTATAATAAGGTTAGTAATCCTTTGCATTTTATATATGTTGCATATATTTTGGTAAAGCAGTTTGAACATATTGTAGGCATGATGAAATATCTTCTCTTTTTGCTAAAAATGGAGGAAAATCACAAAAAATAATCACCAACACAAAAAGAAGAGGGTAGATTTTATATTTAATGAAGGTTATTTCAATTTTTATGGTAATCAAATACCATTTTTTACTACTTTGCAAGCATAATAATTTTGTGTAGGACTTGCCTGGTGGCACAGTGGATAGGAATCTACTTGCCAATTCAGGGGACACAGATTCAATCCCTGTTCCAGGAAGATTCTGCATGAAATAGAGCAACTAAGCCCATGAGCTGTGAGTATTGAGCCTGTGTGCCACAACTGCTGCTGCTGCTGAAGCCCAGATGTCTAGAGCCTGTGCTCTGCCACAGGAGAAGCCATCACAAGTCTGTGCCCTACAAGGAAGAGTAGCCCCCTGCTCACTGCAGCTGGAGAAAGCCCACTTACAGCAACAAAGACCAAGTGTAAGAAAAAACAATCCTCTCCTTTAAAAAAAATAAAAAAGATTTTGTGTATGATAGCATTTAAAATCCTCCGTGAAATTTAAACTGCCTTAGAAACTGTTCTTTTTCATCTTCAGTTGTATTTCTGCAAAAAAGAAAGTGTAGTGTTTTTCCCCTTTGTACTCTTAATTGCTTGAGATGTGAAATAAAAAGCTAATTGTATGAATTAAACTTAAAACACACATACTCATACAGATGATCATTCAAGCATGCACTGAAAAGAGAGTCTAAGAACAGAATAAATATGTTTCTCTTTTTTCTTTTTTATTTCCACTGTAGTTTTGACAGGACTTCCCTGGTGGCTCAGACAGTAGTGTCTACCTACAATGCGCGAGACCCAGGCTTGATCCCTGGGTTGGGAAGATCCTCTAGAGAAGGAAATGGCAACCCAACCCAGTACCTTTGCCTGGAAAATCCCATGGACGGAGGAGCATGGTAGGCTACTGTCCATGGGGTCACAAAGAGTCAGACACAACTGAGCAACTTCACTTTCACTTTGACAGCACCATTACTTGTTGACCTATAAGAACAATTCAGGTGGATTTTCTAGCAGCTACAGAACCACAGTTTTGGAGATTCCTCAGTTCTAATAACAATAATGATAGAAATGGCTAAGGTCCCAAGCATTGGACTGCATACTTTATATGCCTTATCTGACTTAATACAGCAACGCTATGATGGTGGGTACTGTAATTAGCTCCACTTTCACATGAACAAATGGAGGCACCAGAGCTTTAAAGAGTCATTTGACCAAAGTCATATGGCTTATAAATGGCAGGGCCATGAGTCCGATGCAGGGCTCAATGGCTCCAGAGCCATATGCTGACCATTACATCTCTCTGCCTCTCAAAATACAGAACATGACAATGTGTGTATGCTGTCAGTCGAAAGCCTGCGAGGCTCATCTGTTCATAGAATTCTCCAGGCAAGAATACGGGTGTGGGTTGCCATTTCCTCCTCCAGGGATTTTCCCCACCCAGGGATTGAACCGGCATCTCCTATGTCTCCTGCATTGGCAGGCAGATTCTTTACCACTGAGCCACCTGGGAAGCCCTACTAATCATTCAGTTCAGTTCAGTTCAGTTGCTCAGTCATGTCTGACTCTTTTGCGACCCCATGAACCGCAGCACGCCAGGCCTCCCTGTTCATCACCAACTCCCGGAGTTCACTCAGACTCACGTCCATCGAGTCAGTGATGCCATCCAGCCATCTCATCCTCTGTCGTCCCCTTCTCCTCCTGCCCCCAATCCCTCCCAGCATCACAGTCTTTTCCAGTGAGTCAACTCTTCCCATGAGGTGGCCAAAGTACTGGAGTTTCAGCTTTAGCATCATTACTTCCAAAGAAATCCAGGGCTGACCTCCTTCAGAATGGACTGGTTGGATCTCCTTGCAGTCCAAGGGACTCTCAAGAGTCTTCTCCAACACCATAGTTCAAAAGCATCAATTCTTCAGCGCTCAGCCTTCTTCACAGTCCAGCTCTCACATCCATACATGACCACAGGAAAAACCATAGCCTTGACTAGACGGACCTTAGTTAGCAAAGTAATGTCTCTGCTTTTGAATATACTATCTAGGTTGGTCATAACTTTTCTTCCAAGGAGTAAGCGTCTTTTAATTTCATGGCTACAATCACCATCTGCAGTGATTTTGGAGCCCCCCAAAATAAAGTCTGACACTGTTTCCACTGTTTCCCCATCTATTTGCCATGAAGTGATGGGACCAGATGCCATGATCTTCGTTTTCTGAATGTTGAGCTTTAGGCCAACTTTTTCACTCTCCACTTTCACTTTCATCAAGAGGCTTTTTAGTTCCTCTTCACTTTCTGCCATAAGGGTGGTGTCATCTGCATATCTGAGGTTACTGATATTTCTCCCGGCAATCTTGATTCCAGCTTGTATTTCTTCCAGTCCAGCGTTTCTCATGATGTACTCTGCATATAAATTAGGGAAGTGCAAATCAAAACCACAGTGAGATATCACTTCACAGTCATTGGGTTGACTATCATATTTTAACAGAAAGTTTAAAAAGTATTGGTGAAAATATGGATAAATTAAAATCCTGTGGACCGTTATTGAGGAAAATACCACAGCAATCCCTATCCCCCACAAAAAAAAGAACACAGACTTTCCACCTGATTCAGCAATTCTACTTCTAGTGTGTGTGTGCGTGCTCAGTCGTATCTGACTCTTTGTGACCCCATGGACTGTAGCCTGCCAGGCTCCTCTGTCCATGGGATTTTCCAGGCAAGAATACTGGAGTGAGTTGCCATTTCCTTCTCTAGGAGATCTTCCTGACCCAGGGATTGAACCCAGGTCTCCTCCATTGTAGGCAGACGCTTTACCATCTGAGCCACACCGGCTACCTATTAACCAGCAATTAATCTTGATGACAGAAACTTCGGGCCAGAGTCCCACAGCTGCTTCTACACAGTCTTTAATGGACTCATTCAGTAAGGAAACTTGCTCTGGAGGGTACCTCCAGCCCCCTGTCCTTTTGCTCCTCGTCTCAAGTCTCCTTGCTTCCTTAGGCTCAGACTAGACTTCTCTCAGAGACAAGCTCTCCCTTGGATAGAAGCTAATAAATGCTCCCATCCACTCTAACAGCTCAAAATCAAATTCCACTGTTGCTGGTGGTGCTAGCATCTGCTACACATACAAGTTGTTTAGTCACTAAGTCATGCCCAGCTGTTTGCAAACCTGTGGACTGTAGCCCACCTGGCCCTTCTGTCCATGGGATTCTCCAGGCAAGAATGCTGGAGTGGGTGGCCACTTCTTTCTCCAGGGAAGGAAATGCAAGAAGGATCCTAATTTCTCTGGTCTCAGTTCCTTGGTCTCAGTTCCTGGCCTTTGGTTGCCCAAACCCACTCATCCCCAGTCTCTTAGCCATCCCCAGTCTCTCCCCCATTCCTATAGTCTTAGCAGTCTGAGCCCCTCATTCCTGAGCATTCTTCCCTCTCAGCTTGACTCATCTTCACAAGTCTGACTCTCTTGTCTGATCATCATTACTTCAGCTGAATTCTTTCTTGTAATCTCTGATACACCGAACGCACGAATCCCCACCCCAACATGGCCTCCCTGGCCCATCTGATCTGTCACCAACCATCCAAATCCCAGCATGACATTTTAATCCCCTTGTCCAACCTCCTCTGGTCTAATTCATTTTGCACTTAAGCACTTCCTTGATAAATTATACATTTTTTCTTTAGTCCTCAAGAGTCAGGTTAGACCTAGTAAAATATAAGTAGAATTCTTTCATCTAAATGCAGGATCAGTGTTTACAAATCTATCTTTATACATCAGAAATAATCTATATTTACTTATCTAGTGATGCAAGATCAAGTGGGAAAAATAACCTGAGTCCCATAAAATCTGTAAGAAAGGGATGAATAAGAATGCCACACTCCAGTACTTTTAACATGTGCTCTTCAACAGCTAAGAGTGCATGTTAAAAACATATAAAATATAAAAGGAAATTTAAATATATATATATATAGTATATAAGTTTGGCTTATTTACAGCTTGAGCCAATTTATGGGCAGTATCTGCTACTATAAAATATGCAATCTACAATATTAAATTTTGATTACACACCCCATAGAAATATTGTTTTTAAGCCCTGAAAAATATGAAACATCTGTTATTCATCTCCACAGAGACAAGAAATTTAAACAGCAGCAAGAAAATTTAAGTTGGATCATGGAGAACATGGAAGAACAGTAATAATGGTTAAATCAAGGAGCAAGTTAGGGTACCCTTTCTATCTCACCAATGACATGGGCATTTTTTTTCTTAGTTGATTTTAGAAATGCCATTTATAGACTTGAGGTTAGCTCAGCACTCTGGAGGTGATTCTAAACTGGGTATGTCTCATACTTGTAGCGGGTGTATTTCAAATGGAAATTTCCACTGCGGATGGAGAGGCATGCTTAAGAATAGGGTACCTATAGAGATGAATGAACATCCCCAAACTATCTCGGACATCTTTCAATTTGTAACCTTGAAACTCAGCATCTTTATCAGGACTTGATGCCAGTCTTTCAGATTTTAGTTTAGGCCATTTCCACCCTAAATAGAAGAGGATTAAAACCTTGGGAAAGGAGAACCACCTCTTGTGACTCCAAAGGTATTCTGAGCTGGGTGGCTGCTCCCAGCTTCACCTCTCACTGGTGAAATCAAACAGAAGGAATTGCACATTCTTTAGGGCCACCTCTAGTGGGTTTTTCTCAGTTGGCTGGAAAACCTCAAAGGTAAGAATTTAATTAGGAATTTAGCATTGGCTTCGAAAAAGAAGTCACAATCTCTAAGTATTTCACACAGGGGAGAAGTTTAATCACTCACAAAAGAGTTTCCTGCTGAAAATTCTTGACTGGCAAGGAGCATGCCTTGCTAATTGGGGTGGTGGCCAAGAGGACTCTAGGGCCTGCCCTTTGCCCAGGGTGGCTGCCTCCATTAGGAATGGCAATGCGCCCTTTTTGTTCACTCTGAAAGGCGCCCAGTGGGGTGGCCTGAGGAGCCACTGGCCGCCTTTGTGCAGAGGGCAGGTCTGAGCAGGCCTTGGGCCAGCAGGGCTGAGCAGCCACCTGCTGACAGGGCCTTTCTTCCTCGTGAAGGAGTCCAGGGGATGCCATTAGAGAAAGTGCTGCTTCCAGCAAGCCGTGGCCACCTTTAATGATTTGCAGGGAAGGAAATGAGTCTCCCAAATCAATTATGACACTCGATTAGGTTATTTAGGCTGATGAATCCCAAGTGAAACCAGAGGATGGGTTGTATGATTCCATGGCTTGCATCTTTTCCAGCTTCAAGGCCCAAGGGTTACCATGTTAGTATTTTGCTAATATTTCCCTTGTACTCTTGTTGTACAGTGCTTGGGACCTGTCCAGTTCTACACACAGAGTTAGTGCCCAGTAAAAAGTGGCTGAGTATAAATCTCAATGCCTCTCTTTTCACTGGGTTTACTTAGTATCTAAGCACCCGTTTGGGTGATCAGAAACACTTGGTGTATATATTTCCTATAATGAAATGGCTAAACATTTGTAATGTACAGTCTTTTCATTGCTTTACTAATTAAATGGTTAAATCACATAGCTCTTTTTCATTAGTAAGAAACATCCAAATAATCTGTTTTTATATGAATAACCCCCACCCCCAAGAAATAATGTAGGTAAAAAGAAACAAAGGTTAAATCCATACACAGAAACAATGTAATTCCTAGGATACAGGGCCAAGGAATAGTCCCCATTTGACAAAGTGAGCCATAAAAGGTGGCAGGGTCTGTGTGCAAATGTTATTTCCTGTCATCAAGCCATCTTTCCCTTTGCACAACGTGAAGATTTCCCTGTTGTCCTGTAGCCCTTTGGGGCTTCCTTCCTATGCCTCTGATCTTGATCCTGCACCCAGTTACCACAGGTCTTACCATTTCAAGGGTGCTGCAATTGGTTAAAGGAACCCACCCTGAGCCCTGCTCCCCAGACCATGCTCTCTGCTCACTAAATCTACTGCCCTGATCTGCTGACTGCTACTGCTAAGTCACTTCAGTCGTGTCCGACTCTGTGCGACCCCATAGATGGCAGCCCACCGGGCTCCCCCGTCCCTGGGATTCTCCAGGCAAGAACACTGGAGTGGGTTGCCATTGCCTTCTCCCTGATCTGCTGAAGGGAGCACTTTTTCCTAATTTGCACAAAGGCTATAACTCACTCAACTGAGAGCCTACAGATGTGCTCAGTTGCATTATTGTGGCTGTCTCTAAACTACTTCTAGGAACACAGCAGCTTCATTGAAAGCCTTGGTACCTGTTCGTACCTGCAGACTACACAAACACCAGGAAGAGACAAGAAAAGTTAATATATAAAATAAAGTCTCAGAATTTTTCAGAAATGAGGAAATATGACACATACCAAGAAAAAACAAATACAATAAGAATAAAATAAAAATAAACAAGAAATCCCAATCTGAATACATTTTATTGAAACTACAGAACACCAAAGACAAAGGGAAAATCATAAAAGCAATGGGAAAAAATGACATACAAACTACAGGTATAGTCTCCAGTGCAATGAGGGAAGCCAGAAAACTGAAATATTTTCAAAGCATTGATAGGAAATAAACTACCAACTGATATCCTCAGAACAATTGTCTTCCAAGCACAAAGGCAAAAAAATTTTTTTTTTTTTTTGCAAACAAAAGTTGAAATCATCACTAAAAGACTTTTACTAGATTTGGATCATAAAGAAGGCTGAGTGCCAAAGAATTGACGCTTTTGAACTGTGGTGTTGGAGAAGACTCTTAAGAGTCCCTTGGACAGCAAGATCAAACCAGTCTATCTAATGGAAATCAATCCTGAATATTCATTGGAAGGACTGATGCTGAAGCTGAAGCTCCAATTTTGGCCACCTGATGTGAAGAGCCAACTCATTTGAAAAAGACCCTGATGCTTGAAAAGATGAAGATAGGAGGAAAAGGGGATGACAGAGGATGAGATGGTTGAATGGCTTCAACAACTCAATGCACATGAATTTGAGCAAACTCCAGGAGATGGTGAAGGACAGGGAAGCCTGGCGTGCTGTAGTCCATGGGGTCACAAAGGGTCAGATATGACTGAGCGATTGAACAACAACAACAACAAAGGAATTTCCAAAGGTGATTTATCAAGAAGAGGGATTATCCCAAGAAAGACACAAATATGAGAGACACAGGAAGAAAAGTTAAATTATTTGTATAAAATAGTAATAATTCAAATTTGATGGCTTAAAGACAGAAACACTAAAGGTGGGTGAGAGAGTGACTAGAATTACAACATATTAACGATCTGTGTATGCTTCCAAAGAGAGATTAAGGCACTGATTATTGACTCCTTTAAACTTATTTCCAAATTTCAAGGGTGATCACTAAAACAAAGAAGTACAATGATAAACTTTCAGATAAACAGAAGAAAATGGAATGAAAAAAAACATATTCCATCAACCTCCAAAATGCAGGAAGATAATTGGAAGAGGCAAGGAAAATGTGAATCAAATAGAAAGAACAAAGTACGATGGTTTTTTAAAAAGCCCAAATACGTCAATAATCACAGTAAGTGTAATTGTATTAAATTTGCCAGACTGGATGAAAAGTAAAATCCAACTATTTATTGTTTATAAGTGGCACACCAAAAAATACCTAAGGAAATGAAACAGTGGAAAATAAAAGAGACAGGAAAAACTAGCCATGCAAATACTAATCAAAATAGAGTTGGGACAGCTATAATAATACAGAAGCGACAGACTTTGAGACAAAAAAAAAAAAAAAACCACCATTTTTATGGATAGAGAATATCCCAATATAACAACAGGCGTTTCACCTCCCCAGGAAGATATATAACAGTTCTAAAATTGCATATAACTAATAAAATAGCTTCAGATGCTATAAATCAAAAGTTGATACAACCATAGAGAGAAATGGACAAGTCCTTTCTCATAGTGGGAGATTTCAACACACCACTCTCAATTCTGGATCAGTCAGAGAGATTAAGAGAACAACAACACACACAAAAAAAGAAATAAATAAATAAAAAAAAAGAGAACAACAACAAAAAAACTAGTAGATTGTCTCTCTCCTATTCATTCCTCTCTCTTATCCTCCTGGTCACCTCTGTCTACTTCCTCCCTCTCCTCTTCCCTGTATAACTCTGTAAATACCTCTGAGTGGTCCAGACTATAGAGCGCACATAAGGAAGTGACTACTGGCTAGCTTGCTCTCTCCTCTTTTGATCTCACTGCATCTCATTCCAGTTACCTCTAACTACCCCCTCCATCTTCTCTTCTCCTTGTAACTCAGTGAACCTCTCTGAGTATCCCTCAATGTGGAGAAACTTTTCATCTTTAACCTAGATGTTTTATCATCGGTGCTGTATAGATCGAGAAGTCTAGAGGCTACTGTAAAAATAAAACTGAAAACCAGAAGCAGGAGGCTTAAATCCAAAGCCCGAAAACATTAGAGAACTCTTGAATTCAGGGAACATTAAGCAATAGGAGCTCATCAAATGCCTTCATACCTACACCGAAACCAAGCTCCACCCAAGGGCCAACAAGTTCCAAAACAAGACATACCATGCAAATTCTCCAGCAACACAGGAACACTCCCCTGAGCTTCAATATACAGGCAGCTCAAAATTATCCCAAAACCTTTGATGTCTCATAACCCATTACTGGTCACTCCACTGCACTCCAGAGAGAAGAAACCCAGCTCCACCCACCAGAACTCCAACACAAGCCTCCCTAACCAGGAAACCTTGACAAGCCACTGATAGAACCCCACCCACAGTGAGGAAGCTCCATAATAAAGAGAACTCCACAAATTACCAGAATATAAAAAGGCCACCCCAAACGCAGCAATATAACCAAGATGAAGAGACAGAGGAATACTCAGCAGGTAAAGGAACAGGAGAGTTGCCCACCAAACCAAACAAAAGAGGAAGAAGTAGGGAATCTACCAGAGAAGGAATTCCGAATATTGATAGTGAAAATGATCCAAAATCTTGAAATCAAAATGGAATCACAGATAAATAGCCTAGAGACAAGGATTGAGAAGATGCAAGAAAGGTTTAACAAGGACCTAGAAGAAATAAAAGAGTCAAAATATAATGAATAATGCAATAAATGAGATCAGAAACACTCTGGAGGCAACATATAGTAGAATAATGGAGGCAGAAGATAGGATTAGTGAAATAGAAGATAGAATGGTAGAAATAAATGAATCAGAGAGGAAACAAGAAAAACGAATTAAAAGAAACAAGGACAATCTCAGAGACCTCCAGGACAATATGAAACGCTCCAACATTCGAATTATAGGAGTCCCAGAAGAAGAAGACAGAAAGAAAGATCATGAGAAAATCGTTGAGGAGATAATAGTTGAAAACTTCCCTAAAATGGGGAAGGAAATAATCACCCAAGTCCAAGAAACACAGAGAGTTCCAAATAGGATAAACCCAAGGCGAAACACCCCAAGACACATATTAATCAAATTAACAAAGATCAGACACAAAGAACAAATATTAAAAGCAGCAAGGGAAAAACAACAAATAACACACAAGGGGATTCCCATAAGGATAACAGCTGATCTTTCAATAGAAACTCTTCAGGCCAGGAGGGAATGGCAAGACATACTTTAAGTGATGAAAGACAATAACCTACAGCCCAGATTACTGTACCCAGCAAGGATCTCATTCAAATACGAAGGAGAAATCAAAAGCTTTACAGACAAGCAAAAGCTGAGAGAATTCAGCACCACCAAACCAGCTCTCCAACAAATTCTAAAGGATATTCTCTAGACAGGAAACACGAAAAGGGTGTATAAACCCGAACCCAAAACAATAAAGTAAATGGTAACGGGATCATACTTATCAATAATTACCATAAACGTAAATGGGTTGAACGCCCCAACCAAAAGGCAAAGACGGGCCAAATGGATACAAAAACAAGACCCCTCTATATGCTGCTTACAAGAGACCCACCTCAAAACAAGGGACACATACAGACTGAAAATGAAGGGCTGGAAAAAGATATACCACGCAAATAGAGACCAAAAGAAAGCAGGAGTGGCAATACTCATATCCGATAAAATAGACTTTAAAACAAAGGCTGTGAAAAGAGACAAAGAAGGCCACTACATAATGATCAAAGGAACAATCCAAGAAGAAGATATAACAATTATAAATATATATGCACCCAATATAGGAGCACCGCAATATGTAAGACAAATGCTAACAAGTATGAAAGGGGAAATCAACAATAACACAATAATAGTGGGAGACTTTAATACCCCACTCACACCTATGGACAGATCAACTAAACAGAAAATTAACAAAGAAACGCAAACTTTAAATGATACATTAGATCAGTTAGACCTAATTGATATCTATAGGACATTTCACCCCAAAACAATGAATTTCACCTTTTTTTTCAAGTGCTCATGGAACCTTCTCCAGGATAGATCACATCCTGGGCCATAAATCTAAACTTGATAAATTCAAAAAAATCGAAATCATTCCAAGCATCTTTTCTGACCATAATGCATTAAGATTAGATCTCAATTACAGGAGAAAAACTATTAAAAATTCCAACATATGGAGGTTGAACAACACACTTCTGAATAACCAACAAATCACAGAAGAAATCAAAAAAGAAATAAAAATATGCATAGAAACTAATGAAAATGAAAACACAACAACCCAAAACCTGTGGGACACTATAAAAGCAGTGCTAAGAGGAAAGTTCATAGCAATACAGGCATACTTCAAGAAACAAGAAAAAAGTCAAATAAATAACCTAACTCTACAACTAAAGCAACTAGAAAAGGAAGAACTGGAGGACCCCAGAGTTAGTAGAAGGAAAGAAATCTTAAAAATTAGGGCAGAAATAAATGCAAAAGAAACAAAAGAGACCACAGCAAAAATCAACAAAGCCAAAAGCTGGTTCTTCGAAAGGATAAATAAAATTGACAAACCATTAGCCAGACTCATCAAGAAGCAAAGAGAGAAAAATCAAATCAATAAAATTAGAAATGAAAATGGAGAGATCACAACAGACAACACAGAAATACAAAGATTCATAAGAGACTACTATCAGCAGTTGTATGCCAATAAAACGGACAACGTGGAAGAAATGGACAAATTCTTAGAAAAGTACAATTTTCCAAAACTGAACCAGGAAGAAATAGAAAATCTTAACAGACCCATCACAAGCACGGAAATTGAAACTGTAATCAGAAATCTTCCAGCAAACAAAAGCCCAGGTCCAGACGGCTTCACAGCTGAATTCTACCAAAAATTTCGAGAAGAGCTAACACCTATCCTCCTCAAACTCTTCCAGAAAATTGCAGAGGAAGGTAAACTTCCAAACTCATTCTATGAGGCCACCATCACCCTAATACCAAAACGTGACAAAGATGTCACAAAAAAAGAAAACTACAGGCCAATATCACTGATGCAAAAATCCTCAACAAAATTCTAGCAATCAGAATCCAACAACACATTAAAAAGATCGTACACCATGACCAAGTGGGCTTTATCCCAGGGATGCAAGGATTCTTCAATATCCGCAAATCAATCAATATAATTCACCACATTAACAAATTGAAAAATAAAAACCATATGATTATCTCAATAGATGCAGAGAAGGCCTTTGACAAAATTCAACATCCATTTATGATAAAAACTCTCCAGAAAGCAGGAATAGAAGGAACATACCTCAACATAATAAAAGCTATCTATAACAAACCCACAGCAAACATTATCCTCAATGGTGAAAAATTGAAAGCATTTCCCCTAAAGTCAGGAACAAGACAAGGGTGTCCACTTTCACCTCTACTATTCAACATAGTTCTGGAAGTTTTGGCCACAGCAATCAGAGCAGAAAAAGAAATAAAAGGAATCCAAATTGGAAAAGAAGAAGTAAAACTCTCACTGTTTGCAGATGACATGATCCTCTACATGGAAAACCCTAAAGACTCCACCAGAAAATTACTAGAGCTAATCAATGAATATAGTAAAGTTGCAGGATATAAAATCAACACACAGAAATCCCTTGCATTCCTATACACGAATAATGAGAAAGTAGAAAAAGAATTTAAGGAAACAATTCCATTCACCATTGCAACGAAAAGAATAAAATACTTAGGAATATATCTACCTAAAGAAACTAAAGACCTATATACAGAAAACTATAAAACACTGATGAAAGAAATCAAAGAGGACACTAATAGATGGAGAAATAGACCATGTTCATGGATCGGAAGAATCAATATAGTGAAAATGAGTATACTACCCAAAGCAATTTACAAATTCAATGCAATCCCTATCAAGCTACCAGCCACATTTTTCACAGAACTAGAACAAATAATTTCAAGATTTGTATGGAAATACGAAAAACCTCGACTAGCCAAAGCAATCTTGAGAAAGAAGAATGGAACTGGAGGAATCAACTTGCCTGACTTCAGGCTCTACTACAAAGTCACAGTCATCAAGACAGTATGGTACTGGTACAAAGACAGACATATAGATCAATGGAACAAAATAGAAAGCCCAGAGATAAATCCACACACATATGGACACCTTATCTTTGACAAAGGAGGCAAGAATATACAATGGAGTAAAGACAATCTCTTTAACAAGTGGTGCTGGGAAAACTGGTCAACCACTTGTAAAAGAATGAAACTAGATCACTTTCTAACACCGTACACAAAAATAAACTCAAAATGGATTAAAGATCTAAATGTAAGATCAGAAACTATAAAACTCCTAGAGGAGAACATAGGCAAAACACTCTCAGACATAAATCACAGCAGGATCCTCTATGATCCACCTCCCAGAATTCTGGAAATAAAAGCAAAAATAAACAAATGGGATCTAATTAAAATTAAAAGCTTCTGCACAACAAAGGAAAATATAATCAAGGTGAAAAGACAGCCTTCTGAATGGGAGAAAATAATAGCAAATGAAGCAACTGACAAACAACTAATGTCAAAAACATACAAGCAACTTATGCAGCTCAATTCCAGAAAAATAAACGACCCAATCAAAAAATGGGCCAAAGAACTAAATAGACATTTCTCCAAAGAAGACATACAGATGGCTAACAAACACATGAAAAGATGCTCAACATCACTCATTATTAGAGAAATGCAAATCAAAACCACAATGAGGTACCACTTCACACCAGTCAGAATGGCTGCCATCCAAAAATCTGCAAGCAATAAATGCTGGAGAGGGTGTGGAGAAAAGGGAACCCTCCTACACTGTTGGTGGGAATGCAAACTAGTACAGCCACTATGGAGAACAGTGTGGAGATTCCTTAAAAAATTGCAAATAGAACTACCTTATGACCCAGCAATCCCACTGCTGGGCATACACACCGAGGAAACCAGAATTGAGACACATGTACCCCAATGTTTATCGCAGCACTGTTTATAATAGCCAGGACATGGAAACAACCTAGATGTCCATCAGCAGATGAATGGATAAGAAAGCTGTGGTACATATACACAATGGAGTATTACTCAGCCGTAAAAAAGAATTCATTTGAATCAGTTCTGATGAGATGGATGAAACTGGAGCCGATTATACAGAGTGAAGTAAGCCAGAAAGAAAAACACCAATACAGTATACTAACACATATATATGGAATTTAGGAAGATGGCAATGACGACCCTGTATGCAAGACAGGAAAAAAGACACAGATGTGTATAATGGACTTTTGGACTCAGAGGGAGAGGGAGAGGGTGGGATGATTTGGGAGAATGGCATTGTAACATGTATACTATCATGTAAGAATTAAATCGCCAGTCTATGTCTGAAAAAAAAAAAAAACTAGTAGAAACATAGTGGCATTTTGTTGTGCAATGATTTCATCTTTAGAAATCAGAAATATAAATAACTGCTACTCTGAACATAAAGAAAGACGGAAAGAAGAAATGCAAAGACTGAACATAAGGACTCAATCTAATTCAGGTAAAAAGCAAAGAAACCTTCTGCTTTACTTAAGCCGAGAAGCCTCGTGGCTATTGTATATATGATTTTCAGTAGGTGTTGTGAAAATTTTAAATTATTTAGAGGAACTTCCCTGGTGATCCAGTGGCTAAGACTCTGTGCTTCCAGTGAAGGGGGCTCAGGTTCAATCCCTGGTCAGGGAACTAGATCCCACATGTCGCAAACAAGAGTTCACATGCCACAGCTAAAGATCCTGTAGCCGCATCTGAAGTTCTCGTGTGTCACAACTAAAACCCGGACAGCAAAATAAATAAATACATGTTTTTTAAATAAATAAAATTGCTTAGAACTCTCCCATATTACTAACTCAATTTCATTCACAAATCTAGATAAACTGAAAACACTTTAAATGTATTAATGTAGAAGATTTGAACAACACATCAACTCAAGTTAATTATCACATAGAGAAATCTGTACCAAATAACTTAAGAATATATATTCTTCTGAAGAACTCATGGAATATTTAGGAAAACTGAATGTAAACCATAAAGCAATCCTCAAGAAATTTCTAACAAATGGTTATCTGACCACAACATAATTAAGTTTAAAATCAATATTAAAGTCAATTACATGTTCATGTAGAAAAATGTAATTATAAAAAAAAGGAACCTAGGAATATTAGCAGCAAATACTTATGTTTCTTATTATTTCCCAGACTTGTCACTATATGTTTTACATACTAATTCATTTACTATTTACAATAACCCTTTCTTTACCACTGAGCCACCAAGAAGGCCCAAATAGCCTTTTGAAGTGAGCATAATTATATCCCTACTTTAAAGATGAAGCAACTAAGGCACAGGGCGGTTATGTAAGTTTACATTTAATAGGTGAAAAATGACAGAGTTCAAATCCAGGGAGTCTGGTACCAGATTTCAAATGCTACGGCTCTATTCTTTACTACTTCTCAAAAGACATGAAAGGTCTTTCTGGGTAAATCCACAAAACTCTATTGAAAGCCATTCAGACCTAATAGTCAAAGAACATACCACATTTCTGAAGAGAAAGACCTCCCAAATCATTAAGATATCAATTCCCCCTCGAAATTGTTCCCTAAATTCAATGTAATTGCAATAAAAATCTCAACAACTTGCTTCAAGAAATTCAGCAAAGTGATGCTAAAATTCATGTGAAAAGAACAAATGGTCAATAATGTCAACACCTTACTGGAAAAGAAGAAAAGTTGAGATGATTTGCTCTATAAGATATAAAGACTTTATTAATTAGGTTATGGTGGGGCTGGCATAGAAATAGATAAACTTTGTAATTAATTAATTTATTTGGCTGTGGCAAGCCTTAGTTTTGTCATGCAGATCTCTGGTTGCGGCACCCTGACTATAGTTGTGGCACCCAGCCTTTAGAGCATACAGGTTTAGTTGCCCAGTAGCATGTGGGATCTTAGTTCCCTGACCAGGAATCAAACCTGCATCCCCTGCATTGCAAGGCAAATTTGGAACCACCAGGGAAGTCCCAGAAATAGACACATTTGACCAAAGTGGTGAACTTAGTTTCTGCTAAACCTTGCTTCAGTTCAGTTTAGTCGCTCAGTCGTGTCCAACTCTTTGCAACTCCATGAATCACAGCACGCCAGGCCTCCCTGTCTGTCACCAACTCCCGGAGTTCACTCAGACTCACATCCATCGAGTCAGTGATGCCATCCAGGCATCTCATCCTCTGTCGTCCCCTTCTCCTCCTACCCCCAATCCCTCCCAGCATCACAGTCTTTTCCAATGAGTCAACTCTTCCCATGAGGTGACCAAAGTACTGGAGTTTCAGCTTTAGCATCATTCCTTCCAAAGAAATCCCAGGGCTGATCTCCTTCAGAATGGACTGGTTGGATCTCCTTGCAGTCCAAGGGACTCTCAAGAGTCTGCTCCAACACCATAGTTCAAAAGCATCAATTCTTCGGCGCTCAGCCTTCTTCACAGTCCAACTCTCACATCCATACATGACCACAGGAAAAACCATAGCCTTGACTAGACGGACCTTAGTCGGCAAAGTAATGTCTCTGCTTTTCAATATGCTATCTAGGTTGCTCATAACTTTTCTTCCAAGGAGTAAGCGTCTTTTAATTTCATGGCTGCAATCACCATCTGCAGTGATTTTGGAGCCCCCAAAAATTAAGTCTGACACTGTTTCCCCATCTATTTCCCATGAAGTGATTACCTGGCTATAAAGAGCTTTCCATTTGTGGGACAACTGTTCCCTCAAAGTAACAAATGAATTTGGTAAATAATTTTTACTTTTATCCTCATAGGTGGATATATCCTTACTATTTTTTGAAATTCTAACCTAAGTCTATTGATATAGTTAGTGTGACCAGTTCCAATTTAGAAGAATATGGAACTCCAACACTCTTTTACAGGGAAGCTGTATAATTTTTATTTTTATTTTTTTGGCCAAATCAAGGGCAGCTTTGAGAATGAAAGGGAGCCCTATTTATAATTAAGTTATACCTGTCAAACAAGGATGGACACCCTATTTTTACTCTAGTCTTTGTTCTTTCAACAAATAGTCTGTTTTATCAGCTATGCCAACTCTTTCTAGCCCAAATGATACTTTGAAAAAAAGTATTAGTCATAGAGTGACTTAAGGATCATGACATATATCTGTTTATGACAAGCCCACCTTGACCAAATAAATCAGCTCAACACTCACAGTTTGGGCAGTGGATACACAGTGTTGTTTGAGACAGTCATTCAGCAACCTCTCCTCTGATCCTGATTCAATCCAGTTTCCATTCAGCTCTCCCCCATTTACAATCCGCACCTGCTCAGTGGACTCAGCATTTGCATCTGGGCTCTCAATTCTGAAACTCTCAATGTCCCTGCAGGCCCGGGCCTCCAAACTTCCCACTGGCCACGTCCATGATCCCCCACCCCAAAAAGGCAGCTCTACATTAGCTTCCCGCTGAGAGCCAGTTCCAGACCCAGGCCTCAGGTTGCACTGCCCCCTGGCTTGCCAAATACCAGAGATGGGTTTCAGACATGATGTGGTCACAGACACCGCTAATCCACAACACAGGGAGCTCCCAAAGGGGAAAATATATGTGTGTAGGTGGGGTTTCCAGGCAGGGGAGTGATGTATGATAATCTGCTGTGGAGGTATATACCCATTCCTAAAAACTTGCCCTTGGTTTCTCATTCTTGTTCATTGTTCAAATTAATAGATAAAATTGGAGACCTATTAAAATAAAGGGAACAGTAACTTTGAACTCCTGAGACAGTAAACATGAAAAGCTAGTTCTGTATTTATAAATAGGAAAATACTTTTTATGTTTAATATTTAACTTAGCCATAACTTGCACTCAGGAATTTCTCTAATTCTTTGCTAGACTAAGGAAGAAAACTACCTTTCACCTAAATGAGAGAAAGTATTATTCAGCATTTACATGTAGGTGCTCAACCTTGGCCTACAATGTAATCACATAGGGAATTTTGAAAAACTGGATCTGGATTGATGTCCAGATCCCATACCTAGAGATTCTGATTTAAGCGATCTGGAATGTGCCCAGCCATCAGGGGTTTCATAGGCCTCCAGGTGATTCTAAAGTAATTAATGTAATTATTGTAATGTAATGTTGAAGACCATTGACCACGCGTCACAGGCTGAACATGTCTATAAGACTTCATTGACTCTTCCCACCAATCCTGTGAGTTGCTGGCTCTGCAGATGAAGAAAGCAGGGCTCAGAGAGGTTTAGTATTCCTGTGTGCTACCCCTAACCACACAGCTAATAAGGGTCTGAAACAATATTTGAAATTGCCTCTGTATGACTTCAAAGTCTGTACCCATAACCAGTAAGTGAGGAAAAGCTGTCACTATGAGGAAGGGCACTTGCACATGGGTAAGGACCTGCTTAGTAACCTCAGTCTCTTGCTATACAGCCATTTCATGCCTACTTGAAAACTCAACCAAGGCTCAATCTCTAGAATCAATCTTGTTCTTAAAAAACACATTAAGAGTTTTCACATTGCATCCAACAGCCTTGCCCCTAAGATTTCATAACTAGGCTCTCATCTTATACCTATGGACTGATACGCCCCTCTCCTCCAGTGAGGACGAACACAAAGCATGGGCAGTGGTACTGGAGTCTTAAGTTCAAATCCCTTCTCTCTCTTACTGTATCCCTGTGACTTTAGGCAAATCAGTTAACCCCTCTGAGTCTCAATAACACATTTACATTTACAGAATATGAAAAATAAAACCTATATTGCAGGGCTACAGTTAAGAATGAACAAGATAACAAATGTAAAAAGCTAGCATAACATCCATCCCATAGAAGTTCAATAAAGAGTAGGTATTACATAGTTATTATTGATGTTAATGTAATGGTTATTATTACCTGGTACACCATTCCAATGCTGTAAGTGTGTTTCTTTACTCTTACAAAAATAGCTTGGATGTTGACATTGAATCTGACTCTTTGAGCCTCAACCCCAAAGATGAAAATCCCAGCCTCCATGATGTCTGAGGGTTGTCTTACAGAGCTTCAGCCTGGCACCCAAGGTCAGAACCCACTTCTGTCACTGCTTCTGGATACACTGAAGGCTTTCTCAGTGCAAAGTCTATGCCCATTCAGTTCCCTGCAGATCACCCACCTCAGGGCCATTCCAGATCACCGTGTGGCCCCAAGAAGTGTGCTCTCTCAGTTTCCAAGTCTCCAGTCCTCTCCTCTCTGGCCCATCTTGTTATATCCATGGCAACCTATGTTATGACTTCTGCCAAATAAAAAGCATAATGTTAACACATTGATTTGTGCATCATGAACTCAACACAATTGGTTTAAAAACTTTGGTCCAAGAGTGAGGCAAACTTCCCAGTTTCCTAAAAGGGACCCTAGCCTAACCCATACCACAAATGTGGTGGGGCCAAAACCCACATTTATTCCAATCATTGCATAATCAACATAGATAAAGAGGCATAATTCCCTTGAAAGATTTTCAAGGTCCTCCTTTAAGTGCGTTTCCCTCACTATTGTGGTTCTAAACTATGGCCACGGCTTCAAGACCAAATTACAGCCTTTGGCAGCTGGTTTTAGTCTGGTGGTTACAGCAATGAATTTGGAGTCAGGAATCCTGGAGTCTCAGCCAACTATTCCCTGGGTAACCACAAGCTAGTTAGCTGCCCTCATCTCAGTTTTTCTATCAGTTAAATGGGATAATTTTTCCTTTCTTCCAACTACTTCAAAGGCACACATTGTGGCAATTAATTACTCCATGGCCTACTAAATCTGGAACCTTCTGTGCAGCAACAAAGCTATTGTCAGCTTTTTCCTTCAATGTTCAGTAATTTAATCATGAGATACTATAGGTTGTAAGTGTCTAAATGTTACACCTGAAAGTTAATTTAGGGTATTCATATCTAGGATTACTGAGCCATGTACCCAATTGCCTTAGTGCTGGCCGACAGAGGCAGAAGCATCTTCCAAAACATTAAACCAAAAGCCTGAATTCAGCTCAAGGGAATAGCAGTGCTAAATCACACAGGTTGATGTCTTTAATCTCAAATGCCCTGGCTTCCCCATAACATGAGTACCTGATACTACATGAAAAATATTCTGAAGAACAGTTGGTATTCACAGGTAAACAAAGTCTGGTGAAAATGTTCCCAGCTCTATTTTCTGCCCTTGGGTAACACCAGTATACTTATTTCCCATATTTCTATTATTTTTTGGTTCTAAAGGAATCCTTTTTTTCCCCCCATACACCATATTTTAATGATATTTTAACACTGAGAAATTCTATTAGCTCCTTGCATACAACCATTAACTAACTTTTGGAGGTGAGAATCTATCTACAAATAGTACTTTTAGAGTGTTTTGAAAGAGGAATAATTTTAGGCTTGAGTTTTTATGGTTGATAAAAGTGATAGCCATTGGAAAAGAAAAAATATATATAGTTAGCAGATATGTTATTTTTAAAAGAACTTTAAACAAATTATTATTTATATTACTGATTTTTCCTCTTCAGTACTGTTTTGTATGCATGTCACTTCTGAATAAGAAAGTGAACTTTGACAGTTTAGCAGAATATTAAAGTGTCAGTACATAATACAGATTATAAATACTTTATTCTGTTTTCTGGAATGGTTAGCTGACAAACGAAACAGAAAACATTCATCACACTTATTCTCTTTTAGGTGTAAATAAATAAGCATCCAGAACTTTAAATAGTATGTTTCATTAATAATGTTTATATATATTTGTATATATATAGAAAGAGACTAACAGGACTCAAAAATTTTCTATATTGCATATACATTAGGTGTGGGTGATTAATTCACATTGAACATATAGTGTAGTGGAAAGTTTATTCATTAATTAAAATTTTAGTCTTATGACTTCAAAGTTTTGTCTTGGTTCTGCTACTAACTCTCCTTGTGACTTTAAGTAAATCCCTTCATATTTTTGGAATCTAGTTTTCTGATAGTTATGGGTTGAATTGTGTTTCCCCAACCAACCTACCCTGCAAAATAAAAAGATATGTTCTACAGCAGAAACCAATACAACATTGTAAAGAAATTATCCCCCAATTAAAAAATTTAAAAAATAAATTAATTTTTTTTAAAGATATGCTGAAATCCTAACCCACAGTACCTCAGAATGTGAACTTATTTGGAAATAAGGTCCTTACAAATATTAAGACGAGGTCACACTGGAGTAGGGTATGTCCTTATAAGAACACAGTCAATGAAGCCAGACACGGGGAGAACGCCATGCGACAACGAAGGCCGACTCATTTATGCAGTTGTAAGCCAAGGGACGCAAGACTGTGAGCAAACCATTAGAAGCTAAAAAGAGGCAAGAAAGATTCCGCTATAGGTTTCAGAGACAGCATGGCCTGCCCACATCTTGATTTGACACTTCTAGTCTCTAGAACTGTGAGACAATACATTTTGGTTGTTTGAGCCACCCGAAGTTTCACGTTTGTGATACTCTGTCACGGCAGCCTTAGCAAACAAAAGTACAGTCTTTAAATGGAGACTCACTTCTGAAAGCCTTATCCATAAATATATTTTTTTTATTCGAAGTCAGAAGTAAAGGGCCTTTCTGTGAAGGGCTAGATAATATTTTAGACCTTGCGGGTCATGCAGTCTCTCTCACAAGCACTCAACTCTGATGATCAAAACCTGTCTCAGACAATATGTAAATACATGTGAGTGGCTGTGTTCCAATAAAATTTTATTTATGGTCACTGAAATTTGAATTTCATATAAGTTTCCTATGTCATAAAATATTATTCTTTTAAAAAATTTACTTTCCACTTAAAAATATACAAACCATTCTTAGCTCTCAGACCACACAAAAACAGACAAGGGGCTGGACTTGGTCTGCAGGGTGCAGTTTGCTGAGTTCTGTTTCAAGCTGTTTATATTAGTACAATGACCTTGGTAGAAAGCACGAGAGAAAAGCAATATACAGTCTTTGACCCAAGACATGTGAGTCAAGCAGTGCATGATTTTCTGCAGATGATAACTGTATTCATGAAGCTATATCTCTCTACATATAATAAAAATAGTTTTTAAAAACCACCAGAGAATCACATTTAAAAATAGAGTAGGAGGTTTTTAAAAAAACTCCATTTCATTACTTCATCTCTTTAGTGGTCAAAATTAGTTTAACAGAATAAACATTGAAAATGAAAACTATTATCACTTATGGAGTACTTACAGAGTGTCAGGTTCTCTGCTAAATGCTGTAAAGACTTACCTCACTAACCCTACAATAACTCCTCAATTTACATAGTCCTCAGCGATCAATGCAAAGAAATAGAGGAAAACAACAGAATGCGAAAGACTAGAGATCTCTTCAAGAAAATTAGAGATACTAAGGGAACATTTCATGCAAAGATGGGCTCGATAAAGGACAGAAATGGTATGGACCTAATAGAAGCAGAAGATATTAAGAAGAGGGGGCAAGAATACACAGAAGAACTCTACAAAAAAGATCTTCATGACCAAGATAGTTGCGATGGTGTGATCACTCACCTAGAGCCAGACATCTTGGAATGTGAAGTTAAGTGGGCCTTAGAAAGCATCACTACAAACAAAGCTAGTGGAGGTGATAGAATTCCAGTTGAGCTATTTCAAATCCTGAAAGATGATACTGTGAAAGTGCTGCACTCAATATGCCAGCAAATTTGGAAAACTCAGCAGTGGCCACAGGACTGGAAAAGGTCAGTTTTCATTCCAATCCCAAGAAAGGCAATGCCAAGGAATGCTCAAACTACCACACAATTGCACTCATCTCATATGCTAGTAAAGTAATGCTCAAAATTCTCCAAGCCAGGCTTCAGCAATATGTGAACCGTGAACTTCCAGATGTTCAAGCTGGTTTTAGAAAAGGCAGAGGAACCAGAGATCAAATTGCCAACATCCTCTGGATCATGGAAAAAGCAAGAGAGTTCCAGAAAAACATCTATTTCTGCTTTATTGACTATGCTAGACTTTGACTGTGTGGATCACAATAAACTGTGGAAAATTCTCCAAGAGATGGGAATACCAGAGCACCTGACCTGCCTCTTGAGAAACCTATATGCAGGTCAGGAAGCAACAGTTAGAACTGGACATGGAACAACAGACTGGTTCCAAATAGGAAAAGGAGGATGTCAAGGCTGTATATTGTCACCGTGCTTATTTAACTTATATGCAGAGGACATCATGAGAAACACCAGGCTGGAAGAAACACAGGCTAGAATCAAAATTGCTGGGAGAAATATCAATAACCTCAGATATGCAGATGACACTACCCTTATGGCAGAAAGTGAAGAGGAACTAAAAAGCCTCTTGATGAAAGTGAAAGTGGAGAGTGAAAAAGTTGGCTTAAAGCTCAACATTCAGAAAACAAAGATCATGGCATCTGGTCCCATCACTTCATGGCAAATAGATGGAGAAACAGTGGAAACAGTGTCAGACTATATTTTTGGGCTCCAAAATCACTGCAGATGGTGAGTGCAGTCATGAAATTAAAAGACACTTACTCCTTGGAAGAAAGTTATGACCAACCTAGACAGCATATTGAAAAGCAGAGACATTACTTTGCCAACAAAGGTCTGTCTAGTCAAAGCTATGGTTTTTCCAGTAGTCATGTATGGATGTGAGAGTTGGACTGTGAAGAAAGCTGAGCACTGAAGAATTGATGCTTTTGAACTGTGGTGTTCAAAATAAAATGAACATTTATTCAAAATGAATAAAAAACATTGATAATCAAATGTATAATTCAGCATAGCATGGCAAGAATGGATAGGATAGAAAGAAGATCAAAATAATGGAAGAAAATTATACTTCACTCCTTAAGTTGGATCAAATATAACATTTAATCCCTTTGCCTCAAATACTGGAATTACTAATGGCTCAGTCTTAAACTTGGAGAAGGCAATGGCACCCCACTCCAGCACTCTTGCCTGGAAAATCCCACGGATGGAGGAGCCTGGTAGGCTGCAGTCCATGGGGTCTTGAAGAGTCAGACACGACTGAGCAACTTCACTTTCACTTTTCACTTTCATGCATTGGAGAAGGAAACAGCAACCCACTCCAGTGTTCTTGCCTGGAGAATCCCAGAGACAGGGGAGCCTGATGGGCTGCCGTCTATGGGGTCGCACAGAGTCAGACACGACTGAAGCGACTTAGTAAAAGCAGTCTTAAACTAATTAGCTCTGGAGTAAAGATTGAGTACAATGTAAAACCAGATGCTGTCTTATGATATACTCCCTTTCAAAAACTTTTTGGTTCAGATGGTTCAGATGGTAAAGAACGCTGGCAATGTGGGAGACCTGGGTTTGATCCCTAATTTGGGAAGATCCACTCAGGAGGAGGGCATGGCAACCCACTCTAGTTTTTTTGCCTGGAGAATCCCCATGGAGAGAGGAACCTCATGGGCTACACAGTCCACAGGGTTGCAAAGAGTTGGACACAACTGAGCCACTAAGCATAGCACGGCCAGTTAGCAATGCTGTGATATTAATAGCTTCAGGTGGACAACAAAGGAACTCAGCCATGCATATATATGTATCCATTCTCCCCCAAACACTCCTCCCATAGGATATCCTCTTTTATTACTAAATCATAAAAGAGAAGGTGGGGGGAAAAAAAAAACCTGTTGATAGCACATGTGATTAAGTTCCTCATTCAAGTATATTGACAGATGGCAGAAAAGAGAAGAAAGGGTAGAGATGACAGAGAGAGGTAGGATGGTGTAACCAAATACAAAACCATCTGGATTCTGTCCCTCTGTGACCTAGTGTTTGTGTTTAAGTTAAACCTTTTGTATCATCACCTGACTGAATCTCTAATCTAAAGCATTCTTTCGGTAAGCAGGGAGCACCAAAGTATTCTTTGAGGAAATTATACAGTTCATCTATATAAAGGTTAAGTCAATGAAATTATTAAAATGAAAGAACAGGATTCAAAAGCTTAACCTCCAAGAATGCCATCATGCCTGGCAAACAGGGAGCTTACAATATGCCCAATGTGAAACATCCACAGAATACAAACCCAACAATATGCTTTGTGTTACTTTCTAATAAATGTTGATGGCGAAAGTGTTTATAACTTGAAAAGCAGGGAGGGTGGGGAAGGGGGATTCAGCAGCTTGCCACATGGAAATATATCTCCTGTCGATTCCAGGAAAATGTCAAGTCAGTACATACTGCTCCAGGACTCTTGGTCTTCACTTCTGCATCAGTTAAGTGGCAGTGGTGTTTCTGGCATAAAGAGCTGCATTCATAATGGTTGATAGCCAATGGTTCAATAAGAATTCCAGGCCCACAAGTTTCAATCAATGCAACACAGTCATTTTGCAGCTGTATAAATTAAGATACGTGGAATAAACATCTTGCTTCAAAACAAGTTAGAAGTCAGCAATATGTTTGAAATCTAGCTTGAGTATTTTCTATTTACCTTCTCTGGACTGACTGGATTGTGGAGCTTAATTTTGATTCCATTGTTTCAATGATGGCTATATAGAATCAGTTCTCACTTCCAAAGCTCCAAAAGAATTGTGGAACTCTCCCTACATCTTATCACCAGCTTTTACCCATCATAATTAGGCTCTAACTGATATCATTAAAGACTTCCCTGGTGGTTCAGCTGGTAAAGAATCAGCCTGCAATGCAGGAGACCTGGGTTTGATCCCTGGGTTGGGAATATCCTCTGGAGAAGGGAACAGCGACCCACTCCAGTATTCTGGCCTGGAGAATTAAGGACATCATTAAGGACTTTACTAGATCTAAATCACTGCAGATGGTGACTGCAGCCATGAAATTAAAAGACACTTACTCCTTGGAAGGAAAGTTATGACCAACCTAGATAGCATGTTCGAAAGCAGAGACATTACTTTGCCGACTAAGGTCTGTCTAGTCAAGGCTATGGTTTTTCCTGTGGTCATGTATGGATGTGAGAGTTGGACTGTGAAGAAGGCTGAGTACCAAAGAATTGATGCTTTTGAACTGTGGTGTTGGAGAAGACTCTTGAGAGTCCCTTGGACTGCAAGGAGATCCAACCAGTCCATTCTGAAGGAGATCAGCCCTGGGATTTCTTTGGAAGTAATGATGCTAAAGCTGAAGCTCCAGTACTTTGGCCACCTCATAAGAAGAGTTGACTCATTGGAAAAGACTGTGATGCTGGGAGGGATTGGGGGCAAGAGGAGAAGGGGA
This sequence comes from Ovis canadensis, assembly GCF_042477335.2. NCBI lineage: Eukaryota > Metazoa > Chordata > Mammalia > Artiodactyla > Bovidae > Ovis > Ovis canadensis. The sequence goes on from NC_091248.1 coordinate 28,449,931, forward strand.
TGACCGAGGATGAGATGGCTGGATGGCATCATGGACTCGATGGATGTGAGTCTGAGTGAACTCCGGGAGATGGTGATGGACAGGGAGACCTGGCATGCTGCGATTCATGGGGTCGCAAAGAGTTGGACACAACTGAGCAACTGAACTGAACTGAGAGGTGAAAAGGCTGAACAAAGACAGATCCCACCCATGAGGACTTAATTTAATGAAGGGAGGGAAACCCCTCAAAGCAGATAATTTCAACTCAATGAAGCTAAAAAATAAGATAAAGGTACTGAGTGCAGCAGGAAGCACCAAGCCCAACCTGGGAGTCCAAAAAGAAGGCTTCCAATAGGGGATAGTGCCCTAAAATGAATTATAAAGAGTAATAACGATTTCACCAATTGAAGAAATGAGGAAAGGGCATCCCAGCTTGGAAAACTGCATGAGCAAAACCAGGAGGCAGGAATATGCTGGGAAAACATGCTCTGGGGATAGAGAGCAGAACTAATCTGAAAACTATAATCCATGACTAGTGCTAAATGGAAAAAAATTAACTATCTGGATAATACTGTTAAAAAGCTTTAAATTCACAGTGTACACTGAAGCTGAGAAACCTACTGCTATTATATGGTGCCCAGATCAGGAGGGAGAATTTGGTCCTAGAGCTATCTTTTATAAAAATGGATTTATTTTTAGAAAACCAAAACACTCCCTGTCTCCAGGTCAGTTATATAACTCATGTTGGTTCTCAGGTCAGTGCCCTCATCGAGTGAAACTTGCTTTGACTCCAGGTAAGACAAATAGAAACTCAATGGTCTCTCAAGTATAATTCCCTGAGAGTTATTTACTGAATATCTTGCACACCCAGCATTTCTTCCCAGGGCTTCTAGATAGTTACTTTGCACTTCTATCCCACAGTCACTTACTATGTGGGAAAAAAAAAGCTGGGCAGAAAACCAAGAATGATAACCTCTCTGCCCCAAGGTCACAACTCGGTGCCAAGTTATTGAATTCAGCAGACAACTACGCAAAAGTTTGGAGGGGAGAACTGCAGACCCACCTAGGTTTTAGTATTGAAGGGAAACACAGTAGGTGGGGAAAGGCAATTGTTTAAGAACCTCCAGCTTCATCCCCATTGAATTTTCATCCCTCTGGTTTCTGTGCTTTAATAGAGGTCCCTGGATGGTGCTCTATGACTTGGGCACTAGAGCAGTACAGGGTACCTTTTGTTCTCCAACTCAATATGAAAGACCAACAACAAGAACAGCAGGGCAATATCTAGTTAAGCTAACAAAGTAATGACTTCTCACTATCCCAAACTGAATTCTCAGGATAAACACTAACCCCCAAAGGCCATGCAACTCCATTAGCACCTTACACTCATTCCTTCCTCCTGTCCTCCATCTTGTGCGTCTAGGTGCAATAACACTTCCTCTTCTACAGGGTCAGACACCTGGTCCCCAAGGCCCTTTCTGGCCAAGACCAAGAAAACATTTTCAGTCTGCATTAGAGGCAGTGGTGAAATGGGCCCTGAGTCAGACTGCCTGAGTTTGAATACCAGCTGCATCACTTACCTGTGTGACCTTACGTAAATCTCTTGGCCTTTTTGTAGCTGTTTCATCTGTAGAATGGGAATAATAGTACTTAAACTGAGTACATGTATGTACTATATATTCAGTTCAATTCACTCAGTCGTGTCCAACTCTGCAGCCCCATGGACTGCAGCACACCAGGCTTCCCTGTCCATCACCAACTCCCAGGTCTTACTCAAGCTCATGTCCATAGAATCGGTGATGCCATCCAACCATCTCATCCTCTGTCGTCCCCTTCTCCTCCTGCCTTCAATCTTTCCCAGTACCATGGTCTTTTTCCAATGAGTCAGCTCTTCGCATCAGGTGGCCAAAGTATTGGAGATTCGCTTCAACATCAGTCCTTCCAATGAATATTCAGGACTGATTTCCTTTAGGATGGACTGGTTGGATCTCCTTTCAGTTCAAGAGACTCTCAAGAGTCTTTTCCAACACCACAGTTCAAAAGCATCAATTCTTCGGTGCTCAGCTTTCTTTATAGTCCAACTCTCACATCCATACATGACTACTGGAAAAACCATAGCTTTGACCAGATGGACCTTTGTCAGCAAAGTAATGTCTCTGCTTTTTAATATGCTGTCTAGTATAGAAGTGACAAATAGATTCAAGGGATTAGATGTGATAGACAGAGTGCCTGAAGAACTATGGACAGAGGTTTATGACATTGTACAGGAGACAGGGATCAAGACCATCCCCAAGAAAAAGAAGTGTAAAAAGGCAAAATGGTTGTCTGAGGCCTTATGAATAGCTGAGAGAAGAAGAGAAACAAAAAGCAAAGGAGGAAAGAAAAGATATACTCATTGGAACACAGAGTTCCAAAGAATAACAAGGAGATATAAGAAAGCCTTCCTCAGTGATCAGTGCAAAGAAATAGAGGAAAACAAGAGATTGGGAAAGACTAGAGATCTCTTCAAGAAAATCAGAAATGCCAAGGAAACATTTCATACAAAAATGGGCACAATAAAGGACAGAAATGGTCTGGACCTAACAGAAGCAGAAGATATTACAAAGATGTGGCAAGAATACATAGAAGAACTATACAAAAAAGATCTTCATGACCCAAATAACCACAGTGGTGTGCTCACTCACCTAGAGCCAGACATCCTGAAATGTGAAGTCAAGTGGGCCTCAGGAAGCATCACTATGAACAAAGCTAGTGGAGGTGATGGAATCCCAGTTGAGCTATTTCAAATTCTAAAAGATGATGCTGTACTCTCTCTATATATATATATATTTTTTTAAATTTGACCTATGTGTTATTAGTTTCATTCTGACAGCTTGGTGGAGAATACGATACAGAAAACACAAGTTAGACAGTATAACTATATATATTTATATATACTTCATATAAATGTATATGTTTATATATTTACAAATATAGCCTATGCATGTTCTCAGTTTATTCTAAGTACTATTATTCCCATTCTACAGATGAGGTGGCTCAGTGGTTCGGAATCCATCTGCCAATGCAGGAGACACAGGAGATACAGGAGACCCATGCTCAATCTCTGGGTTGGGAAGATCCCCTGGAGGAGGAAATGGCAACCCAATCCAGTATTCTTGCCTGGAGAATCCCATGGACAGAGGAGCCTATAAGATTGCATCCCATGGAGTTGCAAAGAGTCGGACACGACTGAGCACATATTTATCACTAACAGTATAATATTAGTAATCATTAGTAGTTATCTCTTTCCCATCTAGGACTCTAAGATTTTGAAGCCATATTTTTATATGAAAGACATAATTTTGCATTAACTCCGGTAACTGAAACAGTAGATGGTGTCACACCTCAACTGTGCGTCTTATACATAACTACAGGAAGTGGCATGATCTCTCACAGCCCGACAGTTCTGCAGTATACTGACCAAAATCTTACCTCAAAACTTTTCCCCAGGCTGCCCTCTCTGCCTAGAATGTTCTAGCTCCTGTCTCACTCCCACAGACTCTGAGATGGAAGTGATTCATGCTCAACAATATACAGCTCTCTACTCCCTCCTGAGCATTCCAGCTCTGTGTGCTTAGGTAAGGCTGTCAACTCAGACCCGGTCAATGGTCTGTTAACAGTGGAGAAAAGTACCATATAACCTTCCCACCTTTCAGTGGAGAATGTGGCAGCTGTGTGTGGAGATGGGATTCCATGTGATGGACCTGACTCACCAAGAATACAGCTGTCTCACGCAACATACTTTATGTAAGCAAAAGATAAACTCTTAAGTGTTCAGCTATGATGATCTGGGGACTACTTGTCACTACAGCTTAAGCCTGGCCCGTCTTGAATAATATATACCACTTACATCCCACCCCTACACCAACCTTACTTCCCCCACCCTTGACTCCTACCTCCCCATCCACCTGTATAAAGGTTCCTTGTCAATTTTCAGATCATGATTTACCTTCCTCAAACTCATCGTTTTTTAAGCAGGTCCCAGCATCACTTACTCAATGGATGTGAATTTGAGCAAATTCCAGGAGATAGTGGAGGACAGAGGAACCTGGTGTGCTGCAGTCCATGGTGTTAAAGAGTCAGATATGGCTTAGCAACTGAACAACAACAACTGTTACTATTTTCATTATTGAGCCCCGTTTTTCTTTAAAATTATTTCCTTCATAATTTGGAATTACATATTTACACAGTTGTCTACTTGTTTTTTCCTGGTCTCCACCACTAGACTGTAAAATATGCAAGGAATCTATAAGAATATATAAGTTTTACTTTCCACTAAAACAGTAAACTAGGGCTTAGAACACCACTAGGTCTTAGGACAGTGTTTTATTCTTTCTAAATAAATGAACATCAACCCATCAAAAGAAGTATATACAAAGTAGCAGGAATTTTGTTGTTTCATAATACGGACAATGGTATTACTGGAAGAAAGACAAAACCACTGGATTATGTGCCAGGCCAGGAATTTGTACAGAGACTTGACTACAAAAAGGCTTTGTACACACAAGAAACTCAAGGGCATTAAAAATTCACAGTTTAAAAGAAAAATCAGCAGAGAGTCACAGGTAACAACTGAAAAACAGAATCACTGTCAGTCTCTCTCCCATTCTAGTAACCTCGTCTAAAAGCAGCAGCCATCCTCTACAGCAGGAAGGAGCAGAGAAGGGTCACATAGAAGGCTCTGAATCTTCCAGAAGCCTAGGGACACAGTGTCTCACCCCACTCCCAGCAGATCACTTTGTTGATTATAAGAAGCACTTCTTTGCTATTCATGGGTATGGCAGAAAGAAGAAAGAAAAGGTAGAAAGGCAAGAAAAAAGGAAGAACATGAAGAAAAGGAGAAAGTAAGGAGGGAGGAAGGGAGGGATGGAGAAAGGAAAGGAAAAAAACAGAAAGAAAGGTAGAAAAAAAAAAAGCATTTCTATCTATAAGAGAGGAGATAATAGAAATTCTGGATCTTTCTTGAAGATAATTGTCTTCTGGCCTCTGAGGCAGACGACAAAGACCCGAGAGGAATCATGAATTCACAAGATTACTTCTCGAGTATTTCACTACACACTTTCACCTGAGATTCTTCTCTTCTGGGTCATCCATTTCTGCCATCACGTCTATACACAGAGAAAAGGACATGCACTACAACACTGGGTCAGGAAAACTAGCTACCTCTGTGCCTCTAGTCAGCACGCTTTTTATGTGGCCGTCCTTATAGCGGTTTTGTAACTGCTTGGTCTAGATAATACTTTATTAGGTAACAAAAAAAATCAGATACTATCACCTAAGCCCTACACCAGATATTATTTTGTAGTTATCCAGGACCCAGCTCTCTCCATATATAACACACCTTCCTAATAGCCTCCAGGCCTCCCCTTGGGGATAGTTTGAATGGTATGTAGTATCAGTGGGAGGTCACTAAGTGCCACCTCTCATTGCCAATTCCCATTTCAGGAAGTGGGGAGCTTGCTCCTTCCTCCACCAGCTCCCTGGTATACCCAGGGTCCAGGCAATCACATACCACTCCTGGGGTTGTAAATCCCAAGTGAGCGATAGAAAAGAAGAGCGCACAGGCCAAGGTCAAATTCATTGCAGCACTTGGGACCCAAGGACCAGGAAGCTACTGAGTTGAAGCCTTAACTCCTGATGCCAGAGAAGCCCTAACTCTTGTCACTTTCTCAGATTCCTGCTGCCCCTGGTATCCTGCCCAGTAAATTCCCCTTTGGCTTAAGATATTTAGGGTTAATCTCTGTTGCACACAACCAAAAATTCAAATCAGGGCTGTTATATATAGCTATATAGGCTGTAACTTTGTATAAAAGAACCTAGCAAAAGAAACCAGGAGAGCTGAAATCCAGCCTGTGTTCCACTTGCCAGGGGGCTGTATTCTACTGCAGGAAAGGGTAACATTTTCCAATTTCCACTGAGGTATTGTAGAGACAGGTAGTGGCCTTGCACCTGACTGATACATCCAAACTTACTTCAGTTATAAAAGAGGCCTAGAGACTAAGTCATTGACGTGTAAACTGTGATTACAATAATGCAATGATATTGCACTGGCCTATTCTGCTGCCCTTTTCTCTATCTACAGATTGAACTACCTATTTACTGCTGCAAAATTTGAAATGAGGAATGTTCTTGTAATGGTCCATCTTTCTATGACAAGGCCTAACACAATCATGGGTACCTGTAACTTGCCTCTAAGTATTAAAGGATCAGAATTTTAAGAATATGTACATATATCTAACATTCTGTGCTACGATGTAGTTTTTAATACTTAACCCTTCATATTCATCACCACTGGGAGGGGGGTGGGAAAGACTAGGAGAACTTGAGAACTTTATACATATCTCAATTTCCTACAAGTTAATTTCCCCAGTTTTACAGAGATCATGGAGAGGGAAAGATCAAATTATGCTGACAAAAGCTCCATTCTAATCTCTTTGATTTTTCCATCATTGTTTTATGTCTCCCACATGTCTTTTTTCTCCCAATTTGGATCACAAATTTATCTGGAGGGTCTGTGAGCTAGTAGGCACACCATGCCTAGCATGTGAATGGCATTTACTGTTGGAAAGGAAACTAGACCACCACCACTCCTTCCATTAGGAACCTAACAGTCACGTTCCCTTTCCTCTACAAAGTTTCCTTTTACCATGTGAAGTCCACCAGTCTTCCTTTCATGTTACTTTAAGACGCTGATCAAAATCTTTGTTCCTATTTCCCCTCCCCATAAAAGAAAATTAGATTTGTTTCCAGGCTTTAATCCTGCGAAGATAAAGTGAATCAGCTCTGTTTTCATTACTGTCCAGTCATCTCATCAGTCACTGAAGGGAATCACTAAAAGCAATCAGCGAACAAAGTCAACAGCCCTCAGCAGAGGGCCGGTGAGATGGTACTTTAACAGATCAAAATGAAGAAAAGGATGACAGTGCTTCACAGGCCTAAGAGGCCCAGTGCCACTCCTTAGGAAGCAGCCTTTAAATGAGATGGGAGATGAGTGAGAGAAGGGAATAATCTTTATTGTATAACAGTTCTCCTGATATCAAGCTTGTTAATGTAACAAAGAGCTAAATGGTTCATTCAGGCAGTTAGACTTGTCACTTCTTCCTACAATGACTCAGGATTTGGACTTTGAGACAAAGAACTTAACTATCCGTAGCTCCTGTTCTTCTCTAGCTATTTCCGTTGTCATGTTCAAAGATATCAGTTGGGGTTAAACAATTATAAGCACTAGAAACCAACTTTACTAACATAGGTTAATTAACATAGGTTTGGCTTCCCTGATGGCTCAGTGGTAAAGAGTCTACCTGCAACGCAGGAGCCACAGGAGACACAGATTCGATCCCTGGGTAGGGAAGATCCCCTGGGGCAGGAAATGGCAACCCACTCCAGTATTCTTGCCCAGAGAATCCCATGGGCAGAGGAGCCTGGTGGGCTACAGTCCATGGGGTCGCAAAGAATCTGACACAACTGAAGTGACTTAGCATGCAAGGGAATTTAATGAAAGGACATTAAAGTTATGAGAATCAAAGATAAGCCTGAAACGCCAGGCTTCAGAAGGATAGAATCTGGATGCTCTGTCAAGGAAAGGATCTCAGAAACAGGAACTATTCTGTGGTCAGGAGAGAATGAATTCTGACATCTTTGTCTCTCTCTGAGACAGAAGGTCCTAGGATAAAGAGTTTAACTGGCTTAGAACTGGCCGCATGTTTTCACCCATTTGCTTAGGACTGGATGGATGAATTTGATTTTTAGCCCTCTGAAGGTGGAGGAGTTGGGAGGAGAGATGGAGTAAGGAGGTGGTGGTGTTAATTACCTATAAAAAATCTGGATGTCATCAATACAAAGAGCAAGGTATCCTAGGTGTCAAGATGAAACCAATGTGCAACACAGTGTTAACACAGAAATTATTTTAACCCTCAAGGCCAGGAGTCATCTACTTAATTTACATGAACACTACACACTGCAGAGAGCATATGTAGAGTTTTCATATGTAAGTTAACAGCCTCATTTCAATAAGGAACGTGCTACCCAATGCCTCTTGAGAAATCTGTATGCAGGTCAGGAAGCAACAGTTAGAACTGGACATGGAACAACAGACTGGTTCCAAATAAGAAAAGGAGTATGTCAAGGCTGTATATTGTCACCCTGCTTATTTAACTTAGATGCAGAGTACAGCATGAGAAATGCTGGGCTGGAGGAAGCACAAGCTGGAATCAAGATTGCTGGGAGAAATATCAATAACCTCAGATATGCAGATGACACCACCCTTATGGCAGAAAGTGAAGAACTAAAGAGCCTCTTGATGAAAGTGAAGGAGGAGAGTGAAAAAGTTGGCTTAAAGCTCAACATTCAGAAAGCTAAGATCATGGCATCTGGTCCCATCACTTCATGGCAAATAGATGGGGAAACAGTGGAAACAATGGCAGACTTTATTTTGGGGGCCTCCAAAAATCACTGCAGATGGTGACTACAGCCATGAAATTAAAAGATACTTACTCCTTGGAAGGAAAGTTATGACCAACCTAGATAGCATATTAAAAAGCAGAGATATTACTTTGTCAACAAAGGTCCATCTAGTCAAGGTTATGGTTTTTCCAGTAGTCATGTATGGATGTGAGTTGGACTGTGAAGAAAGCTGAGCACCAAAGAATTGATGCTTTTGAACTGTGGTGTTGGAGAAGACTCTTGACAGTCTCTTGGACTGAAAGGAGATCCAATCAGTCCATCCTAAAGGAAATCAGTCCTGAATATTCATTGGAAGAACTGATGCTGAACCTGAAACTCCAATACTTTGGCCACCTGATGTGAAGAACTGACTTGCTGGAAAAACCCTGATGCTGGGAAAGATTGAAGGTGGGAGAAGGGGACGACAGAGGATGGTTGGATGGCATCACTGACTTAATGGACATAAGTTTAAGTAAATTTAGGGAGTTGGTGATGGACAGGGAGGCCTGGTGTGCTGCAATCCATGGGGTCCCAAAGAGTTGGACACTACTGAGCAACTGAACTGAACCTGATGCATGGTAGCTCTTCAATATTTTTTGAATGGATAAATTTCTTCTGCAATATTATTTGCTCTCATCCTTCCCTGTATGCCATTAATATTTCCTAATATTTAACAAGGGGCTTATCAGGTGATTCAGTGGTAAAGTATCAGCCTGCCAATGCAGGAGACATGGGTTTGATCCCTGGGTTGGGAAGATCCCCTGGAGAAGGACATGGCAACCCACTCCAGCATTCTTGCCTAGAAAATCCCATGGACAGGAGTCTGGCGGGCTACCATCCATGGGATTACAAAAGTCAGACACAACTTAGCAACTAAACAACATACAGACACACACACACACAGGAATTCACTGGCAGTCCAATGGTTAAGACTCTGCACTTCCAATGCAAGGGACACGGTTTCCATCCCTGATCAGGGAACTAAGATTCCACATGCCCTGTGGTATGACCGAGAAAATACATATATTGGGGGAAAAAAAAAAGTCTTGATGAAATAGAACCTCTAAAAGAGAAAATTCAATGCAGTGGAAAGAATATTGGAACAGAATCTTTTCTTGCTTCTGTCCAACGTGACCTTGGGGACAGGTCACAATTGCTTAGGGTTTATATCTTCATCTATTGTAGAGGTAGGTGCTCTTTAAGAATCTGTCCAATTCTACAGACCTAAAATCACAGTCACAAATATATAGATAACAGAGACTCAGCAAACTTAGAAAAAATGTTCATAATTTTCACAGTATGAAGTGGCTCTACCCTAAATCTGGACAGAAAGTAAAATCTAACTTACTTGGTAGTATTTAGGAGAAACTGCCAATATTGTAGAAAATCGAGATCACTGTTATCAAACGTTAGAAGAAAGGCAGCAGAATCAATTTTGCCAAGTAAAATCTTACATTGAATCCCAATGGCTAAAGCGGAAAAGGTAAAAAAACTTGTGACTGAAACAAAGAGGGATGTGCGGATCTCCAAACCTCACACCACGCAGGCTCCCAGGACCTAAAAACAAGACTACTAATTTCATTCAAACAGGAAAAATTAGGGGGAAAAAATGCCCAAGGAAAAGCATATATGCTCTCTTCTAGTGACTTTAAAAATACTTGGATTATTTATTAGTCTATCAATAATCAATTTTAATTTGAAAAACAATAAAATCAAACAGAAATCAATCCCTTACACTATTGACAACTAGTAACTATATATAGACAAAGACTACTGGGTCAAAGAGTGGAAATTTAGCTTCCAAAACATTTTACTATTTTAACAAGCTAAATTGCAAAATATGAAGAAAACTCTCCAATATATAAATCATAGCATTTAACATTTTGCTTATAACTGATAAATTTCAGCAAGACATTCTTCTCCTGTATAATTTTTTTCTATAGAATTGCTTCAGAGGAAAGATAAATATGTCTCCAAAGCTAAAGTAATTTAGCATCTATCCATTTTTTAATTACCAAAGGGGCAATTACTGACAAATAGTAAATGACATAAACAAATTATCATCTTTGTAGTTAGTGATAGTGACCTTAGCAAAGAAAAATTGCTCTTCTCATAAAATCAGTGTTCTGTCCATTCCTCTACTTAGATATATCAAAATCATGAAGATACTTTCAATTACCTTGGACCACAGGTTTCTACACATAAAATGCCAACCATAAAATTCAAACATTCTAAGCAAAATCTTTATTTACTTATTAACACTAATGTAGAAAAAAGCTTATCATTTCACCTTAAACAAGAGATTAATCTTGAAAATATAAACACAGTTCAATCTATTGAATCTTACTGGGTTTCAATGATGCCATATTTTAGTCAAAGCAAAATGTTATGAAAATTTTTCTGCAATGTATTTTCCTGAAGGTAGCAATTAAATGTCTATTTACTTATTATAAAGATTTGTGTCTGATAACCAGAAGGCTGGCAAAAGTTATCTCTTATTGTTAAAAGATACAGTATCTCTACTCTACTTCCTGGTCTATGCTGATTCTGCCGATCCTTCTTCTTCTATCGGAATCAATGGTTTTCAAGATTTTTAGTAAACCTCTTAAGACACATTAGGTACAGCCGAGGGATGTGCAGTTGTTGTCAAGTCCCACACCCTTATTCCTTCATCACTTACCATTTCCAGGGATGACAGCCCCATTTCTAACTGTCAGCAGCTATGATTCTGCCTGAAATCTTTCCCTGGCAGCCAGAAATCTACTCAACATGCACATGGGCTAAACCATGATTTACTGGGAAATTAACAACTAACCCTCAACCAATGATGGACTGGAACTGATAGATAAATAGCTGGCCTGCAGCCTCCAGGTTCAAGTAACTGAGGTATGTTGCAAACAGCCTCCCAAAATTCCCAGGTAGAATTAAGGTCTATTTGGTCACTGTGGTAATTTGCTTGATAAATACTCTTTATTAGCTGCCCTCCATTTCTTTCCTTACTCCCCCAGTTTTTCATGACTTCTGTAATAAACTACTCACATTCAAATCCTTATCTCTAGGTCTGCTTCTGAGAGAAGCCAAACTAAGACAAGGAAGTATAAGATGAATACAAAAGGGGTTCTATCTTTAAAGAATTCACAACCTAGAATAGGAGATCAAAAATAAACAAAGGACAAAAACAACAAGAGGAAAAATACACAATATTACATTATAAATAAAGGTGTGCTGGCCCAGGTGAAGATATCAATTTAGAGTTTTCAATTTCCCATGTACCACTGCCATATTAGCTCATGGTCCTACCTACAACTATAATCTCCATGGTGGGGGGGGGAATCACAAGACTATCTCTAATAGTCATCTTACTCTAAGATGTCATCCTACCTTATTGCCATCACTGATACTGTTCTAATACTTCCTGAATAATAAACAGTAGTCGAAGGATAACAAAGAGGGCAGAAATATTAACTTCATTTAACTCCATGACATCTGTGGAACAAAAAGAGTAATAATACAGTGATTCCACCTGACAAGTGGATTCAAACTACAGCTACTATAAAATGAAATCCCACCCAAGGCAACTACATAAGAGAGCAAAGCCAAATCAATATTCTGGTCATTGTTCACCATTACTTTCTGAAAACACACATTTCTAATCATTTTCATTGCAACATTAATGGAAAATCATTATTGAAGAGCTTTTTTTTTTTTTAAAGCAGGTAACCTCTTATGGATCAACTACTTTAGACTGGATTTAGACTGGAGGTCCTTCTAGTCAAGGCTATGGTTTTTCCAGTGGTCATGTATGGATGTGAGAGCTGGACTGTGAAGAAAGCTGAGCACAGAAGAACTGGTGCTTTTGAACTGTGGTGTTGGAGAAGACTCTTGAGAGTCCCTTGGACTGCAAGGAGATCCAACCAGTCCATCCTAAAGGAGATCAGTCCTGGGTGTTCATTGGAAGGACTGATGTTGAAGCTGAAACTCCAATACTTTGGCCACCTGATGCGAAGAGCTGACTCATTTGAAAAGACCCTGATGCTAGGAAAGATTGGGGACTGGAGAAGAAGGGGACAACAGAGGATGAGATGGTTGGATGGCATCACCAACTCAATGGACATGAGTTTGGGTAAACTCTGGGAGTTGGTGATGGACAGGGAGGCCTGGTGTGCTGTGCTTCACAGGGTCGCAAAGTTGGACTCAACTGAGCAACTGAACTGAACTAGAAAAGGCAGAGGAACCAGAGATCAAATTGCCAACATCAGTTGGATCACAAAAAAAGCAAGAGAATTCAGAAAAACATCTACTGCTTCACTGTCTATGCTAAAGCCTCTGACTGTGTGGGTCACAACAAACTATAGAAAATTCTTAAAGAGATGGGCATACCAGACCACCTGACCTGCCTCCTGAGAAATCTGTTTGCAGATCAAGAAGCAACAACTGGAACCAGACATGGACCAACGGACTGGTTCCTAATTGGGAAAGGAGTACATCAAGGCTGTATATTGTTGTCACCTTGCTTATTTAACTTATATGCAGAGTACATTATGTGAAATGCCAGGCTGGATGAAACACAGCTGGAATCAAGATTGCCAGGATATACAGAGAAATATCAATAACCTCAGATATGCAGATGACATCACCCTTATTGTAGAACTAAAGAGCCTCTTGATGAAAGTGAAAGAGGAAACTGAAAAAACTGGCTTAAAACCCAACATTCAAAAAAATGAAGATTATGGCATCAGGTCCTATCATTCATGGCAAATAGATGGGGAAACAATGCAAACAGTGACAGACTTTTTCTTGGGCTCCAAAATCACTGCAGATGGTGAATGCAGTCATGAAATTAAGATACTTGTTCCTTGGAAGAAAAGCTATGAAAACCTAGACAGCATATTAAAAAACAGAGGCATTACTTTGCCAACGAAGTCCATATAGTCAAAGCTATGGTTTTTCCAGTAGACATGTATGCATGTGAGAGTTGGACCATAAAGAAAGCTGAGCACTGAAGAATTGATGCTTTTGAACTGTGGCGTTGGACAAGATTCTTGAGATTCCCTTGGACAGCAAGGAGATCCAACCAGTCCATCCTAAAGGAAATCAGTCCTGATTATTCATTAGAATGATTGATGCAAAAGCTCCAACACTTTGGCCACTTAATGCGAAGAACTGACTCGTCAGAAAAGACCCTGATGCTGGAAAGATTGAAGACAGCAAGAGAAGGGGATAGAGGATGAGATGGTTGGATGGCATCACTGACTCAATGGACATGAATTTGAGCAAGCTCTAGGAGTTGGTAATAGACAGGGAAGCCTGGCCTGCTGCAGTCTACGGAGCTGCAGAGTGGACACTCCTGAGTAACGGAACTAACTTTAGACTTAGTGGCTAGGAAAGGCCTGACTTGTATGGATGATGAAGGCAAGCATTCCAGGTGACAGCTCATAGGCCCCTCCCCTGTTCAAGCCAAGTACGTGTAATATAATCATTTTCTGCTAAGGTGAGCTTTTTTAAAATTCATTAAGTGACCAAAATATGACATTACTGAAAATTAAGTGATGTAAGTTGAGATAAGGAGAAGCCAAATTATGAAGCCCCTGATGGTATTTAAGGTGTAGCATGATCTAAATTTTAACAAGACCACGATGTTTTCCCCACAAGACTGCTGGGCAGAGAAAGCAGAAGCAGAGACCAGTTAGGTGACCACTGCAGTAAGTCCTGGTGAACAATGGTGGTAGACTAGACTAGTAAGTGGAAGTAGATAAGATTCTGGACATACATTAGAAACCAAATCTCCAACCTAAGATGTCTTAAATGTCCAGGTAATTTGTAGGCTTCTTTTACAGGAAGCCTAGTGCTAGAGCAGGTTCAATGACATCAAAGAACCATTTTCTCCAGGCTTTCTAATCACTTTAACCCTCAAACTGGTATGGTTGCTAGATGACGGCCACTTCCAACAGATTAGATGCTCCCTTCCCTGGTGGCTCAGAGGGTAAAGCCTTTGCCTGCAAGGTGGGAGACCCGGGTTCAATCCCTGGGTCAGGAAGATCCCCTGGAGAAGGAAATGGCAACCCACTCCAGTATTCTTGCCTGGAAAATCCCATGGGAGGAGGAGCCTGGTAGGTTCCAGTCCACGGGGTCACAAAGAGTCAGAAACGACTGAGCGACTTCACTTTACTCATATGCAGAGGAAGAGCCTCCCTTTATGTGCTATTTCAAGAGCCAGAATTCCTCTTTGCAATTTTGACTCTGGTCCATTGTTTCACTAGCTCACACTTTGAAAGTCAGTCCATCCCTCATTCATTCATTCATACAGATGAACTGGGGTTGGGGTTGGCTTGCCTTGAGTCACATGGTCTCTGTGAATGAAGGATGGATATCTGAGAGGGGGAAATGCGTATCTGTTAGAAGAGGGAGGGGGAAATGCGTATCTGTTAGAAGAGGAAGAGGGAAATGGACGCTGCTAGTAGGCAAGCAATGGTAACAACTACACAGGATATTCTTTGGAGACAGTGACAAGTTTTTTTCAATGGACTGAATACTGGGAGAAAAAAGGATTCAAGAAAAGTTCTAACAGTGCTGGCTTCAGCATGGGGACTAAGGGGCCACTGAGTTGCAGAAGACTAGAGGAAAGATCAGGTTTAAGATTATCAAGGCTTCTCTCTTCACCAAGTTATCTTTAAGATACCCATTAGACACTGGAGAGGTGATGCAGCTGTCAGCTGAATATATGAGTTTGAGTTTGAATATATGTCAGCTGAATATATGAGCTTGGGGCTTAAGGGAGAGGCCAAGACCGAGAATAGAGAATCAAATCATAGAGCGATTTTTGTTGTTTTAAGCACCTGAGACGGGATGAGATTATTAATTTATGGATAAAGCAAGAAGTGGACCTAGGGCAGGGTCTGGACCCATACCAAGATTTAAAAGTGGAGTGCAACAGAAGCCACTAAGGCAGCTAGAGAACTCTGGAACTCTAGCCCAACTCCTTACTGTCATATATGTGAGTGGATTGCATGCGTATTCAGTCCTGTCTTTTAGCAACCCTATGGACTGTAGCCTGCCAGGCTCCTCTGTTCATGGCACTTCTCCTCCCAGCAAGAATACCGGAGTAAACTGCCATTTCCTCCTCCAGGGGAATCTTCCTGACCCAAGGATCAAACCCGAGTCTCCTGCATCTCCTGCAGCGGCAAGCGGATTCTTTACTGCTGAGCCACTGGGGTAGACTATAAGTAGTGCAAACTGTCAGCTCACTGCCAATGAGTGAATAATGTTCCATCATTTAACTTAAGGTTAAGCATGGGCGAGATAAGATACAAGTACCTTTAAAAAATGAGGCAGATCTTGAAACACAAAAAAAGCATTATTAACACACTATTTTTAAAAAAAGAGGGCTCATTATCATAGTCCTCTAAGTTAAATATTCAGTGGTAGTAGCATGACTAATCCAAGGCCTGATGAAAATTACTGACCATCAGGGATTCCACTGGTGGCCTAGTGGTTAAGATTCCAACACTTCCACTATAGGGCGCAGGTATTTGCAGTGTGGCCAAAAAACAGATAAAATTTAGAAAAAATAGAAGAGTAAAACTCTTTTAAAAAAAACAAACAAAAAACTGGACCACTATTATACCTACAGTTTTAATTTAAAATGATTCAACTAGAATTAAGTGATTATGAAAAATTATAAGGTTAAAAACCTGGGTTCAAGTCTATATCTGACAATTCAAAAGCAACCTTGGACCCTTTCACCTCTTATTTTTCAGTGAGATCCAGTTTTCTATTTGATAAAATGTTTACAATAAACAGGCCCTTCTTGCTTGCTTCACAGACTCATTGTGAAGATCCAAAGTTAAAGAATATCAACTAACCATAAAATCCATAAACAGAACTTTCTTCAGCTGTCTGGCTGGTCTAATCTTCAACCACTGATGTGCTTCATCATCCGGATGCCAAATACCAATTATCAGGTACTCAGAGAAAGTCACCTAAACTGAATTTTGAAAACTTATTAAGAATAAAACATTGAGAAACTAGAGGCAACCCATTTAAAATCTCTGTCCAAATCCTATGAAATTTCAAAACTGTACCTCACCAATTTAAATGCAAGGCATAGGAGATGGCCATCCCTCTGTGTACACTATCAGGGTGACATGGAGTCTAATGATGCCCTTGTAATCACTGATCATAATACTGAGAACACCGTACATATTTCTTCACAGGCTACATTAGTATGGCTGCCTGTGCCTCATTATATGATTAAAAATATCATTTTGAAAAATAGTTTCCAAAGTTCTTTCTTATTCTTTATTCCATCTGTTCATCTAGTAGTTCCATCTAGTAGACAAAGCAGAGGCATGCTTGTCTTAGAAGAATAAAATTATCCATGTCCAAAATAATTTCAAGGCACACCTCAAATGATATTTCAAGTGTCCAACCCTCTTTTTCATGTCAATACTATCTCATGATACATAAATTTTAGATTTTAAACTACTCAAGAGTACCAATGATTCTACTTATAAACAAATAACACATTAAAATTTGAAAATATTCCTAATAAAAGCTATATATATTAGCTCCATTCTGAATGTTATAAGAATCCTTTACCAAATTAAATCTCCCCACTCACAAAAGTTGATGTGGCAATAGTAACCCCGTGCAGAAATTTAATTGTACTAAGTGAATCTATTAGGTAGTATTTAAGAATGTACATATGTTAACAAAATATCTTGAGTCCACTTCCTCAGTTTTGACAGAGACATCATTCTTAGAACTGTGGTCAAACCACTCTGCATGTTAAGTACTAATAATATTTTATCAACTATTAATATTATTAATGGCTCAGAAACTAATTACAGCAATTTAAAATGACTAATATTTTAAAAACACAGGTTATGAAGGGTCACCTTAGAAATGTCAGTAAATGCCTAAGGTTTCAAAATAAAGATGAAATTAAGGTTAAATGTAACTTAAAAGAAGTACCTTATAAATAAGACCAACATTTAATCTACGTGGTTTAAGAGAAGTACTGAATTGGCAATCAGATGAATTCTAGCCTCAAAATCACTTAACCTCTTAGAGCCTCAGTTAACATTAAAAAAAAAAATTCATTACAAGAAAATCTTGCTGTTTATAATAAAGTTCTGAAAAAAGCACAATGAGAAAATTAATAATTACAGTCAAAAGATGAAGACTTCTGAACCAAACCAAAATTAGATCAAAACATTTATTTTTTTGCGTTACAAAAACAAAAATAAATCAAAGCAGGTAATGAAATAAACATTTTTAAGTATCCCATCCTGGGTTCTCTGTTCTAGAATTTAGTCAACAGTTCAGGTTTAGGTTGCTTCAACACTTCTTCTGGATGCTATGAAGTCTCCATCTTATAACCATGTTTCTCTAGTTCAGCTCTATAAGAAAGACAAAAGAACAATATCACTAGGCAGTCTTCATGATAAAGAAACAAGATTTTTAAAAATAACACAATTAATAAATAAATGAGCTAACAGCCTGAACATCAATTTAAAATACTATCAAATAGTTTTACTTTAGTCCTTAAGAAGGAAACTGGATGTGTATCAACATAATGACAATGAAACTTTGCTTTCCCATTAATAAACCTATGTTTTTATTCCTTATTTTTCTGATAAATCTATTTATGGAAGAAATGTGAGGGAATTAGTGATATTTTCCAAATACTATGTAATTATTCTGTTCATAATAAATATAAAGCATAAACTTTGAGTATCATTAACCATATGGCTAAGAACACGAGACACTGCTACCAAACTTTCAGGTATTTTTATAATCGTACTGTTATTTATACATAAAGAATAAAGAGATTACTTTTCACACTGACATATGTATCACCCTAACCAAAAGTTATTAAGCAAATTTAAGGGTGTGTGAGAATTATTCTGTATTAATTATATGTAAGCAAAATAAATACAGTAATACAAAATATTAAATAAGACTTCATTTTTAACTTATTATTAACTGAAGGATAACTGCTTTACAATATTGTGTTAGTTTCTGCCATACATCAATATAAATCGGTCACAGGTACATATATGTCCCCCTCCTCTTGAACCTCCCCCTCCCATCTCCCACCCTTCTAGGATGTCACAGAGCCTGGTCTGCGCTGCCTAAGTCATACAGCATTTTTCCACTGGCTATCTATTTTACATACGGTATATGCTTCCATGCTACTCACTCCATTTGTTCCACCATCTCCTTTCCCTTTCCTAACTTTAAATACGGATAAAAATTTCAAAAACGTGTACTGGTACAAACACTTTTAAAAGATACTTTTTACAATTGTAAGTAATTTTTTCAGCCTGAAATTTCAGTCCTGCTGATCTGCATTGTATAAACATTTGCATAAAAAGGTTTTTAGTCATATAATCAATTTCAGTTATTTAAACTACCATTCCAAGTATCACCAGGAACTGATCTGCTACAATTTAGATTTTATAAAAGTTCACAACAAAATTATGTGAGGGCCAATTTATAAAACACTGTATAAATGTTAAGTATGATTAATGTGCACAACTATATCATTATATCTAAGATAAAAAGACATTAGTTCTCAAGCATAATCTAGCTTAGACACTATCACACAATCTAATGTAAATGCAATGCAAAAATTACATATTAGGAAAAAAAAATACATGGTAGGAATGATATATGTTATTCATTTCCCCAAACTCTTTCACTTCTTAAAAATTTTTAGGTATTTATAATATAAATACTGACCTAACGTCCATGAATAATATTAACGCTAGAGCTTATTCATATGAATCATCTTTGTCTTCTGCTCAGGTGTAGAGGATGGTATGGGCTGGTGCTAAAACACTGGATTAGGAGTCAAGAGATCAGCACAAGTTTCTGATTCTATCCCTTCCTTCCCTAAATTTAACTAAAATGTTTCCATTTTCCCCCACTCCAGGAAACTGAAGATTGTAATACCTGTCCTTCACATGTTTCCTATTTAAAATGGATGTAGTATCTTAAACAGTAACTTCTACTGCCTTTAAACAAAATCAATGTAGATTATTCATTCTCCCTTATTTTACAACAACAAGAAAAAAAACACCCAAGATTCAATCTAAGATTTAGGTAGTAAGTCACCAAATTCATTCAGCTTTGTGCGTCTCTCTTCCTTCATGACAGGAGGTGGAGACCAATTAGATTTATAAACTCTCTACACATGGACATCACCAGACAGCCAACACCAAAACCAGACTGATTATATTCTTTGCAGCCAAAGATGGAGAAGTTTTATACAGTCAGCAAAAACAAGACTGGGAGCTGACTGTGGCTCAGATCATGCACTCCTTATTGCCAAATTCAAACTTAAACTGAAGAAACTGGGGAAAACCACTAAACCATTCAGGTATGACCTAAATCAAATCCCTTATGATTATACAGTGGAAATGAGAAATAGATTTAAGGCGCTAGATCTGATAAAAAGAATGCCTGATGAACTATGGACGGAGGTTTGTGACACTGTACAGGAGACAGGGATTAAAACAATGGCAACCCACTCCAGTACTCTTGCCTGGAAAATCCCATGGACAAAGGAGCCTGGTAGGCTGCAGTCCCTGGGGTCGCTAAGAGTCAGACACGACTAAGTGACTTCACTTTCACTTTTCACTTCCATGCATTGGAGAAGGAAATGGCAAACCACTCCAGTGTTCTTGCCTGGAGAATCCCAGGGACAGGGGAGCCTGGTGGGCTGCCATCTATGGGGTCGCACAGAGTGGGACACAACTGAGGCAAGTTAGCAGCAGCAGCAGCAAGAAAAAGAAATGCAAAAAAGCAAAATGGCTGTCTGAGAAGGCCTTACAAATAGCTGTGAAAAGAAGGGAAGCAAAGGGGAAAAGGAAAGATATACCCATTTGAATGCAGAGTTCCAGCAAGGAGAGATAAGAAAGCCTTCCTCAGCGATCAGTGCAAAGAAATAGAGGAAAACAATGGAATGGGAAGGACTAGAGATCTCAAGAAAATTAGAGATATCAAGGGAACATTTCATGCAAAGATGGGCTCAATAAAGGACAGAAATGGTATGGACCTGACAGAAGCAGAAGATATTAAGAAGAGGTGGCAAGAATACACAGAAGAACTGTACAAAAACAGAGCTTCACGACCCAGATAATCACGATGGTGAGATCACTCACGCAGAGCCAGACATCCTGGAATGCGAAGTCAAGTGGGTCTTAGGAAGCATCCCTACAAACAGAGCTAATGGAGGTGACGGAATTCCAGTTGAGCTACTTCAAATCCTAAAAGATGATGCTGTGAAAGTGCTGCACTCAATATGTCAGCAAATTTGGAAAACTCAGCAGTAGCCACAGGACTGGAAAAGGTCAGTTTTCATTCCAATCCCAAAGAAAGGCAATGCCGAAGAATGCTCAAACTACCACACAATTGCGCTCATCTCACATGCTAGTAAAGTAATGCTAAAAATTCTCCAAGCCAGGTTTCAGCAATATGTGAACTCTGAACTTCCAGACGTTCAAGTGGGTTTTAGAAAAGGCAGAAAAACCAGAGATCAAATTGCCAACACCTGCTGGTTCATCGAAAAAGCAAGAGACTTCCAGAAAAACATCTATTTCTCCTTTATTGACTATGCCAAACCCTTTGACTATGTGCATCACAAGAAACTGTGGAAAACTCTGAGAGAGATGGGAATACCAGACCGCAGGTCAGGAAGCAACGGTTAGAACTGGACATGGAACAACAGACTGGTTCTAAACAGGGAAAGGAGTACATCAAGGCTGTATACTGTCACCCTGCTTTAACTTATGTGCAGAGTACATCATGAGAAATGCTGGGCTGGAGGAAGTACAAGCTGGAATCAAGATTGCTGGGAAAAATATCAATAAACTCAGATATGCAGATGACACTATCCTTATGGCAGAAAGTGAAGAAGAACTAAAGAGTCTCTTGATGAAAGTGAAAGAGGAGAGTGAAAAAGTTGGCTTAAAGCTCAACATTCAGAAAACTAAGATCATGGCATCTGGTCCCATCACTTCATGGCAAATAGATGGGGAAACACTGGAAACAGTGGCTGACTTTATTTTGGGGGGCTCCATAATCACAGCAGATAGTGACTGCAGCCATGAAATTAAGACGCTTGCTCCTTGGAAGCAAAGTTATGACCAACCCACTCCAGTACTCTTGCCTGACGAATCCCATGGACAGAGGAGCCTGGTAGGCTGCAGTCCATTGAGTCGCTAGAAGTCAGACACTACTGAGTGACTTCACTTTCACTTTTCCCTTTCATGCACTGGAGAAGGAAATGGCAACCCACTCCAGTTCTTGCCTGGAAAATCCCAGGGACGGGGGAGCCTGGTGGGCTGCATTCTCCGGGGTTGCACAGAGTCAGACACGACTGAAGTGACTTAGCAGCATCAGCAGCAGATAGCATATTAAAAAGCAGAGACATTACTTTGCCAACAAAGGTCCGTCTAGCCAAGGCTATAGTTTTTCCAGTGGTCATGTATGGATGTGACAGTTGGACTATAAAGAAAGCTGAGTGCAGAAGAATTGATGTTTTTGAACTGTGGTGTTGGAGAAGACTCTTCAGAGTCCCTTGGACTGCAAGGAGATCCAACCAGTCCGTCCTAAAGGAGATCAGTCCTGGGTGTTCATTGGAAGGACTGATGCTGAAGCTGAAACTCCAATACTTTGGCTACCTGATGTGAAGAGCTGACTCATTTGAAAAGACCCTGATGCTGGGAAAGATTGAGGGCGGGAGGAGAAGGGGATGACAAGAGGATGAGATTGTTGGATGGTTATCACCGACTCAATGGACATGAGTTTGGGTAGTCTCTGGCAGTTGGTGATGGACAGGGAGGCCTGGTGTGCTGCCGTTCATGGGGGTGCAAAGAGTCGGACACGACTGAGCAACCGAACTGAACTGTACATGAATATGAAAAAGTACATTCCCAACACCTCAATCTCCATCCCCGTTTGAGAATCACTAATATATTGAGTCTGAGTAATTCACGATTCTAATTTCTGCTGAGTTGTTCAATATTGGTAGAAAATTAACAGTGACAGAATTTAACCTACCAGGATGAAAAAGACAAATATGCTTCAATTTAACTACCTTTATAAAGAGACCAGAAAGAACAAAAGTTCTCTGCAATTACCCAAAGAATTCATGTTTAGAAACACAAGAGATGAAGGCAATGTATCTTATTTTCCATAATTCAAAAATATTTCAAAGGTCAACTGTCATATATTTTACAAATTCCGTACTTACAATACCAAGCTATATAAATTTTGACTTAAACTTACCTTAACTGATTGGAGAAGTCATCCTCTACGTTGTCATCATCCCAATTATCCTCCCAGACATGTGCATCTTCATCTTCATCTAAACCAGCCCAGTCTAAAAAACAGAAACAGAGGCTAAGTATTTCTCATACATTATTTCCATAAAGACAAAGCTTCAGAAAACTTGTTACTTAAGAATCTCTCAATTCAAAACATCTAATCTTCCTCTTTACATCTCAATTGATGCTATCTTGTCTTCTCAATTTTTGAATTTGCAGATAATCTAAAATAGTAGTTAATACAAAACATTCTATTTGCCATGAAAATTCATTATAACTTCAGGAGGATATTTCACTGTTGATTTTTCCTTTGGCTTATTTTTATAAGGCCTATTACACAGTCGTTCAAAACACAGCACCAATAACACTAAAGTAAGTTGAGCAGCAGGAAGATATCAGCCTGGAATTCAAAACTGCTAAAAAAAAAAAAAGATAACTCAGGGTTTCCTTGGTGGCTCAGTGGTGAGCCAGTGCCAATGAAGGAGACATGAGTTTAACCCCTGGTCTGGGAAGATCCCATATACCACAGAGCAGCTAAACCAGTGAGCCCCAACTATTCAGCCCGTGTTCTGCAGCCCCGGAGCTGCATCTACTGAAGCCTGCACACCCCAGCATGTTCCACAAAAGAAAATCCACTGCTATGAGGAGCCTGTTCACCACAGACAGAGAAAAGGGCATGCGTACTGAAGAACTAGCAAAGCCAAAAATAAATAAATAACATTATTTTTTTAAAAGATAACTCATACACAAATAGTAAAAAGCAGAATATTTTCTTAAATATGGTTGTAAAATTGTCTTATTCTTTAAGACATGCATGCTGAAATATTTAAGAACCAAGTGTCATTTTGTTGTGCTTACTTGCAAATGCTTCTCAAATATATATAATATATATCCACATATATACATTATATCATGCTTTGATAGAAACAAAGTAAATATGACAAAATGTTAGCTGATGAAATGTGGGTGTTTGCTGCCCTTTTTTTGAAGTATAACTGACATGTAACATTGTAATTGACATATAACAGTAGGTGTTAGCATACATTATTTGATATTTGTATACACTGAGAAATGATCACCACAATGAGTCGAATTAAAATCCATCACCAGCATATATAACCTTTTTTCTTGTGATGAGGACTTTTAAGATCTACTCTCCTAGCATCTTTCAAACATGCCACAGAGTGTTAGTAACTACAGTAAGCATGCTATACATGACACTCTCATGACTTAAATAACTGCAAATGTGTATCTTTTGATCCCTTCACCCATTATACAACCCCTTTTTGTGCCCTCAAAAACTTCTACAGGGTTAAAAGTTTCAAAATCTGAGAAAAACAGCTTTTAAAAAAACCAGTCTGGATATCACCTCTGGAAGCCTTCCTAATTCCCTCTCTTCTCTTCCTTCAGCTATAAGGTCCCCTCTTACATGTATATCTCTATCACAACACCTATATACTGTACAATCTAATTCTCAGTTTATATGTCTATATCCTTTCCGAGTATCTAAAGCTCCTTAAGAGTAAAAACTTTTATTTATCTCTATACTCTTAAGCTACACAATACCTGTTGTGCATATGCACAACTGGTTGTGAAAGATTCAAAAGAACTAAATCAGATCTTGCATATTTTTGTTTGATCCCATCCCCTCCAAAAACAGTAAGCATGTGTCACATGCTTAAATGTGTCCTAGTAGGGATTCCTTGGTGACTCAGATGGTAAAGAATCTGCCTGCATGTGGGAGACCTGGGTTCAATCTCTGGTTAGGAATATCTCCTGGAGAAGGAAATGGCAACCCACTCCAGTATTCTTGCCTGGGAAATGCCAGGGACAGAGGAGCCTGGTGGGCTACAGTCCATGGGGCCACAGAGAGTTGGACACAGCATAGTAACACTTTTCAATAGTTCATGAAGGGACTAATCTCTTTTAACATAATGGCAGTAATAATAGGGAGGGGGAGAATAACTAGACTTTTGAGTTGAAATGAAAAGGACTTAATGAATAATTTTGAGAGTTGAAGGAGAAGGGATAGCTAAGATGCCTCCCAAGTTTCTGGTTTGGAAAACCAGGTAAATGTTAAGTATTCTGTTCATCATGAAAGGATTTTCATGATGTTGACAAATGGCATTTAAAATATTTTGTTAGGTACATAATATGATAAATAAATACCAATATGAACCATTGCTGAATAGCTTAAAATCTGTATGTGCTTTATAAGAAAAGCCTAACTCATTCCTTTTCTTATTGATTTTTAAGATTGAAATGTTCTTAGCTATGTTTCTAATAAGTAACTACTATCATGAATTATTAGTGGTCTTTTTCTGTTCCTCCTACTCTATACTTATCTTCCACTGATGCCCAAAATGACTACCACTATTTCCATAAGCAACTACTCAAAACATTCAGGTAGGAGCATATTTTATTAAATTTGGAACTCTAATATCTAGAGCTGAGTACTAGGCACATAGTGTGTTAGCCACTCAGTCATGTCGGACTCTTTGTGACCCCATGGGCTCTAGCCCGCCACGCTCCTCTGCTCATGGGATTTCTCAGGCAAGAATACTAGAGTGGGTTGCCAATCCCTTCTCCAGGGAATCTTCCTGACCCAGGGATTGAACCCGAGTTTCCTGCATTGCAGACAGATTCTTTATCATCTGAGCCACCAGGAAAACTCACAGTAGGCACTCAAAAAAATGTTGGGTAAGTAGAACTACGTTTCTCAAGTTCTCTTCCTTCAAGTGGTCAATCTCAGGGCAGTGGGTGGTTCCAGTAGAATCAAGAGTATAAATTTCAACACAGAAGAGATCAATAATATCATGTATTGTGAATGAGTCATGTAAAATTCTCAACCATATTTACACTAAGAATACATGATCATCTCTTTGAGTGCTCCCTGAAGAGAGATCATGTGGGAAATTTCTTTACGATATCAGTGCCTGAAAAGATGGAAGTTTCTCTCAGGCAATTTATTTCAGGTTCCTAGGAAGCTTAGGCAAATGTATTGGCAATGGCAATGTGTGTGCTCACTTGTGTTTCAATCATCTGTATAGGATAGTGAATAAGGCATTCATTAGTAAACATTCAATAATCGAAAATACTGATTTTTATCTGCATAAATATTTT
Organism: Ovis canadensis; assembly: GCF_042477335.2. Lineage (NCBI taxonomy): Eukaryota > Metazoa > Chordata > Mammalia > Artiodactyla > Bovidae > Ovis > Ovis canadensis. The sequence goes on from NC_091248.1 coordinate 28,475,847, forward strand.
TGTATATTCCAATAATAATTATTATTCTCAAGGAGGAAATATTTTTAATGATCTAAATTCAAATCCTATTACTATTCTCTGAGGTCCTTAACAACAATACTAAATATTAACTACACCTCAAAATTAAGTTGACTGGGCTTGAGATACCTTTACATGTTCTCCTTTCTTAGAGAAGTACCTTTCAAATTGAAATTTTTTATTCTGTTTATGGATCCACCTATAGTTCATAGTGAGTACAGATTAAGAAGTTAAGAGAAAAGAAAATCACATTCAGGATTTCCTTCAGTCTATGGGAAGAGTGCTCAGAAAGCTAATGCAACCAAATTTGAAAAAAAAAAAAAGTGTATCGAGGGACTTCCCGGGAGGTCCAGTGGTTAACGACCCTGTGCTTCCACTGTAGAGGGCACAGATTCCATGCTTTGTCAGAGGACAAAGTCCTGGGAGCCACACAGTTTGGCCAAAAATCAAAAAAAAACACAAAACACGATCTATTTCCAGGGTTAAAGATTAAATAATAACATTTCTGAACATTTATAAACAAGCAAACTGACTTAGTTAAGAGTTAATCGTTAGGTATAGGGATAAAAGAGTACTGTTATTCTCATACTGTCATTGCAATCAATAATAAACTGTTTACTCTCTAAATTGTTATATACAAATTTTCTTTTTGTTCTTCTAAGAGCAAAGAAATCTCAGAAAGAAGGAAGCTGTTTTAAGGCAAAAATAAAGGGGACACAAATTGCAGCATTAAGTATACAACAGGAACGTTAAGATGGTATGGGTTGCAGGCTGAGATCAAATTTTAAATTAAAAAGGAGCTCAAGAGTAGATATATTTCTCTAATACTAAATCACCAAAAGTCAACCTCATGATTTTATCTTTTAATTAAAATTCAATAAGCCACTTCAAATCACAGAAATTCAAATTCTTGAATGTTGAACTTATAATGGAAAAATGCAATCCATTATCTCTTTTATGACAAACCTAGACAAGTGTGTTAAAAAGCAAAGACATCACTTTGCCAACAAAGGTCCATCTAGTCAAGGCTATCGTCTTTCCAGGAGGCATGTATGAATGTGAGAGCTGGACTATAAAGAAGGCAGACTGCCAAAGTACTGATGCTTTTGAACTGTGGTGCTAGCGAAGATTCTTAAGAGTCCCTTGGACTGCAAGGAGTTCAAACCAGTCATTCCTAAAGAAATCAACCCTGAATATTCATTGGAAGGACTGATGCTGAAGCTCCAATAATTTGGCCACCTGATGTGAAGAACTGACTCACTGGAAAAGACCCTGATGCTGGGAAAGATTAAAGACAGGAGGAGAAGGGGATGACAGAGGATGAGATGGTTGGATGGCTTCACTGACTCGATGGACATCAGGTTGAGCCACTTTCAGGAGTTGGTGATGGACAGGGAAGCCTGGCATGCTGCAGTCCATGGGGTCATGAAGAGTCGTACATGACTTGGCAATTAAAAAACACCAAAATCCTTTTTACAGCAAGTGAATAATGACTATAAAATGTTATTCATCCTCATCCCCTCCAGTCTTCCTATAACCTATAGCCCTGAGCTATCTAATAGTACTAATGGACGGCTTAGGATTTTTTGTTTCTTGATTTAATTACACTAACACCGTCCAGTATAAAAAATTCATACAAAATCATTTCATTAAATCATAATAGCAAAGTCTGGCTTTATACCTGAAGTTTTTATAAAATGACTGAAGATTATTTAAAATTTCAGAGTTTTGGAAACAGAGAAAGCCTTAGAGATCACTATATAGTACACCCCTCTTTGGAAACCACCACCATTACCTCTACCAAAAAAAAGAGAGAGAGAGAGAGAGAGAAAGAGAAGACTATTTTACAAGAAAATGTTTATTGATTTTTTTTCTAACATTATTTCATGACCTCAAATTCCAGATTTTAAACATATTTGAGTTAAGCATAGAAATGGGAACTGTCAAAAGAAGCGTCTATTTTACTAATATTTTAAAGAATCTTTATAAAGATATCTAATAGTTTAATATTCCAAAAATTAATTTGAGTATATTATGATTTGATTAATTTGATACATAAATACATTAATTAGAATACAATACATGATCTTGAGTAAAAGAGATGACATAGGCTCAAGTCACAACTGATCTTTAAGGTTCCAAGACACCAAACCTCTTGTAAGTTTACCCTTTCGAGAACAATTAAAATACAGGGCCCACAGGAACTTTTAATCTAATTATGAGATGATTTAAAATGTTGATTTCAGGGAATTCCCTGAAAGTCCAGTGGTTAGGACTTCATGCTTTCATTGCCAAAGGCCTGGGTTCAATCCCTGGTTGGGGAACTAGGATTCCACAAGCCGTGAGGTATGACCAAAAAAAAAATAAAATAAAATAAAACACTGATTTTAATATTATTATTACTTGTGTCATTAAAATATCTTCAAGTTGGCTTTAATTCTTTTAACCTTAAGCGACTAAAAAAATACTGTTAATTTGTACTTTATTGTTTCAGATAAGAAGCAATCTAGAATAAGAAACATAAAAGATTTGATAACTTATTTTGTAGGAGGTCCAATTCTTAACTCTTTCACATATTAATAATATGGGAAATACTAGTTTGAACACTATCTTTCTTGGGGGGAGAGCGTCACTGCAGCATGCAGGAATCTTAGTTTCCCGACCAGGGATCAAACCAACACTCTCTGCAGTGGAAGCATGGAGTCTAAAATCCTGGACTGCCAGGAAGTCCCTGAACAGTGTCTTTAAAAAAATTTTAAGACTAGCACAATTTCACTTTATCAAGTTGAAGTCTGATGATCATTTAGCATAAGAGTCACACATCTCTTTCTCTGTTGCAACCCTTTCATGTAACTTTAATGGCAAGAAAAGGAAAAGAAAGAAAGTAGAAATAAAGTCCCAAGAAAAAGAAACTGGCTCACGAATGGAGAAAAAACAGTATTGCAAGCAAGATTTTAGGTAGAACACACACACACAAAAAGACTCATGACAATAGCTCTATATTTCTTAGGTATTATTATATAGTACTTCATAATTATGACACTAGGGAGCATACAAAGACAAACCAGAATCTATAACCTATTTTAAACAAAAACTGTAAATAAAGATTTTCTTTATTATCTAGGAATGTACTGAATGAACTATATTACATAAAACGTTTAGAGTATAATATCCCCAAATTTATTTCCAACTCTTATAAGTCCTCCATACTATACATGTTACAATATATATAAACTACAATATATGTCAATGCAACTAAATGAGTATGCAACATAAAAACGTGATTGATTAACCTCTGAATTTGTCAGACTTCTCTTGCAAAACATCTCTGAACTGTGTTTACTTTTCCATTATAACACTGCATTGATAACCAAGCAATCTTAACTACTTTTAAAGCATTAAACTCAGAAATACTTTTTTTTAAAAGGCAAAATAATAAAAATTAAACAAGGATACCCGATTTATATCTAATGCCCTCCTTCACTATGCAGATGACTATAAAGTACACACTGTATCTTCAACACTAAATGCACTGCCAAGGTTGTGATTAATCATTTAAATAACCTCAGCTGTGTTTACTTCAGTGTGCAGACCTCCAGATGTGTAATGGTAAAAAATTACCATATTTTAAGAAGTCAGAATTGGAAATAACCAATAACAGATGCCTAATACATAAGTTTCTAGCAATCTTAAATTATTTGAGACTTTGCCCCAAATTTGGCTTTGTTCACAGTTGCCAGTGAGAATTATATCTTTGACTAGCTTTAGATTTTAAAAATCATAGTTATCAAAGATCCCAATACTTGATCTACGTATCACCTTGACATTTAAGTATGAAAAAGTTTTTCTCTCAATGTTTTTAAAAGTATTTACTCTCCCCACTCTCCAACATACATTCTGAAATTTCTTCAAAGTATGAAGTATACCACTTTGGAGAAAAGTAAAGAGGAAATTCTATTTATACCAAAGAGGGTTGCAAATGTTCTATTTTACAGCACTTTTCAGGAGCATCAAACTCTCATTTATTCCTTAACAGTAAGACTACTCTGAATATAAACAAACTAATCTCCAACAAAGTTCCTTCAAATAAAAAATGTGCATGTATATACAGAACATTACAAGAAGAAAAATATAAAAGAAACAAAGGAAAGTTCAAAAAAGTTTTAAATTGTACATTCACCACCATAGGTGAGACACCAATAGTTGCAAATGGCATCATTACAGTCATAAATATGATAATAAAGCCACACTATATCTAGTCATTCTGAGATAAATTTACACATGTTCCTGCTTAACTTGCATAAAATGTATCAAACTTTTTAAAATAAAATTTCAGTTCTGTAGGTTATCATGATACAAAAACATCTACATACCCAGTAGCTAGGAAATCAAAAGCAGCATAGTACCACTGTACTATACCTAAATTTTCTCCAACAAGGATCAAAAATGTCAGTGGAGAACTTCAGAGCAAACAACCAAAAGCAAGTCTTAAACGATGGTGCTACCAGACTACTGGTGAACTTTCAACTGTTTGTGGTTCAGAATCTGAAACAGAGGCCCAAGATAACTTACATAATCATCTGTAATTTTTCTTACATTTTTTAAAAAAGGAAGTTCAAACATAATTCCTTTCATCAATAATTAAACATATCTGGCTTAAAACTCAACATTCAAAAAACTAAGATCATGGCATCTAGTCCCATCACTTCACGGCAAATACATGGGGAAAAAATGAAAACAGTGACAGACTATTTTCTTGGGCTCCAAAATGATTGTGGACTGTGACTGCAGTCATGAAATTAAAAGACGCTGGCTCCTTGGAAGAAAAGCTATGACAAACCTAGACAGTATATTAAAAAGCAGGGACATCACTTTGCCAACAACGGTACATATAGTCAAAGCTATGGTTTTTCCAGTAGTCATGTATGGATGTGCGAGTTAGACCATAAAGAAGGCTAAGTACCGAAGAACTGATGCTTTTGAACTATGGAGCTGCAGAAGACTCTTGAGGGTCCCTTGGATAGCAAGGAGTTCAAATCAGTCAATCCTAAAACAAATCAACCCTGAATATTCATTGGAAGGACTGATGCTGGAGCTCCAATACTTTGGCCACCTTATGCGAAGAGCCAACTCACTGGAAAAGACCCTGATGCTGGGCAAGATTGAGGGCAGGAAGAGAAGCGGGCAACAGAGGATGAGATGGTTGGATGGCATCACCAACTCAATGGACGTGAGTTTGAGCAAACACTGGGAGACAGTGAAGGACAGAGAAGCCTGGCATGCTGCAGTTCATGAGATCAGAGTCAGACATAACAGCGACTGAACAACAACAATCTATGTTGTGTGTGTGTGTGTGTGTGTGTGTGTATCAGATTCACTACAAACACACTGACTTTGGTCCTCTTTGTTGATTAGTGCTTTACTTCTCTTTAATTCTATAAAATTCCCCAAAGCCATTAACTAGTCTTATCTTTTCCACTATCACTCTTTCCACTAGTCATGGAAGTGAAAAATCACAATCCCTGATTTTTCCTATTCCCACACTCTGTATCTAACCAGTTGCCAAAGCTTCCTTGCTATTTCTGCATCATTCTTTCCTAATAACAACCTACTACAGGCCCTTAGTCCTAACTAAGCTATTTGAACAATTTGCTAATTAGCTTCCCTGACTCTTTCTTTCTATCCTTTCAAATTCATTCTGCTGGGTTAATTTTTCCTAAACTGCCTATTGCCTAAGGAAACTTACACATATCAAACAAACAATCCTCCCCCCTCCTCATCTACCTAAGGATCAGGTCCACACTGGTCATGTGGCTTAAAGCTTTCCACGATTAGGCCCCAAACTACCTGCATGTGTAACTACTTCACAGTCAAATAAAACACACGTACACACTGATTTTCTACCTCCAAGTATCTACTCCTCTTTTTTTTCTGGAAATCCCTTTCCTACATTTCTACATTTTGAAAGCTCTGTTCAAATGTTGCTGCCTCACGTGGTACACAACTGGAAATAATTTCCCCTTCTTTTAACCTGCTGCTGCACTTTACTATCAATGGCTTAATCCCCACACCACCAGTAATTCCCCTTTCACTGGAAGGAAACGAAGCAAAAAAAAAAATCCAACAGATGAACACAGTCAAAAGCAAAGGTGTTCTGGTTTAATTGGGGGTGGGGAGAGAAAGGCTTGGAGCCCTCCCCACAGGATAAGCACCTGCAAAATACTAAAAAGCGCAAGCCTGGCATGAAAACTTACTGATCCGTATCTCCACTGACATTTATATCACTGAATTCAAAGACAAATATCTACCTAAAGAGTCAAATTTGACTCAGTGCAGCTTCTAGTTAACTTTGTCCTTGGTTAAGTTATTTTGCTGAACCCCAATTATAAAACTGTCATTAGGCTGCTATGGGGATTACACAAGACTGATAACTGGCAGCTAGAATCATTCTCATTCTGCACCTTTTAGTGCCAGATTTATAGGAAGCACTCTACAAACATATATCCAATTAGTAAGTTATTTATTATGTGCTAACCATTGCAAGGAAACTTAAGGGGTGATGGAGGTAAAAAAAGAGAATCTGGGTCCAGAATAAAGATAATACTATTTCTACCAAGCATTACATCAATAATAGAACAGAAAATTGGGGAAAAAAGTATTTGGTGAATTTTTAATACTTCAGAAGAGTATAAGTATAGTTTTTGAAACTTCTATTTTTTCCTCGTTTTCACTGTTCATCACATCTTTCAATGGATTATGCTTAAAAACATTACTACATAACACTGAACGCTATTTAAATCACAACTGCTTAATACTTCTTCATTCCACTAAGTTAAATAAATAAGCAAATAGTTTTTCCAAGTAGTTTTACTGTTTAATATCCTGAGTCATACCTCTCACAAAGCTCTGGCAAGCACTAGTATCTTGACTTGGGGTTTTTTCATTCCACTGTATTTCTTTATATCTCCCGTACACATTCTTAAAACAATGTGTGCCAGTATATATCTTCATATTTTATGTAAATAACCAACTATTTTTAAAGTACTTTTGGAAAAACTTTTCACAATGTTTTTTAATTAGTAAGTTTTTAATACTAAAAAATAATCAAATAACCTACAAACTCAACAAGCTTAATTTTGGATACATCTAAAATTACAAAATATTTGTCACAAATGGTTCAAGTTAAATAAATACCAAACATGCAAAAATCCAAATCCTTAAGATTAGGAGGGAGAAAAAAAGGGGGGACTAATGTTCACTGAATACCAACTTTGTGCCAAACTCTATGCTGTACAGAAAATATATCATTCTTATGGACTGAATGCTTGTGTCAAACCCTGAAATTTATATGTTGAAGCCCTAATCACTCTCATTGTGATGGTATTTGGAGATGGGGACTTTAGAAGGTAATGAGGGTAGTATGAAATCATGAGAGTAGAATCCTCATAATGAAATTAGTGTTGTTAGAAGAGAATCCAAAGAGCTCGCTCTCTCTATCCTGTAAGGATATGGTGGGAAGGCAACAATCTGCAAGCCAGGAGGAGAACCCCTGCCAGGTTGAACAGGTATTGAACTTAATCTTGGACTTCCCACAATCCAAACTGCAAGAAAATAAATTATTATTGTTTAAGTCACTCAACCTACAGTATTTTGTCATGGCAGCTCAAACAGACTAATACAATCATATAATCCTTACATGACTCTAATTATTATACACAAATTACATGAAGGAACTGAGGATTAAGAAGGTAACAATTCAAGAAAAAAATGCAATGGTTAATGTCACTCAAAGAAATAAACCCAAATCAAAATGATGCAATTCCATTTCCATCCCTCAGGTTTGCAAAGACTAAAATGTTTAATATGGAGTGTAGGCAACCTGAGGGAAAAGGTGAATTATAGCTGGAGAAGGAAATGGCAATCCACTCCAGTCTTCTTGCCTGGAGAATCCCATGGACAGAGGAGCCTGGTGGGCTACAGTCCATGGGGGTTTGCAAAGAGTCTGAAACGACTGAGCAACTAACACTCGTAAATGGCAATTTGAGACTATGTCAAAATTCAAAAGGTACCTGGTTCTGAATAAGGCGTCAGGGCCCAAGCAGAGCCAGGAGTGCATTCCCGTGGAGGGGCAGTGTTGTGTGGTTGCTGTGTCATAGTCAAGACAGAGTAAAGAAACCATCTAAGACTAGAGGAAGGAGAGGTGACAGTGGCCTGGCATAAAATGTTGAAGCCCAAGTGAGAGAACAAGGGGATGTGTGGGGTGGAGAGGGCAACAAACATTGGTTAGGAATGACAATCGCCCACGAGACAATTATTTATGATAACAGGAGCCAGGTTTCTCACTACTGGGGAAGAAAGTCACAAATGTGGAAAGGGAATAAACTAGAATGAGCTCTATGGTGTTGAATTGTAAACTAGAGATATCTATCTGAACTCCTGGTTTTATACAAGCACATACTTACAAATAGACGTAAAAGAGTGTGTGTGTATATATATATACACACACACACACAACACACACACACACTTGTGTATTTCCTAGCTCCTTCCATTGAGAGCGTCTCAAAAGTCATTAGCACAACTGGAGGTAAGACTTTGCCATCTAAGTATCATTCTCCACCAAAACGAATGCAGCTTAAAGGAATGGCTGATTCCAGGACTGGAACAGGAAGAGATAAGATTAGCTTGAAATACTTTGTTGTATCAGAATGTTATGAAATACACAAAGAATGATGGTGACATCAAAAGGTCACAGAAGACAGCTTGATGGGATTTCTGATGTTCAAATTTGGGACAATCTAAAGATCAAAATAAATAATAGCAACAAATTATAACCCACTGAATGAGAATCCATGAATCTGTACTGATTCAAATACACAAACGAATAAACTGAAAGTCTGATAATGAGTGGAAAACTGTATTTACATAGGTTCAAAGTCCCTCTCGGTAAAATATCTATTAATTACAAAGGGAAAATGTGTAATCTAACAATGGAAAAGAATCACAGACACTAACTTAATAAAGAGATTATCAACAATGGAATGAGTGTTAATTTATTCCACTGTTAATAGCTGGAATGACAGTTGGAATAACTATCCAACTATCCTAAGAATTTATCTTACAAATAAGAACAAAAGCAAAGATATAAGAATATTCACCTCAATATATTCTGTAACAGAAAAAACAAAGCATAAAAACAAGCAAACAAAAAAATCTAAAACCACCTAGATATCAATAAATACTTATAGAATATTTAATGTGCATACCATGAACTAGTAGAACAGAACTGATTACTATCATGTTGGATAGTTATTCCAACTATTCCATGTTAGTTGGAATAACTATCATTTTCCACCTGATAGGATGGAATGGAAACACAACATCACTACTATGATACTCCTACCACAGTATAGAACCTAAATCTAATCATATAGAAATATGAGCCCAATCTAAGTTGAGAAACATATTATAACTTGCCTATAACCTTCAAAAATATCAAAATCATAAAAGTCAAAGAGACACCTGCTGTAGACTGAAAAAGAGGTACACAGAAGAAGAGACAACTGAATGTAACCCATGATTTTAATCAAAATATTACTACAACTAGAGAAACCTGAAAGGTACCTGTGGATTAGATGATAGTTATACAGCTGTGTGTTAATTTCCAATTTTGTATATTGTATTGAGGTTATGTCTCTGTAGGACATACACATTAAAATATGTAGAGGTGATCAACATCAGGTTGGCAACTTACTCTCAAGTAGCTGGGGCGGGGGGAGTTGTTTGTGTTATACTTTCAATTATTCTGTAAGTTTGTAATTTTTTAAAATAACTATTTCAAAATTAAAAATGAATTATTTGATCTAACAACTTCTAAGAATTTATCTTACAAATAAGAACAAAAGCAAAGACGTAAGAATATTTACCTCAATATATCCTGTAACAGAAAAAAACAACATAAAAACAAGCATACAAAAAACCTAAAATCACTAGATATCAATAGATATTTATAGATTTAATGTGCATACAATGGACTAGTAGAACACAACTATTAAAAAGCATGAGATAGATGTTTATATTAATGTGACACATGTCCAAAATATATAACGTAAAAGCAAGTAGAAAAACAGTTTATAAAATACTGTCCTTTGTGAGGAAATACACAAACACACACATATATTTCATATATAAACTCTAGAAGGATATTAAAAGAACCGTTTAACTGGTTATACTGAAGCATGGGAGTTGTTTTTGGGGAAAGCAGGAGAAACAGTGCTTTCACTTTTAAATTTATATCTTTCTATAGGTTTAACTTTTAAATAAACAGCTACTTATACAATCATCCTATATATTCTGCTGAAAAAATATTTTAAAGAATTAAAGTAACTACTACAAGTTGACAAGTTAAAAGTTGATGAATGGTGGATTCTGAACCTAAGTCTGATCCTAGATTCCATCATGGGGCTCAAAACTTTTTTCTTGTATATGATTTCCACGTACAGAAATCACATACATACTTTAGCATGTATTATATTAAAAAAAAAATATATATATATATATATAAAAAAGGCCGAGGCATGGCCCACTCTTTTTATTATTATTATTTCTTTGGCTGTGCCGGATCTTGGTTGCTGCATGCGGGATCTTTAGTTGCAGCATGGGAACTCTTGGTTGTGGCATGCAGGATCTAGTTTCTTGACCAGTGATGGAACCCACACCCCCTGCACTGGGAGCTCAGTCTTAGCCACTAGGCTACCAGGGAAGTCCCTCACTATTATTTATCTTTTTTCTTGGAAGATTTTAGTTAACATAATTCTATGTTTCTTGCTACTACCATGCAATTAATTTAAATGTGATTTAATTTATGTGTCTGCTATACCAAAGCCCCTCTGGTTCTAGGTAAACTGACTAGTATAGTAACTGGCATGGTACTAGCTGTATCTACTTGTAACATTTAAGATTTTAAGGAACCTTCTTGTTGAGGATTTAGCTCAGTTGGTATCCAATGTTCACATACGCATTTCTCAGTGACATTTTTCATAGGATAACTCCTCCTTGTGCAAGACTGGTCTATGCATAGCAGGTGTTTAAAATCCTTGACCTTTACCCACTATATGCTAACAGTTATTTTACTTTCTCACTAGACAAGTGAATGTGATATCCAAAAATACTCCCCTGGTTAAGAACCACACTGTAAGATATCCTATTTTGTTAGGCACAGGCCAAAGTGCCTCAGTTATTCCACAATGCTAATACTAGCATTAGAGAACCACCAGACGCATGTTCAGTCCCTGGGTTGGGAAGATCCCCTGAAGGAGGAAATGGCAATCCACTCCAGTCGTCTTGCCTGGTAAATCCCATGGACAGAGGAGCCTGGCGGGCTACAGTCCATAGGGTCGCAGAGAGGCGGACATGACTGAATCGACTTAGCACACAGTCTGCTTCAGCTAGCACAGCAGTTCCACTGATTTATAGAAAAGGTACAGACTACTAAGCATAACAGTATTTTCTTATAAACATCATTGCTTCTGAAGGCAAAATCAGGTTCATTTTAAATATTCTTTTCCCTCAAAAAAGGGGGAAAAAAGCCTCTCAATTCTGGCACAGGAAGAAGTGAATAAAAGAACTTAAAGGCCCACTTGCTCTTCCCATTTTTATTCACACCCACTTCTCACTGTTAGAGAAATGAGATTAATGAAAATATTTTAATAGCTTTTATGTCTGATTTGCAAGATTGTTTAAAATTTCAAATATATTACAGAGTAGTTCAATTTTAGGCGCCATGCTGCTACTACTAACCTAGCTATATAAGGTCTTAACAAGTGCTAGGTTCTCTGGACTTTAAGTTGCTTTCCAGTTCTAAAATTCTAACCATTCCAAGCCTCCAAAACTATTATGATCATTCTCAAAATGTAGAAAGTCCTCCAATAAAGCCTATACTCAAGTAGTTTAAATAGTCAAGAAGCTGCAGAACTCACAAAAATCCTAAACGTGATTTTTAACAGTTCCTGTTTATGACCAGATTACATATCCAACAATTAGAATCCTGAGGACTAACAATGTAATACAAATCCACAGTTTTAAAGTTTAAAATAGTCTGGAGAGTAATCCCTTGTGTGTCCCTTCATTTATAGATATTTTCTCATCTGTAATCTTTTTGTTTAGTTTATGGTTTCCTTTGCTGCAGAAGCTTTTCAGTTTAATTAGACCTCATTGGATTATTTTTATTTTCATTCTAAATTATAAAAAGGAGCATCTGTTCCCTTGCACCTTCAGAAAATCACCCTACATGTTACATCTCACCCTGAAGAAGACCTATTCAGAAGAAACAAAGAAGTCTCCATGAAAACACCTTATTTTAGTTTCCTTTCTAGAACAGAAATTCCCTTTCCTTATAATTGACACCCTACCAAACACATTCTTATCCAGAATGAGATGAAACACCACCACCCTCAAAAGACCTACAATCCTTTAGTCAAACCAAAGATACAGTTTCAGTAATGGCTTTCATGAAACAGGCTCTTAACTGAAAGCTACGCTAGATAATGGACATCATCCACTTTCTGGAGCATAGAACCCAACAGGCCATTGAAAGTAAGACCTCCTCCAAACCACACAGATGATTATATGCAATTTTAAGCATTACCTGCTAGCAAGTTTATCAATGGCATATTTACCATAAACACAATCACAAGGAAAAGAATCTCCAAAGAAAGGAAAAGACTTGAAAGTAATTCAGGGCACTAGTAGCTGATCTGAAAACTGAAATACTGAAAGATTCAAAGTGGGCCAGTTTCAAAGTACTGCTTTGAACAGTACTTCTCTAACTTTACCTGTTTGAAATATAAGCTGGAGAACATACAAAAATCTGAACATGCAAAGGCATTTCAAATGTTATTTCTCATTCTCAACAGAAAGTTTACTGAATGAATTAAGTTCTACATATTCAAACCTGAAGATGATAAATTTTCTGTAAGGTGACCAATAAATGATGAGTTACTAATGCTAACAAACCAGTCTATTGTGAGAGAGAAAACCAGTCTGTTTAGAGGGGAAAAAATTCTTTTGCTTTTCCTTTTAACTTTAATAAGATTTTTTAAACGTATGTAACTACCAATATTTTGGATAAATTGATGCTCACAACATAAACTTAGTACAAGAATAACATATTCTGCAAAAACTGATCAAAGTTGCTGAAACATCATATGTATCATCAGATACACAATTATCTTTGAAAAAGTGAAAGTGAAATCACTCAGTCCTGTCTGACTCTCTGCAACCCCACGGACTGCAGCCTACCAGGCTTCTCTGTCCATGGAATTTTCCAGGAAAGAGTACTGGAGTGGGTTGCCATTTCCTTCTCCAGGGGACCTTCTCGACCCAGGAATCAAACCCAGGTCTCCTGCACTGTAGGCAGATGCTTTAATATCTGAGCCACCATACTTTTTAAGCAGTCAATTCTCAAGTACTTATCTTAAACACAGGTTCATTCATTCAACAAGCATTTACTGACCATCTACCATGTCCCAGGCACTTTGCTAAACGTTAAGAGATTTAGGTTGAACTTTGCTTGGGTTGGGGGCTCAAAGACCTTTCAGATCCTGACAATCACTTAATGACACGCTTTTACAATCTCTGAGCCTCAGTTTCCTTAGAGTTGTGAAAATTAAGAGTATAAAATGTAGATAAAGTGCCTAATATTGTAGCTTGTATCTGATAAACAATGAATAAACGCTAACTATATCAAATATTAAGTTTGAGTTATAAGCAGATACTAATCTCAATAAGCCAATTTTCTACCAGGCAGCTAACAGTTAAGGATTATGAACCAACTTGAAAGTGAGATCAAGAAAATATGTCTGGACAGAAAAATCCACTACCAAAACAAAAAACAATACAAACTGAATCCCAGAACTGAAAATAAATGTACTTTTTAGTTTATGAGTTTGTGTAGTATAGGCTCTAATGTCTTCTTCCACTAAACAGAACACACTATAAATAAAAATAACAAATGTTACAGCTATGTGGTTTTATGCACAGGAGGAGTACAACTTAGGAAGATTTTGGTGACTCAATAACTGTTTAATGTAACAGATTTGTTCACCATCAACCCCAATTCTCTACCACTTTCAGAAAAGCCACTCCTTTCATTAGGAGACAAATATTTACCCTATGCCTAACAATTAGTCCATAAAAACCAATTAATTTTGGAAATCTAACTGGAAACAACGATCTAACAAACAGAAGCAATAGGGCTAAAGAGTTAAAGAGTGCTAGTGTCAACTGAACCAGCTGTCCATTTTTTCGAGCCAGTTATGCAACACTGGGCAAGTTTCTTAACTTTTCTAAGCTTCTGTTCGTTTATCTGAAAAATGTTAATAACAGTTACTACTTACTAGACTTGTGAAAATGAATTAAGTTAATACAAGCAAAACACTCAAGACAAGCAACCACTCAATCACTGTTACCTATTTGCTATTACCTACAATGAGATAACTAAAGTTCCTCTTGGCAACCAAGAAGCTAACAAAAATGCAGACGGCTTAGGATTTTATAAATCCTAAAACTTTAAGTGATCAAAAATGAATGAGGAACAAGAGAAAGGCAATGACGGGTATTAAGCACCAACACCTGATCCTCCCATTCTACTCAACAGGCTTCATGTGTGAAATCCTGAAAGTAAGCAGCACTGGTCTAACTAGGAACAATTTAACTGTGGAAGGGTTCAAGGCAAAGGAAGACTGCTAAAACAAATAATAACAGTAACGACAACAATAAATAAAGGGAAAAGAGATTCCGTAGATGCGAACGAGGTGGCGGGTAACCGAGCTGAAGCGTAATAGGACACACCACCCCGGATTTGGGCTGGGGAGCCACTGGGGCTCCTCCCAGTGAGGAAACAGAACATTTAGCCTCACTGCTGAGGTGAATCCCACCGTGACACTCCGTCCCGAAGCCAGCCGTGAAGGGTCGAGCGAGCAGAGAGCCTCGAGTCCCAATAGCACGGTCCTCACTTCCCACCGGCGCCCCCCGGCCGGGCCCTTCTACTCGCACCGCCTCCACTCGGAGGCCTGAGTCACGGTCCACGAGGCCCAGGGGCCGCGGCCTACCTTCCGCAGGGAACTCCTCGAACTCGTCGTCCTCCTCCAGGAGACCCAAGTCTACCGGCTGTTTTTTCTCTGACATCGTGACCCCAGGAGCCCAAAAGCTCTCAGGCCAGTAGGAAAGTTCGAGCCCTCGTTCTTCCTCACCACAGCCGCCTCCGCCGTTGCCGCCTCTAGGCTGACTCTACCATAGAGATACGGGAGAAGAGCAACCGGGTAACGCAAGGAATGCTGGGATACTGGAGGTCCGCCCAGCGCTTCCTGAGGGTTTAGCAGTTATTCAGTTAGAAAGATGGATTGTTTTGTGCCTTTACCATTTTACCAGGACTCTCTGACTTGACAAATTGAGAAACAGGGTAGGTTTCCCTGACTGGAAAAGGCTCATAATGTGTGGAAAAAATAAACACCGTTACTTGGTTTAGGCTGAGGGATGAAGTATCGGCTAAAGTTCGTCAAAGGTCGGCCGAGTGCAGGTTCTTAAATTAGATTAACTCCATCCTTAAACCAGTTCCCTAACCATGAAATGAAATGTCTCCACATCACAGAAAATTCAGATTCAGAAAGAATAGCCTGCATCACTCAGGTAGTGCTAAACAATCCAAAGGCAAGTTTGTTTGCCTGCCTTTAATCTTCAAGCTTTTTCATTGTTCAGTTTTCTTGTCTTGTGCGAAAGCTATGGTAAATACCCTGCTAAACAGTGTGCTGTGTATATGTGTATGTAATAACTAATTTACAAGGTATTAGAATACTATGTAAAACTCTATACATGTGAGATTTCTAAATATGTCATTTAAAAATTTTCAAATATTGAGTATTATTTTAAATATAGTTGTGAACTACATATAGCTTTATGATGATATGTGTATATGTAGTATACAATATTGGGCTTCCCTGGTGGCTCAGACGGTAAAGAATCTGCCTGCAATGCAGGAGACCTGGGTTCTATCCCTGGGTTGGGAAGATCCCCTGGAGAAGGGAGTAACTACCCACTGCAGTATTCTTGCCGGGAGAATTCCATGGACAGGGGAGCCCGGGCCATGGGGTTGCAAAGAGTGGATGTAACTAAGCGACTGACACAGGTAGTAGTATAGAGGACTTGTTTTGTAATACCCAATTAGTAATGGGGTATTATTGTAGGTTTTGATGCATTGTTAATGTATTTAAATCTCATTCCTTCATTCAACATTATTTTATACCATGTACCAGGCAGTGTGCTGAAAATCAAACAAAGACAAAGGCCTTCTTTCAAGGAGTTCATATTCCATTCAGAGACATGTAAACAGGTAAATCATAGTGAAATGTAATACATTTGAATCTTTATTTTAAAGTAAAATTGTCTGAGAAATGAACAGAATGTGTGCACATACAGACAATGGAATGAAGTAAGAGCACATATTTGGACCAGAATCTGGGAACTTAGATGTAAATTTTTTTTAAATCGGTTCTTATAATACTGTTTTTATTTGTACTGATTACTGAAAACATTAGTTGTCTTCAAATTAAGTTCAAAGTGTATGTAATTTGGCATGTTATATAACTAAATACCAAATTAATGAAAGAAAAGATGAGGAAAATTTAAAATTGAAAGTAAAGGTCTCTTAGAGTGAGGTCTCTTAGAGTTTCATACTCTCTATTGTACCCTCGGTTGTACATATTACATATGCCCCTGGCAACCCACACAGCAAGGTGAAGTTTTGGGCAGGCAGTTTCATTTAGGCAGAAAAGAATGAAAACCAGATCACATATCTGAGACAGCCATTTTGTGCATAGATAAAAGATATTCCAAAGGTCATATCTGAAGAGATAGAAACATTAATGACCACTAAGAAATGGATAAGGGAGATTTGGGACTAATTGCTGATAGGTGGAAGGTTTCTTTGTGGAATGATAAAAGTCCACACTGTATAGTAATGATGGTTGCAGTATAGTGAATATACTAAAATCCACTGAAGTGTACACTTTAAAATGGTGAATTTTGTGTTATAGGATGTATATCTATCTCCGTTTTTGAAGTGCTATAAAATTTTTGACCAAGAAGTCAAGAGTTTCTAGTTCCTGGACCTATTATTTAATCTGATATATCATGACATTTATATCAGTTTTTAACCAGAGAAAAAATAATGAGTGACATATGATGATTCTCTCCTAAAATAGAATATATTCAATTTAAAGGAATTAATTTTTAAAAGACAACCCTATGTTAAATCTCCAATTTAAAAAAAATTTGTTAAATTTGTTTAATTTGTTTAATTTGTTAAATTTTTTGTCTGATTTGTTAAATCCAGAATGCTGGAACCACGGAAATAACTTTTCATTTTGGTCATCATGGCATGTGGCACAATGAACAACTTCTTATTTTAATGGTCATGGCATGTGGAAAAACTTTGGAAAATGGTAGCTATTAATAAAGTATAAGCACCATTATTACTTAGTTTAATTGAACACATAAGAATATGTATTTGATGGACCAGTTCCTACTAAACAGGAGTTTAGTCAAATCACTTAGTTTCTTTGAAAGTGAAAGTCCCTCAGTCGTGTCCGACGCTTTGCGACCCCATGGACTATACCGTCTATGGAATTCTCCAGGCCAGAATCCTGGAGTGGGGAGCCTTTCCCTTCTGCAGGGGATCTTCCCAACCCAGGGATCAAACCCAGGCCTCCTGCATTGCAGGCAGATTGTTTACCAGCTGAGCCACTAGGGGACATTTTAAATATCTCAGGTTCTCCATACCAACCTTAAAAGTCTCAGAATGTGGGTTTTGTTTCTTAGATGATATTTTGGTGATATTTTGCAAGTCAGGTCCTCCAAAAGTCAATTATAATGATAATAATAAAATAATAATAGCTAACAAGTATTCCCTGTGGGCTCAGACGGTAAAGAATCTGCCTGCAATGTGGGAGACCTGGGTTCGATTCCTGGGTCAGGAAGATCCCCTGGTGAAAGAAATGGCAACCCACTCCAGTATTCTTGCCTGAGAAATGCCATGGACAGAGGGGCCTGGTGGGCTATAGTCCATAGGGTTGCAAAGAGTTAGACAAGACTGAGCGACTGACACTTTCAGATTTCAACAAGTATCAAGTATTGTGCAAAGTCTTTATCTGTGTATTTACTTACTGAATTGTCCTCACAAGTGCCCTATGAAGTAAGTAGAAAAAAATCCCTTTTATGCTTATAGGAATTGAGGCACAGAGAGATTGTGATGTGGCCAAACTCACAGTGCTAAGAAGTGGTGAAGTGCTAAAGGGTTTTCATAAGGATAGGAAACAGACTATCTCAATGTGTGAAGAGGTCAACAGTTGATACAAGAACCCCTGGAATCATTTCTTTCTACCACTACTAAGCATAGACACGTGTAGGAAAATGGCAGAAACATAAAATATAAGTAGACTTGCAGAGGGCAAGCAGTAGAGTGAAGAAGAAAACAATCCTCAGCATTGACTCAGCTCTCTGGAGGGGAAACCCTTCACAACTCTAATGAGAAGCATCGTATTAACAGTTAAAATTATGCCTTTACCTACACATCAGAAGATGTTATCATAGAGGAGGGCCAGGTGCCGCCACGAGTGCAGGCTGTTGCTGTGTCTGCCACAGTTCAGTTCAGTCGCTCAGTCGTGTCCAGCTCTTTGCAACCCCATGAATCGCAGCACACCAGGCCTCCCTGTCCATCACCAACTCCCAGAGTTCACTCAGACTCACGTCCATCGAGTCAGTGATGCCATCCAGCCATCTCATCGTCTGTCATCCCCTTCTCCTCCTGCCCCCAATCCCTCCCAGCATCAGAGTCTTTTCCAATGAGTCAACTCTTCACATGAGGTGGCCAAAGTACTGGAGTTTCAGCTTTAGCATCATTCCTTCCAAAGAAATCCCAGGGCTGATCTCCTTCAAAATGGACTGGTTAGATCTCCTTGCAGTCCAAGGGACTCTCAAGAGTCATCTCCAACACCACTGTTCAAAAGCATCAATTCTTCGGCGCTCAGCCTTCTTCACAGTCCAACTCTCACATCCATACATGACCACAGGAAAAACCATAGCCTTGATTAGATAGACCTTTTTTTGGCAAAGTAATGTTCTTGCTTTACAATATGCTGTCTAGGTTGGTCATAACTTTTCTTCCAAGGAGTAAGCGTCTTTTAATTTCATGGCTGCAGTCACCATCCGCAGTGATTTTGGAGCCCCCAAAAATAAAGTCTGCCACTGTTTCCACTGTTTCCCCATCTATTTCCCATGAAGTGATGGGACCAGATGCCATGATCTTAGTTTTCTGAATATTGAGCTATAAGCCAACTTTTTCACTCTCAACTTTCACAGTTACCTGGCAACAGTTACCCACAAGACTGATAGCAGTCACTCAGCCATTGGTCAGGCACCACAGTGGGTGCCTCCCCCAAACGAGCAACTGTCACTGTGCAACCGTTACTGGGGCCGTTCCACTTGGCTGGTGGAGTGGTGGATTGGAAGTGTGAGGTAAGAGGTGCCTCCTGGCCTTCTCCCAGGGACTCTCCAGCTCACATGGCTTATGGCTGGCAGCTGACCTGGGGGGCCCAGGGAACAGACTGAAGCTGTGTCCTGCAGGTCTCCAGAGCCCTCACCAAGGCCACCCACTGGCCAGGCCCAGGCCTTGAGGCAGTGGTGAACCTCTTCCCTGTCCCCGCCTCTGCAACCGAATGGTGGGAGCTGTCTGCCAGGCACCTGGTTTGTGGGCCCAGCCCCTGCCCTCTGGGCAGCCTGAGGAGGCTGAGAGCCAGTTGGGTCCTGGGTACCTGGCTCCCTCAGCAATAATGGCTGGGTGGGGCCTGGGGACTTGGCCCTGAGGGAGCTGCCAGCTGAGATCTGCCTCCTCTCAGCCAGACATGGACTTTGGAGGATGAACGTTGTGTCTGGGGACCTGGCCCTTTGTTGTCAGAACAGAAAATAACATTTGTTTGGTGGAGATTGGCAGGAACATATTACCTGACCAGATGCTGGTTCGATCCTTGGGTTGGGAACATTGCTACAGAAGTAAATGGCAACCCAGTCCAGTATTCTTGCCTGGGAAATCCCATGGACAGAGGAGCCTGGTGGGTTACAGTTCATGGGGTCACAAAGACTCAGACATGACCGAGCAGCTGAGCAAACATGCAAATTACCTGACCATTACCTGACCTCAAGCACGCAGGTTCTGACACCAGGAAGTTTGCAGCAACTCACCTAACCTCCCTCACCTCCCTCCCTAACCTCACACCCTCCCTAACCTTTCCTAGGAAACTGCTTTGCTGAGAACTTTCTGAGAGTTTGGGGTTTTTAAGGCATGAGCCACCCATCTCCTTGCAGGGCCTTCAGTACACCTTTCTCTGTTCCACGTGGCCATTACTGTGTGCTGTTATTGCCTATGCTCTTGCCAGGCAAATGTTACTGCAAGACCATTAATAGTATTAAAGGTATTGTTTGGCTTCACTGTGTGTCAAGCACACGGACTTGTATTTTGGTAAGCTTCACAGAAAGTCAAGTCAGAAGCAGATTTTACAGTGGATAATTCCATTTATTTCAAGAAAATGAAACCTAAAGTTCCTTTTGGGATGCACATTCAGTTCAGTTAGTTCAGTTCAGTTGCTCAGTCATGTCTTACTCTGCATGGACTGCAGCATGCCAGGCCTCCCTGTCCATCACCACCTCCCAGAGCCTACTCAGACTCACGTCCATCACATCGGTGATGCCATCCAACCATCTTGTCCTCTGTCGTCCCCTTCTCCTCCCCCGCCTCAATCTTTCCCAGTATCAGGATCTTTTCAAATGAGTCAGTTCTTTGCATCAGGTGGGCAAAGTATTGGAGTTTCAACTTCAACATCAGTCCTTCCAATGAGTATTCAACTGATTCCCTTTAGGATGAACTGGTTGGATCTCCTTTCAGTCCAAGAGACTCTCAAGAGTCTTCTCCAACACCACAGTTCAAAAGCATCAGTTATTCAGCCCTCAGCTTACTTTATAGTCCAACTCTCACATCCATACATGACTACCAGAAAAATCATAGCCTTGACTAGATGGACTTTTGTTGGCAAAGTAATGTCTCTGCTTTTTAATATGCCGTCTAGGTTGGTCATAACTTTTCTTCCAAGGAGTAAGCATCTTTTAATTTCATGGCTGCAGGCACCATCTGCAGTGATTTTGGAGCCCCAAAAACAAAGTCTTTCACTGTTTCCACTGTTTCCCCATCTATTTGCCATGAAGTGATGGGACCAGATGCCATGATCCTAGTTTTCTGAATATTGAGCTTTAAGCCAACTTTTTCACTCTCCTCTTTCGCTTTCATCAGAGGCTCTTTAGTTCTTCTTCTCTTTCTGGCATAAGAGTGGTGTCATCTGCAGGTCTGAGGTTATTGATATTTCTCCCGGCAATCTTGATTCCAGCTTGTGCTTCATCCAGCCCAGCCTTTCTCATGATGTGCTCTGTATATAAGTTAAATAAGCAGGGTTACAACATACAGCCTTGACATACTCTTTTCCCTATTTGGAACCAGTCTGTTGTTCCATGTCCAGTTCTAATTGTTGCTTCCTGACCTGCATACAGATTTCTCAAGAGGCAGATCAGGTAATCTGATATTCCCATCTCATTAAGAATTTTCTACAGTTTCCACACAGTGGATCACACACTATGCTTTAGCATAGTCAATAAAGCAGAAATAGATGTTTTTCTGGACTCTCGCTTTTTTGATAATCCAACAGATGTTGGCAATTTGATCTTTGGTTTTTCTGCCTTTTCTAAAACCAGCTTGAACATCTGGAAGTTCACGGTTCACGTACTGTTGAGCCCTGGCTTGGAGAATTTTGAGCATTACTAGTGTGTGAGAAGGCAATGGCACCCTACTCCAGTACTCTTGCCTGGAAAATCCTATGGACGGAGGAGCCTGGAAGGCTACAGTCCATGGAGTCGCTGAGGGTCAGACACGACTGAGTGACTTCACTTTCCCTTTTCACTTTCATGCATTGGAGAAGGAAATGGCAACCCACTCCAGTGTTCTTGCCTGGAGAATCCCAGGGATGGCAGAACCTTTTGGGCTGTCATCTGTGGGGTCGCACAGAGTCAGGACATGACTGACATGACTTAGCAGCAGCAGCAATGTGTGAGATGAGTGCAATTGTGCGGTAGTTTGAGCATTCTTTGGCATTGCCTTTCTTTGGGATTGGAATGAAAACTGACCTTTTCCCACCCTGTGGCCACTGCTGAGTTCTCCAAATTTGCTTGCATATTGAGTGCAGCACTTTCACAGCATCATCTTTTAGGATTTGAAGTAGCTCAACTGGAATTCCATCACCTCCGCTAGCTTTGTTCACAGTGATGCTTTCTAAGGCCCACTTGACTTCACATTCCAGGATGTCTGGCTCTAGGTGAGTGATCACACCATCATGATTATCTGGATCATGAAGATCTTTTTTGTAGTTCTGCCATGTGTTCTTACCACCTCTTCTTAATATTTTCTGCCTCTGTTAGGTCCACACCATTTCTGTCCTTTATTGAGCCCATCTTTGCATGAAATGTTCCCTTGGTATCTTTAATTTTCTTGAAGAGATATCTAGTCCTTCCCATTCCATTGTTTTCCTCTATTTCTTTGCATTGGTCACTGAGGAAGGCTTTCTTATATCTCCTTGCTATTCTTTGGAACTCTGCATTCAAATGGGTATATCTTTCCTTTTCCTTTGCTTTTCACTTCTCTTCTTTTCACAGCTATTTATAAGGCCTCTTCAGACAGACATTTTGCTTTTTTGCATTTCTTTTTCTTGGGGATGATCTTAATCCCTGTCTCCTGTACAATGTCACGAACCTCTGTCCATACTTCTCCAGGCATTCTGTCTATCAGATCTAATCCCTTGAATCTATTTCTTACTTCCACTGTATAATCCATGGCAGCTCAGCTGAGGGGGACTGCTGGCGGCAGATCGCAAGCTGAAAGTGTTAATAACGGCAAAACAGTTACAGAAGACCCTCCTGCAAAGAAAATTCAGAAATGTCACAGAGTGAAAAAGGAGTCTGTGGCTGAAGGAAAGGCAAGTAATGACAGGACTGAAGACAAGCAAGAGTCTTTGAAGAGCTTGCTGTTAAAGGGCAAAGCTCTGGTGGACCCAGAGTGCACAGCCAGTGTGGGAAAGGCCCATGTATACTGTGAAGGAAATGGTGTCTATGATGTCATGCCCAATCAGACTTATCTCCAGTTCAACAGCGAGTATTAATCTGATTCAGCTGTTAGAAGATGATGCCCAGAGAAACTTCAGTGTTTGGATGAGATGGGGCCGAGTTGGGTAGACAGGGCAACACAGCTTGGTGGCTTGTTCTGGGGACCTCAACAAGGCCAAGGAAATCTTTCAAAAGAAGTGAGTGCTGAGAAATGAGTACAAAATAATATGTTTCATCTTCTTGGATATGTGGTCTTTAGGAATTTCATAATAAGTGTGAGTTGGCTTAAATGATACTGTCTTTCCACCGTGACATTGTATGACTGGAACACCAAACTGATCCTTAGACAGTGATTAAATCACTTGGAACCGGAAATTGACTAATATCAGAAGAAGCTAACATATTCAGCACATGACCAACAATTTAGGAAATTTGAGGAGAATGAGATGAGACTCATAGTTTCATTGAGTTAGACAAGGCTGTGGTCCATGTGATAAGATTGGTTAGTTTTCTGTGATTGTGGTTTTCAGTCTGTCTCACCCAAGATGGACAGGTCATGGTGGAGAGTTCTAACAAATGTGGTCCACTGGAGAAGCAAATGGGATGCACATTATAAAAGTTAAATCACAAATACCTGAATGCCTAAGTCTGCTGTGGAGTTGACCAGTAACGGGGCAGAATGGATCATCAAGATTGTCCTTTTGTATTTCCTTCCAGGTGAGGGATCATCAAATGGCTAATATTTAAAGGAAGGACCGATTTCAAAGGCACTTTCCTTTTGATTTTAGGAAATAACAGCTAAGTGACCAGCCATGAAGAACTGAAGAGGCCAACATATACTTCAAGTCTATGACGTCCGTTCAAAGTATGCAAAAAGCTTTGGCTACAAGGTCACCCTAACTTAGTTCAAACTCAAGCTCTGCTACTTATCAGTCGAGAGGTCCTAGAAAATTACTTTCCTTCTTGAGTCTCAGTTTACCCATCTTGGAAGTGGGAGTAATATATTACCTTCCCCATAAGGTTGTGGTAAGGATTAAATGATCTATTTCATACAGAATACTCAGAAGAGTGCCTGGCATATGGTATATAGACAATAAATAGTAATCGTTTGAAGTAGAAAGGAGAATAATGCTGATTCCCATCTTATATCAATGCATAAAACTCCTCAAGGTTAGAAGAAAAGTTTATTTCAAACAGCATCCATGTTTGACATCAAAGTTCAGTAATGAACTTTTGCCTTGTTGTAGCTATCTTTTTACCTGCCTTTTCTAACCACCAGAACACAGCCGTTTGCTGCAGCTTCTCCCTGTCTTCAAAAGGCAGGTTCTAGATGAGATTAAATCTATGAAACACACCTTTAGGACCCTCCTCTCCCCACCAAATTCATAATATATGAAATTTTACATACATTGGTAATAAATGCAAATGTAACTCTATGAGAAAACGAAAATATAAAAGGAGGTGGGTCAAACCAAACCACTTGCAGCCATGGAAATAAAGCAAGGGAAGTGTAGAAAGGATGAGATATTAGAAAATAAAGATGAGGATATCTCTGGGTTACAACACTGGACACTTGCAGCTAGCTCTGAACCCTGCTGTGATCTATGTTGGGTGTTTTTGTTTAACTTAACACAATTTTAAATGCACAATACAGTATTGTTAACTATTGCCACAGTGTTATTCAGCAGACCTCTAGAACTTACTGATTTTGTATAACTGAAATTTTGTGATTGAAAAGCAATTCCTCATTTCCGTCTCCTCCCAGCTCCTGGCAACCACCTATTCTCTGTTTTTATGAGTGTGACTATTTTAGGTACCTCATATAAGTGGAATCATTCAGTGTTTGTCCTTCTAAGACTAGTTTATTTCACTTAGCATGAATATCTTCCTGATTCATCCATGTTGTCAAATATGGCAGAATTTCTTTTTTAAGGCTGAATAATACTCCATTGTGCATATATACTACACTTTCTTTATTCTTCCATTCATCAATAGACGTCTAGGTTGTTTCCATATCTTGGCTATTGTGGTTAATGCAGTAAACGTGGAAGTGCAGCTATCTTTTCCAGATCCTGATTTTTTATTCTTTCAGATAAATGTCCTCAGGTGGGATTGCTGGATCATATAGTAGGTCTATTTGTAATTTTTTAAAGAAATGTCCATTCTCTTTTTCCGAGTGGATGCAGCTTTTACATTCCCACCAGTATTATATAAGGGTTACAATTTCTTCACAACTTTGTCAATACAAGTTACTTTTTGAGGGTTTTTAAATAAGAGCCATCTTGACAGATATGAGAGAATATTTCATTGTGGTTTTGATTTGAATTTACTTTATAATTTATTATGTTGAGTACCTTTTCACATACCTGTCACTCTTTTGTATGTCTTCTTTGGAGAAATGTCTGCTCAAGTCATTTGCCCATTTTTAAATTGGGTTATTTGGGGTTTTTTGCTGTTGGGTTGTAGGAGTTCCTTGTATGCTTTGGAGAGTCACCCCTTGTTAGTTATATATAGTTTGCACATATTTTCTCCCATTCTGTAGGTTGTGGTTTCACTCTACTCTTTATTTTGCTGTACAGAATTTTTTAGTTCAATGCAGTACCACTCGTCTATTTTTGCTTTTGTTGGCTGTGTTTTTTGATGTGATATCCAAGAAACTGTCTAGACCAATGTCATGATGCTCTTCCCTATGTTTTCTTCTAGGAGTTTTTTATAGCTTCAGGTCTTACATTTAAATCTTTAATCCATTTTGAATTGATTTGTATGCATAATATATTTTAATGGCTTGGCTTATGGGGAGTGGGTGAAAATAAGAGAATGTTTTCTTTTAAAAACAAAACTTGAGAATTTTTTTGAAATTTTCAAAATTAAGGAGTTTTGCCAGTTTCAAAATTAAGGAGATAATTTCCACTCTCTTTTATCAAACTTATTTAATTTTGGTTATGGATTCTGCTCTGAGCTACCTGCTATGCAGATGCCACTTGCAGACATGGTCTTTCCTCTGTTAGATTTGCATCCTGTTCAGTAGCTTCCATCAGTCCACTAGAATAAAACTAAATTTTTCTGGAGCAAATACGTGGACTAGCTGTGTTAATCTTGTCTGCCTAGGGCCTGAGAGTCTACATTTTTAACAAGCTCACGGGCAATGTCAGTGTTGCTGGTTTGGGAGCCACCTTTTAAGAATCAAGTGTTTCAGTGAAATGTAAGGGAAAATATCTAAGTTTCTGAAAATTGATCCAGTTATCAATACTGTGTGACTAGTCCATAACTTGTTGTGGTGTCTTTAACTTCGTAGGAGAGAAAAAAATTTCCCTTTACTCTCCTAGGTTCAATAGCTGGGTCTATAAAATAAATTTATGACAGGCAGCTTAATAGCATTAAAGATAAACAAAATTATTATTTTTTATTATAACACACAGCAGGGCATCACAGGGAAAAAAAGGAACACCTCAAAAAGCACTGAGATTTGAGAGCTTACACTCCAGTGTTCTTGCCTAGAGAATCCCAGGTATGGGGGAGCCTGGTGGGCTGCCATCTATGGGGTCACACACGACTGAAGCGACTTAGCAGCAGCAGCAGCAGCATACTGTCTTATTATAGTAGGGGAAAGTGGGGGACATAGGCAACCAAGGAGAGAATAAATGATTTTTAAGAATGATAAATGGGCTTTTGAAGAATAGATGGGAGATATAGTTTGTGACAATTTGTCTGGGTTTGAATTGGACATCTAGTCTCTTCCCAGGTGATGAGAGTCAATCCTAGGGAGAAGATTTATGACAGTTGAATTCCTTTTGGAGGATGTGTCTTTAGGCAGGTAAAGTTCAAAGAAAGCTTCTCCATTGTCTTGTCATTTTTCATGTGACTTCAAGCTTAAAATCAATATACCAAAGCAGCAGCATATTTTACGGTGTTATGTCCAGAACTCCTTCAACAGCTACACTAAATTCAAGTGTTTCCTTCTCATTGTTGGGACTTTCCCTCTGAAATTTTCTTGCTCCTTAAACACTAGGAGACTTAGCTCTTCTTAGAGGGAGGTATATCTCTGTGAACAGCTCACATTCGCATCTTCATTAATATTATGAGTACTCTATACTCAAGGATTGGTTCTGGACTTTGAGAAGAATTACAATTCCAATAAAAGATTTCTTGATTCTTTTATCATGACAAAATTCTTGGACGAATAAAAACGTGAAAAATCGTAGTTGTAAAATAACTCTCTAAAATATCTAGATCTCGTTGTCGAGCAATTAATAATGAATAGAGAAATGGTTACGTAAAATTCAAATGCTGGTAATGATAAGTACTTAATCTACCATAAAGAAAAAGGCCTAGCCAATAAAAGATCCGTCCTGCACCAAAATACATGTTAAAAAATTGATATTTGCATGCCCAAGACTTGTTTGAAAAGGCAATTATGGTCTCACAAGTAAATCATAAGAATTTTTAAAATTTTGTAAATGCTGTATTTATATGACAGACAAGAACCACTCTGAAGGAATCATTATGGTTTGGGAAATGATATGCAATTTCAAAATCATCTAAATCATTTCAATTGCCTGTATTTACATTTATATAATGGGTATTTATAATGGTGATTATTTTAGAACTTACCTTGTTTTCCTGGATCTCACATTGGTTTCTATGGGAACGAGAATGGCTGTGAAGAGGAGCATTTTAAGAACTCTTTTCACATTCAGTGACTGCTAACTGAACTGCAAATTCCGTTTGTCTGTTAAATGGTTTTTAACTCTTAAATTTTAACACAGAAATAAAAGTTAGGCATCTAGCTTCATAAATCATTTTAAATAATGAAAACTATTTTTATGAAACATCTGGCACATTGGAACATTTGAAAACAAAATAACTAGCTTTAAGAGCTAATAATCTGTTCACTTTATTAAATTCATTAGTAATTAATCCACATTAGCCATATGCTTGCTCTTAGAAAACTGTGTAAAGAAAACTTCATCTGATACATTGTTTTAATTCACTTTTCTGATATTGATATATATTATGTGTGTGTACTTTTTCCTTACCTTTGTAAAAATCCCTTTAAAAAAGAAGTATAAAATGTCCTGTATTTAAAGGTTTCCACTGCCAGGACCTCACTCATCCTTTGCTATTATTTACCCTGGTGCTGTATTGTGCCTTTCCTGTGTTCTCAGACCAGCTGAAACTTATTTTTTACTGTTTTTCAAACAAGCTCATAAGTCTTCAAATTTCAGTTTTCTTTTTCTTGGAATAGATTCTTAGATCCTAAAAAGCTCAGTGTCTAACTTATGCATTACATTTGTGCAGTTTACTGTAATATTTCCCCACATTTCATGCTTTCCCATAAATTTTATTTTTTTAATTCCCTGGCAAAATGATAGTTTAGTATATTTTTATTTAATTCCCTCTAAAAGCAATTAAAACCCACTAAAAGTAAGAGAAGTTTATTTCAGAAAAGTGTGCTAAAACTAAATTTTTGTTATACCCAAACTGTATAAGATGCCAGTTGAAAGCACATGGCATCCCATAACCAGCTTATGTAATAGCTACTCTGGTTATTGCTGACATATAATCTGTGTCTTAAATCCAAAAGGTACAGATTGATGGCAGAGTGCCAGACAGGGTGAAATAAGTGAGAGTGTTTTTTAATCTTTCCTGGATCGATGGATTTCTGCCCACTATCAGTGTGGCCTTGGTCAGGACTGCTAGAGACTAGTGAGAGTTACAGAAAATGAAGCTACTTGCATTTGTGACCAAGAGACCATCCTATAACTCACTGACCTGGAATAAACTCCAAGAAATTGCTTTTTTCTTTCTTAAAGGTATTTTTCATTCAGATTTGATTTTATGAAATAAATTCAGGATTACTACATGTTGAAAAAGTAACACAAATAAATGGAAAACACATTACCGGATGTTTGGGGGAAATAATTGACTCTTCTATTTTTTAAAAGTTGAATTTGAAGGGAAGCAACAGACAAGCTGAATAGTACAAGCAAGTATTATGTTAACCATCAGAAGAGACATATTTATGTTGAAAAGCATCAGAATCTAAATGTAAGGAGTATAATTGTTCATCAAGGCTACTCAAAATGAGGTCCAGGGACCAGCGCCCATCTGAGACAAGATAAAAACAGAGTATAAATTTGAAAATTTTAGAGCAGTTGACATTACTACTTCACCCAACCTGTAATTTTATATTTTACAAAACTCAGTCCATGGCATTTGGCAATTTAAAAAATTTTCACTTTAGTAGAATTAGTTACAGATACATTGATCTAGCATAAATTACTGTAAACAAATAAAAAAAAAAGAGTGCCATTTGAACTTCATAGTAATGAAAATAATTTAACCTGTGTGACTATGTCTGAAAGCTGGGAAATGAAAGCTTTTTTATCTCTGAAAGATCTCTTTCTAGTCCTATAGTCATATATTTACTATTATAAGATTATGGCAAAGGAGGCTAAAGCAGACATTCTCTCCTTTTGCAGATATGAAAACAAAAGTTCAAAGGGCTTCAATGAGATATCTGATATTGCACAATTATCATCAAAATTTTAAAGTCAAGTGAACAGCATTGCACAGAAATTATTTAATATTCTGGGAAATAAATACACCCTAGTTGATTATGGCAATGAATTGTATATATTTGTAATTTCACATGGTAGATGGCAGCGCTTTGTCTTCCAGGTTTCAGAAGGAAAAGCATTGTTACAGTAGTTCAATGGATGACTAGTGAAAGTACACATACTAATAATTAAGATGAAGAGTTTGAAGGAGTTCAGTAAGCAAAAATACAATTAAAGAGAATATAAAAAAGATTAAGGGAGGGACACTTGTATTAGATTGGCTAAGGAACAGAGCAGAAATGTAAGTCTACACTTCTCTGAAAGGTATAAAATCCCCAAAGAGAAAGGGCTTGCTACCTTGGACTACCAATAGGAAAAATAAAATGAAAATATGAAAGGGAAAGTTTAGACAAACATTGAGAATTTTTGTTAATTGTTAGGAGTATTAGGTTAATTGAGTAGGCGCCCAAAGGAATCTCTGAGGACATTTAAAACCTCATTCAACAAAGCTGTGGACATTGTATTGTGGTAAGCAAGACTTCAATGGCAAGGGGGATAGACTGGATCAACTGTGAGTTCTTTTCCATCTCTAATTTCTACTATTCCATAGCCCTGAGAAGAATAGTTGCTAAATTGCTTGATCAACACAGAAAAATAAAACTCAATAGAAGAATAAAGCCCCAGACAAAACAGTAAAGTCAGTCAAAATTGAAACAGGCCCATCCAAAAAGAAAAAAAAGAAAAAAGAGAAAAAGAACCTAAGATGGACAAATTCAGGCTCTGGCAACTTGCCCAACAGAAAAAATTTCAGAGACAATTTCAGTGAGTAAGCCCAGCCAACAGGTTGGGAGAGTTCAACTTTTCAGACAGGCTCGCAAAACCTCCCAGCTGATCTTAATGCTAGAGCAGCCTCAAAAATTGAAAAGGAAATCTATTAAAGAGCCTGGTCTATGAGAGAACTAATTCATTTACTCATTCTACAAGGATATGAGCCCCTACTGTAGGCTAGCCACTGCTCCAGGATAGGGTACATCAGCAAATAACAACAACAAAAAAACAAGATCTCTGCTCCTGTGGCTTTTATTAATACATAGTAGTGTGAGGAACAATGAACAACATAGTATGATATAAGTTAAAGATTGGTAGGTGCTAAGGGGGATGAAACGTAGGGTAAGGAAAATGAGCGGCAGAGGTGGAATCCAGGCGCTTACTGTACTCAATGTGTAAACTCGGGTAGAATTTGTGAAGGAAATACGTCCGAACAAGACTTGAAGGAAGAAAAGGCGGCAGCTAAGTGGATACTGGGGGAAGAGCAGTACAGTCTAAGGGAGCCTAAAGCACAGGAGGAAGGTTGCAGCAAACTTGGTGTGTCTGAGTAGCAGGAAGGAAGCTAGTGTGGCTGGAGGGGAGTGAGCTTAAAGAAGATTACTGCAGAGAGGTCTGGGAGGCCTTATAGGTTGTTTTTAGGACCTCATCTTTTACTCTGAGTAAACTTCACACACCAACTTGCTTCATGACTCCTAGGAACTCAGAGAAGAAACTAATTCAGAGCAGATACTGGTCTCCCTGGGAAACCACTCCACCCCAACCACATCCACAGTGTTTCTATACATTTATAATAACGTCAGCATTATCCAGCTGTGTGGGCCCTTAATGTGTAAATATGTCCTAGATTATACTAAGAATAAAGAACGCTCATCAATATTGAAACTCTAAGACATTTGCTTCCTTGCTTCCATTTGTTCTTAGGCCAGCAATAGAAAAATCCAAACAAAATTCTGTTTGTAATTTTTGTATGATGTCTGTACATATATGAAATATGTATTCTGGTATGGAAAATAAACTCCTAGTATCAGCAATTCTATTATGGGCTCATACTCTAAGAAACCTGATCTTTACTAGGGGCTTGATAAATATTTTAAAATAAGGAAGAGCTTAAAAATCAATTTAGAAGATGAAAGTGGATCTGCTTTGTGAGAAATAAGGGCATATTAAAGGAATTATTAGATATTTTCAGATATTTGGAAAAAATGGTAATAAAATTAAAAGGTTAAGTTAGAAAAGCATTGTTCACTTATTAGTTTAAAAAAAAAAAATCTGTTGAGTGCCTGCTCTGTGCCAGTTTTCTAGACGCTGTGAATACCACAGCAAATAACATGCAAAAAGCTGTAATCTGCCACTCTATTAAGATTCTCCTCAGGCAGTTTACATGATCATTCTTGTATAATAATATGTAGTTGAGAACTTGTTGTTGTTGTTGTTGAGTCACCCAGTTGTGTCCAACTCTTTGGGACCCCATGGACTGCAGCATGCCAGGCCTCCCTGTCCCTCACCATCTCCTGAAATTTTCCCAAGTTCAAATCCATTGCATTGGTGATGCCATCCAGCCATCTCATCCTCTGACACTCTCTTCTCCTTCTGCCCTCAATCTTTCCCAGCATCAGGGACTTTTCCAATGAGTCAGCTGTTTGGATCAGGTGACCAAAATCCTGGAGCTTCAACTTCACATCAGTCCTTCCAATGAGTATTCAGGGTTGATTTACTTTAAGATCGACTGGTTTGACCTTACTGTCCAAGGGACTCTTAGGAGTCTTCTCTAGCACCGCAGTTTGAAAGCATCGATTCTTTGGCTTTCTGTCTTCTTTATGGTCCAGTTCTCATAACTGTACATGACCACTGGGAAGACCATAGTCTTAACTCTACAGACCTTTGTAGGCAGAGTAACGTCTATGCTTTTCAAGACACTGTCTAGGTTTGTCATAGCTTTCCTGCCAAGAAGGAATTGTCTTCTGATTTTTATGGCTGCAGTCACCATCCACAGAGATTTTAAAGTTCAAGAAAAGGAAAGCTGTCACTACTTCCACTTTTTCCCCTTCTATTTGCCATGAAGTAACAGGGCTGGATGCCATGATCTTAGTTTTTTTAATATTTGGTTTTAAGCCCACTTTTTCACTCTCTTCTTTCACCCTCATCAGGAGGTTCTTTAGTTTCTCTTTGCTTTCTGCCATTAGAGTGCTATCTTCCACATATCTGAGATTGTTGATTTCTCCCACCTATCTTGATTCCAGCTTGTAATTCATCCAGCCCAGCATTTCTCATGATGTGCCCAGCATATAGGTTAAATAAACAGGGTGACAACAGACAACGCTGTCATGATCCTTTTCAATCCTGAGCCAATCAGTTGTTCCATACAGGGTTCTAACTGTTGCTTCTGGAGTCACATACAGTTTTCTCAGGAGACAGGTAAGATGGTCTGGTATTCCCTTCTCTTTAAGAGCTTTCCGCAGTTTGTTATGATCCACATAGTCAAAGGCTTTAGCGTAGTCTATGAAACAGAGATAGATGTTTTTCTGGAATTCTCTTGCTTTCTCAAGTTAAGTCACTCACTCAGTTGTGTCCGACTCTTTGCGATCCCGTGGACTGTAGCCCACCAGGCTCCTCCGTCCATGGGGTTCTCCAGGCAAGAATACTGGAGTGGGTTGCCATTTCCTTCTCCAGGTGTCTCCCCGACCCAGGGATCAAACCCAGGTCTCCCACATTGCAGGCAGATGCTTTAACCTCTGAGCCACCAGGGAAGCCCATGATTCAGCAAATGTTGGCAATTTGATCTTTGGTTCCTCTGCCTTTTCTAAACCCAGCTTGGACATCTAGAAGTTCTTGGTTCACATAATGCTGATGCCTAGTCTGGAATCTTTTGAGCATGATCTTACTAGCATGGGAGATGAGTGCAACTGTCTGATGAATTGAACATTCTTTAGTATTACTCTTCTTGGGAATTAGGATGAGGATTTACCTTTTCCAGTCAAGTGGAAAAGACCCACTGCTGGGTCTTCCAGATTTGCTGACATATTGAGTGCAACACTGTGATAACACCATTTTTTAGGGTTTTGAATAGCTCTCCTGGAATTCCAACACATCCACTAGCTTTGTTGACAGCAGTGCTTTTTAAGGCCCGCTTGACTTCACACTCCAGAATGTCTGGCTCTGGGTGACTGACCACACCATCATAGTTATCCAGTTCATTAAGATCTTTTTTGAACAGTTCTTCTGTGTATTCTTCCCATCTCTTCTTGATCTCTTCTACATCTACAAGGTCTCTACCATTTCTGTCCTTTATTGTGCCCACCTTTGGGCAAAAAGCATGTGTTGAAGGCTTATCTGCAACCCAGCATCACCTGTTAAGATGAGACATGGTCAGGAAAAGATGCTTCTTGACCTGTCCCCACCTGGCCATCCATTCCTTGAAAATCCTCGGGCAGAGACTATGTGCTGAAGGCATAGGAACTTTAGAGAGGATAAACCGCTCAGCATTTGTGTCAGAATGGTATTGTCCAGTATGATAGTCGCCAGCCACAGGTGACTATTGAGCAACTGAAATGTGGCTAGTCTGTATCGAAAAATGCTCTAAGTATAAAATACACTGGATTTTGTTGACTCTGTTTGGAACAGAGAATGTAAACTATCCTAAACATTTTTTACATTGATTGCTTGTTGAAACGCTAATATTTTTAATACATTGGGTGAAATAAATTATATTATTATTATTTTGTTTTTACCTTTTTATGTCGCTGCTAGAAAATTTAAACATGTATGTGGCTCAATTCCACCAAATTAGGGGATCTGCATTTGATTGATAGAATAATAGCTGATTCTTACCGAGTATTCAACTCATTAAGTGGCAAGCTGTCTTCCAAGCACATTACTTGTATTTAAATATTTTATCTTCATAATAACTTCGTTAGGAACCATTTCTCCAGATGAATAATTTGAGGCACAGAAAGGTCAAGAAACTTGCCAAAACAAAGTTTACGAATCTGATGAGTGGAAGAGCAATGAGGCCTTACAATTGTAACTAACCCAGTGGCTTTCAAACCTGAGTGTTCATCAGAAACACCTGCAGAGCTCGTTAAAACAAGAGTCCTGAACCCAGCCTTCGGAGGTTCTGACTCATTTGACCTGCATGGAACCTAAGAACGTGCATCGCTAACAAGTTGCCAGGTGATGTTGACGCTGGTGACTTGCAGGCTACATTTTGAGACCTATGGGTTTAATCAGTCTTAAAGTTCTCAACCTTTTTAAACCATAATTTCTTTACCTTAAAGTGTGGGGACTTTGTACACCTATCTCATACCACAAAGGTTACCATTTTAAGGTGTACAGTTCACAAGTTTTTAGTATAGTCACAGTTGCGCAACTATCACCACTAATTTCAGAACATTTGCATCACTCCAAAAAGAAACCCAATACCTGTTAGCAGTTACTCCCATTTCCCCTTCCACCAGGCCCTGGCAACCACTAATCCTTTCTCTATAGATTTGCCTATTTTAGACTTTTCATACAAACGGAGTCATACAGTGTATGGGTTTTGGTCTGACTTCTTTCCCTTCGCATAACATTTTCAAGGTTCATCCATGTTATAACATGTATCAGTACTTTCTGCCGTTGTATGGTCAAAAATATAACATTGCTTGAGCACAACACATTGTGTTTATCCATTCATCAATTGATGCTCATTTGTGTTGTTTTTCACTTTTGGGGTGTTATAAATTTATGTGGATTTATGTTTCCATTTCTCTTGGGATATAACTAGGAGTGGATTCTGTAGGGGTAGGTTTGTTGACTCATGTAGTAACTCTTTCTTTAACTTATTGAGGAACTATCAAACTGTTTCTAAAGGGTAGTACCATTTTACATTCCGATCAGCCATGTTTGAGGGTTCCAGTTTATTCACAATCTTGGCAGCACTCGTCATTGTCATTTTGATTATAGTCATTCTCATGGTTTTGATGTAGTATCTCATTATGGTTTTGATTTGCATTTCCCTAATGATTAATAATGTTCACTTGTTCAAATGCTTATTGGACATTTGGATATCTTCTTTGGAGAAATATCTATTCAAATCCTTTCTCCATTTTAAAATTGAGTTATCTTTATTTTTAGCTTTTCAGATTAGACATTTATTGATCAGTAAGTTTTTTTAAAATTTTATATTGGAGCATAGTTGATTAAGAATATTATGTTAGTTTGAATTACATTACCATATGTAAAATAGATAGCCAACAGGAATTTGCTGTATGGCTCAGGAAACTCAAACAGGGGCTCTGTATCAACCTAGAGGGGTGGGGTGGGGAGGGAGACTGGAGGGAGGTTCAAAAGGGAGGGGATAGATGTATATCTATGGCTGATTCATTTTGAGGTTTGACAGAAAACAATTAATAAAAAGAATGTTATGTTAGTTTCAGGTATACAGCAGAATGATTCAGTTATACATATCTATGCTTTTTCAAATGCTTTTCCCATTTAGGTTTTTATAGAATATTGAGCAGATTTTCCTGTGCTATAGAGTCAGTTCTTGTTGGTTATCTATCTTAAATGTAGTAGTGTGTACATGTCAATCCCAAACTCCCAATCTATCTCCCATCATTCTTCTCTACTGGTAACCATAAGGTTGTTCTCTAAATTTGTGAGTCTGTTTCCATTTTGTAAATAAGTTCA
Organism: Ovis canadensis; assembly: GCF_042477335.2. Taxonomy (NCBI): domain Eukaryota; kingdom Metazoa; phylum Chordata; class Mammalia; order Artiodactyla; family Bovidae; genus Ovis; species Ovis canadensis. Next base: position 28,512,170 of record NC_091248.1, read on the forward strand.
TTTGTATCATTTTTTAAGATTCTTCATATAAGCATTATCATATGATATTTGTTTTTTCTTTCTGACTTACTTCACTTACTTATGATAATCTCCAGGTTCACCCATGGTGCTGCAGATGGCATTATTTCCATGCTTTTTAATGGCTGAGTAATATTCCATTGTATATATGTAACACATCTTTATCCATTCATCTGTTGATGGACATTTAGGCTGCTTTCATGTCTTGGTTTTTGTAAACAGCGCTACAATGAACATTGAGGTGCATGTGTTCTTTCAAACCTCATTTTTCTCTGGATGTATGCCCAGGAGTGGAATTAGTGGATCATATGATAGGTCTATTTTTAGTTTTTTAAGGAATCTCCATAGTATTCTCCATAGTGGTTGTACCAATTTATCTTCTCACCAACAGTGTAGGAGGGTTCTCTTTTCTCCACACTCTCTCCAGCATTTTGTTTGTAGATTTTTTGATGATGGTCATTCTGACTGGTATGAGGTAATATCTCATTGTAGTTTTGATTTACATTTCTCTAATAATTAGCAACGTTAAGCATCTTTTCATGCGCCTCTTGGCTATCTGTATGTCTTCTCTGGATAAATGTCTATCTAGGTCTTCTGATCGTTTTTTGATTGGGTTGTTTGATTTTTGATATCGAGCCTCATGAACTGTTTGTAAATTTTGGAGGCTAATCGCTTATTGGTCGCATCATTTGCAAATATTTCTCCTAGTCTGAGGGTTGTCTTTTTGTTTTGTCTATGGTTTCCTTGGCTCTTCAAGAGCTTTTGAGTTTAATTAGGTCCCATTTGTTTATTTTTATTTCCCTTACTCTAGGAGACTGCTTGAAAAAGGTCTTGCTGTAATTTATGTCAAACAGTGTCCAGCCTTACATAGGTCTTTAATCCATTTTGAGTTTATTTTTGAGCTTGATATTAGAGAATGTTGTAATTTCATTCTTTTACATGTAGTTGTCTCATTTTCCCAGCACCATTTGTTTTTTAGGCTGCACCGCAGCACGTGGGATCTAAGTTCCCTGATCAGAGACTAAACCCATACCCCCTGCACTGGAAAAAGAGAGTCTTAACCACTGGACTTCCAAGGAAATCCCCAGCACCACTTTTTTTTTTTTAACATTTTATTTCATATTGAATTATAGCCAGTTAACAATGCTGTGATAATTTCAGATACACGGCAAAAGGACTCAGCCATACATATACATGTATCTATTCTCCCCCTAAAATTCCCCTTCCTTCCAGGCTGCCACATAATATTGAGTAGAGTTCCCTGCCCAGGACCACTTGTTGAAGAGACTCTCTTTTCTCCATTGTACATACTTGCCTCCTTTGTCATAGATTAGATGTGGATGGTTTTATCTCTGGGCTTTCTATTCTGTTCCATTGATCTATATTTCTCTTTTTATGATGGCATCATACAGTTTTGATGACTGTAGCTTTGTGGTATAGTCTGAAGTCAGGGAATCTGATTCCTCCAACTTCGTTTTTCTTTCTCCAGATTGCTTTGACTATTTGGGGTCTTTTGTGTCTCCATACAAATTTTAAGATTTTTTTTCTTCCAGTTCTATGAAAAATGTCAGTTGGTAATTTGATAGGAGTTGCATTGAACCTGTAGATTGCCTTGGGCTGTATAGTCATTTTGACAATATTCATTCTTCCAATCTAAGAACATGGTATATCTTTCCATGTCTTTGTGTCATCTTTGATTTCTTTCATCAGCATCTTATAGTTTTCAGAATACAGGTCTTTTGTCTCCTTAGGTAGGTTTATTCCTAGATAATTTATTCTTTTTGATGTGATGGTAAATGAGATTGTTTATTTAATTTCTCTTTCTTATCTTTTGTTGTTAATGTATAGTAGTGCAACAGATTTCTGTGTATTAATTTTGTATCCTGCAACTCAACCAAATGCATGGATGAGCTCTAGTAGTTTCCTTAGAGCCTCATTAAGATTGTCTATGTATAATATTGTGTCATCTGCAAACATTGACAGTCTTACTTCTTTTCCAATTTAGACTCCATTTCTTTCTTTTTCTTCTCTGTTGCATGGCTATGACTTTCAAAACTATGTTGAATAAAAATGGCAAGAGTGGATCTTGGAGGAAATGTTTCTCCAATACCCTGAGTATAATGTTAGCTGTAGACTTGTCATATATAGCTTTTATTATATTGAGGTATATTTCCTCTATGCCCACTTTCTGGAGATTTTTTTTTGTCATAAATGGGTGTTGAACTTTGCCAAAAGCTTTTTAAGTTCTTTTTTATTGTTATGAGTTCTTTCTATATTCTGAGAAAAGTCACTTATTAGATATATGATCTGCAATTTCTCCCATTCTGTGGATTGTCTTTTCATTTTCTTGATGATTCCACTGAAGCCAAGTTTTAAATCTTCCTTATTTGTAAATTTTAATATAAAAGCTGTATATGTTTAAGGTGCACAAAGTGATGATTTTACATATATATATATATATACATATATATATATATATATACACACACATTTTGACATGATTACCACAGGTAAGTTTATTAGCATATCATCTCATATAGTTACCATTAAAAAGGTTTTGATCTTAATGAAGTCCAATTTATCTTTTTCTTTCCTTTTGTCTCTTGTGCTTTTGAGTCTCATCTAGAAACCATTGTTTAATCCAAGGTCATGAAAATTTAGGTCTATGATCCATTTTGAGTTAATTTTTGTATCTGGTGTAAAATAAGGGTCTAACTTCATTCTCTTTTAAAAACATGCATATGCAGTTATCCCAGCACCATTTCTTGATTCTAGGAGCGCTTTAAAATTTAGGTAAAAATACTTCAGAGGCTATGTTTATTCCAATATATTTATTAATGTTATAATACAATTTTTCCTCTCTGGGTGCTTTCCTGCCAATCTATCAACGCTTTGTAAACACTGTACTTAGAACAAAACAAATGTCTTCTGAATTAAAACCTCAAGTCAATAATGACTGACCACAAGATAGGTTTGTTCAACTATACACCCTCACTTATTGTTGTATATTAAAGTACTAAGGATAGTGTAATTATCCTATATTGATTCTCCCATTCACACATATAGGATGAGGACCAAAGCAATGCTTATCCTAGATGCTGGTTCTTTGTGATTTTATAACACTATTTTCCTCATTTGTGCTTATCACACCCATTCAACTGATGATATAAATACAAATTTGAAATGTGGTGAGTTATTCTTATATGCTATTAAAGTAACTGGATCTACAAAACAGACCAAAATAAACTAGAAAGTAATTGGGGAAAAAAGGTGGGTCCTATTGTGGACTAACAGAAATGAATATACATAGATACTTCCTTCAGGTAAATGGAATGTAAAACACATTATCCAAATGTTATAAAGAGAGTTGCAGTGGGATTGAAACTATAGAATTCAAAAGATGTGGGTTCATAAGGCAGCTGGAAAAATGAAAATTGTAAAGTATGAATTTTTTGGTATATCCTTAAACCAAGAACTCCTGGACCATTGATGATATTGTTTAGGATCCTGGGCAGATATAACTCTGTCATGTCACAATTGTGAGAGGAAGTTTCAGCTAGCTGTCTCAGCTTCAAAACATTCTCTTTGCTTTGTTCTCTGATTCCATAGTCATTAAACCCAAGGTTGTCCTTAGTTCATGGGTTCCATATCTAGAGGAAAAAAATAAACTTTCTTAGTGTAAATATTTTGCATTATCTGGTGACTTTATGGAACATAAGCCTCTGTTAAATGGCATTCTGAATCTAAGGACTAAGTGAAGAAGAAGATCCTAGACCATCTTTGAGCCCACATAACATTGCTGAGCAGAGATATGATAATGAAATTGGAAACCAAGCCATGCAGTCTTGTGCATTTGTTTCAGAATCACATTTATATTTAATAAAATTCTGGTTAGTTGCTCTTATGAGTCAAATGATAAAAATAAAATTTGAAGTCAAATTCTTCTTTATTCAGTATATTGATTGAATAACTCCTTAGCATTCAGAAAATTCTGGGAAGGGATGTGAGTATCCCAGTATGTTCATAGGACTTGATTCCTGTGTTGTGAAAATGCCCACTGAGTTTGGTAATATACATATGAGATTTCCTGAAAAATAACTATTACCCACAAATAGGAACTCAGTCAATACTTTTCCTTATTTCTTCTGAACCTGATTCTTATAAATAAGAACTGAAAGCCAAATAGTGTAATCATAGCCAAAGGGACTTTGACTGGAAGAATTTGATATAATTTATTAGTTTTTACAACTTTCTCCATGCTTATTACATTCTTTTCTGGTGGCATCATTCCTGTAGTACTTAGTCTAAACTTTTAAAGCAGAAATGGTGTCCATTGTCTATACAGTTCACAAAAAAGTACAAAAGAGTACATGATTCACTCACAGACTCGAAGTCTTGGAGATGAGAAGAGAGAGGAGTCTCTAGATGGGTAAGAACAGTATTAAAGAAATGCAGGCTGTAGAATTCAGTATTATAACTTTCAAGTCATGTAACACTAAAACTTAAGCCACCAAACTGGGTGAATTTATTTTCCATAGAATTCTTGTCAGTAGCTACCATGAGTCATGAGTCTTTATCAGCGTGAGTTCCACAGGCCTACATGAGGAACAAAAAGTGCACTTGCAAATTACTGTGGGCCAGAGACTGGAGGTAATTTGTTGGTTGGTCCCACCAGGTGATGTTCTCTTGAATCAGGCAGTGGTAGCAGAAACCCTAAGAACAACAGACAGCATAGAATTGATGACCATACCCTACCCCAGAAACTAGGCTGCCTCGTTTCTGGCATAGATCCAATCAGGTCTCCTTTCAGAACCTGCAGTTGCCCTTACTGTCTTGTGACTTCTGATTACACATGGGGTTGTTTCCACACTCATACCTGTGACTGAATTGAACAGCTGATTGCCTCACTCTACCTCGTATTGCCTGATGAGATCAAGCAATGGTGTATCAACTTCAAGGGCACCGGGCTGGTGAGAAGAGGCGAAGTAAGCACAAATACGAAAGCCAGCACCTAGGGTCTTATGAAAAGCATGCATTTTTAGGATATTAGAAAAGTAAGTTGTAGTTAGCTTAATTCTGAATTCTAGAGCTGATTCTAAGCAAAGCAAAATTCCCCATTTCCTGGGCAGAGTAAGCGTGTACATGTGGTGGCCTTGATATCTTCTCCCTAGGCAATCACTTCTCTTACCTTAGAACAGCACAGCCAGGTGGCCAAGGACTTTTCCCTCGCATCAAGGGGCTGATTCATGAAACAGTGCCTTGCTGGGTTACACTGTGTCCTGGATTTTAAAAACTGAGCAGGAGCCAGGGTGTGGATTGCCCATGCAATCCTTGTGTCAGCATGTCCTGGTATTTAAGCAGTGTAAGTGCATGCTCATTTGTGTGAAGAAAATCCAACAGAGGAATAAAATCATTATAGGCTTCTTTGCTGACAGCAAAGTAAAATCCTTTGGTCAGCTGTAGAAATGGATGAAAACTGTTTATTTTTAAAAGCTCTGATATTAGAATGCACTAAAGTAATAATTTTTTTTAATTGGAGGATAATTGCTTTACAGTGTTGTGTTGGTTTCTGCCATACAACTATGTAAATCAGCCATAAGTATACGTGTGTCCCCTCCTTCCTGAGCCTCCCTCCCACCTCTCGACAATCCCACCCCTCTAGACTGTGGCAGAGCACTGGGTTGAGATCCCTGCATCATACAGCAACTTCCCATTAGCTATTTATTTTATATATGGTAATGTGTATGTTTCAGTGCTTAAAGTAATTCTTTTCATGCACTATCTATTTATTTCATCTCATTAAATTTTATAAGTCTCCCGCATGGCAGAATTTTATCTGTTTTACAAATGGAAAAAATGATTTTTTATAATCATAATTAATTAGCAATAAAGTTAAAGAAAAATGGCCCTGAATTTCTTAATGTCTGTTCATGATAGAAGGATGGGAATAGTCTAATTTATTACACTTCCATGATAAACTTATTTCCTATGAATTAAAAAAGATGATATTCTTTCTGTGTTCTTAGAATTTTTTAAAAAACACGAAGACAAGAGAAGGAGAATACATATTTTAAGGAATTTGTTCAAAGCAAGAACCTACGTACATGCTCTTTTGTATTAATTTTAAGTAAACCTTTTTTAGAACAATTTTAAATTTATAGAAAAATTATGAGGATACTAAGGAGAGTCTCATATACCCCATACCTAGTTTCCCCTATCATTAACATCTTACCTTAGTATGGTATAGTTGTCATAATTAATGAACCCTTATCAATACATTATGGATATTATAATACATTTATTGCTAATTAAAGTCCACATTTTATTGAAATTTCGTTAGTTCTTACCAACTATTCTTCTTCTGTTCCAGGATCCCGTCCAGGATATTACGTTGTATTTAGTCATCATGTCTCCTTAGACTCCTCTTTGAGAGGGACAACTACTTAGACTTTCTAAGTGTTTGATGACCTTGATAATTTTGAGGAGTGCTTAGTTTTTGGTTTTCACTATATCTATATTTATGTTCGGAGAAGGCAATGGCACCCCACCCCAGCACTCTTGCCTGGAAAATCCCATGGACGGAGGAGCCTGGTAGGCTGCAGTCCATGGGGTCGCAAAGAGTTGGACACAACTGAGCGACTTCCCTTTCACTTTTCACTTTCCTGCATCGGAGAAGGAAATGGCAACCCACTCCAGTGTTCTTGCCTGGAGAATCCCAGGGACGGGGGAGCCTGGTGGGCTGCCATCCATGGGGTGGCACAGAGTCGGACACAACTGAAGCGACTGAGCAGCAGCAGCAGCAGCAGCAGCAGCATATTTATGTTAATATTTTAACAATGTCTCTCTTTTGATATTTTTTTTAATGTTTTTCTCATAATTAGACTAGGATTAGCACCTTTGAGAGCAAGACCACAGTGATAAGGTGCCATTTTCATCCCATGACATCAAACGTGCTATCAACATAACATCACCATTAACGTTGACCTTGATCACCCTGGCTGAGGTAGTGTTTGTCAGGTTACACGCTCTTTTGAAATATTATTTGATTATACAGAGTGATCTCTTCATTAAAAATTATTGGCTTCAATTTTAAACCAGAATTTATCTGAGTAGCAATAGAATTAGAACTAGCTGTACAGATTACAATACATAAGAGATGGCATTGCATATTTAAGACAGTGACAGAGGGAGGATTTACACAACAGAAAAACCAGTTTAGTGAATCTGACAGTTCATCACGTGCACTATACCTAGGAATGGGTCAACACTCTCGGTTCTTCACTGGTCTGTTTTACTTTGGAAAACAAGTTGCAATCATTCTTTGTTTTTTTTTTTTCCCCCACAACACTCCTAATAAGAAAGCAAACTAGGGCTTCCTTCATTCACTTCCAACAAATAAATAAAGGAAGAGATTTGGAGTCAGAGAGACTTGTGTATGATTTTGAATTTGGCCACTTTCTACTCTTTGGGAAAACTTTTTGGAGCACCTGGGCTATAAAAGTGTCAGTGACTATATGTATAAGAAAACAAAATGAGCAATGCGAAATAGGTTGCGCAAGGAGACATGGATTACTACAAGGTGAAAAATATGAATTACATGGCTCTTATACATCTGTAAAAATGTTTGTTCTTAATGTCCATATACTTTATGGCACAACAGAAAATACAAAGCAGATATTTTGCTGAGGCCTTGTGTGTGGTGGAGAGACTCAAGCCCACTAAGTAATCATCTTATCATCCCACAGTTAGGTGAATGACACTTTAGGAGCTCAGGATTTGGAGTCAAAAGACCTGAGTCTATACCTTGAATCTGTCACTTCCAACTGTGTGGCATCAGGCACATTTCTTCACATCTCTTAGCCTTGTACTCTATACAATGAGTGTAATGTGGGGATTAAACAAAAGCATCCAGCACATCAATGAATATTAATTTCATATGAATTTTAATCAGCTTTGGAGATGCTGAGTCAACTTGCCTCTGGAATAACTAGCAGAAAGCTACAGAGCGTTCTTAGCTGTACTTTCAGTGAAGGGACTGGGCTCATACTCTCCTAGAAGGCCATCATTTTGACATTTTGTTAAAGGCTCATTCTTAATTTGACTCAGTTATTTTAGGCAAGAATGTTTTCAAAAGACCTAAGTGATGTTATTAACAAATGGGTTACATCTTCTCTTCACAGAGTTAAGCCTCTAATTATACTTTGAGCTGATTTATTAGTACTACAGGCTTAAACATTTCCTAACTATTAAAGCTGACTACAGACTTGGGATAACTGTCCACATGCAAGGGATCTGAACGGTAAAAACTCCGCAGAGGAAGAGATGATACCTGCTGAATGAGTCACAAGGAAAGGCTCAGAGAAAGGTATTAATTAGGGTAATAGGAAATTATAACAAGTAAAATATGGGTTAAGTATCAGTGAATTTCCCTTAAGGACATACTTCCTATGATAGGAGGGAAGAGTCTTTTAAAAGAGATGATTAAAACCTCTAAGCTTAAGACCTTTAAAACGAGACTGAACAGAGTCCTTATGAACATACCAGAGAAAAGAATCCTGCCCTGGTTGGGGGAGTTGAGAAGCGGTGCGTGATCTAATACCCTTTGCACTGCTAAGGACTTTGAGTTGCCGATCTACCCAGGAACTGAACGCATGGCAAACCATCAAGTACACAGTTGCTTTTCTTGAGCTATGTAGTTGTCATTCCTGTGGGCACTATTTTCTTTCGGGGCGACCTTCCAGTATCACTGATATTAACATAAACATTCTGTAAGTCTGTCTTTGTTTTCAGTTGTTATGAAGAAATAATATGAAGAACATATTTTCACTCTTCTTCCAGCAAAGGAAACTTTATTTCTCAAGATATACAGATTAAATATCAATTTCAGTCTCCTCAAAAGGAAGATCATTTTTTTTTTAGAGAGAGTGTTTAAAACAACAGAAGTTTATATTCTCGGTTTAGGGGTCCAGAAGTCTAAAATCCAGGTGTTGGCAAGGCTGATTTTCTTTGCGGGCTTCTGAGGGAGAATCTTCCCTGGTGGCTCAGACGGTAAAGCATCTGTCTACAATGTGGGGGACCCGGGTTTGAGCCCTGGGTTGGGAAGATTCCCTGGAGAAGGAAATGGCAATCCACTCCAGTACTATTGCCTGGAAAATTCCATGGACAGAGGAGCCTGGTAGGCTACAGTCCATGGGGTCTGAAAGACTCAGACACGACTGCGCGACTGCACTGAGGGAGAACCTGCCTCATGCCTCTCTCTAGCATCTTGCAGTGGCCAGAAATGCTTGTGTTCCTTGGCTTGCAGCTGCGTTACTGCAGTCTCTGCGTCCTTTATCATCACTCTGTGTTCAGGAAGATAATTCTTTTAATGCTAAACTGACTTGAATCTTCTCAGACTCAATTCTTTCATTTTTTAATGAAGTATTGGAAGTTTGGCAACATCAAATAAGTAGGGATGAGCTGCATCTCTCAGGAACCCCACCAGTGGCTGTGTATTTAGGAACAAGGAGTTGTTATGGGGTCACACAGAGTCGGACACAACTGAAGCGACTTAGCAGCAGCAGCAACAACTATCACTATACTAAGCTCAATTAGGAGAGAATGCACAGAGACCCAAAGTCTTATTTTTAGCAGCTTTGTGTCCTGCCTGTAGTAACCACAGCTGGGTTGATCTGTGTCTCAAGCAACACTGAGCCTTAGCACTCCGCCTAGGCCCATTCCAGCTTGAATTTAGCCCCCACACCCATCACATCACATGAACAGGCTAGATGGCCACGATGGTGGAGTGATTTCAGGGTCCTGGGAAGGTCCTTCTTACATGCCTGGTTGGTGATATGTACAAGCGTTTTTGTTTAATTAGCATCAAGGTGTGGCATCCTTTCCCGACCACCCTTCATCATCCACGTCTTCATCCAGCGCCTGTCTACTCTTCTCTTCCCTCTCTCTCCTCTTTTTCCTCCCAGGTTCCCCAAACTAGTGACACTAATATTTGCTTTGTACCCTTATTTCACTTAATAGCCAAAACCTGTTAAATTCACTTCCAAATATCTCTGAAAATCATCTACTTTTCTCCACCACCTTAGTCTGATCCACACTCATCTCTCTCTTGGATTATTACAACAGCCTCCTGAACTGGTCTCCTTGCATCTCTTTGTGTCTCCCTTTAACCTATGGTCCATAGAGTAGCCAAGGTGATCTTTTAAAAAATTAATCCGTTTTAAGAGATTTAAAACAGGAGAGAATATGGAGAAAAGGGAACACTTGTGCACTACTGGTGGTGTTGCAGGAAGGGGGACCCCTTCCAGGGCCGGAAACTGGGCTCTTGTCTAACGCTCATAAGTGAATTGTCTGAGGAGACACATGTGCTGACAAAGCAAGAGATTTTATTGGGAAATGGCCTCGGGTTTTATGGTGATGGGATTAGTTTCCGGTGGTCTTTGGCCAATCATTGTAATTCAGAGTCTTTCCTGGTGGCACACGCATCGCTCAGCCAAGATGGATGCTAGCGAGAGGGATTCTGGGAAGTGGACAGACACACGGTGTCTCCTTTCGACCTTTCCCGAACTCTTCCGGTTGGTGGTGGCTTATTAGTTCCATATTCCTTATCAGGATCTCCTGTCATAAAACAACTCATGCAAATGGTTACTATGGTGCCTGGCCAGGGTGGGAGGTTTCAGTGTGCTTCCCCTAACAGTGGGAGTATATATTGGTACAGCCACTATGGAAAACAGTATGGAATTTCCTCAAAAAATTAAAAATAGAACTACCATATGATTCAGCATTCTGCTTCTGGGAACTTATCTGAAGAAAATGAAAACAGTAACTCAAAAAGATATCTGCTCCTCCACGTTCATTGCAGCATTATTTATAATAGATAAGACATGGAAACAACTTAAGTGTCCATTGATGGATAAATCAATAAGGAAAAATATATATACTATATTATTGTATAGTATATAATTATATAACATCATATACACACAATGTAATATTATTCAGCCACAAAAAAGGAAATCCTACCATTTACAAACCTTGAGTAAACCCTGAGGGCATCATGCTAAGTGAAATAAGACAAAGACAAATTTCATCTGACCTTTTTTTTTTTTGAAATTTATTTAATTTTAATTGAAGGATGATTGTTTTCACTATTGCGTTGGTTTCTACCAAACCTTTTTTATATGTAGAATCTGAATTTTTTAAAAAGCCAAACTCGTAGAGAATAGATTGGTGGTTGCCAGAAGGGCTACAAAATGTATGAAGGTAGCCGAGAAGTGCAAACTCCTAGTTATGAGCTAAACAATTTCTGGGGGTGTAATATCCAGCATGGTGCCTATAGTTAATAATACCATGTTATATATTTGAAAGTTACTACGAGCGTAGGTTTTAAAAGTTCTCATTCTAAAAGGAAACTGTAACTACGTGTGGTGATGGATGTTAATTAGACTTGCAGTGATTATTCCACAATATATACAAATATTGAATCACTATGTTGTATACCTGAAACTAATATATTTATGTTTCAATTCTATCTTAATTTAAAAAAAAAAATAAGGCCTCCGACAATAATCTGATTTGTCATGCCCTTGCTTAAAGATACTACTTACTTCCCTGCTGCCTTCAAGATGAGTTTCAGCTCATATACACAGCTTTCCTCTCCAGCCTTATCTCCCTCCTCTTTGTCTCACATTCAATGCCTCAGCCACGCTGAACTGCAGGCAACTCTCCAAATATTCTGACTCTTTCTTGCTCATCTTAGTTCCTTCTACCCTTAATGCTACCTACCAATCCTTTTTCACCTGAATAACTCCCTATAATCATACTGATTTAACAATAGACAATTTGTTCTTCAAATATCTTTCCATAGTCCCCCCAAGACAAGATTAAATGCCTGTCCTGGGAACTCCTGCACCCACTATGTTCATCTCTCTACAGTTCTATCACACTCTAACATGCCCTAAGAAATTGTCATGTTGGACAGGAACAGGGTCTTTTTCCCGGTGTTATTTCTTCCCCAGCCAGAGATTAAACCTGAGTCCCTTGCGTCTCCTGCATTCGGAGGTGGATTCTTTACCACTGCACCACCAGGGAAGCCCGCAGGATGTGATAGCGGTACAGAAAGTAGGCAGGGAATGACTATGACATACTTAGAAAGCCAGATTAATAGGTAGAACAGGTTCTGGCCATAATGAAATAAATTTAGATGTCAAAAACTGCAAAAACAAACAAACAAAAAAAAACAAAACCTTGACTCTAAAAGCCTTTTTCTATATTGAATGAATTGAAAATATCTGAAGAAAAAAATCTGAGATAAATGAATAACATTATCATTACTGAGAAGCAGTTACTTTCTCTTTGGGGGTGGATTTATTTTTTATTCAGCGAGTGTGTGCTACTTGCATTTGCAAAGGCCCTTATTTGGTGAAATCCCTTCTTTGGAAAGTGTAACAGTCAATTATCTACTTACAAAGGAGGGAAGATAATATCATTAGAAACATTTACTCTTGTAAATTTACATAAATGTAGAATGCAAACAAAATAACATTTTCTGGATAGCCCCATGCAACTTAGCACTTGGGGAGAAAATAAAAATTGACTACAGATTTCTGGTATTTTTCTTTTATAAACTATTAAGTAATTTGGAGTGACTAATCCAGCTGTCGTTACTCAATCATCTGGCTTGCTTCTGGCAAGAAACACATTAATGGGTAGAAATCAGAGGGGACATTATAATTAGAAGAGCAAAGAAGAACCATATAATGCTCTCCTTATAAGAATCACCTATTGTTGGGGAACTTATATTGTAACACCTTAATTCTGGTCAAATCAGTCACCCTCATCTGACAAAAGTGTTTCTCTTTGCCCTTCCACCAAACTTCCTGCTGCAGCTCTGCTTTTACCTGAGTCCTACTGTGTGGATTCATGTTGCCAGGCAAAATAATAATAAAAAATGATTATTTTACATTCAGGGGGTGGGGGGTGGCTGGAAAGGAGAGAGAGGGAGGGAGGGAGAGAGATGTGGGGGTCAGGGAGAGAAGAAGGGAAAAAGAAGGAATGAAAAGGGGAAATGAATGAAATTCTCTGCAGAGGTTCTGGAAGCCAATTCATATGGTTGAGGCCTTGTCAAGGCCTACCATCTTGCTCTGGCTCTATTCTTTCTGAAACCAACACCTTGGCATAAAACTGTCACCTCTGTAAAACTTCTTGGGTGAAAGACAGCCTGAATGTATTTCTGGGAGAAATGTTTTCTTAGACACATTTTATAAATGAGGATACAGTTGGGAGTTCCCAGAAAGTACTTGGCTGGTACTGGTCAAGAAATTGATCTAGCTCTAAGTTCCCTGACCCACTCCTGAGGATACCAAGGGAGAAGAAAAAGATTGAGGAATTCTAGAACCCGACATTCAAAGTGTGAGAAACTCCTGGGAGGACAGAGGGAGGTTAGGCCTAGGTAAGAGGAGCATGGTAGCCTAGAGCAGAAGACCATTCTGTCCTCTGAATCAGAGTCAGCTGAGGGTGGACGCTGATATTCTTTCCTCCCTCTCCACTTCCTATTTCCCATAGAATACTACTACTAAGTCGCTTCATTCGTGTCTGACTGTGTGACCCCATAGACGGCAGCCATCAGGCTCTCCCATCCCTGGGATTCTCCAGGCAAGAACACTGGAGTGGGTTGCCATTTCCTTCTCCAGTGCATGAAAGGAAAAATGAAAGTGAAGTCGCTCAGCTGTATCCGACTCTTAGCGACCCCATGGACTGCAGCCCACCAGGCTTCTCCATCCATGGGATTTTCCAGGCGAGAGTACTGGAGTGGATTGCCATTGCCTTCTCCATAGAATAGGTGATTGCAATTCAGAGAGGCAGCTCCATCAGCCAAGGCACAGGAAGATTTCAGAGCAGTCTGCCTGCTTGATGGTCAGGAGAGCAAGCCGAGTGAGTGATAGGAGGGTAACATAACGCCATAGACCTTCCTTGAGAAATGTCTCCTTCCTGGTGCCAAATACACTCTGTGAGGTTCTAGGTAGGGTCTAGGCTTTTGCTCCTTCAGTTTGGAGATGTTGCCAGCTAAAGTAGTAATTTTTTGAGGTGTAAGCCTCAAAAGAAGAGAAACTGAGCAACTGGCACTAGATAAAGTACAACTAATGCACTAGAGAGAAGAAGAGAAAGATGAAGCCAAATAAAAATCCTCGAAGAAATTAAGGGAGGTTATTAGGAACACAAAACACACACAGATCTTTATAAGAATGAATCAGTGGAAGAAACTTGGACATCAGAACGTACGAGTTAAAATAAAGAGCTCGATACACTTGAAGATGATTTAGTGAACTGGAAGATCGGATAGAGAACTCTCCCAGGAAGCACAGGCAGGAAGGTATAAAGCAAAGGCATAAGATACAGAAGAGAGAAATTTGTTTAAAAAGTTGAGATCTATGGAACAGGAGTCTTGGGAAGAGGGAACAAATAAAGGGAGGAAGAAAATTCTGCCACTTGACAACATGGATGTCAAGTAAAATAAGTCAGAGAGAGAAAGACAAATTATGTGTGACTTCAATTATATACATGAAATCTAAAAAAGCTGTATTCATACCAACAAAGAGTAGAGTGGGGACTACATGCTAGAGTAATGAGGGAAAGGGAGATGGTGGTCAAAGGGTACAAGCATCCAGTTATGAATAAGTTCTAATCATCTAATGTACAGCCTGGTGACTATAGTTTACAATACTGTATTACATATTTGAAAGTTGTTAAGAGAGTAGATCTTAAATGTTCTCACCACAAAAAAAGGGGAAAAAAAAGGTAATCACGTGAGGTGATGGATATATTAACTAACTTACTGTGGTAAATCATTTCACAATATTTGAGTGCATCAAATCATCACATTGTACCCTTTAAGCTTACACAATGTTGTAAGTCAATTATATATTAATAATACTGGAGAAAAAGCAAAAGTCAAAACCAAATAAATGGAGGAAAGAAGATATTTGAAGAAATGATAAACTAGAATTTTTTCAGAACTAAGGAAGTATATAATACCTTAGAGTTTAAAAACTCATGGGTTGGTAAATTGAGTAGATGAAAACAGAAATCAAAAATCAAACCTGGGAGCAATATACTCACACTTTAAGACCATCAGCCAGAAATGAAAAATTCTACAAACTTTCAAAATGGGGATAAGGAGTGGGGACAGGGAATTATATCTATAATGGAACAAGAATGAGATTGCTATCACTGACATTAAAGAAGTTAATATATGTAAATTGCTTAAAACATTCCCTTGCGCATAATAAGCATTCTATAAGTAGTAGCTGTTGTTATTATATAATTTCTCAACAACAACCTTAGATGGATAAGATAATAGAGTAATATTTGTGTTACTGGTTAACACAAAGTGTTTAAAAGATCTCTGAACTTCAGGTTTTATATTCTCAGTGATGTAAGACTAAGAAAATATATAACAGAAGATTCATTAAATACACTCTTGGACAAATATTTACAGAGGAAGAGAAATAGATATTGCAGGATTCTATAGCTTTATAGGGAGTCAAGTTTGATTTCATACTAAAAAGAAAGAATCAGGGGACTTCCTGGTGGTCCAGTGGTTAAGACTCTATGCTTCCATAGGGGGCATGGGCTCGATCCCTGGTCTCACATGCTGCACAATGTGGCCCCCCAAAAAGAAAAGAGAAAACGCAAGAATCAGGAAGAGAAACAAGATCTATAATAATTCCAGACAAATCCTATGTAATACCAAAATCACCAGAAGCAGAGCAACCAGAGAAAAGTGAACATATGCTGAACTAAATCTGTTTTTTGTAAATGAGAGAGTGGCAGTTATAGATATTATTAGCTCGTGAAATTAATGAGGAAAACATTCATTTTAATAAATTAAGTATCAGTGAAAAATAAAATGCTATAGTATGTAACTTTCAAACTAGTGGAAGAAAATTCCATATTTCTAAGCAAGTTAAGAGTCTTAGGCTAGGTATCCCCGAGAAAGCAGAATCGGACGCAAGGGCTTATATGCAGATAGTTTATTTGGGAAAGGGATTGCAGTGAGTAGGAGTGGGGGACTGGAGGAACAAAATAGAAAGAAGGGAGGAAAAGCCAAAATGCATTATGGAGCTGTGGACAGAGAAAGAGTGGTCCTGATGGGACATTTTAAGAAGCTGTGGGAAATGTTCCTAGCAATTGTCTGGCTCCCCAAGGACTGAAAGAAAAGAATGTAGTGCCCATGAGCTGCAAAGTGACACTTTGGGTCTGCCCATGAATAAACAGACCATGCCATGCTGCTGTATCAGATAAGCCTTGGGGCAGAAAGCAAGAAGCAGGAGTTAGAAGATGCAGCTGAGTCAGGGCACTGTTAGGACACACCCCTGTAAAGGTGATCACTTCAAGAAAGACTGGAGTAAAATGTAGGGTGAGAATATGTAAAACAAGGCGCAAGAGCTACCTGATACCATAGGAAATAAAGATAAAACAAAACACAAAATGAATACCAAATAAAACACAAAAACAATGATAAAGAAAACACAAAATAATATTTTAGAAATGGTGATGAGTTAGTCACTCAGTCATGTCCAACTCTTGTGATCCCATGGACCATAGCCCGCTAGGCTCCTCTGTCCATGGCATTTTCCAGGAGCATACTGGAGTGGTTTGCCATTTCAGTCCTAGTAAATAATAATGAGGCTTCCCTGGTGGCTCAGATGGTAAAGAATCTGCCTGCAGTGTAGGAGACTCAGGTTTGATCCCTGAGCCTGGAAGATGCCCTAGAGAAGGCAATGGCAACCCACTCCAGTATTCCTGCCTGAAGAATTCCATGGGCAGAGGAGCCTGGCAGGCTATAATCCACGGGGTCACAAAGAGTTGAACACGACTGGGTGATATAATTAAGATCAATATGAGTAAACTCACCAGTAAATGTTCAGATTCAAAAAGAGAACAAAACTGAGCAGCATGTTCTTAAGAAGAAAGAAATTTTAAATGAAAAAATCCAAAACAGTTGAAAATGAAAGATTAGAATAATACCTATCAGGCAAATTTCAAACCATTAAAAGTAGTACTACACGTGAAGAGTTTTTAAGACATAACTCAGTAACTGATCCTTCAAGAGTCAAAAATAAGAAACAACTTACAATATTTAAGCAGCTAATATATTTGAACTAATAGATACGTACAGAAATTTATGCCTATTAAACAAAAAATGCATCTTCTTTTATTTCTATTTATTATTATTTTGTTGAGTATAGTTGACTTAAAATATTATATTAGTTTCATATATACACATATTGATTTGATATTTTTATTATATACATTTTGAGAAAAACATAAAATGTATAATTGGCCCAAGAAGAAATGGAAAAGTTTAATAGACTAATACAATTAAACTTTTATGGTAATCGAAGCATTTGTGCAATTTTATAGTAGAGTTTTACTGAATTATTAAAGAACTGTTCAACTTTATATGAGTTATTCCAGAAAAATAGAAAAAGAGGGAAAGCAGCCTAAGTAAATTTACCATGCTAGTAAGATCTTGATTTCAAACCCAGGTGAGAACACTGTAAGAAGCAATATTACTTATAAACATAGATGAGAAAATTCTAAGCACAGTTATTTGCTAATAGAACCTGTGTATTTTTAAAACCAGAAATATGATCAAGAAGTTTTTGTTTTGAGAATACAAAGGTGGTTTAACATAAAATCTACGTATTAAGGGACTAGAAAAAAATTTTGTTGTTCAAATTGCTGGAAAAATAATTTGGTAAGGACTATTTTAAAAAACTTTTTTTAGAAGTATAAGTTTTCCCTAGATATAAAGATAGGCTTTATATCTACTAGCTACTTTATAGCCACTTTATATCTACTAACCTTTATGACCAACATCTTACTTTATAGAGAAACTTTGAAGGTTGGCTGCAATCATAATGTGATATGATAACAGGAGTTCTGGCCATACAGTAGTACTCAAAAATAACATAATAGATACAGAATTGGAAAGGAACAAATAACTGCCATTTTTCAGGTCTATATTAAAAAATTTCAAAGGAGTCAGCAGACAAAATATTGAAATATTAAAAGTGTTATAAAAGTCCAGCAAGTTTTCCAAACAAAATCAGCTTAAAAACTTCAACCAGCAATAATTAGCTAAAAATATAAATAGAAAGGAGATACCATTTATGGTAATAATAAAAACTGTGGTGTCTAGACACGAACTTAACTATATAATACACAAGAACTCACAGAAAGTTTTAAAGCTCTAGTAAGAATGTAAGAAGAGAATCTGAGTAAACAGATAAAATAAAAACATAACATTTTTCTCATAATATTGACCTAAAAATGTTAGCAAAATTCCAGCAGAATGTTTTCAGATTTTAAGATTTATATGGAAGAATAAAAGTCTCCAAATTACTAGGTAAATTTTTAAATAGAATAGCAAAGCTGGATGACAGCTTAGACTTAAAGATAGACTTCCAACCTTAGCAATAAAAGCAATGTGGTATTGGTATAAGAATAGACAAAGAGAGCAATATGGTTGAACAGAGAACTTATAAACAGACCGATAGGTATATGAAACCTAGTTTATGACTGAGGAAGCATTATAAAGCAGTAGAGAAAAATAAATTTTTAACATATTATTCTTGCTCTGCTGGTTTACCATGTGAAGAAGAATAAAGTAGCTTTTTACTTTACACAAAGTAACTCCATACAAAGTATACACAAAGATAACTCCAAATAAATGAAAAACCAAAAAGTGCAAGGTTAAACTATAAAGCTAATATATAGAATGTAAAGGAAAATTTTCTAACTCCATCCTAAGGAATGGCTTCTTGGATGAAGTACAAATGATGCTGCCCAAAACTGATGGCTATAACTGTGTAAAATTTAAGAATTTCTGTTTAGTGAAGGGTACTATAGACAAAGCTAACAGGTCACTGGAAGGAAATATGTGCTAGCTCTAAAACTAGAATAAACAAAGAACATCTCTAGTAACTACAAACCAAAAACTGCAGGGGATAAACAGGACCATGGCTCTAGAAATGATTCACAAAATGGAAAATCCAAATAGCATTAGCTATTTGTATGAAAAGTATGTATGAAAAGGTGCTCAACCTCACCAGTAAGCAGGAAAAAATAGAAAATTTAAATAACTGGTTAATGTCATATTTTACTGATTTGAGAGGCAAAAGTTAGAAGAAAGATAATATCAAGTAAACTCTAGGTGGAAACAGGAAAAGGGAAAACTCGAAGTAGTGTTGGAAACAGGAAGAGCCATTCTGGAGAGCAGTCTGTCACTACTTATGTTTAAAAAAGTATACAGATAGATATAGCTCTATCTATTCAGTTTCCTATAAATCCTGCTCCTTCATTTATACCCCACAAAATACTCTCACAGATCCATAAATAGTTGCATACTGCTGCTGCTACTGCTGCTGCTAAGTCGCTTCAGTCGTGTCTGACTCTGTGCGACCCCATAGACGGTAGCCCACCAGGGCTCTGCCGTCCCTGGGATTCTCCAGGCAAGAGCAGTGGAGCGGGTTGCCATTTCCTTCTCCAACGCAGGAAAGTGAAAAGTGAAAGTGAAGTCACTCAGTCGTGTCCGACTCTTTGCGACCCCATGGACTGCAGCCCACCTGGCTCCTCTGTCCATGGGATTTTCCAGGCAAGAGTACTGGGGTGCACTGGGTGGTATGTAAAAAGAGTGGGGACAACCCTGGTGCAACCACTAGGGGAATATATAAATAAAATGTAACCAGTGAATATTTGGAATACCATATAGCAGTTAGAATCATACCCTAGACATACATAGAGCAACATGGATAGATGTCATATGTTTATGATATGTGCATATGTGCATATCAGATGCTATATTAAGCAAATTAGAATGTCTATTGGTGGAGTGGGTATTGAGATTGAAAGGAGAAAAATAAGAAATAAAACATGAAAAAATATCTACATAAAGCCAGGAACCCAAGAATACGTTAAACATAACCATGTTTCCAGAGTCTGAAAGAAAAAAAAATCCAATGCCTTATTCTCTAATTTTTCATACAAACTCTCCCATAATTCGAAATATAGGACGTAAACAGATAAACACACACCCTGTAAGAACCAAACCAGAACCAATTATTTTTAAAGCCTTAACTGGAAAGGTTTATTTTTGTTTCTAACAACTAGTCAAATCAAATAAAACATTTATGCTCATTTGTACTTTTATTTTCTTCTCCTTACACAGATTTCTCTGCACAGTCAGCACCACACCCCCACATCAGTTACTCTGCACAACTTTGGTGAATCAATAAAATTAAATGCTGAAAGTGACTTGTAAAACTAAACATAAAATTAATTTATTCAAGTGTATCTCCTCCAGGTATTGAATCTTTGTACAGGTTAATTGGGAAATCCGGTAATTATATAGCAATTTTGACTAGTAAATTGCCAGCATGAAATTAAACACTCTACTTCTCCTCTTGCTTAGTAGCAGAGTTCTCATCAGAAATGTCAGGAAGGTTTTTTACCAAAGTCATTGAAAGAGAAAGCTGTTTTCAAACAGAGTTTATTAACTTCTTAAGAAACTGAAAAAATATAATGGTTAACTAGAATATTGCTACCCTCCAAAACAATACCATTAAAAATATTCAGATGTAAATAGTTAACATTTAGTATGAGCTTGCTGAGTTCTCTGCAATAGTTAAGTGACTTATAAAGTAGTTGCTGTCATTATTATCTTTTTTACAAAAGAGGAAAACAAGGCTTAGAAATGGAAAGCATTTAGGTGAAGATAACATGGCTACTAGATGGCCAAAATGATAAAAAGCAGCCAGTTTTTAAGAGACATCTCCTCATGTCTGTAATAGGGCAGAGCAGCAGTTTCTGAATTGTAGGGTTAGTAACAGGTTAAAAGTAGGTGATGTGTGGACACATGCCCTTTCCTGGGAGATGAGATTCTGCTCCCCTGATGCCAGTTTGCTTACCTAGTGATCATTTTGGCCTCGAATGAAAATGCACAACTTTCCTGTCCTCTGGGATTCATGATAGAAGACCCCAGCTCGTTAGACCTGGCCAAGTGAGACCCGAGGCATACATAATCAGCCCTGGGGACCTGCAGTGGTCTGGTGCTGGTTCTTTTTTCACCTAAGAACAAAAGAACATCCTCAGAAGCCCTTATTGTCTAAGAACTCTGCGTTAAGAAGTAATGTACAAGGAACCTCTTCAAGGTCAGTAATTATTATTTATTTTTTCTTTCTCCTTTGCTGTGATCAGGTCTCAGGAAATGGAAGGCAGTTTCTATAACATACAAGAGCTAAAACTGCTTAAGAAGCAAGACAGGCTCACTAGTGGGTAGAATGTCATGATAGTTAAAAAAATCAGTTTATTTGCTAAAAAGCAGGTTAAACCAGGAAACAGGAGACCTCTTTTTGATCCTTGCAGTTTTCTCTGGTATTGAACAACTGACCTATTTCTCTGGGGCCTTCATTTTGTCATCTGTAAAATAATGGCATTGAATAGATAATTTGTAATCTCCCTATTAAATTTTAATGTAGTCTTGGTAAATTCAATGCATAATTAGAAATATAATCAAACTGGAATGAGATTAAGGAAACACTCAGAATACAATATTTGAGGGCTACCTATGTGTCAGAAAGGCTACCCACTCCAATATTCTGACCTGGAGAATTCCATGGGCTGTACAGTCCACGGGGTCACAAAGAGTCGGACATGAGGGAGCGACCTTCACTTTCACTTTTATGTGTCAATTCAGTAAATGTGACCTAAGGGTCATGAACAATAGCAGAACAATGAAAAAGTCAAAGGTGGGAGCCTCTGGGCATGAAAACAAGCACTTGTGGTTCTTAAATTTTGGAATAATGAGTCAGACCCACAAGGTAATCCTTTCACAGCAGACAGGTACAGCCACAAGTTTCCTGGAAAGAGGCCTGACACACTAATTATTAAGGTGTAATTTTTAACTACTGTGTTAAATGTGATTGCTAACATTATTGGAGCAATAGCCTTCTTTAGGGAATCTGATAAAATCTAGGTTCTCTACTCAGAAAAATGCGGATATGAACTTTACATGGAATTTTAGAAAATCACAGACACCATACATCCCACCTTTAGATTCACAGCCATAGGATATAATCGGTCTCTGTATCATTTAGAGATTTGGTTGACTATTTCCTTGTAGTTTTAATTTTTGTGGCCTGACTCATTTATTCATTAAGTCTTTCAACAAAAGTTTATTTTTCACCTAGTCTAAGTACTGGAAATCCAAAATTAAAACGCACAATGCCTGCTTTGGGAGACTCTACAGAGGTAAGGTGGGCGAGCACAAACTAGGGGCAATATATGCCTAGGGCAAGGTTTCTCAGCCTTGGCACTATTGAGTGTTTGAGTCAGATAATTATTTATTGGGGGAACTATTCTGTGCCTTGTAGAATGTTTAGCAGCAGCCCACTACTGACTAAATGCCAGTAGCATACCTACTCCCAATTGAGACATACGAAAATGTCTCTAAAGATTGTCAAAATTCCTCTGGGGTAAAAAATTACCCCTATTTGTGAACCATTGACAAGGCAAAAGAGCCTCTAAATCTCTAAGTAGAAGCTAGAGGAGGATGCACATAGGAGCAAGAACTGAAGTGAGGCCTGAAAACTGTTATACAGGACTGCCTTTCTCCCGCTCCTGGTGTCCATGTGAAAGGATGTTTTAAAGCACATTCCTGGCCTCTCTCTGCCTCTTTAGTTACTCTGTCCTCGTGAGAGGGAAATGACTGATCTAAATGGAAAGTTGACCAAACATAGCTGGATTTACCAGGGCCAGTTTCACTCTTCTTCCTGCTGAGACCCACTGCCTGTGTGGCACACAGGTAATAGTAGTTCTCCAGGTCCCCCTCAGTTTCTGGAGAAGGCTCTCCCCTGACCACTAGGCAAGGCTAAGTTCCACCCAGAGCTGCTGCAGTGGGCTAGTGAGCTGTCAAACTCTGGGGTTCTTTATGAGCATCCTCACTGAGTTCATAGACCTAGAAGCCGTGATCTCTAGTCTGAGCTCCAAGAGTAATTAATATGCTATTTTGATCTCCCAACCCCTTCATCTTTCACTTTATTTTTCAATTTATTCAGAACTGAAATAGGGAAGAAAGATATTCTATATTAAGTCCCTTCCAAGACCCTCTCCCACCCCCCAGCAAGATCTGTAGGCAAGCAGATAGGTTGGGAGAAGATAGTTAGGCAAAAAAAAAAAAACCATCATAAACAGAAACAAGCAATTGTAAGGGTGTGGTATACTCATGAAGCTCTAGCTAGTTCAGTAAGCGGAATCTAAAGTACAAGGCCTGAGAAGATAAGGAGATGAGTGAAGCTGGACAAGGAGATAGAGACCAGATTAAGAAAGGCCTTCTGTGTCGTCCTGAGGATCTAGATTTTTCTCTGAGGTAATGGTGGTCAGTGTGGAAGAGAGCTTGAAGGATTTATGCTGAGACAAGGAAACTGCTTGTAGCTTCTGCAGAAGTCAGATCAGGTGAAGCTGGGGGGCCTGAACAAGGATCGTGGTGGTGTCGATGGAGCTGTTTGGTCGTATTATCCTACACTGATATAAAGCAAACTCTGTGCATTGTGTTAATTATGAGACCAGTTTGTGGTGGCAGATAAGAATGGATGTGTGTGTATTTCTCCATTTGTCTCAATGAAGTGGCCTTACAGTTATCAAAACTTGTGCCCAAGAGAGAAATTCTCACTAAAAGGAAACCAGTCTTGAGCACAATTGACAGAAGAGCCACAGAATTGTTGGCTAGGGAGCTGGTGAATCCAAACTCGGGGGGAGAATGATTCAATTTGGAGAAGAGATTAATTTACAAAAGGTGCCAATTCTACCCATTTTCACTGAAAGCAGACACAAAGAAATAGGCCAAAACACTGGCCTAAAAGTCTTAGAATAGTGTCTTAGTCCGTTTCACTTGCTATAATAAAATGCCACAGGCTGGGTAGCTTATAAAAACATAAATTTATTTTTTTTAGATTTATATATGTATATGCATTTTTGTGTGTTGGGGGGAGTGCTGGCCTGGGTCTTCACTGCCATGTGGCTTTCTCTAGTTGCGGCGAGCAGGAGCTACTCCGTGCTGCGGTGCACAGACTCCTCACTGCAGTGGCTTCCTGCTCGCAGAGCGTGGGCTCTAGCACATGCCTGCTCAGTAGTTGCAGCTTGTGGGCTCTAAAGGAGCCTGTCTCAGCAGTTGTATGCACGTTTAGTTGCTCCTCAGCTTGTGGGATCTTCCCAGACCAGGGATTGAACCTGTGTCCCCTGAATTGGCAGAAAATTCTTAGCCACTGGACCACTAGGGAAGTCCAAAACAAATTATTTTTCACAGTTCTGGAGGCTGAAAGTCTGAGATCAAGGTGCCAGCATAGGTGAGTGAGGACCCTCTTCCAGGTTATAGGTTTCTTTTGCTTCCTCACATGACACAAGGAGGCAAGGGCATTCTGTGGGATCTTTCTTTCTTTCTTTTTTAAATTAGAGCACTAATCCCATTCAGGAGGGCTCCCCTCTCATGAGGTAAGTACCTTCAAAGGTTCAACCTCCTAATTCCATCACATTGGGCATTAGAGTTTCAACATGTGAATGTTAACGGGACATTCACAGACTGTAGCAGATGGGCTGGAATAAAAAAGATTATGATAATGAGAATTATATAGTAGCGTTACTGAGAGAGTTGCGGAATCTCCTTCTATAGAGACCTTTGGAAGTAGGACTTTTACATATAGTACACTATATTTAGTATAAATATAGTTTGTATAAATATGGTTTAAGTGATCCCTTTAAAAATACATATGTAAATAAAGCTGCTAGGCGTATAAGCTTTACAAGCATTGATTTTGTTTAAAAAAAGAGATGACTTTGAACTTTCAGTATAGAAACAACAAAATACATTCTGTTCTGGAATTTTGCTTATATTATGTAAAGATTCATTCACATGACTAATTTTTTTGAGTGCCGACTATGTATTAAAAACTGTTCTAGATGCTAAGGATATAATACTGAACAAACATAAAAATTCATGCTATGTGGAGCTTGCAATCTTATTCATAAGTAAATGAGATAAATTAGTAAAATATATAAGATTTAGATAGACATCAGTGCTAATGAAAAAACTGAAAGAGAAATGGGGATTGGATATATCTTTTGTGGGGAAACAGTTGAGGATGTGTGAAAATTTAGATAGAATGGCTAGAGAAAGCCTCATCGGAAAGGTAAAATTTGAGTAAAATCTGAAATTTAAGGAGAACACCAGGTGGATCTTTGGAGGCATAGCAGTCCAGGCAGAGGGATTAGTTAGGGCACAGGCCCCGAGGCAGGTGTATGCTCAGTGACTAAGGAGATCATCTGGGTAGAAGAGAGTGAGGAAGGGGCGCAGAGAAAATGAGAGCAGATTATGCAGGGCTGGGAAAGTCGCTGCATGGACTTCGGTCCCAGTTTTCACTCTGAGGTGGAGAGGCAATGAATTTTCAGTGGAGGAGTAGCCCTGGAGCTCTTCAGGTACTCTTGAGAGTAAACTTTAATTGCCAGGAACAGAAACAAGAATGTCAGTTAGAAGGATGTATCAGTAACCATGGGGAGGAATGACAGTGGCTTGGACTAGAGTATTGTGGGAAATATGGTAAGTGGTGAGAGTCTGGGTATTTTTTGAAGGTAGAGTCTAGTCCGTAGGGTTTCTCGATGGACTAGATATGAAGTATAAAAGAGAAGAGAGGAGAATGACTAAGGAATTTTACCTGAACAACTGAAAGAATGGATTTGTCATTTACTAAAATGGGGCATTTTTTAAGAGACCGAGGTTTAGGGTGTGCATATGGGGAGAATTATTTTGGATAGGTAAAGTTTGAGATGCAGCTTGGCATAGATGCTTTACTGCAAAGCATTAAGTGAATAACAGATTATCTAATTCTACTGTCTTTCCCTACAAATTCTGAAAGATGATGCTGTGAAAGTGCTGCACTCAATATGCCAGCAAATTTGGAAAACTCAGCAGTGGCCACAGGACTGGGAAAGGTCAGTTTTCATTCAAATCCCAAAGAAAGGCAATGCCAAAGAATGCTCAAACTACCGCACAATTGCACTCATCTCACACACTAGTAAAAGTAATGCTCAAAATTCTCCAAGCCAAGCTTCAGCAGTACGTGAACCATGAACTTCCACATGTTCAAGCTGGTTTTAGAAAAGGCAGAGGAACCAGAGATCAAATTGTCAACATCCGCTGGATCATCGATAAAGCAAGAGAGTTCCAGAAAAATATCTATTTCTGCTTTATTGACTATGCCAAAGCCTTTGACTGGGTGTGGATCAAGATAAATTGTGGAAAATTCTGAAAGATATGGGAATTCAAGACCACCTGACCTGACTCTTGAGAAACCTATATGCAGGTCAGGAAGCAACAGTTAGAACTGGACATGGAACAACAGACTGGTTCCAAATAGGAAAAGGAGTACATCAAGGCTGTATATTGTCACCCTGCTTATTTAACTTATATGCAGAGTACATTATGAGAAATGCTGGGCTGGAAGAAGCACAAGCTGGAATCAAGATTGCCAGGAGAAATATCAATAACCTCAGATATGCAGATGACACCACCCTTATGGCAGAAAGCGAAGAAGAACTAAAGAGCCTCTTGATGAAAGTGAAAGAGGAGAGTGAAAAAGTTGGCTTAAAACTCAACATTCAGAAAACGAAGATCATGGCATCCGGTCCCATCACTTCATGGCAAATAGATGGGAAACAGTGGGAACAGTAGCTGACTTTATTTTTCTGGGCTCCAAAATCACTGCAGATGGTGATGGCAGCCATGAAATTAAAAGACGCTTACTCCTTGGAAGGAAAGTTATGACCAACTTAGACAGCATATTGAAAAGCAGAGACATTACTTTGTCAACAAAGGTCTGTCTAGTCAAGGCTATGGTTTTTCCAGCGGTCATGTATGGATGTGAGAGTTGGACTATAAAGAAAGCTGAGCACTGAAGAATTGATGCTTTTGAACTGTGGTTTTGGAGAAGACTCTTGAAGAGTCCCTTGGACTGCAAAGAGATCCAAGAAGTCCATCCTAAAGGAGATCAATCCTGGGTGTTCATTGGAAGGACTGATGCTGAAGCTGAAACTCCAGTACTTTGGCCACCTCATGCGAAGAGCTGACTCATTTGAAAAGACCCTGATGCTGGAAAAGATTGAGGGCAGGAGGAGAAGGGGGTGACAGAGGATGAGATGGTTGGATGGCATCACCAGCTCAATGGACATCAGTTTGGGTAAACTCTGGGAGTTGGTGATGGACAGGGAGTCCTGACATGCTGCAGTTCATGGGGTAGCAGAGTTGGACACGACTGAGTGACTGAACTGAATTGAACCACCGATTTTATACAAACTTTCCTTGACCTGTTGCTATAAAACAAAACAAAAAGCCTCTTTTATTCTGGGTTTTAAAATTCACATGATGATTGTGCTTTGCTTTAATTTTTCTCTTTAGTTTTATTTTGTGTAATAAAATGAAATATGCATTAAAATGCCTGGCACACGGTAGGTACTGAGTAAATATTTGTTGAATGAATGAATGGTAATGGAGAAGCCACAAGGTAATTACTCTTTCCTGAAAAGACCACACAGGAATGGAAGGAGAGCATGGCAATGTTATTAGAGTCTAAATAAGAACCCACTCTATGTCTTGGGCATATTCAGAAAACCAATGAGAGATGAGATATCCAGAAATCTTTACCTCTAGAGACCCCAGAGACTTGGACAAAAGCCTTCAAACAACATATTCCATTAAAGAACTTTGAAAAGAAAAATACTCTGTATTTTTTTCTCCCTTTCTTAATCTTACAACTGAAACCAAGAATAAAGAATTGGCAGTACTTTTTTTTTTAGAGAAGACTTACAATGAGAGTTCAAAAACTTAACAGTGTTTCAAAACAATGAGAGTGTGGTTTTGCAACATGATGGGCAGGGATATTAATTTGTGGCCTGAAAGAAAAAAAGAAAATGTTAGTCATTCAGTTGTGTCCTACTCTTTTGCGACCCCAAGGACTGTAGCCCTCTAGGCTCCTCTGTCCTTGGGGATTCTCCGGCAAGGATATTGGAGTGGATTGCCATTTCCTTCCCCAGGGGATTTTCTCATTCAGGGATTGAACCATGTCTCCTGAATTGCAGGAAGATTTTTTTTTTTTACCATCTTGGCCACCAGGAAAGCCTAATTTGGGGCCTATGCAGCTGTAAATGGACTCATGGGTAAAATAAAATGTAGTCTTTGGGAAGAGAGCTAAGGACCCGTTTTTGTTCAGTTGCTCAGTGGTGTCCGACTCTTTACGACCCCATGGACTGCAGCACACCAGGCTTCCCTGTCCTTCACCATCTCCCAGAGCTTTCTCAAACTCATGTCCTTTGAGTCAGTGATGCCATCCAACCATCTTATCCTCTGTCATCCCCTTCTTCTCCTGCCTTCAATCTTTCCAGCATCAGGGTCTTTTCAAATGAGTGTCTCTTCTCATCAGGTGGCCAAAGTATTGGAGCTTCAGCTTCAGCATCAGTCCTTCCAATGGATATTCAGGATTGATTTCATTTAGGATTGGCTGGTTTCATCTCCTTGTAGTCCAAGGGACTCTTAAGAGTTCTCTGCAATACCACAGTTCAAAAGCATCAATTCTTCAGCACTCAGCCTTCTTAATGATCCAACTCTCACATCCGTACGTGGCTACTGGAAAAACCATAGCTTTGACTATACAGACCTTTGTTGGCAAAGTAATGTCTCTGCTTTCTAATATGCTGTCTACGTTGGTCATAGCTTTTCTTCCAAGGAGCAAGTATATTTTAATTTCATGGCTGCAGTCACCATCTGCATTGATTTTGGAGCCCAAGAAAATAAAGTCTGTCACTGTTTCCATTGTTTTCCCATCTATTTGCCATGAAGTGGTAGGACCAGATGCCATGATCTTAGTTTTTTTAAATGCTGAGTGTTAAGCCATTTTTTTTTCACTCTCCTCTTTCACCTTCATCAAGAGGCTCTTTAGATCCATATGTAAGACAAATCTGTTGGATGAGATTTATAATCCATGCATAAGGACACTTCAGACTCTTCTAGAAGAAGAGGCAGAATCTCACAGAGGAACCAACCTCCAGCAGTGAAGTAGGACGTGCCAAAGCTGGATGTGAATTCTTAGGATAAAGAGAAGTTCTTACTTTGAAGGGAGAGAAAGGCCACATCTTGAGGGTGACAGTGCACGTGCCTGGGTGTTCAGGTGCTTAGCTGTGTCCAACTCTTGGACTGTAGCCCACAAAGTTCTTTTCCAATGGGATTTCCAGGCAAGAATACTGGAGTGAGTTGCCGTTTCCTACTTGAGTGTGAGAGGAATGTAAATTTTGGTGGGCCTGATAGCAAGGGTAACTGAAGCAAAGATTTCAATTTCTTCAAAGGTATTATGAAGCTGCAGTTCAGTTACATCCTCTGAGAAGTAGATGCTGGAGTGGAGTGTAGTTCAAGTGGCTTATGGGGCCAAGGGAGCGGCTGAGGAAATGTACGCAATTTAAAGCAGGGAAGATGGGCAGGGAAAGCCTTCAGACTGAGATACCATTCTGATACCGGTGCAAGAAAAAGAGCCCAGGGAAGCCAAATTCAGCAAGAGCCTCTGATCATGATAGAAATCCAACAAAGTTTTGGCCACTCTACTAGGGAGCTCCAGAGCATAGATACCTGGTTCGAGGAGGTGCCACTGGGCAGAATGGCCAAGCACAAGAACCTTGCCATGCCCAGTCACTGGCTGAGGACTTCTCAGGAAGACTATTGCCTCTGCTCAAAAAATAATGAGGATGCCAAAGCCTGTGTCTGCTAACTGCATTCCTGGCAAATGAACAGGAAGCTGTTTCTCGAAGGCAGATATGAGCAGAGAACCTCCATGGCTCTGCCACACGAAATGTCGTGATCTAAGGGAGGGGACCTCACTATATAAGTGATACATTTTAGCCTGATCCACTCTGGTAGCCAGTGTGCTGGAAACCTAGCAGACAGTATAGAAAACACAATGCGTTATATTTGCTAGAACCAGTTTCTATAAATAAAATCAGATCTCTTCATTCATGTTTTAGGAGTGGTGCCGCTATCCCTGTTTAAAGCTTGCCCCCCTCATATCAGTAGTTCTACAGGGATTTGTAAGTTAAAAACAACCAGATGAACAATGAACAATCGGAAAATGAAAATTTTAAAATACCATTCATGATAGCATCATAAGAAATCAAATATCTAATAATAAATCTAATGAAGATGTGTAAAACTTCTACTCAAAAAATTGCTGAGAGAAATTAAAGAAGAACCAAATAAATGGAGAGATAAACCATGCCCATGGATTAGAAGACTCAATATTTTTCAGATACCCATTTATTCCAAATTATTCTACAGATACTATACTATTCCTACAGACTTTTTATTTTAAACTAACTTTATTGAGGGAAAATAAATACACAATATGATGCCTTCACTTTGAGCATAGATTTCAACAATTCTGAAAACAGCATATTCCAATGTACTCACCAGTACAATCAAGATATAGACTATTTCCATCATTCCAAAAAGCTCCCTCAGGCCTCTTCATAATCAGTTGCCACTTGCTACCTCTAATTCCCAGAAACCACTGATCTGCTCTCTGTCTTGTCTTTCTTAGACATTTGTTTACATAGAATCAAATTGTTATACTCTTCTGTGTCTTGCTTTTTCCACCACAAAATGTTTTTGAAATGTTTCCATATTGTTGCATCTTTTTCAGTAGCTTGCTTCATCATATTGCCAATTACTATTCCATTGTATGAATATACCACCATTTGTTTATACAGTCACTTGTTGATAGATATTCGGGATTTGCCAGTTAGGGCTAGTATTAATGAGGCTACTTTGAACATTCATTTGCAAGTTTTGTGTAAACTATGATTTCTTAGCCTCAGCATTACTGACTTTTGGGGTGGAGAATCATGGTTGTGGCAGTCGACTTGTATACTGCAAGTTTTTAGGCAGAGTTCCTGGCTTCTACTTACTAGTCACTAGTAGCAGTCCCCAGCTGTAGCAATCAAAAATGTCTCCAGACATTTCCAAATGTTTCTTGATTTGGAGTGGTGAGGAGGGCAGTGGGGAGATTTATCCTCAGTTGAGAACCTGTGCTATAAACATTTGTATTCATTGTTCTTGGGGGGATATCTGAGTGGAATTGCTGGATCCTATTATGAATGTATGCTTGACTTTATAAGGAAATGAAAAACAGTGTTCCAAAGAGGTCATTCCACTTCACACTTCCACCACCAGTGTAGGGCAGTCCTAGTTGCTCCAGATATTTGCCTACATTTGATAAAATAACTAGATATCAATAATTTTCATTTTAACAATTCTAGTGAGGATAAAAGAATGTTTCGTTAGAGTTTCATCTTTTCCTGGTTATATTAATATATATACACCGTTTTATTAAGTGGTTATTAAAGCCTTTTGCTCATTTAGAATCGTTATTTTAATTGTTATTTTTGTAAGTCTTCATTGTGTATTCTGCCTATGACTGCTGTATAAGATATGTATGCTACAGACATTCTTCCCAGTCTGTGGTTTGTTTATCTGCTTTATTAATAGTGTGTCTTTGAAGATATGAAGTGTTTAATTTATCAATATTTTCTTTTATAGTTAGTGCTTTTATGTCCTTTAAAAATCCTTGTTTTTATTGTATTTTCCCAAGTTTGTGGAGATATTCCTTAGTATATCCTTAGAGAAGCTTTGGTTTTTAGGTTTTACATTTTGAACTATGAGTCACCATGAGAAATTTTTGTGAGTGGATAAAGATAGAGGTTGAGGTTCATTTTCTTGCACACTTTTGAATATCTAGTTGTTACCTCAGTATTTTCTAGCAAGACTTTCTTAACTGGTGGCTTGACTAAAACTCATTTGACCACTATGTGTGATTCTATTCTGGACTTTCTCTTCTGTTCCACTGATGTAAATGTCTGTTTCAATATTTCTCAGCCTCTTTTTATTATTACCCTTCAATAGAGTCTTTCTAGACTGTTTAATTTCTTATTGCCCCTCTCCCTCATGGACTTTTACTACCTGAAATATATTTATGTATACACTTTTTATGTACTCTAAATGTATATATGTGCTTTTTGCATGAAAAGAATATGAGTATTTTCCTACAGGAATCAACTTTCACCCTCTTAGTATGATATCACTTCCGTTGGGCATACATAGTCTATTCTAATACCACATTATAACTTTAATAGGCCATATTGAAATTAGATAGTGTAAGTCAAACTTTGTTCTTTCTCAAAATTGTATTGGCTATGCCAAATCCTTTGATTTTTTATATATATATATATAATATATATATATATATAAAGATTGGAATCAACTTGGCAATTCCTTTCTAAAAATATGTAGTAAAATCCCACTATAGGCCATGATGGAGTAACAGGTATCAGATTTACTTTTTCATGTAAAGCACATGGAATAATCTATGAAATAGATAGACATTCTTTTTAGACATTGGACAACAGAAAGTATAGGACACTGGACCCCAAGAAAAGGGAAACAAGTAAACTAAGTCATATGATCACCTCAGCTTACCAATAATTGGAGGTACATTCTGAATTGTAGAATAGGAAGAAGGGTGTCAACGAGAACACAGCAGAATTCAGGGATTCTGAGGCAGCTAGAAGTAGCAGAGAAAAGTTACGAAGGGAAGGCAGCTAAGCAGAAAAGAGTTTCAGAGATCTCCACAAAATTTCCCTTGGGATTTTGCTGAACACTAAGACCTGAACACATAAGGTAAAACTCTCTGAGGTCAGGGAAAGAGCAACAGAGCCATAAGCTGAATTCAAAATTGACACAAGGATTGAAATTGTTCCTATCAGCCAAACTAGAGATTCCTCACTGGTTACCTGGAGCATTCAATAGAGATCCCCAAAGGGTCACATTTTTGGTAGTGGGGCTAAACTATCCCTATAGTAACAGTTGCTCTAGACCCACTCCAAAAATTCATACAAACAAGTCTCATGGGGATCAAAATAAAATGCAAGTAACACCAGTCTATCAAAAATAATCCAACACTCTTTAAAGAAAGGCAACAAAATCCAACACTAAACATAACACCTGTAATAACAAGCAAACAAGCAAAAATTCATAGACATTCCAAAATTAGGAACTAGTATACTTCATACTCGTAACTCTATGCATGCTGCATCTCAATTAAGAAGTGGAAAGAAGAAAGAGTTTTGGTTAAAAAGAAAATTGTTGGAGGACGCATAGGATAATGCAGTGTGTATCAAACTTGAGCTTGTATCGTTAAAAGACACATTGCTGGACCAACCCCTGGAATTCCTGATTGCTAGGTCAGTTGCTGCTGTTCTGGGAACCACCCTTGAGAACCACTGGGCTATCCCAATGATTAGTTTTAAATTCTAGTTAGATCTACTCAGACATAGAGTATTACCTTGGAGATCTTGGTTGCGTTTCTTAACTTCTTAAAACTTTGGTTTTCTTTTTTGCAAAATACAGATAATAGTAGTACCTATGTTATATTATTGATGTGAGGATTAGTTGAGATAATATACCCAGTGTTGACACATAGTAAGTGTACAATAAAAGTTAGCTATTTTCTTCTTATTATTACTATTGCATATATTGTTAGCTATTTTTATTATTATTATCACTAAGAACAAACTAATTCTCTTTATTTCTTCTGTGGCCCTGAATTAGCTGACATTGTTGTTAAATGTTGTTTTTCTAATCCCAAGCTCTTTGTTTCTTTTGTTTATACAACCATCTTCCAAAATATTCATTTGAGGCTATGGTTTTCCATGCTTGGTTTAATCCAAAAGATGAATTTTTTCCAAGGCAAATGAATATAATCAGTTAGGACTTGTTGAGTTATGGGAAAAGAGGAAAAAAAGAATACTTCACATTGCTTTAGAAAAAGAACCTCACAGAAGTATCTAAAAATAATAATGATTCTCAAAGAGAACATTTAAATTAGCAACATTGGAAAAATAGATTTTTTAGGCTAGGGTATTGTTGACTCTAATTAAATTTAAGCTTCTTAAGGAAAAAATTAATAGGATACTGTAGATGGCAAGTAGAAAATCTCTTTCAACAACATTGTGTTAGGGAGAAATTAAGATACTAGGGGGAAAACAGCTGTTCAAGAAGCAATCTTTCCCTGTACAAAAGTGTCCAGTAACCAGCTCAAAAGCACTTCATTCACTTAACTCTGAAAGGAGGTTTTGATGTAGTTTTAAAACACAAATTAGCAAGCCCTTTGGAGACTAGACCTAAGATATGCATTTGGTCAGATTCTAACTCTGACACCACAATTGGGTGTCCATGTGGTATGGTAGGTATATTATCTTTCAGAATATCCCTTTCCTATGGAAGTTGATGTCAAACCTGATTAGGTGACTTACTTTGGGCAGTTAAGTATGGGTGAAATGATATGTGCCATAGCCCAACACTGAAAGTGCTTCTGATGTGCTCAGTCGTGGCCGACGCTTTGCGACCCCATGGACTGTAGCCCACCAGGTTCCTCTGTCCATGGAGTTCTCTAGGCAAGAATACTGGAGTAGGTTGCTGAAAATAGTATATATTTAATTAATTATGCTTAGATGAATGAATGACTGATAATGATACTGACTGTAGAAAATAGGCATTTTTTTTTCACCCAGAGTTATAATGAATTTAGGGAATTAATACCATGCATATTTCTAGAAAAATATTCTTAGAGACTCTCTGGTTAGGGGTAAGAATAGGATAAGAAAGGGAGCAGTGGGAAAGGAAAAGGAGAACTGAATGGTATCAGCCAAGCAATTTGGATTAATTAAGTGTCTTCTTTGAAAAACAAACAGCTTTGGAGAAGTGACAAGAAACCATAAGGGCGCCTTACAAACGGTTTCACAAAGTGTCAAGTTTGTCTGGGAATGTTTCCAATATTAATGCATGTTGCCACTTTTTAAAGAGGTTAAAGACAATCTATGGCTCACAAAAAGAAAAGGTCTGAAGGTATTAAGCCAAATGTAATTTTCTTGAGTCAATTTCAAAGAATCTTATAGGTCTGTGGAATCCATTAAGTGAATTATTTGAACCCTCTCAAACTGTTCATTAAAAATATTTTATGAAAAGTTATAATCTGAGTATTTTTATTAAATATCTTTTTGGCTTTCATTTTTTTTAAACCATATTTTAAATAAGCATGGTTTGGGCTCATCAAGCAGCTTAAACTATTTTTGAAAAGTTTTGGGTTCAGTAAAAGCCAAGCTGCTTTTTGCCAAGCAACTTTTCCTCTCATTTTATAAACCGTATATATTTTAAGGGAAATTTAACCCATGTGTTTTTGATTCGTTTAAATTTAAATAATCAAAATAGTGTTTTTTACAAGCTAGTTGATGTCAAGAAGCTTTTTGAGTCTTTTAAAGAAAATTTTATTCTAAAAAGAAGAAGCAATGATTTGCCAACTGTAAATGCATTTCAACACCAAGAAGCTTGTATTCATTTGTAACTGCAAACCCCTGTTTCTGAGTCCCTCCTATATCTGGCAGAGATGATCATTCCTGTTCTCTAACGTATTGGGGCCTAGACTCCCCAACATTAGCTAGCTTTCTGATGAAGTAAATGCATTAAGGCTGTAAAAATAAGGAAAATGGTGATGATTGTTAAAACGTTTCAAGAACTCCTTGGTGGTGCAAGAGATTGTGTCGCCAAATGGAAAGTGTTCTCCTTCATCCGTCACACATTTATTGAATCTTTATTACGAATATGACACATCCACAGAGATGGGAAAGCTGCTAAGATGAACGTCTTTGGGGCTCCTTAACCCAAAGTTAAGAAGAGTAACCTCAGACGTTTTCTTTCTTCCTTTATTAAAATAGGGAGAGACCTGAAAATTCCAGTGGGGTAGTATTTTGATGGAAGGGGGACTGACATTTGGATTTTGGAGTTTTAAGAAAGGCAGATGATACTCTCAGGGAATTAGATTAAGAATGAGAGGAGATAGAGTCTATCAGGCAGATGGGGCTGCTTTTTCTCTTTCCCACCTTTGTGTCCTCCTGGGGCAAGAAAGTCATTCAGATGACTGATCAAATCACAATGGCCTGTAAGCTGTGATGTACTAAAGCTTAATAGCTACTTATTTTAAATCTTCAGATATCCTCTCTAAACTTGGAGTTGCTAAAATCTCAGATAAATAGGTGCCTAATCTCCCTTCACTGTGGTTCTCAGTAGATTGTTTTTCAGATCTATAAATATGAATAGCATCCAACCTATGAATCTTCCCAAAGTAACTATGATAGCACTTTGCTCTTTGCCTCACTCTCTAGAAATTTTCTCTAGACAAAGAATTATTTATTTTGCTGCCCTCCTCCTCTTGCATAGGTGGCCAGGAGTGAGAGTTAAGGGAAGGAGAAAAGAGAAGCTTTGCTCCAAAATTTGACCTAACTCAACGTAAAGACAAAACTCCTGAAAAATACGAAACTCTAATTTCACGGATTCTGCCACGTCTTTATGGACCTCATTGCATACCTAGAGTAAGATGATTCTTAGGTAGATGCTGCTTAGCAGAACATCGTAATGGGCCTCATTTCTTAAACACATAGAACTTTATATATTGTCAAAGAAAAAAAGACAGTTTATTGGCTTTATATAAATAGGATTTCCACATGTGACTGTGTAAGCTGTGCGGTTGTATGATGGCTTTGTAGATAAATGAAATGACAAGGGAGAGATTCCAGACAGTCTGCTTCCAATTCTCTCTCTCTCTCTCTCACACACACGTACCACATCACCTAACACTCTTCTTGCTTTACCCTTAGAGTAATGTATGTCTATCCGAAAGGGCTAAGGAGTGGTTTTATTAAGAAATGGGCTTAAAGAACTCTTCACTTTTTTAGGTGAGCAGCCCTCTGCATATCATCTTCAAAAAAAGAATATACAGCTCATGGCAGAGCATAGCAAACATTATGGAAAATTGAGCTTTGGGCCTGGAATGTTTGTTTTCGAACACATGATACCATGATGGTCAGTATATTTACAATTCCATCAAAAATCCCAGTTCAGTTATCACTATGCCTGTTCTTGGACCAAACATGCTGGTTGAAGGGCTGGAATGTTCTAATGGGCCAGGCCTGAGTCATGGTCATTTTCCAATACTGAGGGATGGATTCAGCGCCATCTGAATCATGGAATAAGAGTGGAAAGGGATAATTCCCACAGAGAATCAATAATAGAAGACAGAATAGCAAATGTCTTATCTGCCGCCTGGTATTTTTCTTTTGTTACTGAGCCGAATTGTCTCCAAATCCTATTTTCATATACCTCTAATTAAATTTCACCTATTTGGTCTTTTACTGGCATTCTAAAATGTTGAAATAAATTTGAATATTTATTCTGTCATCTTTCAAATAAGTCACATTAAGCTGTGGAAGAAATTGATACTTTATATCCAGTTTACTATATAAATATTGAGTTAACAGACCAAAAATTGTTGTGATACTCAACTAGCTTTCATTTGATATAATTTCATTCAACAATTGTTTATCAAACACTTAGTAGGTACCAAACATAAGATTACATTTATTTATACTCCTGGCTACACTTTTAGTTACATTTATTATTACCTAGCCTGTATTTTTTAATCTTCTACACAAGGATAAATTTTTATTCAATTTACATAAACATTTGGAATGTGAAATTATATGCCAGAAATTGTGCTAGCATTGGAGCTACAAGGAAGCCATAATCTAGTACAGAAGAGAGATGTACAAACATGATTAAAATAAAGTGTGATCAGAAAAACAACAGTCTTCAGAGTTTTGGCATGTTTACTTCTAAAGTAAATGAGTTTATAGACTAACACTATCCCCCCCAAAAAACATAAATAAAGACCAAGGCATCAATTTTCTTAGTTAATCCAGATTGAGTTCTAGACTCCGGTGTCATTTCCCAAATGTTCACACATTGTTCGTCTAGCAACCAGTTCAAATTTTTGCAAGAAATCAACTTCACATTGTAAGTAATTTTTTTAAATGATAATCTTCACCCTTCTTTTTAAAATCAAGACCCTTTAGAGCCCTCACTTATTTTTTTGTGGTGTCCCCAAAATAATTAATGTTGACTTGGAGATCACGCTTGCTAACTCTTTCATTATCCTGGGAGCATAGAGTATCTAGGCACAGACATAAAAATGGACAGATGCTATGTTCTTTTATCTTACTACTTCAACCTCTCTAGACTAGTGGTCCTCAAACTTTAGACTAGCAGAATCATCTGTAGAGCTCTTAAAATAATGATTTTATTGATTTATTTTTGGCTGTGCTGGGTCTTCCTTGCTGCACAGGATTTTCTCTTGTTGCAGCCAGTGATGGCTATTCTCTAGTTGTGACATACAGGCTTCTCATTGCAGCGGCTTCTCTTGTTGTAGAGCACAGACTTCATGGTTGTGGAGTAGAGGCTCAGTTGCTTCGTAGCATGTGGTCTTCGGGTTTCGCCATAAGGAAACTTTATGGCCAACCAATAACAAGCACTGTGCTAAGCACTAGGGAAACAAAGATAAAACAAATTCCCAGCATGTAGAGAAGCTGTGTGCAGGGAGACAACAGAGTCCCCCTGAGAAGTGCTATGTTGAGGGCTGCTAGGGTCTGCTAGAATGACCAGACCTATGTGCATTATTCGTGAGTATTTGTAGGACAGGGGAAGCTCCCCAGAAGGCAAGGATTGTTCTGTGACCAAGAGAAGTAATGCTGGGCAGAGCAAATCCACACTCGACTTGGCGGGTTGGGGAAAATTTTATAAGACAGGGTATATTATAAATTATTTCTATAAGTATCTCCTAAAGTTTTCTGTTGCATTAACTTTTATTATTGTAGTTTTCATTTATGTCTTTTCTTTTTACTTTTGAAATCATTGTTAACCTTTAGAAATAATTATAAGAAGATAAAATTTTAAAATATTTTGAGTGTTCTTTCCTTAGGATGTTAGAGATAAAAGACCCACACCTGTAAACCTACTTGCTGCCCCCTGCCCTGAGTTAGAGCAGAGCCAAGGCCTTGGAATATGTTGCACAGCATCACACCTGCGTGACCAGAGTCAGGTTATATTCATAATCTGGGAAGCAGAGTCATGGGAGGAAAAAAGGGAGTCACAGCGCATATATTGGGAGCTTTGCCTGATGTTGTTCCAGAATTCAGACTTCACAGTGAAACTGAGTCAGAAACCAAGAAGGGTTGGGCAATGTCAGAAGGTTCTAGGTGGTACTAGAGAATTTTTCCAGGAAACGTCATTTTATCCTCTAGGGGATTTGCATTGGGCTTCTGGCTCTACCGGGTCATGGCATACTTCCTAAGCGTGCAGTTCAGCCTTTGCTACAGCTTTAGACACCATCTTCTTTCTCGGTTGTGAACAGGCCCACAGCATGATTGCCGTGTGGCTTCTCACAATGTGGCCTCACCTCCTCCCTGGGGTTCCTTTGAGGCAGCCCTCTCTTCCCCCTCAAGAGGGGCAGGAGAACAGGCTATAGAGGAGATAATTCTCACAGTTTTGTCTTGCACACATTATGTTTATTTGTAAAAGTATGAGATTCAAGATATCTCAAGCCTGGGGCTCCTGGTAGCCCAGGAGTTGGCCTTTCCCTCTTTCTTACACACATACATGAGAATATGAAATGAAAATTGCAGTTACCCCCGGGTCAGGAAAAGCACTGAGACTTATCATTCAACAGCAAGTATTTGCTGAGAATTGTGTTCCAGTTCCTGTCTCGGTGCTTGGAATGTACCAATGAGCAAAATAGACCAAAAAATAAAAAATAAAAAAAGATCTGTGCTTATGAAGCTCGCATTCTAGAGGAATTTTTTTTCAATCCCATGTGAATGATAGTATCAAATTCTTCCCTCAAAGGGTATTTACTGGGGAGGGGCATAGATAAGGTGGGAGAACCACAAACGATCTGGACAAGTGGCTTCTCTGAGTGGGAGAGTGGGTAGAAAGGGGATGAGTGGCAGTTAAATTCAACTACTTTACAGTTTTGTTTGGATTAAGACCATTAATCTTTTAAAGAAAATGGAAAAAAGTCTATTTTAAAAATCTAGGAAACTTACAATTAGGCAAATTTTATAAGTAAATTTATTTTCTTTTTCCTCTCAGCAAATCTCTGCTTTTCAGGTGTTAACCTAATCCACCTACCAGTCAGTCAGTCAGCATATCATGCTTGTCGTTTATAGTACGGCACTTCCCAGATAAGAATCCCATTTTCTTTTTTTTTTCTTTTTTTTTTTTTTTTTTATCTTACATGGCTTCAGGAGCCACCTGGCAGTCAGGCTGTTGAATTGAATTCAAGGATGCTTTCAGACTAGTGCCATGAAACAGGCAATTCACTGTATTTCCATAAGGCACATTACTGTCCCTCAGTGAATGATATCTGACAGAAACAGTAAAGAGCGACTTATCTAACATCTAACAAGCATTGCTTTTCCCAGGATGGGCAGAGAAAAGGATGCTGAAGGGAGCCATGGCATGTAAGTCTTAGCATCACTGAGTAATCACAATGAGCACATTGTAAGAAGTCAGTATACGCCCACCAATTGTGGCTGAAAAGCCTATACTATGACACCTGTCCTTGAAGAACTTCGGTGAAATTCCTTTTCAAGTGAAACAGAATAAAAAGCCTAATTCTCTGGAAACTCAGGAAAAGAGGGGTCTCTGTAGGTTGATTAATGGTGAAGGAGAAATGGCCTGTGAAACCAAGCATGAGACCCAAGTAGATTTCTCTTGGTGAACTTTGTCTCCCCATCCTATGAATTTACTGAGCCAGAGTTGCTACCAAGCTTTTGCCATGGGAGAGAGTATTGTCATGGGTTTTCTATTTGATTATGGGTGTCATCTCTCAGAAATGCCTACACAAATGCTATAGCACAAAGACTTTGCATAAGGATAATTAGCTAGTCAGTCAATAGGACTACGGGCTGCTATTTTCTGCTGGAAACAGACTGGAGCCTCAGTATAAGTAAATAATCTCATCCTGGGGCAGAGAAGACTTTTCTAATCCTTAACAGTATTCTTTGGTTTGATCTAGTCACTAAGTCATATCTGACTCTTGTGACTCTATAGACTGTAGCCGGCCAGGCTCCTCTGTGCATGGGATTTCCTAGGCAAGAACACTGGAGTGGGTTGCCATTCCCTTTGGGACTTAAGTCTCTTAGAGTCATAAGGTGAGTATGATGGGAAACAATTCCAGATTTTCCACTCGATTCTATATTGTGAAAATTGCTACATCAAATGAACAATGAATTGGTTCACAGCTACTTTAGGGTGGATGGGTAGGAAATGTCATCACAATGGTTGTTTCCCAAATTGCAAACCAGTAGGAATATTTTTCTTGGAAAATTGAACACATATGTAACTATAACTAGTCTGATGTTTAGTTTTCCATTTTAAAAAAAAGTAGGAATAAGTGTCTACTATATACAGTGCTTTGCATGCTAACATCCGTGGAGAATGGTTTTGGGCAGGGTTGACACCATTTTATAAAATGATTATTTAAAGTCTAAATGGGATAAAAATTCAAACAAATACTTTTCCTAAAGTCATAGATTCAACCTAAAATTAAATCTATAGTTATTCCACTGTGGCTAAAGGTGGTAATCAAAGATTAAATGGATTTGCTTCGTTGGGAGTCTCCAGTCACCATCAAAGCACCTCTAATCTCTGGATTGAGGCCTATTCCTATAATGAAACTGATTTGGTTCTTTTACACGTTTCCCCTTCAACCCTAATAGATTCCTGTGGCTTTTGTGTTGTATTTTCATCATTCTGATCAGATAATTATTCCCATCCCATCTTCCTCATGCTTCTTTGCATCATCTCACTGTTGCAGATTTAAACTTACATATACTCCTTCTTGTCTCCTTCCTACTAATCCTTCCCAGATTAATCCTTCCTACTAATCATTCCACAGGTGAATGGAAGGTGTTGACTAGTCGATATGTTTTCTGTGTATTGTCAGCTGCTCCAGCTTTTGGCGGCTGAGAAGCATGGAGATTTTCATTTAAGTCACTAAGCTTCTGTCATGTCCCAGTGGAATGGATGCCTGGGATCGAGTAGATGCTTAGAGTAGTACTGAAAGCTATGTCTCACTGGTGTCAGCAGCAAGGCAGCAAAGAATGCAGTGATATCATTTTCAGACGATACAGAAAAAGCATCCTCAAAGTGGAACTATTCTCTCAGAAATACCAGGCTTATTAATTTCTAGTTTTCAAGGGCTTGTAATCACGGGGAATGAACTTGAAGTATAAAATTCTGTGGTTGTCATTCAATAATACTGGAGATCCAAGATGTCTTCTCAGTCAAAGTCTTTGCAAGCACAAACTATCCTCTCTTGCTAGATGTTCATCAATGTCATTTATTTCTGAGCAATTTGGGATTCAATGAAACATCCTTGAGAGTTAGTCATTAAAAGGAGGACATAGAGTATTATAAAAAGGAAAGATGTTCCTGATACCTCGTTAAAAGTAAACACAATGTGTATTACATGATCTGATTTTTTCACACACACACAAAACTTGGGTAACAAAGAATGAGATTATTTACACCCAAATATTAGCTGGGGATATCTATGAGTGCTGGGATTACAGAGGATTCTTATATTTTTCTTTATGGTCATTTTAATTTTTTCAATAAATGAAAACAGTGGATGTTATAACTTAAACCACAGACAATTTGGCTTCA
Organism: Ovis canadensis; assembly: GCF_042477335.2. Classification (NCBI taxonomy): domain Eukaryota; kingdom Metazoa; phylum Chordata; class Mammalia; order Artiodactyla; family Bovidae; genus Ovis; species Ovis canadensis. Next base: position 28,554,945 of record NC_091248.1, read on the forward strand.
TATACAGAGAGCCCTCAAGGGGATGGCACTTACATTAGAAACAAGCAAACAGAGCAAAACAGAACTAAAATTCTATATTACAGGAGTAACTTAGAGGTTTCATAATGATTTCCTAGTTCTGAAAGTGAAAATAAGTTCTGACAGATTTCAGATTAGTTTAGTCTTCATTGAGGTTTTCAGTGTTCCCTTTCAGTGTTCCAGTGTGGGTTTTGTTTATGCTTAACACTATTTCCAGATGGTTTGGGAGGAGAAAACAAAGATTTTTTAAGGCAGTGTCATCACATTTGATTCTCATATTTGGAAACAATATTTTACCGTGCCCTTCTTTAATACATACATATATGCCCTTCCTTTGATATATTTAAAGAATATTTTTTACTTCCTCTTATTCCTTTTTTAAATCTTTTTTAAACTATTATTACTTAGTGTTTTTTGATCTCACTCCAAAAGCTTTATGACAGCTGAGTTTAAGTGGTTGCTTCAGGCTACAGAAGTCAAAGATGTAATTGAATTCTGCTTCCAGGCTTGGCATACAAAATCAAGAAAAATTTCATTCATTATGATTAATTAATCCAGAAGCACAGTGGTAGTATTATGATTCTATTGTATCTGGAACTTGGCACGTTTTCAACTGACATTTACATGGTAAAGGAGAAAAGGGAATGGTAACTCTGTGCCTGGCAAACTTCTCCATAATAGACAGCCTGGAAAAAAAAAAAAAGAACAAACAAGAGATCAGGGAGAGAAAAGATGTTACATATTGTACGGGCTTGGATTTTTTGAGATTTCTTTCACAATGAATGATATCCTAGAAAATGCCATAATATGGGGTAATGAATGACTTACGCATCAGAGTTACCCTCAATATCACTTTTATTATATACCTCACTTTATCCTACATACTGTTATAGTGAAAATTAATCACCATGATAGTGATAGGTACAAGTGAACAACAACAAAAACATTTCCAAATGCCTGTTTAAAAATAGGCATGGCTAATGAAAATTGCCTGCTCAAATCCTTTTACATGGATTTCCTTCCTTTGCTGTAATAAAGTTTAAAGTAGATTACCTGGGATTATCTAGCAGACAGTTGATATAACTATGGGACCAGCATCAGTTGAGGAGGGACACGTCTCAACAGTGAAGATGATGGAAGACAAAGAAAGAAAATGAGAGAGAGAGAGAGAGAAACAGAGGAGAAGGAATGAACCTGTTAGCCACGGTGTATTTTGCAAGAACACAAAATAACAAACAACCACAAAATCTCAGTGACATACAACAATCATCATGTATTTAACATGCATCTGTAGGTCAACTCTGCTAATCTCTACTAGGCTTGCTCATGCAAATGCAAGTCAGGGGGTGATCAGTTGCCCTAGGCTGCCTGGGATCTACTGGGCTTCTTGGGTTCGAAATGCAGGTCTATAGATCAGCCAAGAGATTCTGTCTCCCATCTTTCTGTGAATAACTGGCTAGCTGAAGAATGTTTGTCTCATGGCAAAGGCAGAGGCTCAAGAGAGTGCAAGCTCCATCACACAACAGCTTCCACTTTAAGTGCCCATGACATCTGTAAACCTTATTGAAGGAAGTCGCATATCTGCGCATTAGTAGAATGGGGAAATACTGGACCCTGGAGAGACAGAAAGAATTGTAACAGTAGCTCCATCATCACAGAAGGTGAAATGGAAAGGGAAGTGAGAGTAAGAGAGACAAGGAAACAAATAATTTCCTATAGATCTTCCCTGACCTATAGCCAAGCCAATGAGGAACTCATGTTGCTAATGTTCAACTGTTGAAGATTTTGGGAGAGTCGTCATAATTTATTTTGAAGAATTCTTGCTAATAACATGGTGGTGACTTTGGGGAACACATTCTGTTGTGGATCATAGTCTCATTTTGGCAGCAACTTTCTTTCCCATATACTGGCATGAAGTTTTTTCTGAGCAGTGTGGGAGAAACTTTCTTTTCTGGGGGCCTGTGGATTTCAATTTGTCATTAATTTTGAATCATGCTGTCATCATGACAGCCCAGGGACCTACAGATGCAAACATCAGATAACGCAGGTAGGTGTAAGCTAGGCTGCTAGCTCCGAAATGTGCTGAGGATAAGTGCTATATATGGATGAGATCCAAAATATACTTCCTATATAAGAAAGCCAGTTAACACAAACAGCTCTTTAATTATTAAAGCACATATAGGAATACTGAGAAAAGACTGACTTCCATAACTGGTTCTATATACATTTTGTGACATTATGCAAAGGAAAGGAAACCCTTTTTATGCCTTGAAGTACCTTATTTTCTATACCTATAAAATGAGATATTTAAAACACAGAGCAAAACTTAACTATATCACTGAAAGGTCTGTATACTAAGATATTAAAATCTGTAATTCTGGCAAATGTGTGTTCTACTTTCAGGGTTTTACAAAAATTTTGGTGCATCTGTATAAGATTTAGACTCAAGTGAGGCAGAGGCCATTTTTCTGTCCCTTTTAGACCATCTCTGCTGATAAACATGGTTGTGAAAAATCATATTTCTCTGCAACAGTGTCCACTGCTCACTCTGCGGCTTCCTTGGTGAGAAGTGGTGGTGATGGCAGCCACAGCAGCACTGACCGATTGCTGTCATCTCCCAGTCCCTGCATGGTAGCCTCATGGGTACCCAGAAGCCGAGGCAACGGTGCCACAGAGTGGGAGCAGGTTCTTGACTCAGGCATGGCTCCAGTAGTGTCTCACTGGTAGTAGTAGCTGGTGAATGAATCAGTTTTCTATTATTCTGCAATCTCTTCTAAAGACCCAGAACCTGGTCATTCCAGACATCTTATAATTTCATAAGAACTCATTTTCTGTATAAATCTTCCTGCTTATAAATACTTGAAGTGATATCTCTTTCTTGAACTGAACCTTGACTAACATGGAAACCTAACTTACACAAATATAAAATAATCCGGAAAAGGATCATATGGGCCAATCTGGTAGGAACGTGCAAATACATGATCAAACTAATTTTGTACTTGTATTTCCTCTATATACTCATCAACAGATACGTACCTATTCCATCAAGAAAAAGGCTATAAAAATTTTAAGATGGAGATAAATGTTGCATTGTTGTTGTTGAGTCATTAAGTCATCTCCAACTCTTTGTGACCCCATGAACTGCAGCATGCCAGGCTTCCCCATCCTTTACTATCTCCCTGAGTTTGCTCAAACTCATGTCCATTGAGTCAGTGATGCCATCCAACCATCTCATCCTCTGTCGCCCCTTCCTCCTCTTCCCTCAATCTTTAATAGCATCAGGGTCTCTTCCAATGAGTTGGTTCTTTGCATCACGTGACCAAAGTATTAGCGCTTCAGCTTCAGCATTAGTCCTTCCAATGAACATTCAGGATTGATTTCCTTCAGGATGGACTGGTTGGATCTCCTTGCAGTCCAAGGGACTCTCAAGAGTCTTCTCCAGCACCACAGTTCAAAAGCATCAACCTTCGGTGCTCAGCTTTCTTTATAGTCCAACTCTCACATCCATACATGACAACTGGAAAAACCATAGCTTTGACTAGACGGACCTTTGTTGACAAAGTAACGTCTCTGCTTTTTAACATGCTGTTTAGGTTTGTCTTAGCTTTTCTTCCAAGGAGTTAGTGTCTTTTGAGTTCATGACTGCAGTCACTGTCCACAGTGATTTTGGAACCCAAGAAAATTAAGTCTGTCATTGTTTCCATTGTTTCCTTATCTACTTGCCATGACGTGATGGGACCAGATGCCATGATCTTCGTTTTCTGAATATTGAATTTTAAGCCAACTTTTTCACTCTCCTCTTTCACTTTCATCAAGAAGCTCTTTAGTTCCTCTTTGCTGTCTGCCATTAGAGTGGTATCATCTGCATATCTGAGATTGTTGATATTTCTCCCGGCAATCAGATTCCAGCTTGTGAGTCATCCAGCCCAGCATTTCCTATACTCTGCATGTAAGTTAAATAAGCAGGGTGACAATATACATTCTTGACTATTCCTTTCCCAATTTTGAACCAGTTCATTGTTCCATATCTAGTTCTAACTGTTGCTTCTTGTCCTGCATACAGGTTTCTCAGGAGGCAGGTAAGGTCATCTGGTATTCTCATCTCTTCAAGAATATTCCACAGTTAGTTGTGATCCACGTAGTCAAAGGCTTTAGCATAGTCAATGAAGCAGAAGTAGATGTGGTTTTTTTTTGTAACTCCCTTGCTTTTTCTGTTATCCTATGGATGCTGGCAATTTGATCTCTGGTTCCTCTGCCTTTTTAAAATCCAGCTTGTACATCTGGAAGGTCTCATTCACACATTGCTGAAGCCTAGCTTGAAGGATTTTGAACATAGTATTGCTAGCATGTGAAATGAGTGCAATTGTATGGTAATTTGAGAATTCTTTGGCATTGCCTTTCTTTGGGATTGGAATGAAAACGGACCTTTTCCAGTCCTGTGGCCACTGCTGAGTTTTCCAAATTTGCTGGCATATTGAGTGTAGCACTTTAACAGCATCATCTTTTTGGCTGCATTAAAAGAATTCAAATACATAGTAATTAAGGAAACTTCCTCAGGATAATATTTTTCTGATATTAACATAGTTACAGAAGATAGTCTTTAAATTGAAAATTCATTTGGAATAACAAAGAACTAAGAATAACCAAGATACTCCTGAAGAAGTAGTAGAACAAAGTAAAGGGACTTGCTTTACCAGATATAAATTTATTCTACAGCAATGAAAAATAAGATAAAGTGATATTATTACTTGGGAGAAACTGACAGAACAGAATTGAATGTCTAGGAAGAGACTCACGGTGTGGAAGCTTCATATATGATAGGGGGAGGAGTGAGGCTCAGTTGGGAAATCATGAACTAGTCACTCTAATATGGTGAGAAAACTAGATACAGGAATTTTTAAAAAGCCCTGCTTCACTCTGTACACACACACACACACACACACACACACAGACATACACTTTACTCTGTTCACACACACACACTTCAAAATGGTTTGATGATTTATCCATGAATTGCAAAATTTTAAAATTTTGAGAAGGAAATACAGTAGAATAGCTTTAAGATTTCTGAGCAGCGTTGAGTAGGGACTACATTCTTAAACAAGATACAAAAATTTTAAAAAAGACATTTAAAAATATTGGCCTTGTCTTTAACTTCAGCTATTTCCTGGAAAATGTAGACATCTAGTCAGATGCCTCAAAAATTGCTTCTCCACAGTGTGGAGATTCCTTAAAAAACTGGAAGTAGAACTGCCTTATGACCCAGCAATCCCACTGCTGGGCATACACACCGAGGAAACCAGAATTGAAAGAGACACATGTACCCCAATGTTCATCGCAGCACTGTTTATAATAGCCAGGACATGGAAACAACCTAGATGTCCATCAGCAGATGAATGGATAAGAAAGCTGTGGTACAAAGACACAATGGAGTATTACTCAGCCATTAAAAAGAATACATTTGAATCAGTTCTAATGAGGTGGATGAAACTGGAGCCGATTATACAGAATGAAGTAAGCCAGAAAGAAAAACACTAATACAGTATACTAACACATATATATGGAATTTAGAAAGATGGTAACGATAACCCTGTATGTCAGACAATAAAAGAGACACAGATGTATAGAACAGTCTTTTGGACTGTGAGGGAGAGGGCGAGGGTGGGATGATTTGGGAGAATGGCACTGAAACATGTATAATATCATATATGAAACAAATCAACAGTCCAGGTTCGATGCATGATACTGGATGCTTGGGGCTGGTGCACTGGGATGACCCAGAGGGATGGTATGGGGAGGGAGGAGGGAGAGGGGTTCAGGATATGGAACACATGTATACCTGTGGCAGATTCATGTTGATGTATGGCAAAACCAATACAATATTGTAAAGTAATTAACCTCCAATTAGAACAAATAAATTTATTTAAAAAAAATTGGTTCTCCACAAGTGGTATACGTGGGCTTCCCAGGTGGCGCTAGTGGTAAAGAACCTGCCTGCCAATGCAGGAGACATAAGAGATGTGGTTTGGATCCTTGGGTCGGGAAGATCCCCTGAGGAGGTATGGCAACCCACTCCAGTATTCTTGCTTGGAGAATTCCACTGAAGAGAGGAGCCTGGTGGGCTACCGTGCATAGGGTTGCAAAGAGTTGGACATAACTGAGGTGACCTAGCACACAAGTGGCAGCAGAGTCACATCCAGATGACTGGGACATAACAGGAACAGAGGGTTAAAGACTAAAAAAAAAGTTTCATTCCCTATTAAATGACCCAAAGTGATAAGGCTTTATGGCTATTTTTGTTATAGATTCTTTTCACTGAAAACCCTTGAAGAACATATGGCATCTCTAGTTCCTCTAAATGTGAAGCATTTAAAACATAGTTATTTATTTCATTTAAAACATAGTTATTTATTTTAAGAATAACTGGATATACAAATGTATTTTAATATAATGTAAAGTGTCCTAAATGGTAAAAGACTTAGCAGAAGTCTCAGTTCAGTTCAGTCGCTCAGTCGTGTCCGACTCTTTGCGACCCCATGAATCGCAGCACGCCAGGCCTCCCTGTCCATCACCATCTCCCGGAGTTCACTCAGACTCACGTCCATCAAGTCAGTGATGCCATCCAGCCATCTCATCCTCTGTCGTCCCCTTCTCCTCCTGCCCCCAATCCCTCCCAGCATCACAGTCTTTTCCAATGAGTCAACACTTCCCATGAGGTGGCCAAAGTACTGGAGTTTCAGCTTCAGCATCATTCCTTCCAAAGAAATCCCAGGATTGATCTCCTTCAGAATGGACTGGTTGGGTCTCCTTACAGTCCAAGGGACTCTCAAGAGTCTTCTCCAACACCACAGTTCTAAAGCATCAATTCTTCGGCACTCAACCTTCTTCACAGTCCAACTCTCACATCCATACATGACCACAGGAAAAACCATAGCCTTGACAAACGGACCTTAGTTGGCAAAGTAATGTCTCTGCTTTTGAATATGCTATCTAGGTTGGTCATAACTTTTTTTCCAAGGAGTAAGTGTCTTTTAATTTCATGGCTGCACTGAACTTCTGCAGTGATTTTGGAGCCCCCCAAAAATAAAGTCTGACACTGTTTCCACTGTTTCCCCATCTATTTCCCATGAAGTGATGGGAAGTCTACTGACATCTTAACGGCCTAGGGAAGAAATTGGTGAAAAAAATATCTTTCATTTGGAATGATAGTACTATTCTAGGTGTAATGAAGAGGGAAATAATATGGCAAGATGTATATGTGGAGAAATAAAAATGTGCATGCTTTCAGCCAGAATTCACAGACCAGAATAGTGAAAATCAAGTATTTTGGAATGGAAAGCAATTCCTCACTTTTTTATATTATAGCAAAAATTCCTCTAAAGGGAAAGAGAACATTTTAATAAAATGGAGGTCTATCGTAACAATTTAGAAATAGGATGACCTATTAAACAAGCTCATGTTTTTTTAAGTGTGCTTCTTAAAACTTATAAACTAAACCTCCTATGGACTAGTATCCTTTAACAAGAGTAGTCATCTTCTCTTTTCATTTTTAACATTTTTTAAGTTGGGGGACAACTTTCTTTTTCAAAGATTTCTTGACTTATTAAATACAGTGCAAATAAAAAGGAGTAATGTCTTAAAAGGAAGCATCTGAGAGCCTTAACCCAACAATATAAAAGCATATATATCTCAAAATTCATAGATCCAAGTTCCAATGATTAATATTGAGAACTTTAGGCAAATCTTCCAACTTTCTTATGTTTCGATTTTCTTGCCTATAAAATGAGGATATTGTATAAAATGACGTTGAAAACAGAACTGAAAATCTAGACGAGCAGAAGGGCAGGTATTAGGCACCAGGGAAGCTGCAGACTCTGAATATAATAAGAAGTCAGAGTGGAAAAGAGAATGAGCGTAACAGAGCTTTACTCTTTAAGAGAGACGGGGTAGCTATCGAGCTAAAAAGACAGATGGCATTCAACATGGGAAAACATTAAAGTAGTGGAGACTGAGGTGGACAGTTTTCCAGACTGATCTGGAAAAAAGGTAAAACCCCAAGTTAGAGAACTGGGGCCTAAGAACTGGGCTACTTTTTGCTGAAGGGTGTGCATGCCGCTGAAATTGGGGCCAGTGCACCTTGAAGTACTCCTTTCTCAGGTCTGACTTTGGTGTTTGGGATTAGGAGAGCCGGGCTTAAGGGGATGGGAGCAAGGAGCACCAGGAAGGTGAGAACAGAAGCTGTGGAACCAGGAACCCAAATAGCACTGTGGTCTTCAAGACATTAGGTTCCCCACTGAAAGTAACCAACAGAAGAATAAGAGATTTCATTAGCACTTTTGTAAAACCAGAAAACAAGTCCTCAACAAGCTGTATGGCTGTCAGCCCAGAAACTTCACTGTAAATCATTTGGAAAGTCTTGTTTGTCAACAGAAAGTTAAAATGCCTTTAATGCTTGTTGCTTAAATGTCGTCTCGCATTTTCACCACAGCCTCCTTTCCTGGGGAGAAAATTTCAAATTTGTCGTTATTATCCTCTCTTAGAAGTGGCTCAGGGCGGTTGTTGTATGAGACATAAACCAAAGCACAACAAACAACTTCCGAAAGGGATGCCAGTGTTGTATATGGAAGCAGCATGTAGACCACAAAGGGAGGGGAGGAGGCAGCAGATTCGTCAGGTTGCCAATAAAAGACAATGTCTAAATTCCCACAACCAGATCTGCCTTTAGGATACTTTATGTTTTCCAAATCAGACCTGGGGTTTTCTGGAATGATGAACACTAATACTCTAAGCAGCAAAGTCTTCATCGGTACTACTTTGAAATTTGTAACTGAAAATTAACCAGGTCACCCTGTTGAGGATAAGAACATGATTATGTGCTAATGTGGCTCACTTCATACATGGAAAAAAATCCCAGGGCAGTTAGGGGTCCTATTGAGCCATTTGTATTTTTTAATTGTTTATTTAGATTTTATTTTTCTGGACTTAGTTTGTATGCTGTTGGTTTCTATGCGAGTTAATCTCTGTGCCTCTCTGCCAAGTTTTCAATACAATATAGTGTAGTGGAAAGAAGGTTGAGTTCATCTCATCTTTACTTGCAGAGAGCCAAGGGGTTGGGCTTTTCATTTTTCTGAGACTCTCTTCAGTCTGTAAGTAAGGAAAATCATACCCATTGCAAAATCGTGTTATGAGGAATAACGTGAGGGAAACTGCAAGGTCTGCTGCTGTGTTACTTCAATCGTGTCCGATTCTTTGTGACCCTATGGACTGTAACCCCAGAACAAGAATTCTCCAGGCAAGAATACTGGAGTGGGTAGCCATGCACTCCTCCAGGGGATCTTCCTGACCTAGGAATTGAACCCAAGTCTCTTGCATCTCCTGCATTGCAGGTGGATTCTTTACCTGCTGAGCCATCCAGGAAATCCATGCAAGGTCTGACTTTTCACATATAGTTTCCTTTTTTGGTCTACAACTGGCCCGATCCTACTTAGTATGCTGCTGCTGCTGCTAAGTCGCTTCAGTCGTGTCTGACTCTGTGTGACCCCATAGACCTACCAGGCTCCCCCGTCCCTGGGATTCTCCAGGCAAGAACACTGGAGTGGATTGCCATTTCCTTCTCCAATGCATGAAAGTAAAAAGCGAAAGTGAAGTCGCTCAGTCATGTCCGACTCTACGCGACCCCATGGACTGCAGCCCTCCAGGCTCCTCCATCCATGGGATTTTCCAGGCAAGAGTACTAGAGTGAGGTATAGTATAGTATTAGTTGCTCAGTTGCGTCCAACTTTTTGCGACCCCATGGACTGTAGCCTGCCAGGCTCCTCTGTCCATGGGATTCGCTAGGCAAAAATACTGGAGTGGGTTGCCATTTCCACCCTACTTACTTAACTACATTTTTCACTCCCTTAAAGCTACTAAACCAGGGCTTCCCTGGTGGCTCAGACAGTAAAGAGTCTGCCTGCAATGCAGGAGACTCAGATTTTCAATCCCTGGGTCAGGATCATCCTCTGGACAAGGGAATGGCACCCACTCCAGTATTCTTGCCTGGAGAATCCCATGGTCAGAGGAGTCTGGCAGGCTACAGTCCACAGGGTCGCAAAGAGTTGGACATGACTGAGTGACTGACACCTTCATTTTAAATCTACAGAATTGAAAGAGACACAGGTACCCCAGTGTTTATTGCAGCACTGTTTATAATAGCCAGGACATGGAAACAACCTAGATGTCCATCAGCAGATGAATGGATAAGAAAGCTGTGGTACATATACACAATGGTGTATTTCTCAGCCATTAAAAAGAATACATTTGAATCAGTTCTAATGAGATGGATGAAACTGGAGCTGATTATACAGAGTGAAGTAAGCCAGAAAGAAAAACACCAATACAGTATACTAACACATATATATGGAATTTAGAAAGATGGTAATTATAACCCTGTATGCGAAGCAGCAAAAGAGACACAGACGTATAGAACGGACTTTTGGACTGTGAGGGAGAGGGCGAGGGTGGGATGATTTGGGAGAATGGCACTGAAACATGTATACTATCATGTAAGAAACGAATCACCAGTCTATGTTCGATACAGGATACAGGATGCTTGGGGCTGGTGCACAGGGATGATCCAGAGAGATAATATGGGGTGGGAGGTGGGAGGGGGGTTCAGGATTGGGAACTCATGTATACGCGTGACGGATTCATGTCAATGTATTGCAAAACCAATACAGTATTGTAAAGTAAAATAAAGTAAAAAAAAAAAAAATCTACAGCTTTCACTAGTGCCGCCCGGGAAGCCCCAAACCTGCAACCTTCACTCTAGCAAGTGAAAATCTCCTTAATGTTTCTGTCATTCTTGTTCTCTCTTTCCACCTTGGGCTACACAACTATGGCCCCATGCTCTTTACCTAATTTTATTCATCTTTCAAATCTAAAAGGCAAACATGTCCACGCAAGAACATCAACACAGTGGAAAAAGATCATGTTATTTTACCCCTAACATCTTTTTTTGGCTACATATTTGGGTAGACAATCATTCCTTAACTTGTAGATAGCATGTGGAATGCATAAAATAGGCTTACTGAAGTTCATATATATAACATTCAGTTTCAATTCTACAAATATTTATTGCTTCCCTACTATGTAAAGGGTATAAATTTGAGCAAAAAAATCAACCTCTTCATTCGTGGGCTCATTGTCCCCTTAGGAAGAAAGGTGAGTGATGCTTTGTTTTTCTCATGTATTTTTCTCTCAACAAAGGCAGTTATTATGAAGTACCTTGTGTCTTTACATTTGGTGAAGTTCAGCCCATCAATAGTCTTTTCTTTGTATTTTCTGGGCATTAAAATGAGATTATGTAGTCAATACTTTAAGTAATACAGTATATGCTGATTTTAAACAAGGCACTGTGATTTTCCATCAAGGCTATTTAAAAACTATATAGAGGCAAAAATGGACAAATTCTTTTGCCGACAGATTATAGCTTGGTAAATGATTTGTTAGGAGTTAAACAAAGGGCTTAGTGATAAGGTGATATAACCAGAACACACTCTCCAGAGGTTAGTTACATTTATCAAATAAAAAATGTGTTTAACCACTAGAATACATGTCAGTCCGTGTGATTCCTCACCTTCGACCAATGAATGGTAAGTCTGGTTGACTATACTTGAGTATATTTCGTCATCTTTGTTCACATGGTTTATAGTTGAACTCAAAGCTGCTACCTTAATTTATTATTGCCAAGCTGGAGGGTTATCCTGTCCTCTTCTAGAACATTCTCTTTCTACACTATTAATGTCTCTGTCTCATAGACTAAACCTTATTTTCTCTCTTTACTGAGAAGACTTTGTTCTTCAGAAAATAAAAAGAAAGCAGCGACATATTCCTGGGGGTGCTGTTTAGCATGGACTTTATGGTAGGGCATTTTTACTGATTCTTCTGGGCAGACGAGGGACATGCTCTCCTTGTGTTAGAGAAGTTACTTGGGAGGGATGGTCTTCAGCCCTTTGAGTTGCCTGCCTGTTTGAGAACCTGCTGAGCATGATTACAAATCACGAGTTGGGCTTAAATTTTCCCAAGCTGGCTGCAGAGACAACTTGTCTAGGCTCTCAGTGAATAGCCACAGCCCACAGAGAATGTGTGTTTACCCAGACCTTTTCCATGGTTTACTCTGAAAATTGGTTCAACCACATGGGAATCTAGTTAGACTCTTGGAATTATAATCTTTGACTGGCATGTAGCCCAAACATTTTAAAATAGGATTTGGAAATCAGATTGGAGCTTAGGAAATAAGCAAAGAATAGAAAGAGTCCTTATCTAAACCTCCTTCAGGTCCATCTGAAATCCACCTTTTAAAGCATGGATTCCTATTACCGAATCATCCATTTTTAAGAGTTATAAGCAGGAAGCAGAATTTTAGTGACACAAAGTGAAAGATAATGTTTCAGGCCCCATGCAGCTCAGTTTGAAGGTAAAGGTGTATGAAAACTTACACATATGTTTCACACATCTGTTCAGGAGGATAAATTCCTGTAGAATAAGGTTGATTTTATGGTATACACCTGTGGTATTTCATCCAGGGACCAAAGTCAGTGCTATGGTTGATAAACTGGAGAGTAAAGTTGACAAATAAGCTCTATCTTTAGGAATATTAAAGTTATTATATTTGCATTTCTGAGTACAAGAGGGAAAAATTAAGACTGAAGCTTTATTTGAAAATGCATTGTTTTTCTTGTTAATGGTAAACCATAGTTACTAATAGAAAGAAAAATCTTACCCATAGTAGAAAGCTAGTAAAAAAAAAACAAAAACTTGCTGTTCAATGAAATACTTGCCTTTTCTAGTTCTAACATTCAGTAGCTGAAAGCAGATCATTGCTATAAAGAAGTATTTACCAATTTTAAAAGGTCTTGGCCCATCATAGCTAGTGTTAGATTTGGAATATAGCTTTTGTTGCCAAGGTGACAAACACTTATAAATATAACACATCTTCTAATGTGCTTTTAACTTGGTATTTTTATGGCTTTTAAATCAGATACCATTAGCAAATATATTAGGTAATTTAGCTGAAAGACCATTTTCCTCTAACACTTTTTGTTACATTTCCCCAGGTATTTCAGTAAATGTCTGTTGTGACATTCTACTCCTGCTAGGCTTCCAATGTAAGGGGATACATAAAGTACATCTGGTAAAGATTAACATATATTACCTTGCCTTTTTTGTATTGATCACCAAAAAATGTATAAAAGAGAGTTAAATTTGTAATCTCCTTGAAAAGCAATCATTGTTCCTACTGTTATTTGGGGGTCTATATCCCCTCCCCCAAGTAACAATCTGGCCTTAAGATTCAATTCACGGATGACAGGGGTTTGGGGACAGCGTAAGAACTATATATTAACACTCCCCCAAATCTCCACCCCTAAATGCTTTTTCTTAGATATCAAAAGAGGAAGCTATGGAGAAAATAATTGCAATAGATCATCTGGAGCCTTACTAAATTTGCAAGTCTCAGTTTATTGTTCCAAACAGTAAATTCAACAGCCCAGGCAGGGAAGGAATTAGCTCTAAATGTATTCACTGGATTTTTTTTTAAGAGATTTGTGAGGTGGACATACTTGTCACAGCAAAAATAAAATCAGATGAGACATATAGTTTAAGTCCAAATACCCACTTACTGTTACCTTGTCAGAAATTCTTTAGATAATTTTCTTTAATTCATTCATTCTTCTTTCTTTCATTCATTCAACCAACAGACATTTAAGAAGCACCAGCTGTTTTTCAAGCACTGGAGAACAGAGATGAACAAATGCTGGCCCTCAGGAATATATCAGGAAAGAGGTAGGCAAATAAATGAAGTATTGCAACTCTGATAAGTGCTAAGGTAGAGCTCGTACGCAAAGGAGTTGAAGATGAGTCCCCAAAATAGAAAGATGCTGCAAATTGTCATGGAGAGTCAAGATGGAAAAGAGAAATATGTATTTTACTTGAACAGCAAAACTCTTGACACTTAACGTTTTAATAGTAAATCCACAATTACTATTTCCTTACTGTGTGATCCTGAATGTTTCTCTGTGCCTCAGTTGTTCCCCCTGTCTAATGCAGATAATTATCCTTGCCACCCGCAAAGCTCACAGAAGACTGTTGATAGGAATAATGGGATACAAGTGGTGTAGCTATTTGAATTCTTTGGAAAACTGATGCTGTGTAAACGCACGGCATCCTTATTATTCCAAGCGATAGCATTTTGGATAATTACTGTATAATATTGCACCTTTGTGTGTGTGTGGTTTGTTTCTTTATAGAAGAGTAAGTGCTAATGTTGAGTTTCTCTAATAACTTTGGAAGCAATTTTAATCCAGCAGACAAAACATAATAATCTTTAGAGTAAGTTAAATCCCTTTGTATGTGAGCAGATTTTGTTATTTACCAAGGTCTTAGACAATTTTACCGCAGTTATGAAAAAATGTGCCCAACAAGCCCTGTTCTCTCTTGTAAGTATCTGAAAGACACTATTGTGGACAGACCAGAATCTTCTTTACAACAGACATAGCTCTGCGTGTGTGTGTGTGTGTGTGTGTGTGTGTGTACTCATGAATGCGTTGTGTGCACGCTTGAGCCTAGGGCTTGCCAGAAAGATCTGGGAACGAGCTGAGACTGGCTAGCATACCTGAGGCAGCTGTTACACTGTGGCGCCTGGATTCTTCTCTCAGACTCCAGGTTGGCTGCCCTCCTTCTCCTCTGCCACCTCCTCCTCCTCCTCATAGTCTAACTCTCACTGTTTCTCTTCATCCTTCCTATGATCTGGTGGAAGATTCCCATGACCTGAGACTGTACTGTAGTCCCGCTGCCAGACAGACATTCCAGGACTGTCTGGCTAGTGGAAGAACCTATATTGGTCAGAAAAATGACCCTCCGCACTCTTACCTGGATCATCTTTTCTTTCACTCGTTCATTCTCCTGATGTTCTCTCTCTTTCTCCCTCTTTCGCTTGCTTTCACTCTCACCTTGATTTTCATGCTAAGGATTAGCCGTGAATTATTTGCTCTTGGGTCCTAAAATTTGCTTTAGGATTTCTTAACAAGACCTGTCCATCAACTCAACCTGGGCTTTGCCAAGGCACTTCAGCCATTCATTAGTAGAAGAGGCATGAATATATTAATGTATTAAAGAGCCTGCACTAATCCCTCCTCTCCGCCTAGAAGTAGTGCTGCTCAGTAAGCTTCCTCCAGGAGCAGTGAGGTTACACAGTGTGCTAAATACCTGCAAGGATTTTTTAAAAGACTATACAGGACACTACTTTTCAGTTTATTTGGCCTTTCATGGTTTGAGGTAGTTTGTTTTTGGCCATCACTGGAATTAGTTGTATAGCCAACCAGGGTGAATTTTCCTAGGGAGAAATGCCAGTAATAAGCTAGCATGGGAAAGGCAAAGAACCCCAGGGCCCTTGACAAGGGTAAAAAGTATATATCACCACTGGAAAGGCCAAAGATATTAATCTTAAGAGATAGTCTCTGGTTACAGTTCATGGTTTGGGACCCACTGACAGAAAAGAGCAATTACTTATAGTCATATTTTAAAAAAACTTTGACAAAAACCCCAATCATGGTGGATTAGGTATATTTAATATCTCAATTAATAAGCCTTCTACAATAGTAATATGTCAACTTTGGTTCAAGAAATCTACTCCAGTTGATAGTCATCCAGGAAACATCTTTCATGCCCACATATTAAATTTAATCTGCCACCCCTGATTTATAAGACTTTGTATTCATCTGTTGAAGAAAAGATGCTTATTTTATCATTCCAACTTAACAGCTTGCTTAGCAAAGCTGATAGGTAGGAGTTTAGAAGATATTCATTGAATGCCTATTTTGTATATTTTCAAAAGAGGTAGATTTAAGGGAGTTACCCAAAAGCAGTGTGTTTTTTGTCCCACCATTATCCTATTGGTCTTCCTTTCATTCAGCAGATTTATCTGTCATGAAGAATTTAAGTTTCATATTTTCCTCTGTCAGCTGTGAAAAGGCCTGTCAGCTAGGGCTTACACTACAGTTTGCCAAAAGGCCTATAGCACACAATGACAATACAGTCTTATACTTGTGCTCTCAGTCTCCAGATAATCCCCCACTTTCCTCCTCTGCAGACCAGTTATGATCAGGCTTAAGTTGCATATTCCGTTTTAGCCAGATTTTGCTGATAAATGCTATCAGCAAGACTGAAATGAAATACAGCAGGTTTAGCTCTTATTACCAGTGTAGAACATGCCTTGGGAATTGTGTGTGTGATACCGAGACAGTAGTTGTATAAAACCATTTAATTCACAGAAACTAAATAAAGGAATGTTAATGGTATTGACTTTTATCTGTTGAATGTTCCAAGGTCTATTATTCATGCACCTGAAAATACAGACCTCTGATTAACATTCCAGGAGATGTGCCAGAGATACTGGGCCATTTCCCATATTGCTTCCGGTAGGGATGTAACTTTGAGAGAAAACTATGCAAAGTCTTAACATTATTGATTGATAGTTTCAAACACAAGATACTTTGTTTTTGCCATTTTTGTTTTGAGTTCACCAATGCCCTAATCTAAAAAAGATTTACAGTTCCCACATCTATACAGAAGCTGCTATAGTCTCATTAACTGGAAACTATGTATATAGGAGGCCTGTAAATCTTTTTTTAATAACCTGCTGGATCTGCAGCAAAATGTGTTAGAAAAATTCATCATTGCCTTAGCTAAAGAGAGGGAAGGGTTAATCATCATTCTGAGAACTCTGGAGTGGAACAAAAGCTTGCAGCTTGACACCAAAATAACATCACAATGAGAAGTGAAATTGCCTCTAAGGCTAAATTGCTTCATTTGAAAATTGTAGTGATACTGAGAACAATTATGTCACTTAAACTTTCACAATTTTGTTTTTATAAATCAGTTGTAAAACTATCATGTGGTTTAAATGCAATTATTTAATAAGGGCATTTGTAATTGTCCAACATAATCAATTATGCTTCAATCAGTTTCTTCTCTGCAACTGTGTTTTTGTTAGCGGCTGAGTCATTCTTATGGTGATACATACTTTTTGAAAAAGCCAAATACAATCACTGTTTTCTAGAAAAGTTCTTTCCCCAAAGCAAAGCATTTCCTTAACTGCAAACTGAATCTTGGAATTCTTCCCCCCCCCCCCCATCCCCCGCCACCCTTGTCTTGGAAACTAAATATCTGTTCAAAGCATGAGAAGGAAAAACATATTGTTAAATAACAGGTGAAGTGAAAGTTGGTTGAGTCATGATAGTGTTGTCAAGAATGTTTTCTGAGCTGAAACCAAGGCCAGAGCCCAGGAAGCATGGAGTGGCACACGGGAGTTACCTGGTAGGAGCCGCTACAATGTTGGTGCCACAAGTCTCAGATTGCAACTTTGATTTTCTAGGAAGGAGAAGAGATTAATCATGGGCTAAGTCTAGGTGCATTCGGGCCTCCCAGAGGCTACAGGATTTTAGTTGCTGTGTTGTGCGATTTATAAGCTATTTGGTCCACTTTGGACTGCCTAGAGAGCATTTCAACTGAAGTCTCTGCTAATGCCTTGCCCCTGGGTTTTGCCTGGTCCATTCCAATCTCTGTACCCATTGGCTTGACCAAGAGGTTTCTCACGAAGCCAGGCTCTCAGCCTCTCTTTCCTCTCCCCTGCCTCTTCCCTTCTTTATACAGATTCTCCCCTACTTTGACTTACATTTCCATGTGTTTTTTTTCTCACATTTGACTTCTGCATTTCTTGATTCTCTAAAGATTCTCACCACTTCATGAAAAATAACCTTGTTCCTCTCTCTGCTGTGCATCCTGCCCTGAGAACAGATCCTGCTACTTATGAGCATTTCCTCATTTCTGTCTCTCTTGAAGAGAAGGATTGAGTCCTGCCAGTGATATAAGATGTTTAGCTTCAGTGGCATGGATCCAGCAGAAACTGCAGCAGGAGTCCAAACAAAGGTTTCACCAACGTGGAACCAGTGAATTTGTTGTTTCAAAATCCAGATCCAGTAGTATCACTTCCCCGCTTAAGACCAGTCTATGGCATTCCTTTATCATTGGCTAAAAGCCAAAAGGTTTTGTGTGCTCTGGCCCAAGTGGTCCTCGAGTTTTTCTCATACCTTCTTTCCCTTCACTCTGCCAGTCACAATCCTTCTCTCTAAAATGGCCAGTTTTCTCTTCCAGCTCAGGACCTGTACATCTGCTGTTCCCTCTGCTTGTGATTCCACTCGCCCCAGCGTGGCCCAACTGTATATGCCTTACCAGGCTAGTTTTCTCTCATTTTCTTTTCCCCTTTCAGACCAAGCATCACTATTTCAGGAACACCAACACCAATACCCTGAACCAAGAACACATTCTTCCTGTTGTATTCTTATAGGGTGACGGACTTTTCCTTCAAGTTATTTATGACACTTGTAACGTTACATTTATTTGCTCTATTACTTGATAGTTATCCCATTCCAGTGGTCCCTACTCAAGCACATGGACTTTGTTTCTGCTTTACCTGGTGTCTCTACACTCAGCAGGAACTCAGTTTGAATGAATTAACTCTTTGGGGTTCATAGAAATTTTATACCAGAAAACAAGGAAAGCAAACTTCTTAAACATGGTTCAAGCATCAGGGTTTGAAAAGCATCCTCACATGTATTCATGCAGAACTGTACAGTGAGAAATTGAAACAGCCTAAGCATCAGTGGAAGAGCAGATACGTAAACTGTGCTAAGACTTAGAAAACATAATACTGTGCAGCAGTTAAAATTAATGAATTAGTGGCAGAGGCGTCCACATGACTATATCCTCAAAGTGTGAAAGCTGCTCAGTCGTGTCCAACTTCTCTGCAACTCCATGGGCTATATAGTCCATGGAATTCTCCAGGCTAGCATACTGGAGTGGGTAGCCTTTCCCTTCTCCAGGAGGTCTCCCCAACCCAGGGCTCAAACCCAGGTCTCCTGCATTGCAGGCGGATTCTTTACCAGCTGAGCCACCAGGGAAGCCCAAGAATACTGGAGTGGGTAGCCTATCCCTTCTACAGGGGATCTTCCTGACCCAGGAATCGAACTGGGGTCACCTGCATTGCAGGCAGATTCTTTTCCAACTGAGCTATCAGGAAAGCCCATATCCTCAAAACACGTACATAAGGAAAATGGGCATAAAAATACATGCTGGTTTATTTGCCTAGAGTCCATGGAAGAATGTTCAGAGACAACAACTGTGATAAAATAAGTAAGTACTTACGAAATTTAGGAAGTGTGGGAAGATGAGGCCTTCAGAGTTCTGCCCGTCCTTCCCCGTCATTCCCCAGCCAGAGTACAGTAAGAGGAATGTAATCAGTCCCTGCTCTTGTCTTTGGCCACATTGCTACTGTTTACTTTCCAGGGTAGTTCTTAATTGCACTTAGGAACAAACGAATCTCCAAAGGGTAAAGATTAGAGAATCATAATCATTTATAAATGGAAAAAGTCAAAGGAAATAAACTAGAGAATAATAACAATATGGAATAAAATCAGTAATAAACAAAAAATATTGAATTTTATCTCCTTTTGAAATATTATATGGGACTAACTCTCAACATATAATATATCAAAAGAGGAGTTAAAGTTCAATATTTTTGTATATTACTGGTTTTCTTCTATATTATTACTATAGAAGGTATCAGAGGCCTAGTTGAAAATTAAGTGAAATAAGTAAAAATTCTCCAAGACTCATGCTCAACTCTAGATGGAAGACATTACACACAGATGTATCCAGTGCATTATGGCCTTGCTCATAGCGTAGGCTGCCTCCCTCCCCGACTCTCTCTCTTTTGTGTGTGTGTGGGTCAGGTGGGGGAGGGATTGGAAAGTTTTAGAAGCCATTTTCCCCCAAAATATGTTCCTTACTCACCTTACTGCAATGCCTTCAAATCGACTTTCCTTGTTGAATTTGAGTCAATGCACGGAAGAGTATTCTTAAACCCACAGGATTTTAGCATGACAGAAAAGTTTTACTAATTTAGATTAGATGAGAAAAATGATGGTTGGAGAGTTAAAGTAACTTTCCAAGGCCACCCAGCCATCATGCAGCAACTGGGTTCCAAAACCCAGTCCTCCTCATTACTGGAGCATTGTTCTTTCCAGTGTTGCATCTAGAGACCACTAGATTGAACCTGTACCAGTTGTTAATGCTGCGGTTTGCATTTGTTTGGTTAGGTAGTCATCCAGCTGGTACCTGAGGAACAGAGATAAAGGTAAAATCAATAAACAATGATATTTACATACCATAGAATATTATTCAGCTTTTGAAAGGAATGAAATTCAATACATAATACAATGTGGATGAACCTTGAAGATATTATGCAATTAAGTGGAATTAACCAAATACAAAAGGATATTATTGTATTATTCTACACATATGAGGTACTTGGAGTAGTCAAATTCATACAGACAGAAGGTAGAATGGTTGTTGCCAGAGGCTAGGGGAAGGGCAGAATGGGCAGTTTTTGTTTAATGATCACAGAGTTTCAGTTTGGAAGATGAAAAAGTTTGGGAGATGAGTGGTGTTAATGGTTGCATAACAGTGTAAATGTTCTTAATGCTACTAAGGTATACACGTGGAAATAATTAAAATGGTGGATTTTATGTTATGTGCATTTTAACACAACTTGAAAAAAAATCAGATGAGAGATCACGAATTACTAATTCCAACCCAAGAAGTAGAAGAAAGGGAAAGAGAGGAAAAGAGAAAGACCTGTTTTCTAGACCAGTACTGTCCAACAGAACTTTCTGTCATGATGAAGAAAGTTACCTGCATGATCTCTTGTGGTAGTTAGTAACCCTTGGCCACATTTGAGCCCTCAAAATATGGTTGGTTAGTGCCTGAGGAAACAATCTTTTATTTAATTTAATTTTCAATTAATTTACATTTAAACAGCACAGGGCTAGGCCTTCTGTTCCTGGAGAAGGAAATGGCAAGTCACTGCTGTATTCTTCCTGGAGAATCCCAAGGACAGAAGAGCCTGGCAGGCTACAGGTCATAGGGTTGCAGAGTCGGACATGACTGAAGGGACTTAGCAAGCAAGCAGACTTCTGTTGGTGATTTCACTTAAAGTACTTGTATTTCTGTTTCCCCTAGCTTACATTTTAAAATTCAAGCATTATTCACTTACTCATTCAGTCACTGCTGACAGATGTAGTTCATCTCCTGTGCGCCAGACTCTTGCTACACAACAGGGATAAAAGGGAGTTAGAAGAATTCTCTACATTGCTGGAAGTAGCATAAATATGTGTAACCACTCTGACAAATAATGTGGCCGTATGTCTTGAGATTAGAAATGTTTGTAACCTACAACCCAATGCTTCTACATTCTAGAGAAAATCCCATACGTCCAAGGGCACATGGACTTTAAAAATCAGAAAAGGCCTAAAAATAATGAAAGACAGATAAATCAGACAGTGTTTATAGAACAATACTATATGTACATGGCTAAACCACCAAAACACAATAACAGAAGAAAATGCAATTGTGGACGGATACACATAGGATGATAAATCATTTTTTAAAAACTCACAAAGTTATTATTTATGCATAATACACGCATACACATGTAGTCAATGCAGAAATACGTGCGGACATGAGAAAGCACATTCAAGGTGGTGGGTACTTCTGGTAAGAGAGGGAATGAGATGGAAGAAGGTACACAGAGGTCTTCAATCTGCATGTAATATTCTTATTAAAAAAGATCTGAAACAAATATGACAAAGCCAGAAGTCGAGTTCATAGTGTTCATTATATTATTAACCATACTTTTTGCTAATACTTAAAATATTTCATAATAAAACAGTTGCTCAGAAGTGGCCCTTCTGTTAAGAACCTCTCAGAATAAAGGCGCATCATAAGTACAAACAAAAGCTTTTCATAGTGCATTAAAAGTAGTATTAAGGGCATATATGAGGTAGGAAGAGGAACACAGAAGAGGGTAGAAATGTCGCTGTCTCAAGGAGTCAAGGAATATCTCACTAGGTGATTGAATTTGAGTTTATTATCTGATGGTATATAGATGTTTATTGGGGAGAATATAAAAATATATTTATGCAAGGCTGAGAAGATAGTTTGTACAAAGGTCAAGGTGCAGAAGAGTTTGGTGCCTTCAAAGAATAGTAAGAAAATTTGGCCTCACTGGAGCCTAGAACTGTCAGGGTAGAGGTGGAGTGGTGAGGCAACCAAAGCTGACCAGGACTGGCTCTATGATCCGAGTCAAGGCAGTAGTATGTGTAGGAGGGTGGAGATGGGCAGTGGCAGAATGGAATAGGGAGAGACTTGAACCAGAGAGACCCATAAAGAAGCTCTTGCAAGTGTCCATGTGACAGATGGTGAGAGCCTGAGCTGTGAATATTTATCTGAAAGAACTGAAATCAGGATGTTGAAGAGATATTAGCGCTCACATGTTATTTCAGTACTATTTACAATAGCCAAGGTATGAAAACAGTTTAAATATCCATTGAAAGTTGAATGGATAAAGAAAATATGGTGTATACATATGCAATGGAATACTATTCAATCTTATAAAGGGAAGGTGTATACACCATATGCCAGAACATAGGTGAACCTTGAGGACATTATGCTAAGTGAAACCAGTCCTCACAGAAAGAATATGTCTTTGAAAGTATATGACTGCTTACATGAGGTATCTGAAATAGCCAGATTCATAGAATGAAAAGAGCAGAATGGTGATTTCCAGGGGTTGGGAAAAATATGGTACTAATCAACAGGCTTTCAGTTAAGCAAAACAATATCTTCCAAAGATTTGCTTGTAACATTGTAACTATAGTCAATAGTATGGCTGACTTAAAAATTGCTTAAAGATTTGAAAGGCTAGATCTCATGTTAAATGTTCTTACCAAATAAAATCTTTAGAATTTAAAGTATGATGTTGGTATTTAGTGTATATTAAGTGCTTAGTAAGCATTAGTTTCTTGTCTTTTTCTTTGCTCTTTTTCTGGCTAATCAATGCCTAGATTTGCATGAGAACATTTAGTTTAAGTACATTGCTTTTGATTCAAAATAAGCAAAGTACTACTAGCTACAGAAGCTCTAAATTCCTTGCAAGTGGGGATCATATATTATACTTAAATTAATAGGGCCTATATTGGGCATTTACTGTTTGCCTCACAGCATGTACTACAATGCTGGTACATAGTAAGTGCCCAATAAATATATAAATGCCTCCTGAATTGATGTGTATGTAGCATAACCAATAAAATAAGCATGCATGGGTGCATGCTCAGTCACTCAGTCATATCTGACTCTTTGCGACCGCATGGACTGTACCCCTCCAGGTTCCTCTGTCCATGGGATTTCCCAGGCAAGAATACTGTAGTGGGTTGCCATTTCCTCCTTCAGGGGATCTTCCCCACCCAGGGATCCAACGAGTGTCTCCTGCATTGGCAGATGGATTCTTTTTACTACCGAGCCATCTGGGAAGCCCCAAATAAGCATAAAATGCTTTATAATTTAGACTGATATTTAATCACTTGGTAACAACTTTGTTAAGCCTAACAACATTAGCAAGCAATAAGCATATCATTTTATAAGGAACAGGAAATAATTCTAACAGTTATTTGTTCAAGTTCACAAAAAGGAAAAGTCATTTGAGTCAGAAATAGACAGCAGTTAATCTGTCAGTAAATAGGGGAAAAGCTCCCAGTGGTATATCAGTTAAGGGCCCAGTGAGGCGTGAACAGGCCATCCCTTAGGATTTCTAATGCAGAAGAACAAACATAAAAATAGAAAACTGCCTTTCATGTATTAAGTCCCAAGTTCTCCAATCATATTCTAAGCAGCAACCAGAATAAAGACCTTGGGTCAACAAGGAAGAAGGTTTGGCTCAGAGGGGTTCAAGGGAGTATGCACTACACAGATCATGGAATGGATCCATATCTCTGGGGTCCTTTTTTATGACTGTGCTAAAAAATAAACTCATAGTGTAAAGGTTCACCACAGAGGATGGGGATCTGGTTAAAGTTTTATCTTTGGGATTTTCTTCGATGGAAAGAAAAAAAAAAAGCGGGGTTTAAGCCAGATTCTAAGGTGGGTTAAGACTTAGGGATTAGTGAATTTTGCCAATAAGTACTCAGAAATAAGGTTGGTGGATTAGCAAAAAGAGAAAAAGCACAAGTGTCAAACTTGGTAATTGGCACACAAGGGAGGTGTGGGAAGATAGAAAAGTGAAAAAGAAGAGGTAGCCAAATGGGGCAGATTTTGAAACAGATATCTGTGGTATGCTCAGGTCAGAAGTTAAAGTGAGAATAAAATTAGAGACTCACTTCTGGAATAGATAGACAGGGAAGAGAAGATCCTGTCCTTCTCTGGGCTACTGTGTCTTCATTTGTAAAATGCACGTGTTATTAATGCATATATACAGAGAACATCCTCTGGAAAATTTGTCCTGTTTAAAAAAGCTATTGCTCTGAGATATGGAGGTGTGAGTTAGGGTTGAGGGATAGCAGATAAGGCAAGTATATATAGCCACTAAGCAGAAGTCAAAAACCTGAAGAGTCAAGAGGTTAGTTAAAGGCACCAAGGGAGGGATTTCTCCCAGGAAGCAGATTACATGACCAATCCTCGTGTTGCAGGGTGAATCATGCCCCCCTAAAATGACATGTCTGAGTCCTAGCCCCCAGTACCTGTAAATGTGATTGTCTTTCCAGATATAGACTAATTAAGATGAGGTCATAATGGATTATAGTGGTCCTTATTTCAATGACTGTTGTCTTTGTAAGAAGGGTTCCCCCTTAGACACTGAGCTCCATACAAGGGAGAAGGTTGTGTGAAGATGGAGGCAGAGATTGAAATTCTGTAGTTACAAGCCAAGGAATGTCATCAACCCCCAGAAAAGGGAAAGATTCTTCCTTAGAATCTTCAGAGGAAGCATGATACTTCCAACACCTTGATTTTGAGCTTCTATAAACTGTTATTTCATAACTGTGAGGGAATAAGTTTCTCATGTTATAAGCCACCCAATTTGTGGTACTCTATTACAGCAGCTATAGGAAACTAATGCACCTCACTATCTGAAAATGACTTTCAATGGTGTGTTACCCAGTTTTATGAGTCAACTGAGAAAGCTGGTCTTCACACTGCATGTCCTCAGTTGAGACTCTGGCATTAAAATCCCTGCAAACCCTACCTCTTTACTCTACCAGGCCAGGAATCCCTTCATAGAATAAGGTTTGGTGAGAGAACTGGTCAGGGAAGACCTCTAGTAGGACTGGAGAGTTCAGGCTTGGCCTTAGGGGCCACATCTTTTCTGGGTTCTGAGGGCTAAGATCGTTCTCCTTTAGAACCAAGAGCACACAAATCCCTGTACCTCAATTTTTTTCTTATTTTACTCATATAAGGAGCAGATATGCTGTTTGACCAAGCAGAACAATAAGCAATGAAATAAGTAGTAAACCTTTTGAGTTTGGGGAAACCACTGGATCAGTGGTTGCGCTTTACGGTCTCTGAGAGTTTAATAAATATCAATGTCTAGTTCCCACCTGCAGCGATTAGACTGGGATAAAGCTGAGATACTGGCATTTTTAAAAAATGCTCCCGTATTTAGCACTGATGACGTGGGTCCAGTAAGAAATTGGATTTATGGTGTATTCACCCAACTCCTTACCAGGTCAGATAGAAAGAAAGTTGTTGATTTATTAGATGGATAATTATATCCAATTCCTGAGTGTCAGAATTCTCTCAAAACTACTTTCAGATCTGCCACCACACGAACTCCTCCTCCTCCACCCCCTGTACCCAACTAGTCACCTCAACAGTATCTTTAGGTCTTTGGATGGAGATGACTTTAGACTGCCAAGAAAAGGCATAATTTTTCTTATTCTGAGGAATGCAGTCATGGTGAAGACAGAAACTGTTCGCATTAGCTGATGGAATCCAGAACTTGACGGAGCACCACAGACCTGAAGCTGGAGGAGGGTAAGGATCTGGTGGGATCTGACTGGATACCCAGCAGATTGATGTTGGGTCTCAGAAACAACTTCTGCCTGGCCAAGTAAGCACTTCTCTAGCTTACCTTGTAACTTATATGGCCAGAGGCTGGCCCCAACCGTATAGATATGCACATCTTGCTGGGCCAAGTCCTACGAGGAAATCAGAATTATGTCAAAGCGGTTCTTTATAAGCTGTTGGAGGGAGAGCAGTCCATTGCATCATTCCTAAAGGCATTATACTCATAAGGACTGCACCAAGTCAGGAACAACTGCTTTTATTCTCTCTCGATTCAAACTAGTCTGTGTGCCCCCCCAGAGGTTATTTGGTGTAAATAATTATTGTACATTACCAGTCTTACAAACTGGGGAGTGATGGTGATGTAAATTGGGAGTCTTACAAACTTAGATGGTGATGGTGGTGAGAATCAGTAGTCTTATGTAACTTCATTTGCTCACTTTTATACAACACAGGAAGAATCAGAACCTAAGAAGTGGAGAGAGAAGGGGAAGTGCACCTTCACTGCAAATCTGCCTCAATGAACTTCTGAGTTACTTTGTATCTGACTTCTTTTTCTTCTGGCTAACTATTGTTGATTCTTTACTCTGTTTTAAGGCACTATGCTAAGCTCCTTGTGTATGTCACCTCATTTAATGTTCTCAACACATCTCTAAGGACTGTATTGCTAATGGCTCCATCATACAAACTTTGGAATTTGCTAGATTCGATTCGATTTGTTAGATTCGATTCTCATAAGAGGATATTTAAGATCTGCTAGAAAAAAAAAATCTGCTAGGATCCATATCAAGCTCATTGTCATGGTTGTGGTGAAACACATGATCTAGAATTTGTGGTGCTTGTAGAATTAGATTCAAATCATGTTTTGTCTGTATAGGTGGGTCAATAGTAGCCCAGGGGGGACATGGGTTATATTAGTAAAAGCATGCAGAGTTGAAAGTCAATGCTCAGGAATGCCAGGCCCTAAGATTCAAATGACCAAGTTAAGGTTCAAATCCCGGGAAATGTACGAAGAAAAGGAATTAGTGATGCAGTTTTCTTTGGTTGGTTCCTTATAATCATTGTTGGATTCTGCTCTTTAAAGACTAGCAAGATGAGGAGAATGATTTTTTCTTTTAATTTTTTACACAGTTTTCAAAGGTTACTTTCCATTTACAGTTATTATAAAATATTGTCTATGTCCCCTGTAGTGTACAATAAATGCTTGAGCTTATCTTACACCCGATAATCTGTGCCTCCTGCCTCCTGCACCCCTGTACCGCCCCTCCCTGCACCCCTGTACCGCCCCTCCCCCTTCCCACTGGTAACCACCAGTTTGTTCTCTATATCTGTTGCGTCTGCTTCTTTTTTGTTATGTTCACTACTTTGTTATATTTTTTAGATTCTACCTATAAGTGATATCATACAGTACTTGCATTTCTGACTTTTTTCACTTAGTGCAATGCCATCCAAGTCCATCTATATTGTTGTATATCTTCTTTATCCATTCATTTATTTATCCATTCATCTATTAATGGACATTTATGTTGCTTTGGGGCTTCCAGGGTGCCTCATAATAAAGAATCTGCCTGCAATGCAGGAGACCCAGGTTCAATCCCTGGGTTCGGAATTCCCAACCAGGGATCCCAGCCCAGGGATCGAACCCTCCATTGCCCTGGATTGGGATCCTAACATTGCATTTCTCTGGAACGCTAACTTGGTCATTTGAATCCTAGGGTCTGGCTTCCTGAGAATTGACTTTCCTGTCTGCTAATCCACTAGAGAAGGGAACAGCTACTCATTCCAATATTCTTGCCTGGAGAATTCCATGGACAGAGGAACCTGGTGGGCTAAAGTCCATGGTGGTCACAAAGGGTCAGACATGACTGAGGTGACACTCACACACTGACTTCGATTGCTTTACATATATTGGCTATTGTAAATAATGCTGCTATGAACACTGAGGTGCATGTATCTTTTGTAATCTTTCCAAATTAGTGGTTTTGACTTTCTTTTTTTATTTTATATATATATATATATATACACACACATATATATACACACACACACATATATATATATATATATATATATATATACCTAGGAGTAGAATTGCTGGGTCATAAGATTGCCAGGAGAAATATCAATAACCTCAGATATGCAGATGACACCACCCTTATGGCAGAAAGTGAAGAGGAACTAAAAAGCCTTTTGAAGAAAGTGAAAGAGGAGAGTGAAAAAGTTGGCTTAAAGCTCAACATTCAGAAAACCAAGATCATGGCATCTGGTCCCATCACTTCATGGGAAATAGATGGGGAAACAGTGGAAACAGTGTCAGACTTTATTTTGGGGGGGCTCCAAAATCACTGCAGATGGTGACTGCAGCCATGAAATTAAAAGATGCTTACTCCTTGGAAGGAAAGTTATGACTAACCTAGATAGCATATTCAAAAGCAGAGATATTACTTTGCCAACAAAGGTCCATCTAGTCAAGGCTATGGTTTTTCCAGTGGTCATGTATGGATGTGAGAGTTGGACTGTGAAGAAAGCTGAGCACTGAAAAATTAATGCTTTTGAACTGTGGTGTTGGAGAAGACTCTTGAGAGTCCCTTGGACTGCAAGGTGATTCAGCCAGTCCATCCTAAAGGGGACCAGTCCTGGGTGTTCATTGGAAGGACTGATGCTGAGGCTGAAACTACAATACTTTGGCCACCTCATGCAAAGAGTTGACTCGTTGGAAAAGACCCTGATGCTGGGAGGGATTGGGGGCAGGAGAAGGGGATGACAGGATGAAGATGGCTGGATGGCATCACCGACTCCATGTACATGAGTTTGGGTGAACTCTGGGCGCTGGCGATGGACAGGGAGGCCTGGCGTGCTGTGATTCATGAGGTCGCAGAGTCAGACACGACTGAGCGACTGAACTGAACTGACTGATGATGGTTCTATTTTAGTTTTTTTTTTTTTTTGAAACCTCCATACTCTTTTCTGGAGAAGGCAATGGCACCCTACTCCAGTACTCTTGCCTGGAAAATCCCATGGACAGAGGAGCCTGGGAGGCTGCAGTTCATGGGGTCGCTAAGAGTTGGACACGACTGAGTGACTTCACTTTCACTTTCATGCATTGGAGAAGGAAATGGCAACCCACTCCAGTGTTCTTGCCTGGAGAATCCCAGGGACGGGGAAGCCTGGTGGGCTGCCGTCTGTGGGGTCGCACAGAGTCGGACGTGACTGAAGCGACTTAGCAGCAGCAGCATAATATTTTCCAACATGGCTGTACCAGTTTAAATTCCCATCAACAGTGTACAATGGTTCCCTTTCAGAAGAGGGAAATGATTTCTCTGAGAAATCAGAAGTCTAGGAATTAAGTCATAATGGGTCAATGTAGTCCAAATATAGTATTCAGACCCCACATCAGAATTTCCCACCTCAGATCTCCCAAATCAAAATCTCTGAGACTATCTTATGGAAATGTGAATAGGTTAAAAGATGAGATGTTTTCATTCCTATTGACATGCAAAATTCTTAAAAGCATCCAAATATAAGCTTATTTAGAAAAAAAAAGGCCAAGGGCAAATTTTTGAAGTTATTCTATCGTTTTGGGTGTTGTGAATAACTGTGCTTGTGGGGATACCCATGCTTTGTCTACTTTGTAAAGCCTATAGTTCTGAAGTGATTTAACTGCCATTGCATTTTTGTCCTCCTTTCCTCCAAGTCTGAACTGAATAATTGATGAATACAGTTGATGTAGGACCCTTGTGTGAGTTGGCTGGAAGAATGGAACTGGATCAGTGGAGTTGCTGAGATTGTTGGATTAAAAGATTTCTGTAGGTTACAACTAAATTTGAACGTGAGTTTTAGAAGATGTCAAATTCAGACAGTAAGAAGCACGCATTTGCAAGATTCTAGTGTTTACCTTAAGACTGAAGTTCTGTTCCTTTTATGTCCAAGTTGGACCAGGAACAACGTAAGGATTTTTAAGCCGACTATAATTTGCTTCAGTGGTTCTCTCTTTATTCAGTATTTCTTTAGATCCCTGGCTAGAAGGAGTCATTCTGCTTCTCAGGCATCATTTTTTAAAAATCAGAAAACTCAGTTAAAAACATAAGTATGTCTATGCAGAATCAAAACCTCTGTTTGTGTATATTTGAATGGACTGATGTAGAAGCAGGAAGTACATTTCAGAACTATATAAACAAGTTGGAAAAGAATAATTTCAGTCTAAAATTTATCTGTAATTTATTATAAGCTGTTTTTAGACATCACATCATCTTGAAGGGTCACTGGCTAAAGATATAAAAGTGGGTCTTTCAGTGGTGGTGTTATATATATAACTAATTGTTTCTTACTTTTGTGATTGACAGTCTAGAGCACTGATTCTCAATCTATTTTCCCTTGGAACTTGCTGAACTTCGATTTTTCTAGGAAGATTTTTTACTCTGAATGAAAAATTACTTAAAATTTTCCTTATTATTGATTTATTTACTAATGCTGTTTATTGGGCTTCCCTGGTGACTCAGATGGCAAAGAATCCACCTGCAATGCGGGATACCTGTGTTCAGTCCTGGGTTGGGAAGATCTGTTCATTAATGTTAATAGTCAAGAAATAAATGAATATGGCAACAAATTAATAGATAAAGGAAATGTGGTATATATAAAAATATTTGTAAAATGTATATGTATCAGTTCAGTTCAGTTGTTCAGTTGTGTTCGACTCTTTGTGACACTATGGATTGCAGCATGCCAGGCTTCCCTGTCTATCACCAACTCCCGGAGCTCGCTCAAACTCTAGTCCATTGAATCAGTGATGCCATCCAACCATCTCATCCTCTGTCATCGCCTTCTCCTCCTGCCTTCAGTCTTTCCTAGCATCAGGGTCTTCTCATGTGATATTATCTAGTCTAGTAGGAAAAAAAAGAAATCTGACCATTTCTGACAACAATAATGGAACTTGAGGGCATTATGCTGAGTGAAATAAGCCAGACAAAGACAAATACTGACTTTTAATAGAGGTAATCTCTAAACGGGAGAGTGAGATTGAAAAGGTAAAGGAAAATTTGTATAATGTCACTTACATGTGGAATCCAAAACAAAACACACCTCATTAATAAAAGAGTTTAAATGGTGGTTTCCAGAGGGTGGGTAATGAGGGAAATGGAGAGATGTTGGTCAAAATTACAAGTGTCCAGTTATAAGATGAATATATTCTGGGGGTATAATGTACAGCATGGTGTCTCTAGTTAATAATACTGTACTGTGTACTGGAAATTTGCTAGAAAAAGTAAATGTTAAATGTCCTTAGTATGCACACACACATAAAGGCAATTATGTGAAATGATGGTGGTGTTTACCCTTATTGTGGTAATCATTTCACAGTATTTACACGATGTTGAACAAATCATCATGTTGAACACCTTAAACGTGTCCACACAACTTTATATGTCCATTCTATCTCAATAAAGGTGGAAAAAAGAGAGATTAACAAGTTACAAAACATTAAGAAACAAAGATCCTCAGAAAGAGTTGATCCCCATGTGCCAGCATTTTTGAGGGCTTCCCTGGTAAGTCAGTTGTGAAGAATGTGCCTGCAATGCAGAAGACGTGGGTTTGATCCATGGGTTTAGAAGATCCTCTGGAGGAGGGCATGGCAACCTATTCCGCATTCTTTCCTGGAGAATCCCATAGACACAGGAGCATGGCAGGCTACGGTCCATAGGGTCGCAAAGAGTCGGACATGCCTGAAGTGACGGAACACAGACATAAAATGCTGTCATACCATGTGATAGGAAAATGCCATATGTGGTATGAAAAATGTTCATATGGTGGAATTATCTTCAGCAATATAGAACAGGATTCCCCAAAGAGCACTGGCATCTATGGAACACTACCCACACCAGAAGCTTGATAATTATGCATTTTGTTATTAACCCTGTTTCTCCACTTCCAAGTATCAATCATCCACTGCACAAAAATATAAACATGCATGTAATGCTTATTATAGCATTATTGATAATATTAAAAATTGGATACAATGCAATCATTGGAGAAGGTTCTGATAAATATTAGAACATCCATACCGTAGTTTTATAAAACAAAATAGAACTGTTTATGTTGTTATAAATGATCTTTAAGATATAAACATAGATAAGAGCAAGCTAAAGATAATCCATATATGTGACTTACATTATACTTGGGGAAGGGAGACAGAAACCAAGTTTTAGAGGACGGTCAGAAATGAGATACACCAGGAGAAGGCAATGGCACCCCACTCCAGCACTCTTGCCTGGAAAATCCCATGGACAGAGGAGCCTGGTAGGCTGCAGTCCACAGGGTTGCCAAGAGTCGGGCACGACTGAGCGACTTCACTTTCATGCATTGGAGAAGGAAATGGCAACCCACTCCAGTGTTCTTGCCTGGAGAATCCCGGAGACAGAGGAGCCTGGTGGGCTGCCATCTATGGGGTCGCACAGAGTCGGACACAACTGAAGTGGCTTAGCAGTAGCAGCAGACTTTTAATAGAGGTAATCTCTAAACGGGAGAGTGAGGTTGAAAAGGTGAAGGAAAACTTGAACTTTTACATCTATATATTTCTGTAGTTTTAAAATATATTCATGAATCATTTGCACATGTAAAAACAATTTTCAAAAGAGAAGTTAGGTGCTGAAAGAAAAGCTCATGTGAAGAAATTTCTTTCCTTTAGAATTTATATCAGAGAAACTTTGCCTTCAAAAGAGATTTTGTTTATATGAGTCGTCATTTCTAATGATAATAATTCTTGACACTTCCCTTTGAATTCTGCCTTTCTGGAAACTTGGAATCAAAATTGATGCTCACACAGAACAGCTGTACTAGCCTGTGAGGTTAGCGGATTTGCTATTGCCTCTTTTCACAGATTCCATTTCCAACTCCTAGGTTTATTCTATCAGACTTATTTTATGTGTGATCTTGGTTATAAGCTACTTCATATGTTTTAAGAGAGAAATGAAGACTACATAAATAAACAAATAACCCAATAATTATTTTCATTGAATTTGAAAGTCATTTCATGTTTCAGAATTTGTTAGTGATGGTTTACTTGTACTCAAATGTAACTCAATTTTAGACATTCTTATTCTGTAGCGTGTAACTCACACCTTAAAAAAATAATCAGAGGGCTCCAGAACTTGCAGAAAAATATATACAGTATTTAGCTTTTTTCCCCTTGTACTGTCTAAGATAGTTGTTTAGATCTAGTAAACCATTCAAATTAATTATACCCCAAGGAAGTCCATAGACCTCAGGGACTTGATGGCAACATATCTATTTATTGAAGTCCTCTGTGGGTGAAGTAAAATAGTCCTTATAGAATAATTGATGGAAAGACCCCTGTACAGATTTATACAAGAAAACGAAACTGCAATCTACTTCAAATAATAAGGCTTTAAAACTGTACATTCTTTAGAAAACTGATGATCATGAATATAAGCCCAACCTCCCCCACCCATCACCACACAGCAAGACACACTCTCATACAGCATCCTGTTTTGCAAGTCCCAAAGATGGCTCTATCCCTGGGGTTTTTTTTTTTTTTTTTTTTAGTAGATCATGTTTGGTACTTTTTAGTGTGCTCTTTATTTTGAGTGTCTTTTGAAACACATCCTGCTGTGTTCCAGAAATAAACTGGCAGCTCCCTCTCTTGCCCTGTTGAAACTGCTCACCCTTCAGTTCGCCATGCAAACAAAGCTATGAGAAAAGCCTTTTCCCAGCTAACAGCTTGACTGTGCTCTGGGAACACTGACATGATTTTTTAATTAACATTAATTTTGTTTAGCTTTGACTATGAAAGAAATGGGGTTTCTTCAAACCCCAATTAACAAAGCAAACCCCAATAAAGGGAAAATCCTCTTTCCCTCTACCTCCAGCCCCCAACAGGAAATTCCCCCCTGTTGAGTTTTCCCCAAGGTCTCTATAAAGTTTTTCTGATGAACTTCCTAGAGTCTTAATGAGAATGAATCAGCACAGATTTTCCATCATATAAACAGAAATATTTAATTTCATGAAAGGGAACAGCGTTCTTGACTGTGCCCAACCTACTACATAATATCTTCACTTTTCATCCTTCCTGGTAATTTATTTCTCATAGTATTTTCACTGTAATAATTCCTCAGGGTTTCTGAAACCTGAGGGTTATACCTAAACATCATTGGTTTAAAAAAAAAAAAAAGGCTCAGCCTTTACTTCACTGCTGACTCCATTTTGCTACTTGAAGCAGAGGGAAAATATTTGCCCACTTTGTGTTTGCTCAGAATAAATTTTCCTGCAAGGGCCCCTCCCAGGACCCAGAGGGACAATCATACATCCAGACATGCCCAGGGGGCAGAACAACATATCCAAAGATCCCACTAGGACAATGTTTCTCACACCGTGTTCAGAAAAAAACACAAGACATTATTCTATGTACTATTCCAAGAGTGTTCTGTGGTCTAAATTTGGGAAATGCTGCAAACCATGTTCTTTTAGAAATTCACAAAACATGTTAGAAGCTTAAGAGCTCTGAGAAGAATTCTAATTAAAAAGAAAACCTAAGTGACTTTGCTTAATCATTTTTATTGTCCAACTAACTTAACCACAATACATTGCTTCATGTAACGCTAGCATTCTACAAATCACTGGAAAAAGTAGAAAGGAAATGAATACTTACTAAGCACCAGCGACGTGTGTTGAATGTTTGAATTAACATGCTTAACAATCCTGTGAAATAAGTATTATACCCATTTTTATTGGTTAAAAGTACTTTGATGTTTATATCCAACTTTACGTTTATTATGTATAAGTAAATATATAATGTCTAATAAACTGTTAGAGCTAACATTCTAATCCAGGTCTGTCTCGAATTTAAGACCTGTGTACTTTCTACTGCTTTGTGTTTACTATTTGATCCCCAAACTAAGTTTTCGGTGTGACAGAAATCTTACCTTCTTGCTCTGCATTGACAGATTGATTATATCCAGGCAGCCGGCTTCAGGAGCGCAGAGGCTGTGCGTGCTGCGTTTCCCTGTGTCTCTCTGGTCCTCAGCACAGTGCCAGGCACACAGGAGGCCCTCAACAGCTATAGGACAAAAGAATGAATGTCGTGTCGGGAACAAACAACCATACTTGTCCAGACTTTGCTATTTCAATGTGATCCAGAGAACTTTCTGGAGACAGTAACCTGGATTGGTGAGGAAATTTGAAGCTACATCACGTGACAAAAAACTGACTATTTTAATTGCTAATCTGAGTTGGAGAAATCTCTTTGGATATTTGAAAAAATGGGACTGGCATGTAGAAATTGGATTATTCAAGCGTTAGTTGGGATGAGCTTATGATCTGCAAGGTTCAGTTTAGGCCTGGAATTCTATGAGCTTTTGTGCTGTTAGAAATGCAAAAAAGAATGGTGTAGTTCACAGCAACTGGTGATCAATCATCTTTCAACTCTAGAATCATATAGCTGGGAATACCTGTCAGGGTTTTCCAGAAAATAAGAACCAAAAGACTTAGTTCAGTTCAGTTCAATCACTCAGTCATGTCCGAATCTTAGCAACCCCACGGACTGCAAGCCAGGCTTCTCGGTCCACCACCAACTCCCAGAGCTTACTCAGACTCATGTCCATTGAGTCAGTGATGCCATCCAACCACCTCATCCTCTGTCATCCCCTTCTCCCGCATTCAATCTTTCCCAGGCATCAGGGTCTTTTCCAATGAGTCAGTTCTTTGCATCAGTGGCCAAAGTATTGGAGTTTCAGCTTCAGTATCAGTCCTTCCAATGACTATTCAGGACTGATTTCCTTTAGGATGGACTGGTTGGATGTCCTTGCAGTCCAAGGGACTCTCAAGAGTCTTCTCCAACACCACAGTTCAAAAGCATCAATTCTTTGGTGCTCAACTTTCTTTATAGTCCAACTCTCACATCCATACATGACTACTGGAAAAACCATAGCCTTGACTAGACAGACCTTTGTTGGCAAAGTAATATCTCTGCTTTTTAAAATGCTCTCTAGGTTGGTCATAACTTGTCTTCCAAGGAGCAAGCATCTTTTAATTTCATGGCTACAGTCACCATCTGCAGTAATTGTGGAGCCCAAGAAAATAAAGCCTGTCATTGTTTCCACTGTTTCCCCATCTATTTGCCATGAAGTAATGCCACCCTACTCCAGTACCCTTGCCTGGCAAATCCCATGGACAGAGGAGCCTGGTAGGCTGCAGTCCATGGGGTTGCTAAGAGTCAGACATGACTTAGTGACTTCCCTTTCACTTTTCACTTTCATGCACTGGAGAAGGAAATGGCAACCCACTCCAGGGTTCTTGCTTGGACAATCCCAGGGACGGGGGAGCCTGGTGGGCTGCCATCTATGGGGTCACACAGAGTCTGACACCACTGAAGCGACTTAGCAGCACCACCAGCAGCAATGGGACCAGATGCTGTGATCTTCGTTTTCCGAATGTTGAGTTTTAAGCCAATTTTTTCACTCTCCTCTTTCACTTTCATCAAGAGGCTCTTTAGCTCTTCACTTCCTGCCTTAAGGGTGGTGTCATCTGCATATCTGAGGTTATTGATATTTCTCCCAGCAATCCTGATTCCAGTTTGTGCTTTGTCCAGCCCAGCATTTCGCATGATGTACTCTGCATATAAGTTAAATAAGCAGGTAAGTCACTTTGTGATGCTATGGACTATAGCCCACCAGGCTCCTCTGTGCATGGAATTCTCCAGGCAAGAATGCTGGAGTAGGTTGCCATGCCTTCCTCCAGGGGCTCTTCCCAACCCAGGGATCGAACCTCATCTCAGGTCTCCTGCATTGGCAGGAGTGTTTTTTACCACTAGCACTACCTGGGAAACCCAAGAAGATACATAAAAGTATATTAAAGGATATCTATTATGAGAATTTGCTCACATGGTTATGGAGACTAAGATATGCCACAATATATTATCTACAAGCTGGAGACCCAGAAAAGTCAGTGGTATAATTCAGTCTGAGTCCAAAGGCCTGAGAACCAGGGGAGCTGATAGTGTACTCCCATTCTAATGCCTAAGGACTTCAGGAGGGAATGGAGCTCTGATTTCCAAAGGCAAGAATAGATGGACATCCCAACTCAAGAAAAAAAGAGAGAATTTATTCTTTCTCTGCCTGTTTGTTCTGTTTGGGTCTCCAATGGACTAGATATTGCTGTGGGTGGAACTTCTTCACTCAGTCTAATTCACATATCTATCTTCTCCAGCAGCACTCTCACAAGCACACCCAAAAATAATGTTTTATCAGCTCTCCCAAGTATCCCTTAGCCCAGTTAAGCTAAGCTAATGTAAAAGTAACCATTGAAATTCTATGCAGTATTCATACAACTTATAAATGTAACTAAGGAAAAGTAGTTTCAGGCCATCAACACAACAATGTATCAATCATAGAAAAAGAACACCAGGGGTTCAGTTCAGTCGCTCAGTCGTGTCCGACT
This sequence comes from Ovis canadensis, assembly GCF_042477335.2. Taxonomy (NCBI): domain Eukaryota; kingdom Metazoa; phylum Chordata; class Mammalia; order Artiodactyla; family Bovidae; genus Ovis; species Ovis canadensis. The sequence goes on from NC_091248.1 coordinate 28,592,397, forward strand.
CTTTGCGACCCCATGAATTGCAGCACGCCAGGCCTCCCTGTCCATCACCAACTCCCGGAGTTCACTCAGACTCATGTCCATCGAGTCAGCGATGCCATCCAGCCATCTCATCCTCTGTTGTCCCCTTCTCCTCCTGCCCCCAATCCCTCCCAGCATCACAGTCTTTTCCAGTGAGTGAACTCTTCGCATGAGGTGGCCAAAGTACTGGAGTTTCAGCTTTAGCATCATTCCCTCCAAAGAAATCCCAGGGTTGATCTCCTTCAGAATGGACTGGTTAGATCTCCTTGCAGTCCAAGGGACTCTCAAGAGTCTTCTCCAACACCACAGTTCTAAAGCATCAATTCTTCGGCGCTCAGCCTTCTTCACAGTCCAACTCTCACATCCATACATGACCACAGGAAAAACCATAGCCTTGATTAGATGGACCTTTGTTGGCAAAGTAATCTCTGCTTTTGAATATGCTATCTAGGTTAGTCATAACTTTTCTTCCAAGGAGTAAGCGTCTTTTAATTTCATGGCTGCAGTCACCATCTGCAGTGATTTTGGAGTCCCCCAAAATAAAGTCTGCCACTGTTTCCACTGTTTCCCCATCTATTTCCCATGAAGTGATGGGACTGGATACCATGATCTTCATTTTCTGAATGTTGAGCTTTAAGCCAACTTTTTCACTCTCCTCTTTCACTTTCATCAAGAGGCTTTTTAGTTCCTCTTCACTTTCTCCCATAAGGGTGGTGTCATCTAGACATTGGAGAAACCAAAGCTTTACTGTAATTTGTTAGAATGAAATATGATATAACACAATAACATCTTTATTGGAACTGATCCAAAGACCTTTATTTATAGAAATGCTAGAAAGGACCTCATTATAGTGTGTGTCCCCCAAGTCATCATTATTCTAGTATGCAAAAAAGTCAAATTACAATAAGTGTACTAAGGCATGGTTGTTGTTCACTCCCTAAGTCATGTCCAGCTCTGCAACCCCATAGACTACAGCATGCCAGGCCCATCTGTCCTCCACCATTCTCCTGGAGTCTGTTCAAATTCATGTCCATTGAGTCAATGATGCTATCTAACCATCTCAAGGTCAGACACAACTGAGCGACTGAACTGAATTGAACTGACTGAACCATCTCATCCTCTGCTGCCCCATTCTGATTTTGCCTTCAATCTTTCCCAGCATCAGGGTCTTTTCCATTGAGGCAGTTCTTCCCATCAGGTAGTGAAAGTATTGGAGCTTCAGCTTCAGCGTTAGTCCTTCCAGTGAATATTCATGGTTGATTTTCTTTAGGATTAACTGATTGGATCTGCTTGCTGTCCAAGGGACTCTCAAAAGTTTTCTCCAGCACTACAATTTGAAAGCATCAACTCTTCAGTGTTCAGCCTTCTTTATGGTCCAGCTCTCACATCCATACATGAGTACTGGAAAAATGATAGCTTTGACTAAACAGACATTTGTCAGCAAAGTGATGTCTTTATTTCTTAATACATTGTCTAGGTTTGTCATAGCTTTCCTTCCAGGGAGCAAGCATCTTTTAATTTCAAGGCTGCAGTCATCACCCACAGTGATCTTGCAGCCCAGGAAAATAAAATCTCACTGCTTCAACTTTTTCCCCATCTGCTTGCCTGAAGTGGTGGGAACAGAAGGCATGATATTAGTTGTCTTACTGTTGAGGTTTAAGCCAGCTTTTTTACTCTCCTCCTTCACCTTCAACAAGAGGCTCTATAGTTCCTCTTCACTTCTGCCATTAGAATGGTATCATCTGCATATCTAAAGTTGCTGATATTTCTCCTCACAATCTTGATTACAGCTTGTGATTCATCCAGCCCAGCATTTCACATGATGCAAAAGTCGGGCATGGCTGAGCAACTTTCACTTCTCTTTTAAAGCAAGGTGACAATATACAGCCTTGACATACTCCTTTCCCAATTTTGAACCAGTCCGTTGTTTCGTGTCCAGTTCTAACTGTTGCCTCTTGACCTGCATGCACGTTATTCAGGAGATAGGTAAGGTGGTCCGGTCCTCCAGTCTCTAAGAATTTTCCAGTTTGTTGTGATCCACACCATCAAAGACTTTAGTGTAGTCAATAAGCAGAAGTAAATGTTTTTCTAACTCTCTTACTTTCTTCATGATCCAGCAAATGTTGGCAATTTGATCTCTGATTCCTCTGCCTCTTCAAAACCCAGCTTGTACATCTGGAAGTTCTCCATTCATGTACTGCTGAAGCCTAGCTTGAAGGATTTTGAGCATGATATTGCTAGCATGTGAAATGAGTGCAACTGTGTGGTAGTTTGAACATTCTTTGAACATTGAACATTCATATTGCCCTTCTTTGGGATTGGAATGCAACTGACCTTTTTCATTTCTGTTTCCATTGATGAGTTTTCCAAATGTGCTGACCTACTGAGTGTAGCACTTTGACAGCATCATCTTTGAGGATTTTAAATAGCTTAGCTGGAATTCCATCACCTCCACTTTGTTTGCAGTAATGCTCCCTAAGGCCCATCTGACTTCACACTCTAGGATAGCCAGCTCTAGGTGAGTGACCATACTATCATGGTTATCTGGGTCATTAAAGGCCTTTTTTGTATAGTCCTTCCATGTATTCTTGCCAGCTCTTCTTAATCACTTCTGCTTCCATTAGGTTTTTATTGTTTCTCTTTTTTATTGTGCCCATCTTTGCATGAAATATCCCCTTGATATTAACATCTCCAATCTTCTTAATGAGGTCTCTAGTCTTTCCCATTCTATTGTTTCCCTCTTTTTCTTTGCATTGTTCTTTTAAGAAGGCCTTCTTATCTCTTCTTGCTATTCTCTGAAACTCTGCATTCAGTTGGGCATTTCTTTCCCTTTCTCTTTGCCTTTTGCTTCTCTTCTCTCCTCAGCTATTTGTAAAGCCTCCTCAGACACCTACTTTGCCTTCTTTCATTTCTTTTACTTTGGGATGATTCTGGTCACCACTTCCTGTACAGTATTGTGAACCTCTATCCATTATTCATCAGGCACTCTGTCTGCCAGACCTAATCCCTTGAATCTATTCATCACCTCCACCATATAATCCAAAGGGATTTGACTTAGGTCATACCTGAATTGCCTAGTCGTTTTCCTTACTTGCTTCCATTCAAGCCTGAATTTTGTGATAAGGAATTTATGATCTGAGCCACAGACAGCTCCAGGTCTTGCTTTTACTGACTGTGTAGACCTTCTCCGTCTTCAACTGCAAAGAGCATAATCAGTCTGATTTCGATATTGACCATCTGGTGATGTCCATGTGTAGAGTCTTCTCTTGTTTTGTTGGAAAGGGGTGTTTGCTATGACCAGTGCATTCTCTTGACAAAACTCTATTAGCCTTTGCCCTACTTCATTTTGTACTCCAAGGCCAAATTTGCCTGTTACTCCAGGTATTTCTTGACTTCCTAGTTTTGCATTCCAATCTCCTATGATGAAAAGGACATTTTTTCTTTGGTGTTAGCTCCAGAAGTTGTTGTAGGTCTTCATAGAGCCTGTCAACTTCAGCTTCTTTGGCATCAGTGGTTGGGGCATAGACTTGTGATGTTGAATTCTTTGCCTTGGAAATGAACTGAGATCATTGTTTAGGTTGCATCCAAATACTGCATTTTGGACTCTTTTGTTAACTATGAGGTCTACTCCATTTCTTCTAAGGGATTCTTGCCCACAATAGTAGATATAATCATCATCTGAATTAAATTACCCCCTTCCTATCCATTTTAGTTCACTGATTCCTAAGATGTCAGTGTTCAATCTTGCCATCTCCTGCTTGACCACATCCAATTTACCTTGATTCATAGACCTAATATTCCAGGTTCTTATACAATATTGTTTTTTACAGCATCAGACTTTACTTTCACCACCAGACACATCCATAACTGAGTGTCATTTCTGCTTCCCTCAGATGCTTCGTTGTTTCTGGGGCTATGCATAATTGCCCTCCGCTCTTCCCCAGTAGCATATTGGACACTTCCTAACCTGAGGGGCTCTTCTTCCAGTATCATATCTTTTTGCCTTTTCATGCTGTCTGTGAGGTTCTCGCAGCAAGGATACTGAAGTTGTTTGCATTCCGTCCTCCAGTGGACTACATTTTTCAGAACTCTTCACTGTTACCCATCCATCTTGGGTGGCCCTGTGTGGCATGGCTCATAGCTTCTTTGAGTTATGCAAACCCCTTTACCATGACAAGGCTCTGATCCATGAAGGGGATTAAGGCACAGGGGTGTGAGTAAAATTTCAGGCGAGTAACACCTGGGAAACCTTTTTATATGCTAAGCAATTAGCTGTAATATTTATAGAAAACTTTCAAAAAAGTGCAGGGAACTATATTGGATTTGGGTAGGGAGGAGTGCTTAGAAAGTTATATATGTAGAGAAAGAGACCTGGGTTCTATCCCTGGGTTGGGAAGATCCCCTGGAGAAGGACATGGCAACCCACTCCAGTATTCTTGCCTGGGAAATCCCATGGACAGAAGAGCCTGGAGAGCTATAGTCCATGGGGTCACAGAGAGTCAGACATGACCGAGTGACTAAGAACGGTGCAGCACACAGAGCTGTTCTAACTGGGAGAGTAGGAAAATGTGAAGGAATTTTATTAAATAAAAGCACATTACACTTTTATGACGTATGTATAAAGTCAGTAACATTTTAGTGAATAATTTGGAAAAACCACCACAAGCCATAAGAATAGCTCTGCACACTCTGTAAACCTGTTTATGACTTTTCTAACAACCAGTGTGGAAATTTAGCAGTATTGACAAAATCGGCTCCATAGTTAGGTTCCACTTTTAATCCTATGTAAACTGTCATCTACTCTGGTGTCAAAGCTAATAATATCTAATTATTTCCTGGGATTTTCTTCCTTGTTCCTAATCCCGTTAATTGGGGTTAGAAACAGTGTTTTAATACCCCTTCTAGGGAAATCACTGGAGAAGGCAATGGCACCCCACTCCAATACTCTTGCCTGGCAAATCCCATGGATGGAGGAGCCTGGTAGGCTGCAGTTCATGGGGTCACAAAGAGTCGGACACGACTGAGTGACTTCACTTTCACTTTTCACTTTCATGCATCGGAGAAGGAAATGGCAACCCACTCCAGTGTTCTTGCCTGGAGAATCCCAGGGACAGGGCAGCCTGCTGGGCTGCCGTCTCTGGAGTCGCACAGAGTTGGACACGACTGAAGCGACTTAGCAGCAGCAGGGAAATCACTGGAAATTGTTCACATATAAAACTATTTATATGTATTAACTTTTTAAAAAAGCAAAATAGAATATGCTTTAGATCACTTGGAAGTCATTTATTCAACAAAAGTGTGCTGAGAGCCAACTACAGGCAGGATACATGGGGGACTCAGCAAAGAGAGAAATACAGGTTTGCCTAGAAGAGCTCACATTCCATAAAGGAAAAGAGAACATTTGGCAATATATAAAATACAAAGTATAAAGTGGCTATCACATGCGAAAGGAGAGATGAAGGGCAGTGGAATTCAGAGGATGCTGCTGCTACTGCTAAGTCACTTCAGTCTTGTCCAACTCTGCGCGACCCCATAGACAGCAGCCCACCAGGCTGCCCCGTCCCTGGGATTCTCCAAGCAAGAACACTGGAGTAGGTTGCCATTTCCTTCTCCAATGTATGAAAGTGAAAAGTGAAAGTGAAGTTGCTCAGTCGTGTCCAACTCTTGGCCACCCCATGGACTGCAGCCTACCAGCCTCCTCCATCCATGGGATTTTCCAGGCAAGAGTACTGGAGTAGGGTGCCATTGCCTTCTCCATCAAAGGATGCTAGTTATTTACTAATATAGTATGTGTCTCGGGCCTATACCCAGCAGACTGTCCTGTGTTTGCCTTCCATGACATTCCGTTCCGCATGAAAGATCTGACCAAATGTGCAGGATATACATAACATAGAGAAACGCTGATATCGTTTTATTATAGACTGAAGATATTTTAATGACACTATGATTATTTACCTATGTTTTCACATTGTACAGGCACTCTGTTGATTCAAAGGCAAAATAATTTTATGGGCAATCTATTCAAAATTATATGGAATAAGTCAGTGTCTTGGAATCCTGGATAATTCCCATTGTTTGAAATGTGAATATTCACTTAATTTGTTTGCTATTAATAATAACTAATAGGAATAAGCTATAGAATCACTATGGAAGAAAACATGTGCCTTTAAGCCTTAGTAATATGTAAGGGCAGGCATAAGAAATAATAATACGGGCAGGCATAAGAAAGTGAATAGACTCTATTTTTACCTCTGATGCTAGATTTAGTATGGTTTCCTAAACATGTTTAGAAGAAGAAACTAGAGATAAATTCCCTTAAAATAGATAGTGCGTATGCTGCTTAACTGGCAGGAACTAATGAGCATTTTGAATCAAGTAAGACTGAAGGTTCTTAACTCTGTAGCTTAACGTTATATACTTTAAATTAAGAAACATAACATTCTTCTTCAAAGAATAATTTTGTGCTCAGAATTATGAAAAGCATGTAGCATAGAATGACTATCTTTTGTATTGTAATCTTAGGATTCTTTTTTTCTAAGACATAAGGTGACATATCCAAGTGCTTGTCCTTCATCAGATGTTTCTAAGAGCAGTAGAGCAGAAAGCTCTAATATCTATTCATTCGTAATGTGTCATTCTGAATGTATTAAGGACAATTGACTTCACATGTCATAGGTAATTAGAAAAGTCACCTTCAGTTTTAGATTTTTAAAGTACACACCATATACTTTTAATAAGTACATGTATTGATGTCTTTCAATGTGTCTGAATTTTCTTCCATATCTCACTTTTATAGTGGGTAAATTATCTCCATGGCCATTTAATTTAAAAGATTAATCAAAATATACTTCTTCATATTTTAATCCCTTAGCTAGGATTGTGGGACAGAATTTTACTGTGTTTTTTCTTGCAAGCAAAAAATAACTTACTTCTGTCCTGAGAGTCAGGAACCCAGAGTGTTCTATCCCTAGAAGTAATTTTTAGAGGCTTACCTGAGAAAACAAAAGAGTTGAATAAGGTGTCAGTGAAAAATGGAAAGTTGACATGTCATGTTCAGACAGCAGGGAATAGTGAATAGTGGGCTCATGAATGTTGTGGTTTTGAGGAAGGGCAGAGGTCGTTCAGGTGGAAATGGCCAACTAGGCTCTCTAGACTTATTAACAGCAGTTCACAGGACCTGTTTGCTGATGAACCCTAGTGAGCAGAGTTGGAATCAGCCAGATGTCCAAGCCTAAGGACATGTGCGAAACAACATTTCAGGACTGAACTGTGTTGTTACTGCTGTTCAAGGGCATGGGTGGGCTTGCCATGTGGCGCTAGTGGTAAAGAACCCGCCTGCCAATGCAGGAGACATAAGAGAGGCAGGTTCAATCCCTGCGTTGGGAAGATCCCCTGGAGGAGAGCAGGGCAACCCACTCCAGCGTTCTTGCCTGGAGAATCCCATGGACAGAGAGTCAGACGTGAAGAGTCAGACGTGACTGAAGCACCTTAGTACACACACAAGGGCATGGGTGGTCACCTTTCAGACTTTTTATAGATTTGACACATTCATTAGCAGAAGATGGACATTTAGGGCAGCATTTACTTTCCAAATAAGGTATTGTCAATATAGGAAAACTTTCTAATATACTAAACCATTTTCTTTCTTTCTTTTTTTTAAATTTATTTATTTATTTATTTAGTTTTTTATTTTTTAAATTTTAAAATCTTTAATTCTTACATGCATTCCCAAACATGAACCCCCCTCCCACCTCCTTCCCCATAACATCTCTCTGGGTCATCCCCATGCACCAGCCCCAAGCATGCTGTATCCTGCGTCAGACATAGACTGGTGATTCAATTCTTACATGATAGTATACATGTTAGAATGCCATTCTCCCAAATCATCCCACCCTCTCCCTCTCCCTCTGAGTCCAAAAGTCCGTTATACCCATCTGTGTCTTTTTTCCTGTCTTGCATACAGGGTCATCATTGCCATCTTCCTAAATTCCATATATATGTGTTAGTATACTGTATTGGTGTTTTTCTTTCTGGCTTACTTCACTCTGTATAATCGCTCCAGTTTCATCCATCTCCAGGCTTTACTACAAGACATCATCACCCACAGGGGGCAAAGGATCTGCTGGAGCCCAGCCTGGTGATACTGCTTGATGGTGACAACAAATAGGACAGATGTGAGCCAGCACAGCTCTGCCAGCCACTACATGGCCTGGCCCAGCCTTACCCTCTCAGGAGGACTGGGCTTCGCTAGAGATCAGAGGAGGCAGAAGCGGAGCACATGAACTGCTGAGGGAGAAAAGGCAGAGAGGAGGGAGAGGGCAGAGCACACATGGGTGAGACTTCCTGATGAGGACCAAGATCAAAGTGAGGTTTAAGAAACAGGAGGCTAAGAAATTAAGGAAACAATTCCATTCACCATTGCAACAAAAAGAATAAAATACTTAGAAATATATCTACCTAAAGAAACTAAAGACCTATATATAGAAAACTATAAAACACTGATGAAAGAAATCAAAGAGGACACTAATAGATGGAGAAATAGACCATGTTCATGGATCAGAAGAATCAATATAGTGAAAATGAGTATACTACCCAAAGCAATTTACAAATTCAATGCAATCCCTATCAAGCTACCAGCCACATTTTTCACAGAACTAGAACAAATAATTTCAAGATTTGTATGGAAATACAAAAAACCTCGAATAGCCAAAGCAATCTTGAGAAAGAAGAATGGAACTGGAGGAATCAACTTGCCTGACTTCAGGCTCTACTACAAAGCCACAGTCATCAAGACAGTATGGTACTGGCACAAAGACAGACATATAGATCAATGGAACAAAATAGAAAGCCCAGAGATAAATCCACACACATATGGACACCTTATCTTTGACAAAGGAGGCAAGAATATACAATGGAGTAAAGACAATCTCTTTAACAAGTGGTGCTGGGAAAACTGGTCAACCACTTGTAAAAGAATGAAACTAGATCACTTTCTAACACCGCACACAAAAATAAACTCAAAATGGATTAAAGATCTAAATGTAAGATCAGAAACTATAAAACTCCTAGAGGAGAACATAGGCAAAACACTCTCAGACATAAATCATAGCAGGATCCTCTATGATCCACCTCCCAGAATTCTGGAAATAAAAGCAAAAATAAACAAATGGGATCTAATTAAAATTAAAAGCTTCTGCACAACAAAGGAAAATATAAGCAAGGTGAAAAGACAGCCTTCTGAATGGGAGAAAATAATAGCAAATGAAGCAACTGACAAACAACTAATCTCAAAAATATACAAGCAACTTATGCAGCTCAATTCCAGAAAAATAAACTATTTTCAATAAGGGACTTGAAGCATCCACCAATTTTAGTATCCCACTTGAATACCAAGGGACGATTATAGTCCTCTGGTGGAATCTTGCCTCCAGAGGCATTTTTGCACCAACCAATCACTGAAGCATCTGTTAGCTTTCAGGTATCCTTTAGACTAGACCTCTCTCCCAGTATGAAATGTGACCAATCATGGCTAGTTTCTCAAAGCACTCTTTTCCCTCAGTTTCCTTGATGCCACACTATCCTGGTTTTCCTTGCATTGCTCTGGTCTTTCTTCTGAGTCTCTTTTATGTGTATATCTTTCCCTGAGCAGCCTTTAAAAAGGCACAATGGATGTATGGTCAACTACAAATTATAGACTAGGAAGAAAATAGACAACATACCTGCACTCCAGGTGGTGCAGTGATCAAGAATCCACTTGCCGATACAGGAGACACAAAAGGGGCACGTTCAATCCCTGGGGCAGGAAGATCTCCTGAAGAAGGAAAGGGCAACCCATTCCAGTTTTTTTGCCTGGGGAATCCCATGACAGAAGATCCTGGTGGGCTACATCCATGAGGTCACAAAAAGCTGGACACAACTGAGCACACACACAAAACAAAACAGAAAAACTGGGAGCTAACCTACAAAACAAATAGTGCATCCCCCAAATGTATTGCAGCTCAAATGCACCAGAGGTCCATGGCTGGCAGGCAGCTACTTCGGGTGGCCATTCAGGGGCCTAGGCTCCTTCTGTCTTGTGGCTCCATCCTTTACACATTGTCGTCTGTATGCATCCAGTAGAAGAGGCGAAAAACATCAATTGGAAGCATAACACAGACATTCTGGCTCATAATCCCCTGTCTGGAAAATAAATTCAGTCACACACATGCATTTTACTGAAAAGGTGAAGAAGCGGAGAATTACATTTTAAGAGACAGTTGACTACCACAACACATTACAATGGATAAATATAATTTATTCACAATCACTTCTACAAATTGAGTAGAAAAAAAAAACACAACAGAAAAATGAGTATAGGCTATACACTTACAGACACAAAAATATGACCAAAGCAGAGATGCATATCACCAATGAAGAGACTTTCAGTCTCACTGCCATACCACGCTAAGGCACTTCAGTCGTGTCCAACTTTGTGCCGCCCTATGGGCTATAGCCTGCCAGTCTCCTCTGTCAGTGGGTTGCCATTTCCTCCTCCAAGGGATCATTCTGACCCAGGGATCTCTTAAGTCTTCTGCATTGGCAGGCGGGGTCTTTCCAGCTAGCGCCACATGGGAGGCCTTTCAATCTCAGTAACTGTCAGGAAAATGCAACTTAAAATAACAATAATGTATCATTGTCAAATACTTTGAAAAGCAATACCAAGTACTGGTGAGTATTCAGGGAAATAGGCATTCTAATACATTGCTAATGGAAGTGGAAAGAATAATAACTTTTAAGGAAACGAATCTGCAAACATATATTAAAACATAATTATACTCTCTAAACAGCAACCTAACTTTTGGGAAACTGTTTGCAGTGGCTGCTGCATTGTACTACCCCCATCCCCACCCCCACCGGCTCCGGGATCTCCCTCCAGGGAAGGGAGGGGCGCTGACTGAAGCTGTCCTTCACCCAGCTGCCAGGAGTGCTACCTCTTGATCATCCACACCTGCGTCCCTTTGGGGGCATTTTTCCTCCACAGAAGGAAGCTGTCTAACCCTGGGCTGCATATATCCTCCCAAGGGGCAGCCTACCTGTACTGACTGGTGAACCCAGAGAGTATAAAGGCTAGCCTCCTGATGTCTGTCGGGGATATCTTTCAAGCACTGGCTCAGTGAAGAAAAATACATGACTTCTCACAAGAGTATCTGCAAAAGTCATTATATCAGAATGGCAAAAGATGGTTTTATTAGTGAGTCAGTAAGTCATAGAAAAAGAGCTTCAGATTTTACCTATTTGGATACTAGTATTAAATGAGTAACTTCATTTGTTTAGGTATTCGTTTGTTTGTTGATCTCAAGGCACAAAATTTTCTTCCTTGAAACTGCATTATGTATGTTCAAGGTTTCATCTGATTACAATAGAGCAGATTGTCAAGTTTGCTTTTTCAAGAATTTTTATCTACTACTAAGGTACAGTTGGGAATAAACAACTACTTCAGCCCAGATGGTTGCGATGGTTAATTTTATGTTAACCGTGAGATACCCAAATTAAACATTATTTCCAGGTATGTCTGAGAGAGTGTTTCCATGAGATTAGCACTTGAACAGGTGGACACAGAAAAGTGGATTGCCTTCCCCAGGGTGAGTGGGCACTATCCAGTTCCTTGAGGCTCATAATAGAATGAAAGGGAGAGGAAGGAGGAATTTGTCTTTGTTGTTTCCTGCCTGCCTGCTTGAGTTGGTACGTTGGTCTTCTCCTGCCCTTGGGCTAGAAATTATACCATTAGCTCCCCTGGTTCTCAAGTCTTTGGAATAGCACTAAAATTTCATTACTGGCTTTTGTGGTTCTTGAGATTACAGATTGTAGATCATGGGACTTCTCAGCCTCCACAGTCACATAAGCCAGTTCTCATAATACATTTTTATATCTATTTATCTCTATCTATAGATATATAAGCAGAGAGAGCCAGAAAATTCTGAAAAAGATGGGAATACCAGACCACCTGACCTGCCTCTTGAGAAACCTGTATGCAGGTCAGGAAGCAACAGTTAGAACTGGACATGGAACAACAGACTGGTTCCAAATGGGAAAAGGAGTACATCAAAGGGGTATATGTCACCCTGCTTATTTAGCTTATATGCAGAGTACATCATGAGAAACTCTGGGCTGGAAGAAGCACAAGCTGGAATCAAGATAGCTGGGAGAATATCAATAACCTCAGATATGCAGATAACACCACCCTTATGGCAGAAAGTGAAGAAGAACTAAAGAGCCTCTTGATGAAAGTGAAAGAGGAGAGTGAAAAAAAAAGCTCAACATTCAGAAAACGAAGATCATGGCATCCGGTCCCATCACTTCATGGCAAATAGATGGGGAAACAAAGTGTCAGACTTTTTTGGGGGGGGAGCTCCAAAATCACTGCAGATGGTGATTGCAGCCATGAAATTAAAAGACACTTACTCCTTGGAAGGAAAGTTATGCCCAACCTAGACAGCATATTAAAAAGCAGAGACGTTACTTTGTCAACAAAGGTCTGTCTAGTCAAGGCTATGGTTTTTCCAGTAGTCATGTATGGATTTGAGAGTTGGACTATAAAGGAAGCTGAGTGCCGAAGAATTGATGCTTTTGAACTGTGGTGTTGAAGAAGACTCTTGAAGAGTCCCTTGGACTGCAAGGACATCCAACCAGTCCATCCTAAAGGAGATCAGTCCTGGGTGTTCATTGGAAGGACTGATGCTGAAGCTGAAACTCCAATACTTTGGCCACCTGATGTGAAGAGCTGACTCATTTGAAAAGACCCTGATGCTGGGAAAGATTGAAAGCAGGAGGAGAAAGGGACAACAGAGGATGAGATGGCTGAATGGCATCACCGACTCGATGGACATGAGTTTGAGTGAACTCCGGGAGTTGGTGATGGACAGGGAGGCCTGGCGTGCTGCGGTTCATGGGGTTGCAGAGTCAGATATGACTGAGCGACTAAACTGAACTGAAGTAGAGAGAGAGATCCTGTTAGCTCTGTTTCTCTGGAGAACTTTGACTAACACCATGGTCTGCATTTGACCTTCATGACAGCTTTGGAAAGTACCTATATAGTTATTGATGTGCTCATTTTGCATACAAAGAAACGGATAAAGGAAATACATTAAAAACAGACAAGGGTACCACAAGAAAAGAAAATTATAGGCCAATATTCCAGATAAACATAGATACAAAACTCCTTAACAAAGTATTAGCAAACCAAATTCAACTATTATAGTAAAAGACTCGTACACCATAATCAAGTGAGATTTAATCCAGGGGTACAAGGCTGGTTCAACATTTGTACACATCACTCAAGTGATACACCACATTGCAAAATGGAGAGTAAAAATTATATGGTCATCCCAATAGATGCAGAAAATTTTTGACATAATTTAACATCCATTTATGATAAAAACTCTCAACAAAGCAGGTATAGAGGAAATGTATCTCAGCATAAAAAAAGATCAAATGTGATAAGCCTGCAACTAACACGTGCTCAGTGGTGAAAAGCTGAAAGCTTTTCCTCTAAGATTAGGAACAAGAACAAGGATGTCCACTCCTACCACTTTCACGCAACATAGTATTGGAAGTCCCAAACAGAGCAATTTGGAGAGGAAGAAGTGAAACTGTAACTACACGCAGATGACATAATATTATAAACAGAAAACCTTGAAAAACACCTTAAAAACTGTTAGAACTAATAAACCAATTCAATAATGTTGCAGGATACAAAAATCAATATGCAAAAATCTAAAAACAAATTACCAGAAGAAATTAAGAATACAATCTCATTTACAATTGCAAGAAAAAGAATAAAGTACCTAGGAATAAATTTAACCAAGGAGGCAGAAAATCTGTATACTGAAAACTATGACATTAAAGAAAAGAAATTGAAGACACAAATAAATGGAAAGATATTCTGTGCTCATGAATTGGAAGAACTAATACTATTAAAATATCCATTTTACCCAAAGCAATTTATATATGCCCAATGCAATTCCTTTTCAAAATCCTGGTGGTATTCTTCACGGTAAAACAAACAATCCTAAAATTTGTGTGGTGCCACCAAAGACCAAAGCAACCTTGAGAAAAAGAACAAACCTGGAGGCATCATATTCCCTGATTTCAAACTTTATTACAAAGCAATAGTAATTTAAAAAAAAAAAACCACAGTGTGATATTGGCAGCAGAACAGACACAGAAGATAAGATGCTTGGATACCATCACCGACTCAATGGACGTGAACTTGAGCAAAGGTCAGGAGATAGTGGAGGACAGAGAGGCCTGGTGTGCTGCAGTCAATGGCACTAAAGAGTTTGACAGGACTTAGCGACTGAATGACGGTAGTTAATTAACTTATGACAAAGGAACCAAGAGTATACAATGGGGAAAGGACAGTCTTTTCAAAAAATTGGGTATTGGGAAAACTGGATAGCCATATGCACAAGAATGAAATAGGGCAACTGCATTGCACCATACTCAAAAATTAACTCAAAAAGGATTCAGTACTTGAATGTAAAACCTGAAACCATAAAACTCCTAGAAGAAAACATAAGTCATAAGCTTTTGACATAGGTCTTAGCAATTTTTTTTTTTAATCTGACACCAAAAGTAAGAGCAGCAAAAGTAAACAAGTGGGACTATATCAAATTAAAAGGCTTCTTTACAGCAAAGGGGCCATCAACAAAGTAAAAAGTCAACCAACTGAATGAAAGTGTTTGCAAATTATATATCTGATAAGGGTTAATATTCAAGATAAAGGACTCATACAACTCTGCAAAAAAAAAACAAAAAAAACGCACACACACAATTCAACTAAAAAATAAGCAGAAGATCCAAAGACACTTTTCCAAAGAAGACATAAAAATGGCCAACAGGTACATGAAAGTTGATCAACATCTTTAATCATCAGAGAAATGCAGATCAAAACCATAACGAGATATCATCCCACACTTGTTAGAATGGCTACTATCAAAAAGACAAATGTTGGTAAGTTTGAAAAGGAACCCTTGGGCACTGTTGATAGAAATATAAATTAGTGGCTAGTATGGAAAACAGTATGGTGGTTCCTCAAAAACTTAAAAATGGAATTACCATATGAATCAGGAATTCCACTTTGGGGTATTTATCTGAAGAAAATGGGAACACTAACTTGAAAAGTTATCTGCACCCCCATGTTCACTGCAGCATTATTTACAATAGTCAAGATATGGAAACAACCTGATATGTTCATCAGTAGATAAATGGATGAAGAAATCATGGCACACATATATATAATGGAACATTATTCAGTCATAAAAAGAATGAAAGCTTGACGTGTATGACAAAATGGATGGATCTTGAGGACATTATACTAAGAGAAATAAGTCAAACTGAGAAAGACAAATACTGTGCAATCTCTCTTACACATGTAATCTTGAAAAAAAAAAAAAAGCAACCAAAATCATGCATACCGAGAATAGATTGGTGATCACTAGAGGCAGGGGCTGTGGCGATAGGAGAAAATTATAAACGTGGTCAAGAGGGTTAAAAAAAAAATTATGATTTAAAAAGTCATTCACAACCTGTTCATTGTAAAACTGGAACTCAAGCTTATAAGTTTCATTGTCTGGAGTAGGTATGTACTCTTTGGGGCCTTTTTTCATAAAGACCCACCAAAAAAAGTCTCAACTCGCTTCCCTTTTGTAATATTTCTTCCATTTCCTCAAAACCAGAAGTTATTCCAAGCAGGAACTTGCATTCAAGTCATAGCATTTTAAGAACTCTTAACTCCATCTGGGTATAAAAGAACAAATGCTTCTTGAGCAGAAGTTACATCTTCTTGCAAGATTTGTAGTTCTGTCCGTGTTCACATGATAAAGATGAAATGTCTTCTCCACTAAAAGCAATTGGCAGTGTGTGTGTGTGTGTGTGTGTGAGAAAGAGAGAGAGAGAGACAACAAACACTTCCCTTTCTATTTCTGAGACTGAGAAGCTCTTGCTTACAGCTCTAAGGGTCTGCCAGCTACAGGGCATGCTGCAGAAGTGAAATACATGCCCAAAGGACTGTCAGGTGTGTGTGAGGTATGCTGCCCCAGGGCACCAGCCCCTGTTGAGTCCAGGCCTATTACAAAGTGGGTATCTTTCTTCCTCTTGAACATGCATCTGACAATGATCTTTCATTGTAATAATTGCTGAGGAAGTAACCAAGGTGTGGCTTTAGAACAATCAGTTCTTTTCAGAGTTGTAAAACTGCATTAAGGAAGCCTTAATTTTGGTCCCTAGAATTTAAAAAAAAAAAAAAACACAAAAAAACAAAAAACCCTGTAGTTTCAAAAAGGCCTTTGTTCTGAACACACTCTGCACCTCTCCTCTCCTGCTAGCCTGCCAGCAGCTGTGTCTAGACCCGTGAGGTAGGCATTCTTGTGCAGTTGGTGATACTTCACTTTTCAGCCCTGACTATAGAATCCCACCCTGATCACATAGTATTGCTTTGTATTTTGTTTGAGATAGATATTGGTGTATCTTAGCACCGATTTAATTTTTAATTATTAAATTCCAGCCCACAGAGGCAAGTGAAACACAGATCATTTCAAATCTTTTATTTTGTTATTTTAAAATTTTTCATTGGAATTATTTTATTTTATTTTATTTTTTAATTTTAAAATCTTTAATTCTTACATGTGTTCCCAAACATGAACCCCCCTCCCACCTCCCTCCCCATAACATCTCTGTGGGTCATCCCCATGCACCAGCCCCAAACATGCTGTATCCTGCGTCAGACATAGACTGGCAATTCAATTCTTACTTGATAGTATACATGTTAGAAGGACTTTTGGACTCAGAGGGAGAGGGAGAGGGTGGGATGATTTGGGAGAATGGCATTCATTGGAATTAGTTTACAGCGTTGTGTTAGTTTCAGATGTACAGTAAAATGAATCAGTTATACACATACATGTATTTACTCTTTTGTAGATTCTTTTCCCATATTACAGAGCATTAAGTATAGTTTCTTGTGCCATACAGTAGATCCTTATTAGTTATTTATTTTCTATGTAGTAGTGTGTATGTGTCAATCCCTATCTCCCAGTTTATCCCCTGCCTCTCCCCCCACTGGTAACCCGAAGTTTGTTTTCTACATCTGTGACTGTATTCTGTAAATAAGCTCATTTGCACCATGTTTTCTAGACTTCATATGTAAGTGATATCGTATGATATTACATCTCTCTCTCTAACTTACTTTGCTCAATATGGCAATCTCTAGGTCCATCCACATTGCTACAAATGGCTTTATTTTGTTCCTTTTTATCGCTGAGTATATTCCACTGTATCTATGTACTACATCTTCTTTCTCCACCCCTCTGTCAGTGGACATTTAGGTTGCTTCCATTTGCTGCTGTTGTTCAGTCGCTCAGTGGTGTCTGACTCTTTGCAACCCCATGGACCACAGCACACCAGGCTTCCCTGTGCTTCACCATCTCCCAGAGTTTTCTGATGACCCTCTTGTCCTCTGACATCCCCTTCTCCTCCTGCCCTCAATCTTTCCCAACATCAGAGTCTTCTCCAATCAGTTGGCTCTTCGCATCAGGTTGCCAAAGTATTGGAGCTTCTGCTTCCATTAGGTCTTGGCTATCATAAATGTTGCTGTTCTGAACATTGAGGTGCATGTATCTTTCTGAATTATGGTTTTCTCTGAATATATGTCCAGGAGTGTGATTGCTGAATCATATGGTAGTTCAATATTTAGTTTCTTGAGGAATTTCCACACTGTTCTCCGTAGCAGCTGTACCAGTTTATGTTTCCACCAACAGTGTAGGAGTCTTCCCTCTTCGTCACACCCTCTTCAGCATTGCCTGTAGATTTTTCGATGATGGCCATTCTGATTGGTGTGAGGTGATACCCCATTGTAGCTTTGGTTTCCCTTTCTCTAATAATAGGGATGTTGTTTTTCTTGTGATTTTTGGCCATTTGTATGCCTTCTTTGGAGAAATGTCTGTTTAGATCATCTGTCCAGTTTTTAATTGGATTGTTTGTGTATTTTTTTTGTATTGAGCTGCATGAGCTGTTCATATATTTTGGAGATTAATCCCTTGTTGGTTGCTTCATTTGCAGGTATTCTCCCAGTATGTAGGCTGTCTTTTCATTTTGTTTATGGTTTCCTTTGCTGTGCAAAAGCTTTTAAGTTTAATTAGGTTCCATTTGTTTATTTTTGGTTTTATTTTCATTACTCTATGAGGTGGATCAAAAAAAATATTGCTGCGATTTATGTCAAAGAGCATTCTCTCTGGGCTTACATTTAAGTCTTTAATCCATTTTGAATTTATTTTCTGTATGATATTAAGGAGTGTTCTAATTTCATCCTTTTACATGTATATATCCAGTTTGCCCAATGCCACTTATTGAAGAGGCTGTCTTTTCACCATTGTATATTGTTGCCTCCTTTATCATAGATTAGATAGATTAGATAGGTGCATGGGTTTATCTCTGGACTTTCTATTATGTCCCATTGGTCTGTATGTCTGTTTTTATGCCAGTACCAAACTGTTTTTAGTACTGTAGCTTTGTGATATAGTCTGAAGTCAGGGAAGTTGATTCCTCCAGCCCTATTTTTCTTTCTCAAAATTGTTTTGGCTATTCATGGTCTTTTGTGTTTCCATACAAATTCTAAAAGTTTTTATTCTAATTCTGTGAAAAATGCCTTTGGTAATTTGATAGGGATTGCATTGACTCTGCATATTGCTTGGGTCATATATAGATTTTGACAGCACTGAGTCTACTACCCAGTAACACGGTATATCTCTCCATCTGCTTGTGTTGTCTTTGATTTCTTCGTCCCTGTCCCATAATTGGCTCCTTCTCCCTGGCTCCTTCCTGCAACTGCCTCACACACTCAGGACCAGGGAGGCTGGTGTTTCTGGCTCCTTCCTGAAAGGGGACAGTGATAGTATAGAGAGTTGAAGGCTGTGGTCCTGAAACCTTCAAATTAATCAGAGTGAAGATTTATAAGACAAATCGTTCTGTTAACACTGATGAACTCTCAGAGGGATCACAACTATGTACTGACAGTATGGTACTAAGTGACTCCTCCTCACAGAGGGGAGGATGGGAGTGGGTGAAGGATGTAGGGAGGATATCCTGTCACGTTCTTCTTCCTCCCCTCCTCCTCCACCTCTTCCTCCTCCAGGATGGTAGAAGACCAACTTCCTAACATTTCCCCACCTAACTAAATTTTCAACCCCCAACTGAAGAAATGGAGAAGGGAATCAGGCTGACAACAGCATATAAACTGAGATTGAAACCTGACACCAGAGAAACAGCAAAGCAGGTCATCTGCGTTCCAACAAATCAGGAATTGACTGAATTTTATAATTCATTCAACAGTCTCCCAACACTGAGTTTATTGTTTTTATGAAAGGCAATAGAGAAAAAAGAGAGCAATCATCAAACAGGTTAAAATTTTACATAAATAGCAAGCAGATGAATATGAGTAAGAGAATTCTCTGGGGTCCTGCTCCAGATGCTCCCCAAACTTCCCCTTCTCCCTGATGCCAGTAGACCCTGCTTCATCCCAGCTGACCCTGCTTCATCCCAGTCCAAACACAGTCCACACACAGCTGCCTTCAAAGAGCCATATGTTTGACAGGATGTGTTCAGCTCTTGTCATACCCCAAGGAAGGTCTGTACTGAATGTCTCTTCAAACAGGGAGGCAAGGAGGGACAGTCCCAAAGTACCCCTATTTTAGGAAATTCATTTCCATCTTTCTAGAATCAGCATAAATAAGTTGCCCATGAAAAACTGATATGCCAAAATTAAAAAAAAAAAAGAACATGCCTTTAAAAAAACTATCTCATTGAAAAAAAAAAAAGTATATCAAAAGAGAAACAGACTCGCAGATACAGAACACACATTAGTGGTTACCAGAGGGGAGAAGTGTGGGGGAGGGGCAAGGTAGGTGAAGGGGGTCAAGAGAGCCAGACTACTAGCTATAAAATAAATACGTTACAAGGATGTTATATATAGCACAGAAAATAGAGTGAATATTTTATAATAACTTTACATGAAATATAGTCTATAAAAAAATCAAGTCACTAATTAAACACCTAAAACTAATACAATGTTGTAAGTCAACTTTATTTCAGTGAAAAGTAAATAAATTTTGTAAAAATTTTAAGGAATCATAAATAAAGAATAAAATAAAACAAATTCACAATTTCATTTTGGGGACAGAATATCCATGACTTCTGAGTGAAGAAATAACTTCTCATTCTAGACTAATTTTGCTTAGAAAAAGGAACACTCTTCACATTTCCCAGAGATCACAAAAAATTAAAAACATCAAAAAAGTTGTATGGCTGCCTCATGAATTAGTCCTTTGATGTTTTAAAAGCAAGTGCAACAGATAAGCTTCATAGCAGTGCGTTTTTTTCTTCTAAGGGACCAATGAAGATCTCTGTGGTTAGTGATATTTTTAATTCAGCTCTGGACTTTCTCCAGGAAATCACTTATAATTACTAATTGTATTTTTGTAAGTTAATGAAAGGATGCAGAATTTTTTCAATGCCTCCTTTCACTTGTGTAATTAATGATGTTGCTTTTTTACATGATTGAGTAAAGCTAAGATACAGAGACATGAATTAACCAAGAAAGCTTCTTTGTGCAGTATGGTAGAAATTAAGTATAAATTTTAGTCATGCAATTGTCTTTAAAAAAACTATTCTTTCATCCTCTTTTTTCTTCAGTTTTTTGTTGCTTAGACTTATAATAAAAACTGGCAGAAAAGAAACTCATTTAATGAGGTCATATTTGCAAAAATATATTAATAGGATTTCCTAAGAGCTTTTCCACAGCATTGAATTTAACTGACTGTCCATAAGAGTAGAGAGCACCCAGAGTATATTTTCTGATGCTTTCAAGATTTCTGAACTGCAATTTAGATAACTCCTTAAATTTGTGAAGTCAAGTCTTTCAGTAAATTCCAAACACTGAACAGCACTGTCAACCAACTACTCAATTAGCATTTAAGAGACTAACAAACAACTGCAAAGTACTCGTGTTTTTTTTTTAAACATACATATTTTCAGCAAAAGAAACCATATTCTGGGCAAAAAAGCAAACAAACAAAATATGAAACCGGTAAAATAAATCATACATAGTTTTCTCTGACCACAGAGAAAATTAAATTAGAAAATAATAAAGAGAAGGCAACTGGAAAACTGTCAAGCATTTGAGAATTATATAAGATGCTTTTGAATGACTCATGAGTTAGAGAATATATCACAAGGGAAGTTAGAAAATATTGGGGAGTGCGTGAAAGTGAAAATAAAACTTTTCAAAATTTTTTAAAAAATGTCCAATTCATTTTAGATTGAATGGAAGTTTATGATTTGGGGAAGACCCTTCTAGGAGTAATAAGGAGGACAATCTAATGTTTTGCATCAGAAGGTGTTGATTTCCTTTTCAAACTCTTCTGGTAACTAGAAGGGAAGCGCTGCGGAAGAAGGGCACATTTCTGAGCCTATTAAAGACTGTTACAGAATCCAGGGGGCTTCCCCAGTGGCTTAGTGGCAAAGAATTTGCCTGCAATACAGGAGATGTGGGTGTGATCCCTGGGTTAGGAAGACCTCCTGGAGGAGGGCATGGCAGCTCACTCCAGCGTTCTTGTCTGGAGAATCTCCTGGACAGTGCAGCCTGGCATGCTACAGTCGATAGAGTCGCAAAGAGTCGGACACAACTGAAATGACTTAGCATTCATGCACAGAACCTTGACCCTGCATTAGACTCTTCTTTCCACTTGCAAGCTCCTGGCTATGTTGCCCTTTGACATATCCTTCCTACCTCCTTTTGTTCATCTCTCCCTTCCTCCCTTTCTGCTTCCCTCCCTTCTTCCTTCCTCTTCCTTTTTCTCTCCCTCCCTGTTTCACTCTCACTTTCTTGTTTAAAATTCCATTTTTCCCTTTCTTTCTTGCGGTTATATTATTGTTGTCATTGTTATTTGCTTTTTTTTTTTCCCACAAAGGAGAAATATTCAAGCCTTGAAGATAGTTTGAAGCCAGGTGTTTATTCCCAGTTTGGGCATGGAGAAGGGATTCATTATGAGATATTTAAAGCTCAGCTACACATTCAGTCTGTGATTGGCATGTTTAGGTTGTAGGCTGATAGTAGGGGCACTGAATTTAAAGTAACCCAAAAACTACTAAAGAGATACCAAGAGCTATATGTCAACTGCTTGTCAGGTTACCTAGGACCATAGTCAGATATCAGGAGAGAGGAATGATCAAATACAAAGCACTATAGTACTACTACTGCTACTGGCAAATACTTAAAGAGTGCATACGATATGCCAGGTACTTAGTATATATACTTATATTTTTTTACAGCAGTCGTATGAAACAGGTACAGTCATTATATCCATGTTATCGATTAGCAGATGAAGGCACAGAGGAGATCAATAACTTGTCCAAGATTACATATTAGTATGAGGTTTTAAACCTAGGTATTTTGGCCTCAAAATCATCCTCTTAACTGCTATAATATACCATCTCTCTGTAGACTGGTTTCTTCTTTTAATGGGATAAAAGATGCACTGACTGTTGATGACATTTCCCCCTTGACATTTTGAAGGAGCTATTTGTTATCTGCCATGACTGTTCCCTTGACTAGTCAGTATATGCTGTAAACATAGCATTATCCTCACCTAACTCCTAGACCACTCTGTTCCAAGAAAAGTCTGGCCATTCATTCTCCATCCGTCCTTCTATCTACCCATCTGGCTCAGAGATCCGCATGATTCTCATAATGGGACTTCCACCCAGCAACATTTTTATACTGGAGAAATCTGGTTAAGATATTTGTTGAAGGCAGCCTTTCAGGAAACAGGAAATTAAGAGGGAATGATTTCTACAAAGACAGTTATGCAGCCTGAGAAGAGAACAAGGAAGGAAGACGTGAGCTGTGGTTAAGAACAATGGTGGGAATTCTAACATGTAAACTATCATGTAAGAATTGAATCGCCAGTCCATGTCTGACATAGGGTGCAGCATGCTTGGGGCTGGTGCATGGGGATGACCCAGAGAGTTGTTGTGGGGAGGGAGGTGGGAGGGGGGGTCATGTTTGGGAACGCATGTAAGAATTAAAGATTTTTTTAAAAAATAAAAAAAAAAAATTAAAAAAAGAACAATGGCTCTGGAATCCAGATGGATCTGAGTTTAAACTCTGCTTCTGTTAATCCACAGCTGTGGAACTGTAGGCAAGGTACTTAACTTTTCTCAGCCCGTCTTCTCAGATCTCCAATCAGAATAATTAAACATATCTTTCAATATTGTGAGAATTAAATGAAGCAATGTCTGTTAACTTGTTTGTAGCCCAACACCAAGCACAAGGTGCTTAACAAGCAAGACTTTCATAGGTACATATCAGGTATGGATAATCTGAAGGGTGGAAAGGAGCCTGGGAATGTCTAAGTGGGAAGAAACGTTCTTTGTTTCTGGGATAAAGAATACTCATTAGTCTTGGCCTATAGAGGTGTTGAGTTTTAAAGTAATTTTTAAAATTAGCAAACTCTTATTTAGTTTTCAAGAATTCAGCTGTACTTTTGAGGCTCCTTTTGAAAAGGAGCAATGTCCATCACTATGCAGAACACACACAAACACACACACATAATATTGGAATAAACCTTTTTGTGGCTTGGACCTCTTGCCAAGAAATATAAACAGCAGAATGGATGAAAAGCGCTGGAGGTGAAGGCTGTGCCTGACTCCCCCAGCCCTCAGCCAAAGCTGATGCACTTATGTTTGATACACACTCTAGTTAAGGCAGTAAACAAACTTTACAACCCAAGAATAATTTTAGATTATTTATTCAGACGAGCACATTCCCACTGGTTCCTACTGATTACGAATTAATTCCACTCAGGTATTTCTCAGGGGGAATGTTTTATAAAATTATCATATGCAAATAACTTGTGGCATACTTTCCCTTTTTATTTATTTATTTTTTATCCACACCGGTTATTTTGTGGAGTGTTTCTCCAGCAGCACAGCAAAACTTGCTTTTCAGTCATTAGGCGTAAAATAAAGACTTCTACTCTTTGTATTAGTTCACAAGTCTTGAAACTAAATGACTAGTTCTCTTATTTCGAAATCTGAAAATCCGAAAGTATGAAGGCCTGCTCTTTGCATATTCATTTATGCCTGGTGACTCAGACAGGTACAGGGGAGAAAAAAATCATCCTGTGAATAAATTGCAGTATTGTTAGTCTCAACATGCAAAGTTATTCTATGATACCTAATTTCAATCTGTTATGCCTAATTAAAGTGGTGATAAAATGAGAAATAGAGAATCTGAATTTTAAATAAATTTAAAAATATATGAGCATTTTAAAGAACTTAGTGGTGGAAAACTTCCAAGTAAAATAAACCATTATGCTTAATATTTAGTTGATTGGCAGACCACCCTTTGGAAGGCTTAGGCTGGACAGTCACACAGGGGACCAAGAAGTGGATCTGTTTTAAAGACAGTAAATAGAACTCATGCTCCACATCGCCTAAGGAGGTCTGCTGCTAAGCTGCTAAGTTGCTTCAGTCGTGTCTGACTCTGTGCGACCCCATAGATGGCAGCCCACCAGGCTCCGCCGTCCCTGGGATTCTCCAGGCAAGAACACTGGAGTGGGTTGCCATTTCCTTCTCCAATGCATGAAAGTGAAAAGTGAAAGTGAAGGCGTTCAGTCGTGTCCCACTCTTCGCAACCCCATGGACTGCAGCCCACCAGGCTCCTCCGTCCATGGGATTTTCCAGGCAAGAGTACTGGAGTTGGGTGCCATTGCCTTCTCCAAGGAGGTCTAAGTGATGCATTTTATACCCTGTCTTGGGCTTAATACATTCCAAATTCAAATTTAATATCAAGATGCTCAGAGCTTTGTGGCAGAGACTTTTGTTTCTATCAGATTTAAACTTGACCAGTCTGTGTCAGCTCATGATGGCACCTACTGAGAAAAACAATTCTTAGGTTAATCAGGGCACAAGCTAGTGACAATATTTTTGCCAAAACATTTCCATAAGTAAAAATTTAAATATAGAGTGTGTTATTCATCAGGATGCAAACAGTTAGTTCATTAGTAAGCCAATACGTCTATGTAAGATGATGAGTCTGGTTTCCAGACAGCCTAGGAAAACCCAGAATCAAATGTTTCATTATTTGGTAAGTAGCAACAGAGGGGATCTCTGTCTATTTTTGGTAGTACCTTGACCTAAGCCAGCTTCACAACTAGTAGTTGTGAAGGGGGCTTTGTCCCTGGGTTACCTGGCCTCTAAGTTTGCCTTTCTGTATGCTTATGAGCTAAAAGATATGAGAGAAATGGATGTTTGGTAAAGAAAAAGGGTGCCAACCCACTGGACCTCCGATGTCTTGGGGATCCTAGAAATGGACTAAACCCATACAGTGCTGATGGCTTATACTAGGTTGGCCAAAAAGTTAGTTTGGGTTTTTCCATGAGATCTTATGGAAAAACCCGAACAACCTTTTTGGCCAGCCCTATATTTGCCACAGTAGCTAGTCTGTGAGTTCTGGCCTGAGTAGAAGCCCTTTGTTCTGCTGGGGTCTATGTAAGAGATTTTGGTTTTCTCTAAATGGAATAGATTGTGGCTCAGAATCAGACACCCAAGACTACTGCCAGTTTTCTTTCTGTTCCCCCTCTCCCTGCTATGGAAGCCACAAGACACAGCGGAGGTGAGGAAATGCATTTTTCAGAAAAGCAGATTCTCCTAAAAGGGTAAGTACTGGCACTTCAGATCCTCAGAAGTGGGAGAACCTGAGACCAGATGAAGTCCTAGCTGGAATAATTAAGGTAAACAGGTAATTAGAGGCTTTTGAAGCCTGAGTGGATGGAGGAAACAAGAAATACAGGTGAAGTAAGCCAAAATGGCAAGCTTTCTTGACAAATTGCTGCCTGAAGCCAAGAGGCATGAAGTTCTGCCAAAGAGAACAGAGGCTGGAAGTTTTCAGACACTGAGAGGGGATTCAGAATTGTTGCTTTGTAGACTTAAGAAGGAAGGCCAAAATCTAGTGATAGAATATATTTAACCCATCTATAAATGCTTGCAATCTTTAAATATTGTTTTTTAATATGTTTGCCTCTTCATCCATAAGGCTATTAAAATAAGTCATTCCAGATATATATATATATGTATATATATATATATATATATATATATATATATATATTTTACCAAAAGGCTAAAGTCCCACCAGTTGGTCCATAGAGCCATAAAGTAAGACGCCATTATTTATTGGGCGAGGGCTTCTTGAACTGAAACGTTGAAATTGGGAAAAACTGCCCATCCCAGCCTTTATCACGGTTTCCCTTTATCTTCTCTTCTTGCCTGGAGAAGGAAATGGCAACCCACTTCAGTACTCTTGCCTGGAAAATCCCACAGACAGAGAAGCCTGGTAGGCTACAGTCCATGGGGTCACAAAGAGTCAGACACGACTGAGTGACTTCACTTCTTCTCAGTAGAAAAAGCCATATGTGCATATCCCTCCCGAAGACAATCCCTAATGTCATCCTGAGTTGGCACTGTCCCCTTGAGTGCACGGAGGACACTGAGGCATGCCCAAGCTCAAAGTTATGCTGTCTTTCCACCTCAGACCACAGAGAATGTATGTATTAAGCTCACTAGCTTAAGCTTCCTCTTCAGCCTACTGCATACTCCTGGCCCTTGGCACAATGTGCAGCATAACTTTAACAGTTAAGGCATTTTCCTTATGCTCTACCAAGGAAACAGTAAATCATACATAATTCTGGTTGTATTGGCATTAAAGAAAAAGCATCTCAGCCATTACATACCTAATTCAGATGGGAAAAGACAGTTTGAGCCATAAATTCCAAAAAGGAGTCCAGAAGTAAAAGTGGAATCAGGAGAGTGACTGAGAAATATGACGATTAGAAATCTAAATGTCATAGATACGTATTTATGAAAATCTTCATTGCAGGATTTTTTATGATCATAAGAAATTAGAAACATCTTGGGTATCTATCAGTAAGATGATGGTTAGATAAATTATACAGCCCCATACCACGGTGTGTGGTAGACAGGGAAATTATGTAAGAAAAGGAGTGCTGTAGAGAAAAATCTCTAATACATATTGTTAAATAGAGAAACAAATCATAAAGCAATATATATTGTATCAGTTCAGTTCAGCTCAGTTCATTCACTCAGTCGTGTCCGACTCTTTGTGACCCCACGAACCCCAGCACACCAGGCCTCCCTGTCCATCACCAACTCCCGGAGTCTACCCAAACCCATGTCCATCGAGTCAGTGATGCCATCCAACCATCTCATCCTCTGTCGTTCCCTTCTCCTCCTGCCCTCAATCTTTCCCAGCATCAGGGTCTTTTCAAATGAGTCAGCTCTTTGCATCAGGTGGCCAAAGTATTGGAGTTTCATCTTCAACATCGGTCCTTCCAATGAACACACAGGACTGATCTCCTTTAGGATGGACTAGTTGGATCTCCTTGCAGTCCAAGGGACTCTTCAAGAGTCTTCTCTAACACCACAGTTCTAAAGCATCAATTCTTCAACGCTCAGCTTTCTTCACAGTCTAACTCTTACTTCCATACATGACCACTGGAAAAACCATAGCCTTGACTAGATGGACCTTTGTTGGCAAAGTAATGTCTCTGCTTTTGAATATGCTATCTAGGTTGGTCATAACTTTCTTTCCAAGGAGTAAGTGTTTTTTAATTTTTGTTTTATAATCAACAGTAAGCATATATGGAAATATATACATGTATTATTAAATGAATTTTTTTAATGGTCTGAGAGAATATTCCTATCAGGTTACTTTTTAAGTGGGAAGTGAGTAGGGTAATAAAGGGGTAAAGAAAGACCAAGATTTTTTACTCCACTGGTTAAAGCTTTTTAGAAATGTTTTTACAGTGAACATATATTATTCACATATCACTTATCTATATAAAAAATAAATAAAGGTGAAGGCAACAACTAAATTGTTACTTACCTATAGTGTCTTAAATCTTTTCTTTTCACCTCATCCCATTTTCTCTCTATTTCCCTAGGGGCCTTTATAGATAGCACTTCATTTTTATAACACTTGATAGAATCCTTTCCTGTGCTTTTTCATCAGCAGAAGATTGATGCATGAATATATCAGGGTCTTGGTGGTTATATTCTTTGCTAAGGCTGCCATAACAAAATAGTAGTGGTTGGGTGATTTAAGCAACAGAAATTTATTTTTTCATAGTTTTTGAGGCTAGAAGTCCAAGCTCAAGGAGACAATAGGCTTAGTTTCTTGTGGGGCCTCTCTTCTTGGCTTACAGATAACCATCTTCTCACTTTGTCCTTACCTGGTATTTCTTGTGTCCGAATTCATGAATTTGTGTCTAAATTTCCTCTTCTTATAAACACATGAGTAAAACCAGACACTAAAACCCTCATTTAATCATGTCTTTGAAGGCTCTCTTTCCAAATGTACTCACATTCTGAGGAACTGGGGGCTAGGACTTCAACATATAGATTTTCGGCGGACGAAATTCAGTTATACCAGTGAGCCTGTAGCTCAAAATTTTCTTGAAGTGTTTATGCTTGTCCACCAGTAGAAACCATAAAGACCTTGAGTCCTTTAAGTGCAGATCTGTGTTTCTTTTTATTTATTTTTTAGGTCTGTGTTTTTAAATGAGGGCTCCAGGTCACCTTCAGGCCACTCCAGAGGACTGGGCATGCACAGAAAGCCAGCCCTTTAGACCCCTCTCCTTTCAACTTGCTCCTCCTCAAGGGAGGTGATGTGGCATGGCGTGAGGAAGAAATTGGCTTCAGAGTGGACCACCTGCTCTGCCATTTACCAGCTTTTATCTTAGACCAGTTTTCTGTCTGAAAGAGGAGGACAGTAATATCAGCATCGGGGTCAGAATCAACTACATACCTTTCCTGCCCCAGAGCAAAATGAAAATGTGGGGCCTTGGTCAGTCTTCCTATCCCACTGGCAAATGGATAAACCCCAAAGGAATTGTTTAGCTCTGTGTTAGAACACAGATTGTACCTGGATCAGGGTTGGGCGAAAGACCTCCAGCCAGTCGTTCCAGTTGCCAGCTACCACCTTGCTGCACTGAGATGCCCCAGGGAGCACACATGTGACCATGATCCTCCCCTACAGACATATCCGGGTCCCCAGCAGGGACAGAGGGCCATGAGGGAACACAGCCTCCCCTTGTTGCTGCAACCTGGCGGCCACCCCAGGAGAAGGGTGGCTTATTGCCTATGTGTGGAGATGGGGAGGGGGAGGGCAGGTGCTGCCTACAGCTTCAGGGCAATGGAGGCTGAGAACCTGTCCAGAGAGATGTGGAGGTGTTGAGACATGGGACAGCATGTGAGTCCAGGCATCAAGCGCCCAGTGCACACCTCAATGTTCTATCAGATTTCACCTGTGTGTGTGCTGGTTGCTCAGTCATATCCGACTCTTAGTTACCCCGCAGACTATAGCCCACCAGGTTTCTCTGTCTATGGAATTCTCCAGGCAAGAATACTGGAGTGGATTGTCATTCCCTTCTCCAGAGGAACTTCCCAAACCAGGATCGAACCCCGGTCTCCTGCATCACAAGCAGAGAGTCCCCAGCACATACTTCAGTGTTCTATCAGATTTCACCTACAAACTGCAAATTCAAGGATAAAATTATTAAGAATTTCAAGACACTAACTGTGAAGCATTAAGCCCCAAGTACAGGGCACTTCTGAGCACAGTGTCCTGTGCAAATCTGCTGATCTTTGCTCATGAAGCCACTCTGTTCACTGCTATATATTCTAGGAAAGACTTACTTGGCACAGAGCCTGGTACACAGTATGAGTTCAGAGCATCTCTCTACATTCCTGTTTATTAAAGGAAGCTTAAAATTACTCTTCGGAGAAGGCAAGGGCACCCCACTCCAGTACTCTTGCCTGGAAAATCCCATGGGCGGAGGAGCCTGGTAGGCTGCAGTCCATGGGGTTGCTAAGAGTCAGACACGACTGAGCGACTTCACTTTCTCTTTTCACCTTCATGCACTGGAGAAGGAAATGGCAACCCTCTCCAGTGTTCTTTCCTGGAGAATCCCAGGGACGGGGGAGCCTCATGGGCTGCCATCTATGGGGTCGCATAGAGTTGGACACGACTGAAGCGACTTAGCAGCAGCAGCAGCAAAATTACTCTTGCATAACTCACTGTCTTCAGAGGACTTCTGTCACTTATCAAGATGAGTTTATCAAAGAATCCAAACAGAAATAAATCATGACCTCTTATCCTAAGTTTTTAGATTAATGTTAATATATCTTCAGCTACAAATTCTCCAAGAACTTTTCTTGTTTCTGTGTTTAAACTCTGCCTTAGTCCAAAACAAGGCATGTGTCTGTAGACATCAGAGGGTCCTGGGAGTCAAGCTAGTCTCATCTGTTTGTGTTCTTATAATACCTACCACATGAAAATAAGTTTGAGTTGAATTAAATTTTGTGAAGTTGAAATGGATTCTATTTATTCTAAATAAGCACTTTTCTAATTTCTGAGTTTCTCATTCCCAAGTTCGAGTATACATTTTTAAAGTACCACTAAGTGACCTAAGCACAAGCTGGAATCAAGATTGCTGGGAGAAATATCAATAACCTCAGATATGCAGATGACACCACCCTTATGGCAGAAAGGGAAGAGGAACTAAAAAGCCTCTTGATGAAGGTGAAAGAGGAGGGTGAAAAGGTTGGCTTAAAGCTCAACATTCAGAAAACAAAGATCATGGCATCTGGTCCCATCACTTAATGGGAAATAGATGGGGAAACAGTGGAAACAGTGGCAGACTTTATTTTTCTGGGCTCCAAAATCACTGCAGATGGTGACTGCAGCCATGAAATTAAAAGATGCTTACTCCTTGGAAGAAAAGTTATGACCAACCTAGATAGCATATTCAAAAGCAGAGACATTACTTTGCCAACAAAGGTCCATCTAGTCAAGGCTATGGTTTTTCCACTGGTCATGTATGGATGTGAGAGTTGGACTATGAAGAAAGCTGAGCACCAAAGGATTGATGCTTTAGAACTGTGGTTCTAAAGAAGAAGACTCTTGAGAGTCCCTTGGACTGCAAGGAGATCCAACCAGTCCATTCTAAAGGAGATCAGCCCTGGGTGTTCTTTGGAAGGAATGATGCTGAAGCTGAAACTCCAATACTTTGGCCACCTCATGCGAAGAGTTGACTTATTGGAAAAGACTCTGATGCTGGGAGGGATTGGGGGCAGGAGGAGAAGGGGACAACAGAGGATGAGATGGCTGGATGGCATCACTGACTCGATGGACATTAAGTTTGAGTGAACTCTGGGAGTTAGTGATGGACAGCGAGGCCTGGTGTGCTGCGATTCATGGGGTCGCAAAGAGTCGTTCATGACTGAGCAACTGAACTGAACTGAACTGAAGTGACCTAAAACAAACACAAGAAAAAGCCACGCTCTAAAATGAGTTTAAATGAATTCTCGGTTTTATTTGAGACTGCAGGAAAAAATTCTAGTCCAAACATACAAAATGTTCTTACCGAATGATAATTAACCAGACTGATAAGTACATACAGGATATCCGTGAATTCAAGACATTGAATGATATTTAAATGGTCAAATGACAAGACTTCCATT
Source organism: Ovis canadensis (assembly GCF_042477335.2). NCBI lineage: Eukaryota > Metazoa > Chordata > Mammalia > Artiodactyla > Bovidae > Ovis > Ovis canadensis. The sequence continues at coordinate 28,624,047 of NC_091248.1, forward strand.
AGGTTATTATTTAGGAAAAATTGTCTATCGTTGTTGTTCAGTCACTAAGCCATGTCCGACTCTCTACAACCCCATGCACTGCAGCAGACCAGGCTTCCCTGTCCATCACCAACTCCCGGAGTTCACTCAGACTCATGTCCAGCAAGTCAGTGATGCCATCCAGCCACCTCATCCTCTGCCGTCCCCCTCTCCTCCTGCCCATTGCTCAAACTCCTCTCCATTGTGTCGATGATGCCATCAAACTGCCTCCTCCTCTGTCAACCCCTTCTCTTCCCGCCCTCAGTCTTTCTCAGCACCAGTCCTTCCAGTGAATATTCAGGGTTGATTTCCTTTAGATTAGCTAGTTTGATCTCCTTGCCATCCAAGGGACTCTCAAGAGTGTTCTCCAGCACCACAATTCAAAAACATCAGTTCTTCGGCACTAAGACTTCTTTATGGCCTAACTCTCTCTTCCAATACATGGCTACTGGAAAAACCATAGCTTTGACTATACAGACCTTTGTTGGCAAAGTGATATCTCTACATTTAATATGCTGTCTAGGTTTGTCATAGCTTTCCTTCCAAGGAGCAAGTGTCTTAATTTCGTGGTTACAGTCACCATCCACATGATCTTAGAGCCCAAGGAAATAAAGTCTCTCAGTGTTTCCACTTTTCTCCCATCTATTTGCCATGAAGTGATGGGACTGAATGCCATGATCTTAGTTTTATAAATGTTGAGTTTTAAGTGAGTTTTTCACTTTCCTCTTTCACCCTCACCAAGAGTCTCTTTAGTTCCTCTTTGCTTTCTGCCATTAGAGTGGTATCATCTGCACATCTAAGGTTGTTGATATTTCTCCCTGCAATCTTGATTCCAGCTTGGGATTCATCCAGCCTGGCATTTTACATGATATACTCTGCATAAAAGTTAAATAAGCAGGGTGATGATATGCAGCCTTGATGAATTTCTTTCTCAATTTTGAACCAGTCCATTGTTCCATGTCTGGTTATAACTGTCGCTTCTTGACCTGCATACAGGTTTCTTAGGAGACAAGTAAGGTAGTCTGATATTCCCATCTGTTTAAGAATTTTCCAGTTTGTTATGATCCACACGGTCAAAGGCTTTATCATAGTCAATGAAGCCAAAGTTGATGTTTTTCTGGAATTCCCTTGCTTTTTCTATGACCCAACCAATGTTGGCAACTTGATCTCTGGCTCCTCTGCCTTTTCAAAATCCAGCTTGTACATCTGGAAATTCTAAGTTCATGTACTGCTGAAGCCTAGCCTGAAGGATTTTGAGCATTACCATGCTAGCATGTGAAATGAGTACAATTGTACCGTAGTTTTAACATTCTTTGGCATTGTCTTTCTTTGGGATTGGAATGAAAACACATTTTCCGGTCCTGTGGCCACTCCTGAGTTTTCAACAAATGCTAACCTATGGAATGCAGCACTTTCACAGCATCATCTTTTAGGATTTTAAATAGCTCAGCTGGAATTCCATCACCTCCACTAGCTTTGTTCATAGTAGTGCTTTCTAAGGCCCACTTGACTTCATTCTTCAAGAATTTGGCTCTAGGCGAATGACCACACCATCGTATTTATCTGAGTCATTAAGACCTGTTTTTTGTATAGTTCTTCTGTGTATTCTTGCCACCTCTTCTGCTTCTGTTAAGTCCTTGTCACTTCTGTCCTTTATTGTGCCCATCCTTGCATGAAATGGTCCTTTGGTGTCTCCAATTTTCTTGAAGAGATCTCTAGTCTTTCCCATTCTACTGTTTTCCTCTATTTCTTTGCATTGTTCACATAAGAAGGGTTTCTTATCTCTTCTTGCTATTCTCTGGAAGTCTGCATTCAGTTGGGTATATCTTTCCCTTTCTCCTTTGCCTTTTGCTTCTCTTCTTTTCTCAGCTATTTTTGAGACCTTCGCAGACAAACACTTTACCTTCTTGCATTTCTGTTTCTTTGGGATGGTTTTGGTCACCACCTCCTGTACAATGTTATGAACCTCCATCCATAGTTCTTCAGGCACTCTGTCTACCAGATTTAATCCCTTGAATCTATTCATCACCTCCACTGTATAATTATAAAGGATTTGATTTCAGTCATACCTGAATGACCTGGTGATTTTCCCTACTTTCTTCAATTTAAGTCTAAATTTTGCAATAAGGAGCTCATGATCAGAGCCAGATTCAACTCCAGGTCTTGTTATTGCTGACTGTATAGAGTTTTTCCATCTTCAGCTACAGAGAATATAATCAATCTCATTTCAGTATTAACCATCTGGTGATGTCCATGTGTAAAATCATCTCTTGTATTGTTGGAAGAGGGTGTTTGCTACGATCAATGTGTTCTCTTGACAAAACTCTGTTAGCCTTTGCCCTGCTTCATTTTGTACTCCAAGGACAAACTTGCACATTTCTCCAAGTATCTCTTGACTTCCTACTTTTGCATTCCAATCCCCTATGGTCAGAGGGTATATTGTAGCACACTTGTAATATTATTTTTAAAATACATATATGTAGACTTGAAGAGAATGTAGAGATATGAAAAGAAATGATTTGTCAAGATGATTAGGGTCATAGAGAAATTATTTCTTTTATTTACTGTTGTGTTCAGTACAATGGAAATAAATTAAAATGTGTCTACTTATTCTGCTACTTACTTTAGTTCTTGAGTATACTAGTTCATCATGGATACTAGTCCCAAGGCAAAGGTAAGGTCTTGACTAGTCAAAATTAGTCACATTTGAAAAGAAAACAAAAGAACAACAGAATTCCCCTGCCAGATGATTTTCTAATATTCTTAACTATTCAACTTCTAAGATTAATGGACTTTCCTATTAGTTTCTTAAGAGGTCTGAGATTCCTATAGACATTTATACCTTGTTAAAAACACACCTTTTGCATTTCAGTCAAACTCCATTCATTGCACCCTGTGCCAGGCAGTGGATTCTCATGGATTGCTGTTTCTAGAATTTGCCTCCTGCCACAAGGAGCACTATCAGTTATGGTGTTCCCTAAATATGTGATTACCAGGAGCAATTTTTGTAGACTTGTTTTGAAAGATTTTATTTAGGCAAGGGCCAGCTATTTGTAAATATCCTCTTAACTACTTTATCATGGACAAGCCTGCTCTATTCCAGACACCAACCTTAAAGGGGTAGGATTTCTAATAAGCCAAAAAATGTTCCTTGTACTTTGAGAGTCCTTTGGCTTATAATAGCTTGTGGTCTTTGCTCCCATGAAGTTTTGGCAACCTTCACTTAAAAAAAAAAATCTCAAAAGAAATTCACATCTGGATTCAATTGATTGGACTTTAACCGGCCTCCATTGCAGTATGCAAATAATTGTCCTCCACGGTGTGTACTTCATGGCTGATAAAAGTGAAGTGTCTTTTCTCAGAGTCCCGAACTTCTTTCTCATTTCCTTCCTCCCTCTGATAGCAAAACTTTTCAAACGGATGGATGTCTTTATCTAGAATGCATCTCAAATCTTGGCCAATGTTGCCTGAAAACGTCAGTGCTGTACTGTATAACATAAAACAAGCTGATACGAAATTTCATTAACAAGGTTGCCTCCTTGTGAGGCAGACTCCTTCCAGCCATCTCCTTACTTGGATAAGAGCAGACTTAGAATATGGCCACAACTCTCTCCGTGTCTCTTTTCCTCACTTGATTCATCTCACTTTGATATTGACCTAATCTCTGTCCACCTCCCATTCACCCATGTATCCAAAATACCCCAAAATCAGCTTGTTTTTGCAAATCTAAAGGTCACTAATCTCTTCCCTTCTTTCAACTCTTTACTGCAGTCTATATTTTGTTTCAATAACTTGCTTATTTCTCATGATCTCTCTTAAGATGTCTAAAATATGCAGATTGTTTTAATACTTGGAAGGTGACCTAGGATGCCCAAAGAAGATAAAGTAAAAATTTTGTGTTCCAAAATTTCCAGAATACCTGGTAATCTGAATTTCCTAAAATCTGGAGGCAGATGCATCTAATAATAAACTTGAGAAACTGAAGACAGCTAATCAACATGATTATATATCCTTAATTTCAGAAACAATATTCCTACAAAAATGTTCCCATAGATGGTCTCTGCATTAGATGCTAGTCCATTTGAGAATTCAAACTTCGATATATCATCCTATTAGTTTCTCTGACATTTATCCCCACCCCCACACCTCCAATTTCAGTCCATGTGAATTTAACACAGGTGCAGACTCAGGCTTAACATAAGGGAGCAATTTTCTGATTCATTCATGTAAGACCCCGAGGGAAAGGGAGAACAAGATGTACCAAGGTAATATTGTGTTGTTAAAAAATTAACTTAGCTTGTTTTTCTACTGAGACAAAAATACTTACATCCAAATGCTTAGATATGTAAACTGGGTCTCACATACAGTTTTTCACACAGTGTGATAGTATTTTGAAAACTCATTCTCAAGAAAATAATGTTACAAGAATATACATAGATGATGATTTTTATGGGTTTTTTGATGGGGGAGAGAGAGGTCAGTACACATTGTTGTTTCAATTCTGTTGAGGGCAAGGATGCAATAGCCAAAATAAAGTGGTCCCTTCCCCCAGGCCTGCTGCTCTGAGAAAGCCATTCTTGTTCTGAAAGGAAATGGCATGTTGAAACACATTTTTTATTATTTATAAAAAGTCTTGGGTTTTATTAGTCCAGGGCTCAGTGAGTCTTCTAACTGAACTGCACAGTTTTTCTATGCTTAGTAGCAGAATGGAGGGAAAAACTAATTAACATAGTTCTTACATCACCACCAGGAATTCTTTATTTGCCCTCAGGATTCACACTGCTGTGTCTGATCAACGCTGTTAAATATGACAAGGTCAGTAACCCTGTTTTTGTAACAATGAATGCTAACAAACTCAGGCCTCACACACATTGTCATATTTTAACAGGGTCAGCTAAGTTAACTGAGAGCTTTATGCACGTACAGTGCCAAGAAGACCCCATCAACAGTCAAATATACAATGTTATCATTTTAGCATAAGTAGTGGAGCAACAGACGGCCCAGCTGAGCAACTCAGATTTATCCAAAGATTCTGCACCAACAGTTGAGCCATAAGAAGGATTTACACCATAGCACAGGTTCACTAGGCCTTCCCAGGTGGCTGGTGGTAAAAAACCCACCTGCCAAAGCAGGAGACATAAGAGACCTGGGTTCTATCCCTGGATCAGGAAGATTCCCCTGGAGGAGGGCATGACAACCCACCCAGTGTTCTTGCCTGGAAAATCCCATGGCCAGAGGAGCCTGCCAGGCTACAGTCCATGGGATCACACAGAGTTGGACACAGCTGCACGCACACGTGCATGGGGCACTGGACAGGGAAATGGGAGCAAAGGTGTGCCAGCCTGCCTCTGCCACTGCTTCTCCAAAGGCTTAGTTTACACAGCAGCAGGCTGAGAAATCAAACCAAGTGACTTGGAAAGCCTCTTTATGCCCGCAAGGCTGTGATTCTAACACAGTCTACAGGATAAACGCTCTGCCCATATCAATTTCAATGGCAGCATAGTTTTAATGCAGTATGTTTTGTATTGAGTTTCCATTTTTATTCCTTTGGCATTTGGCAGAGAGGTAAAGAGACTGAATTCCAGCAAGTCTGGTTACCTCAGATGGCACGTGTGCAGGAGCTCAGAAGTCTATACAAGATGAATCAAGTGATGACTGACATGTGCTCCTTAGGCCCTATAACATCATCAGCACTTTAATACAATCTACTTATCACTTGTCTTCTGAGAAGCTCTGTTTAGATGTCTAACAGGAGTCTGTGACTCCCTTTACTCTGCTGGTGAAATAAACATGATTCAGTTCATTTTCCCATATTGTGAAATGGAATCACTTCCAGTTAAGTCAATATTAGGATAATTGTAAGACTTAACCAACAATCTGTTCATTTTTGCTGTTAAATTTTGCTTTTTTAATGTAATTACACACAAAGAACAATTCATAAATATCGAATAAATATTATGACAGAGTGGGACTATAACAATCACTTAGAAAAAAGAAAACTCAATATTCTATAAACAAGTAACAAATTTCCTTTGGTTGAAAAAGGGAAAACAAGGATAAAAGGGAAACTGTCTAATGGAAAAGTATTTGCTATAAAGTATTGTAGATTGCATATGAACAAGAACAAAAAGAATAAAAGAAGGAGTGTTGCTTTTAAATCCATTTTAGTATAAATAGACATCTTAGGAAACAATTTAGTTTTAATGCAAATTGTTCTAATGTTACAGAACAAATTTCTTTTTCATATCATATGGGTTAAACTATGTCTTTGCAACCTTAATTTTTACATTAGATTGTAAATGTTTGTAATGGACCTTTTAAATGCTTGATGCAGTGTTATTATTCTGCATCAAAACATTTCTCAGATGTGCAACATTATTTTAAAATAAATCCCTCAAGATGAATATAGTTGCTGGAGTCCCTGGAAATTCATGGCATTTAGAATAGACTGTGTTTCTTCAATGCAGGGGCTCTTCAAGGGGATTTTTGACTGCTGATGCAAACGTTAGTAAGCAATGCACTTGTTTGGTTAAGACTTTTAGCCTTGACCTCCAGCTTTAAACCCTTGTCCTTTATTAATCACGTGTTTCCTGAATCAAAGAGAATATTTTTGGAGGGGGAAAATTGTTCTGGGACTGAAGGAGTGTTATATACCAAACAGACATGCCCAGATGACAAATAACCCTGCATGATAGCCAGGGTTCATCCAGCTGGTCGGCCCCAGATTTTGTGATTGATGGTGTTGATGTTCTAAATAGGCCTAAGATGTGGCAAGTATAAGAGCCATAACAAAGTCCTTCAGATTTATACTGTAGATAGAAGGAGGAAGCAAGAAGGCATGTTCCCCGCACATGGCAGTTCTAAGAATGGTGTCATGATTACAAGTAACCTTGCCGGGTTTGTCTGGTTTCTTTCGAAGTTAAAGAAAAACTGTTTGCTGGTCAGGAATGAGTAGGGGTCACATAAGGTCTGTCTGAACCTTACGATGACTAAAATGTTTCTCTGTAACTGGACACTTTCTGAAACTAGGATAACATTGGAACCCATTGTAGGGATCAATACACTGATTTTTTCCTTTGCCTTTTGAGGCTTCTAAGAAAATAAGAACAGTTCCTTGCTTTTAAAAAACAGAAAGAGAAGAAAAAGAAAGTGGCACCATAACATATAGTGAAGTCATTAAATGTTTAAAGAAAAACGCCTTAAAGATTATTTAACTTAACCCTACTTGCCTTACATTTAGGAAAATGGGATATTTTTAAATCAAGGAGAATCATAAAAACCCTATGCTGTTTAAGGCGTTTATAAGCAATTCTTTAAAAGAGTATAATATATGGAAGAGACAAAAAATCACATTTGAGCTTTTCAAGAAGAGTGACAATGATAGCACTTATTATTTTAAAATGAATATTAAATAGAACTCATATGGATAGGAAGCTGAAACTGTTATTTTATGAGACTTTCACTAGTGTTTATATCCTCATGTGCGCTTAATTGCTTGTCGTGTCCGACTCTTTGTGACCCTATGGACTGTAGCCCAGCAGGCTCCTCTGTCCCTGGGATTCTCTAGGCAAGAATACTGGAGTGGGTTGCCAGCCCTCCTCTAGCGGATGTTCCCAATCCAGGGGTTGAACCCATGTCTCTTAATGTCACCTGCCTTGTCATGTGGGTTCTTTGCCACTAGCACCACCTGGGAAGCCCACAATATCATGTTTATGTAGCAATTATTTTGTGAACCTTCCTCAGCACTGAGGAAGCAGATCCCAGAAAACTAACCCCCATTCCTCGTCCTCTATAAAGTTCAGTTCAGTTGCTCAGTCGTGTCCGACTCTTTGCAACCCCATGGACTGCAGCATGCCAGGCCTCCCTGTCCATCACCAACTCCCAGAGCTTACTCGTACTCATGTCCATTGAGTCGGTGATGCCACCCAACCATCTCATCCTCTGTCACCCCCTTCTCCTCCTGCCTTCAATCTTTCCCAGCATCAGGGTCTTTTCCAATGAGTCAGTTCTTCGCATCAGGTGGCCAAAGTGTTGGAGTTTCAGCTTCAGCATCAGTCCTTCCAATGCACACCCAGGACTGATCTCCTTTATGATGGACTTGTTGGATCTCTTTGAAGTCCAAGAGAATCTCAAGAGTCTTCTCCAACAACACAGTTCAAAAGCATCAGTTCTTCAGTGCTCAGCTTTCTTTATAGTCCAACTCTCACATCCATACATGACCACTGGAAAAATTACAGCTTGGACTAGATGGGCGTTTGTTGGCAAAGTAATGTCTCTGCTTTTTAATATGCTCTCTAGGTTAGTCATAACTTTTCCTCCAAGGAGCAAATATCTGTTAATTTCATGGCTGCAGTCACGTATAAAGTTGGTTTTACCAAATTGGTGCTAATGGGTGCTTTAAGGATCAATCCTGGGAAACTTACTCCTGAGATTGATGTATGCATGCTAGTCAGGGCAATTTCTTTGCAGCCTCTTTGAGAAACTTCTTCCTAGTCTTAATATGTGTGATAGTTGGGCTTCTCTGAGACGATATATTTACATTTATCATAGAGACTTTGCGGTGCACGTAACTGAGGGCATTCCTTCTTTGTACTGGTCATTAAAAAGCATGGAATGGAGCCTAATTTGAAACCCATCTTTCTCATTAAGATAGAGGTTACCAGTGCATGTTCTGGTTTCTAGTTCTTTCCTGGGCCCATCAGTTGGCACTATCTTTTCTTCAGTGTGGATTTCTCACTAAATTGTGCTATCTTGCTATATCTACCTTTGTGATCCTCATGCTTTCTGGGAACAAAATAAAGCTGTTAATTAATCACTTGATTCCTCGTGAGAAAATGCTTTTCCCCATCATCTTTTATAATTCTCTTTTATAATTCTCTGTATGCTCAGTCACTTAGTCGTGTTTGACTCTGCCACACCATGGACTGTATAACCTGCCAGACTCCTCTGTCCAGAAAATTTTTTAGGCAAGAAATACTGGAGCGGGTTGCCATTTCCTCCTCCAGGGAATCTTCCCTCCTCCAGGGATAGGACTCACATCTCTTGAATCTCCTGTATTGGCAGGTAAATTATTTACCACTGCACCACCACCTGGGAAGCCTTTTACAAATTTACAAATTCTAGGAGACTTTATATTAATAAATGGGAAAACCAATAAAATATAAAGTTTGTTGAAAGGACATTAAGTAGTACTGTGGCTTAATACGACAATGTTTGAGATCAAAATTGTCAACTAATCAGATCATATGAGGCTTATATTTTTACTAATGTTAGAAACCTATGTCTCAGTTGAGGATGGATTTATCAGCTAGGGAAGCCAGTTAGAGAATATGTTACCTGATATTTATAATATTTAATATATAATTGGCTATAGAAGCCTAAACTTGATACATACTATATATAAGTGAAGAAAATCAAAGAAAAGTAAGTCATGATGTTTTCCATACATTTCAATGACTCAACAATATTTGCTGTAACATTAGCAAACATGTTAAAGGGACCAGGTACATTACAATCATTTATTATAAGTCCGAAATCAGTTGATGATATGACACATTTTGGATGGCACAATTTTTAAAGTGCTGCTGCTGCCAGTTCTGAAAAATATCCAACAGATCCATGTAGAATCACCTAATTTGTCAAGATCGGGCTTTGATGGGTTTTCGTTACTATTGCTAATTTAATAATTTAGAATATCTTTAAACCTGCAAGTCATGGGACTTTCAGGGAAACATCCATAATTTTAAGGATGAAATTCTCCTCCCCACTTAAAGGAACAAAATGAAGTTTTCCTCTCTCTTGCAGTTTCGGCAAACACAGGGCTCCAGTGCTCATTGGTTTTGTTTTGAACCCTAGTACGTTGTTGTTTCTGTTATTACAGTTGTTGTTGTGTTTTAAAGTGCTTTATATTTGCCTGTTAGCCTTCACTGCGGCTTTCCGAGGCTGGGGAATATCTAGTTTCTTACATCTAGTTAAACGAGTACATAAACTAAGACACTTTTAGGTTTCTTTTTCACCCATTACATAGCAAGTGTGGAGTATGCTAAGAATAAAGTCTGTGATTGCATGACTTAAGATGATTGACTGCAACCACAAACTCATGTCTCCATGAGGGATGTGGGCAATAGGGGTCAATGAGATATAGCAACATACGTATGTAGGGATATGACCAACAGAAGAATACTGCTACAAGCTCTATTCTGACTGAGAAATTCCGAATCTCTAAATTAACTTCAGATGAATTTTAATATGGATAAAAGTAAAAATAATGTCCCAGGAAACCAACGCTGTTTTTTACTAAAAATCCATCCTCGCTGACAAGATTGTGGATTTAGTTGCAGTTTGCCAGAGTACAATCTGTAGTTCCAATAGAGTCCTAAATTTTTCTACCTCTACATAGGATTTTAGCTGAGAATTTTTCAGTATAATCAGAATATATCAGGTAGTTATTTTTAGCAACAGATGACTTTGTTAGGAAGACAACAGAAGTGCCTGTCCTAAGGAATGAGAACTATGCTATAAAATATACATATACAGTATATGTATACACACATATATTTATGAATAATTATTTTCAGATGCTTTACTTCAAATGAGATTCTGATGATTCCAGGGCTCTTATCTGCCAGGGAAGGTGTGAAACTCTTAGCTCAGAGTGGTTAATCGGAGACCTTGGGATCAAGTTCTTCTTTCCTCCGAGTTCCGCTGCTTTCTTTCTCACACTAGGGCTCTTGAGGGTGGGTTTGCTCAGTCACTGAAGCTGCAGTTGCTCCAAGTTCCCTTGAAGCAGGGAGTATATTATCTATTAATAGTATTTTTAAGGATGTTTGCTTCTTCCCAACTTCCTCAGGAAAATTTTGCTTGGTTACATAAGAGGCTGGGAATGCCTGCTCTCTATTTGTTGCTTTAAGTTTGCTCTGAGGACTGCCGTAACCACTTCCCTCTGTGTTCTCCCTGCGCAAAATAGAAGAGGATATTTCTATTTTGTACCTTGGGGGGAGGGGAGTGGTTTCCAGAACAAAACTAAAATTCTACAAATATACATCACGATCCCACCCCACCATCATTATAAACAAACACCCTATCATGATACGTCTTCTTTAACAATATTAAACACACATGGAATACTGGAGGACTTGTCAGTATTCCCTGGTGACTCAGTAGTAAAGAATCTGCCTGCAATGCAGGAGACCCAGGTTCGACCCCTGGGTTGGGAAGATCCCCTGGAGAAGGAAATGGCAACCCACTCCAGTAGCATTCTTGCCTGGAGAATCCCATGGACAGAGTAGCCTGGCAGGCTACAGTCCATAGGGCTGCACAAAGTCAGACACGACTGAAGCGATTAAACAACAGCATTGGTTTTCCCAGATTAGATTTTATTTTGCATTAGGGCAAGTCTTTCATTCAAGCCAGTTGTCGGTGTTGATGGAGTCCTTTCCACTGTGCTAAATATCTACCCTCTTATAGTTTCACCAAGACATCTCTAAAGCTGCTAGTCCCTTATTTCTGACTGTCACTTCAGATGTCCTCCTCTGTTCCTGGTCTTTTATTTGTTTTCACTTACAGTTATAATGAGTGTACACTGTTTTCCTGAGCACTTTCCTTAGAAACTCTCTATTATTCCAAAGTGCCTAAGCTTCTATTCTGTCTGTCAAAAATGGTTAATACATGAGTATTAGCGTCCCGTTTTTTATATAGTAATTGAAAGTTGCCTGCTGTGCACAGGGCTCTGTTCTGCTAGCCCAGAACCTGACTGGACACAGCATTTGCCAACCTCCTGCTGGGAGCGACAGTGCGATGAGTTAGCTGGCGAACTCCATCACCCAACAGGCATTTGCCCAGGGTCTGATTTCTGTGATTCAGCCATGTACCTTTTAAAGGCTCTTCATCCAACAGCAAATCTTCCCTTCACTCAGCCACTTGTTTGGATTCAGAAGATAGCACTTGGCACAGAGAGACACATTCCCTAATAACGTTTTATTCTTTTCTGTCAGCCACCCTCTCTTTAATTCCCTGCATGTGGTGAGCTTGCTCGAAGCCCCCAGACTATATACCCTGAGCCCATATCCTCCAATCTTTGTGTCCCTTTTCACCATTTTCACTCCAGAGAGATTTTCTTCATAATCTTGGTCAGCTCTGCAGACTCATCCTTTGTAATAGTCTGTATTAATATCCTTTCCTTTCTATAGCATCCTGTAGGGTTTTCAAAACCTTTTGATTTTTATCTTTTCTTTTGTGATTTTCTTATAGTTCCGTTTTGCACTTGTTTAGATACTTCCAATCTGATTGACACATCTGTCAATCTCAAAGTTTTGATCCAGTTTCTTCTCAGTTTTTAGGATTCAGTTCAACAGTAATCTGTGGTTTATTCCTCTTCCTTGACTTTCCCTACGATCTAAATGACTGTAGATGATTAATATCACTTTCTCAGCATGGTTTTCACAGCCATTGTAGGATTTCAGAACGCCTGCAAAGATCTAAGATCCTTGCATCTGTAACTTTTAACTGCCTTAATGAATTTACAAGGGATTTTCTTCTCTACAGTGAATGAACTTCTCTTGTCCTTTATAGGAACTCTGAATATCATAATGGTTTCCATGATGCTGTTTCTTCTTGTTTCTTAAGTCTTTTTGATTAGTTTGTACTAACGTGCCAATAGGCTTGGCTCCTGTTTTAAGTCTCCCACTGTCTGACTGCAAGATTTTATTTTATTTATTAATATATTAATTTAAAAAATTTTGGCCTTGCAGCCAAGATGTAGGATATTAGTTTCCCAACCAGGGATTGAACCCACACCCTCAGCAGTGGAAGTGTGGAGTCCTAAACACGGGACCATCAGAGAATTTTCATCTAAGATTTTAAATTATCCCCATGGATGATGAGTTTATATTTCTCCTTCCTCCAAACTGTAGTTTTCATCAATACAATGTCTGTTTTTTCAAATAGGTAATTTAACATTGCCAACAAAGTTCCATACAGTCAAAACTATGGCTTATCATTAGTCATGTGCGATGTGAGAGCTGAACCATAAAGAAGGCTAAGTGCTGAAGAACTGATACTTTTGAATTGTGGTGCTGGAGAAGACTCTTGAGAGTCCCCTGGACAGCAAGGAGATCGAATCAGTCAATCCTAAAGGAAATCAACCCTGAATATTCACTGGAAGGACTGTTGCTAAAGCTGAACCTCCAATACTTTGGCCACCTAATGCGAAGAACTGACTCACTGGAAAAAACCGTGGTGCTGGGAAAGATTGAGGGCAGGAGGAGAAATGAGTGAAGAGGGTGAAATGGTTGGATTGCATCATCGACTCAATAGACATGAATTTGAGCAAACTAGGAGATAGTGGAAGACAAAGGAGCCCCAGTGTGCTGCAGTCCGCGGGTCACAAAGAGTCGGACATGACTTAGCAACTGAACAACAGCAATTTAACACTGAGCCATAAACCTTGTTTCTTCATCTTATTTTTCATCTTGTTTGTGTCAAAAGCATACAACCCTAAATGTGTAGCTCTTAATTTCACTAATTCAGTTGAAGAACTGCAGGAATTTTTTCTGTCTTTCAGTCTGTAAAAGATCATTGTTTTCAAATATTTTGCATCTTGTGACTTTTCTAAAACTTAGGCCCATTATTGGTTTTCAGTCTGTCTGCCCTCTGATGGAGAAGGATGAAAGGCTTATGGAAGCTTCCTGAAGGCAAACACTGACTGAGCGGCTTACCAAAGTTAGCTTCTCATAAACCTGAACAAAAAAAACCTCACCAACATATTAACAAATCTGTCAACAAGTAAGAAGAATAATGCAACATAAACAAGTGGATTTTAAACTTGAAATGCAAGGCTGAAGTTGTAATACTTGAAAATCAATCAATGTGAACTACCATATTAATAGCACAAAGAAGAAAATCCATATAATTATAACTGTTGATGCAGAAAAGGCATTTGACAAAGTTCAACATCAATTCCTGATAAAAGTTTTTGTCAAATAGGGAATAGAACGAAATTTCCTCAAACTGATAAAGGACATCTAAAAGCCTATAGCTATTATCATATTTAATGGTGGAAGTCTGAATAGTTTCTCCTTCAGATCAGGAACAAAGCAAAGATGTCAGTTAACACCACTCTTAACTGCCACTTGTGATAATGAAAGTCACTCAGTCGTGTCCGAGTCTTTGCAACCCCATGGACTATACAATACATGGCATTCCCCAGGCCAGAATACTGGAGTGGGGAGCCTTTCCCTTCTCCAGAGGCTATTCCCAACCCAGGGGTCAAACCCAGGCCTCCCGTATTACAGGAAGATTCTTTACCAGCTGAGCCACAAGGGAAGCCCGACAATTGGAATGGGTAGCCTATCCCTTCTCCAGCGGATCTTCCCAACCCAGAAATCGAACTGGGGTCTCCTGCATTGCAGGCAGATTCTTTACCAACTGAGCTATGAGGACAGCCCCTATTTGTGATAAGGCAAGAAAAAATGAAGCCCACTATGGGCTTCCCTGGTGACCCAGTCAGTAAAGAATCTGCCTGCAGTGCAGGAGACCTGGGTTTTATCCCTGGGTCAGAAAGATCCCCTGGAGAAGGAAACAGCAACCTACTCCAGTATTCTAACTTGGGAAATCCCAGGGACAGAGGATCCAGGCAGGCTTAGCGACTAAACCACCACCATATACATTATAAAGGAGGAAATAAAACTGTTTACAACTTGAGATGACATGATTATATGAGGTTTATAAGATTATAAGAAAACCCAAAGATTCTAAAAATAAAACATTTCCTAATACTATAAAGTGACTCTAACAAGGTGGTAGGATATGAGATCAACAGGCGAAAAATCAATATATTTTATCTGGTAGCAATGACAATTGGAAACTATAGCTTTAATTTGTGTAATTTATGTAAGGAAATTATTACATAATTATTTACTACAGCTTCAAGAAAAATGTTAGGTTTAAAATGCTATGTTAGGGGCTTCCCTGGTGGCTCAGTGGGGAAGAATCCATCTGCCAGTGCAGGAGATGAGTTTGACCCCTGATCTGAGAAGATTCCACATGCTATGGAGCAACTAAGCCCATGCCCCACCGCTACTGAGCCCATGCTCTAGAGCTCATGCACCACACCACACTGAGAAGCCCATTCACCACAACTGGAGAAAAGTCTGCATGGCAACAAAGACCCAGCACAGCCAAAATCAAATAAATAAATAATTTTTAAAAAATTTTAAAGATTTTTAAAATGCTTTGTTGTGTTTATACCTAAGTATAACATATGATAGAGCCTATATGCTGACAATTGCAAAAACCCAATGAAAGAAATGCAAGGCCTGAATAAATATAAAAACATACAGTGTCCATGGATTAGAAGAATAAATATACTAACGATGTCAATTCTCTACCAAACTAATCCAGAGATTTAACAAAATTCCCAGTCAACATGGAAGCAATAAGTTTTTTAGATATAGAAAAATTTATTTTTAAAGTTTTTTGAGAAGGCGAAGGACCTAGAGTAGAAAATCAATTTTGAAAAAGAAGAATAAACTGAGGGAATCATATTAACCAATTTTACAACTCACTAGACATCTATGGTAATTAGGACAGTGTAGTGTTGATGAAGAGATAAATTATAGATACACAGATAAGTGCAACCGAGCATAGAGCACAGAACCAGATCTCACACCAAAAAATGACCAAATGACTTTTGACAAGGTTCCTGGGGCAATTCAATGGAAAAAGATAGTTTGTTCAACAAATGGTGTTGGATCAATTGGATATCCATATGCCCCCATATGAACCTCAACTTGAACTTCATAGTATATGTAAAACATAAGTCAAAATGCACCACAGATACAAATTTAAAATGTACAAAAAAATAGATAAATTTCATCAAGATTTAAAATGTTTGCAATATATACATGTATTGAATTATCACACGGTATACCCTAAACTTGAAAGTGAAAGTCACTCAGTCATATCCAACTCTTTGTGACCCCATGGACTATGCAGTCCAGGGAATTCTTCAGGCCTGAATACTGGAGTGGGTAGCCTTTCCCTTCTCCAGGGGACCTTCCCAACCCAGTGACTGAACCCGGGTCTCCTGCATTGCAGGCTGATTCTTTACCAACTGAGTCAAAAGGGAAGCCCAAGAATACTGGCGTTAGTAGCCTATCCCTTCTCCAGCAGATCTTTCCGACCCAGGAATCAAAGCAGCGTCTCCTGCACTGCAGGCAGATTCTTTACCAACTGAGCTATCAGGGAAGCTGCCTTAAACTTACCAATTTTATATGTCAATTATATCTCAGTAAAGCTGAGAAGAGAAGTTTTAAATGTTGTTCTAAAATAAGAGAATACAAACACAAGATGTGCAAACCACATATCTGTCAAAAGACTATTATTCAGAATAAAGAACTCCCAAAACTTGACAGAAAAAATAAAGCAATCTAATTAGAAAATGGGAAAAAGACATGTATGGACATTTCACCAAAAAGAATATACAGATGGCAAATAAGAGCACATCAGTTGTGATTAGGTAAATGCAATTAAAACCACAATGAGATATCACTACACACTTACCAGAATGACAAAAATGAAAAGTGGTGGTGGTTCATTTGCTAAGTTGTGTCCATCTCTTGCGACCCCATGGACTGCAGCCTGCCAGGCTCCTCTGTTCTTGGGATTCTCCAGGAAGAATACTGGAGTAGGTTGCCATTTCCTTCTCCAGGGGATCTTCTCGACCCAGGAATCGAACCTGGGTCTCCTGCCTTTCAGGCAGATTCTTTACCCACTGAGCTACGGGGGAAGAAATGAAAAATAGTGAGCACCAAATGTGGACAGTGATGCAGAGAGACTAGACCACTGTATTGCTGATGAAAATGTAAATTGCTACAGCCACCCTGGAAAGCAGTTTGATAATTTCTTCAAAAGGTAAATATGCAACCACTTTGTCATCAACCAATTATACTCTTGGGTATTTTTCTTAGAGAAATGAAAATTTATCACATAAAAACTGTTTATAAATATTAATAGCAACTTTGTTAATAATATAATAAAACTGGAAACAGATTTCGTTTTCTTGGTCTTCAGAATCACTTGTGATGGTAACTGCAGCCATGAAATTAAAAGCTTGCTCCTTGGAAGGAAAGCTATGATAAACCGAGACAGCATATTAAAAAGTTAAGCCATCATTTTGCTGAGAAATATCTGTATGGTCAAAGCTATGGTTTTTCCTGTAGTCATGTACAGATATGAGAGCTGGTCCACAAAGAAAGCTAAGCATCAAAGAAATGATGCTTTTGAACTGTGGTACAGGAGAAGACTCTTGAGAGTCTCTTGGACTGCAAGGAATTCAAACCAGTCAATACTGGAAATCAACCCTGAATATTCTTTGTATGGACTGATGCTGAAGCTCCGATACTTCGGCCACCCAATGTAAAGAATCGACTCACTGGAAAAGACTCTGATGCTGGGAAAGATTGAAGACAAAAGGAGAAATGAGCAGCAGAGGATGAGATGGTCAGATAGCATCACTGACTCAGTGGACACGAATTTGAGCAAACTCCAGGAGATAGTAAAGGACAGGGAAACCTGGTATGTTGCAGTTCATGAAGTCGAAAAGAGTTAGACCGACTTAGTGACCTAACAACAACAAAACTGAAAACAGTTTAGATGTCCTTCAATGGGTGAATTGTTAAACAAATTTATGGTACATGCATCTCATGGAATATACCACTCAGTAACAAAAAGGAACAAAAATTGAACAAATTATTAAACAGCAGCTTGGATGAATATCCATGAAATTTTGTTGAGTGGAAAAAAAGTAAATCTTAACAGCTACATATTGCATAATTCTATTTTATGGAACAATCTTGAAGCAACAACATTTATAGAAATAGAAAAGAGATCAGCAGTGACCAGGGTTAAGAAGGGGGTAGGACTGGGAGGGGAGTGGATAAGGCTACACTCGAGAGAGCCTGGGGTGACAGAACGGCGCTGTGTTTTGACTATTTCATGTCAACATTCTGCTTGTATATTGAACAACAATTCTGCAGGCTATTACCGTGGGCTTCCCTGCTGCCTCAGGCAGTAAAGAACCGCTGTAATATGGGAGACCTGGGTTCAATCCCTGGGTCGGGAAGATCCGCTGGAGGAAGGCATGGCAACTCACTCCAGTATTCTTGTCTGGAGAATCCCACGGACAGAGGAGCCTGGCGGGCTACAGAGTCTGACAAGAGTCTGACATGACTGAGCGACCAAGCACAGCACAGTACCATTGGCTGACACCAAGTAAAGAGTTTGTGGGATTCCTCTGCATTATTTTTTGAAACTGTATATAAATCTACAATTATCTCAAATTTTAATTTAAAAAAATGTTACTCTGTAAAAGTTGACAGAATGAACAGACAAGCTGGAGACTGGGGGGAAAATACTTGCAAAAATATGTCAAACAGCACCGTCTATCCAGAGTATGAATTCTCAATGATCAACAGTAGTATAATAAGCAACTCAATTTTTTTTTACTGAGCAAAAGAATTCACTATAGATTTCACCAAAGAGGATATATATGACATGTATTTACATGGAAGATGTTCAACATCATTAGCCATCCTAATAAGTGTATCAGTTTAGTTCAGTTCAGTCACTCAGTCGTGTCCGACTCTTTGTGACCCCATGAATCGCAGCACACCAGGCCTCCCTGTCCATCACCAACTCCCAGAGTTCACCCAAACCCATGTCCATCAAGTCAGTGATGCCATCCAGCCATCTCATCCTCGGTCGTCCCCTTCTCCTCCTGCCCCCAATCCCTCCCAGCATCAGAGTCTTTTCCAGTGAGTCAACTCTGCATGAGGTGGCCAAAGTACTGGAGTTTCAGCTTTAGCATCATTCCTTCCAATGAACACCTAGGACTGATCTCCTTTAGGATGGACTGGTTGGATCTCCTTGCAGTCCAAAGGACTCTCAAGAGTCTTCTCCAACACCACAGTTCAAAAGCATCAATTCTTCAGCTCTCAGCTTAATGCAAATTAGGGAGGTACAAATGTAAACCATGATGAACTACTATTGTGCACTTATTGGTGGTGACGGTTTAGTTGCAGCCATATCCAACTCTTGCGACCCCACGGACTGTAGCCTGTCAGGCTCCCTTGTCCATGGGATTCTCCAGGCCAGATTACTGGAGTGGGTTGCCATTTCCTTCTTCAATTTATGCACTTATTAAAATAGGTAAAATAAAAAATACTGACAACAGATACTGACAAGAATGTACAGCAATTATAAGCATCATACTTTGCTAATGGGACTGTTACATGGTACAGTCCCTCTAGAAAATAGTCTGGCAGTTTCTTCTTTAAAAATTTTTATTGAAGTATAGTTGGTTTACAATATTGTGTTAGTTTCCACTGTACAGCAAGTTAATCAATTACACATATACATATATCCACTCTTTTTTAGATTCTTTTCCCATATATGTCATTATAGAGTATTGAATAGAGTTCTCCAGTAGATCCTTATTAGTCATTTATTTTATATATAGCAGTGTATACATGTAAATCCCAATCTCCCAATTTGTCCACTCCCCCCAACCATAAGCTTATTTTCTACATCTGTGACTCTGTTTCTGTTTTGTAAATAAGTTCATTTGTGCCATATTTTAGATTCCACATACAAGTGGTATTATATAGTACTTGTCTTTCTTTTTCTGGCTTACTTAGTATGATAATCTCTAGGTCAGTCCATGTTGCTGCAAATGGCTATGCCCAGGAGTGGGATTGCTGGATCATATGGCAACCCTATTTTTAGCTTTTTAAGGAACCTCCATATTGTTCTCCATAGCGGTTGTACCAGTTTACTTTTCCACCAACAGTGTAGGAGAGTTCCCTTTTCTCCACACTCTCTGTGTGGAGGTTTTTTTGATAATGGCCATTCTAACTGGCATGAGGTATACCTCATTGTAGTTTTTATTTGCATTTCTCTGATAATTAGTGATTTGAGCATCTTTTTGCTTGCTTTTTACCATCTGTATGTGGTCTTTAAAGAAATGTCTGTTTAAATCTTCTGCCTAGTTTATAATTGGGCTGTTTGTTCTTTTGACATAGAGCTGCATGAGATGTTTGTATATTTTGGACATTAATCCCTTGTGGGTTGCTTCATTCGCAGATATTTTCTCCCAGTCTGTAGACTGTCTTTTTGTTTTGTTTATGGTTTCCTTTGCTGTGCAAAAGCTTTTGGATTTAATTATGTGCCATTTGTTTTGTTGTTGTTGTTTCCATTACTCTAGGAGATAGAACCAAAAGAATATTATGTGATTTATATCAAAACTACTGTTTTCCTATAGTAGTTTTATAGGATCCAGTCTTACATTTAGGTTTATAACCCATTTGAGTTTATTTTTGTATATGATGTTGTTAGAGTATGTTCTAATTTCATTCTTTTATGTGTAGCTGTCCGGTTTTCCCAACACCAGTTATTGAAAAGACTGTCTTTTCTCTGTACATTCTTGCCTCTTTTATCATGGATTAATTGATAGTAAGAGGGTGGGGCTTATTTCTAGGCTTTTCATCTTTTTGTGCCAGTATCATACTATTTTGATGACTGTAGCTTTGTAGTATAGTCTGAAATCAGGGCATCTGATTCCTCCAGCTCTGTTTTTCTTTCTCAGGATTGTTTTGTCTATTCAGAGTCTTGTGTTTCCATATAGATTTTAGAATATTTTTGTTCCAATTCTGTGAAAAATGCCCCTGGTAATTTGATAGGGATTGCATTGAATCTGTAGATTGTCTTGAGTAATACAGTAATTTTAGCAATATTGATATTTCCAATACAAGAGCATAGTATATTCTTCCATGTATTTGTGTCCTCTCCAGTTTCTTTCATCAGCATCTTATAGTTTTCAGAGTCTTCTGTCTCCTTTGGTGAGTTTATTCCTAAGTATTTTATTCTTTTTGATGCAATGGTAAATGGAATTGTTTCCTTGATTTATCTTTCTGATCTTTCATTGTTAGTGTATAGGAATGCAAGAGATTTCTGTGTATTAATTTTGTATCCTACAAATCTACCAAATTCATTTATGAGCTCCAGTTGTTTTCTCTTTAGAGTCTTCTATGTATAGTATCATGTCATCTGCAAACAGTGACAGTTTTACTTCTTCTTTTCCAATTTGGATTCATTTTATTTCTTTTTTTTCCTGATTTCTGTGACTAGGACTTCCAAAACTGTGTTGAATAAAAGTGGTGAGAGTGGATTCCTTGCCTTGTTCCTGATCTTAGAGGGAATGTGTTCAGCCATTCACCATTGAGAATGATGTAGACTGTGGGTTTGTCATATATGGACTTTGTTATGTTGAGGTAAGTATCCTCTATTCCCACTATCTGGAGACTTTTATCATAAATGGTTGTTGAATTTTGTCAAAAAACTCTTCTGTATATATTACTGGTCATATGGTTTTTATTCTTCAATTTGTTAATGGCATATCATACTGATCAATTTGCAAATATTGAATACTTGCATTCTGGGGATAAATCTCACTTGATCATGATGTATCCTTCGAATGGATTGTTGGATTTGGTTTGCTAGCATTTTGTTGAGTAATTTTGCATCTATGCTCATCATTGACATTGGCCTGCAATTTTCTTTTTTGTGATATTTTTGTCTGGTTTTCAAATCATAGAATGAGTTTTGGAGTGTTCCTTCCTCTGCAAATTTTTGGAGGAGTTTCAGAACTCTCCTCTAAATAAATGTTAACTCTTCTCAAAATGTTTGATAGAATTCACCTGTAATGAGTCCCTCAGTCGTGTCCAACTCAGTGACCCATGGACTGTAGCCTATCAGGCTCCTCTGCCATGGATTTTTCAGGCAAGAATACTAGAGTGGGATTAGACAAGAATACTGGAGCCAGTTGGCATTTCCTCCTTCAGGGTATCTTCCCTACCCAGGGATTGAACCTGAATCCCCTGCATCTCCTGAACTGGCAGACAGATTCTTTACCACTGAACCGCCTGATTCTCAAATTCTCAAATAAGGGAGGTACAAACATAAACCATGATTAAATACTGTTATGTACTTATTAGAATGACTAAAATAAAAAAATACAGACAACACCAGATGCTGTAAATGCAAGGAATGTAAGGCAACTAGAACCTTCATACTTTCTTAGTGGGACTGTAACATGGTTCAGCCTCTGGGGCTGGCAGTTTCTTATGAAGTTAAATATGTAGCAACCATAAGACCTAGCATCTGAATCATTGAGTACATCCCAGAGAAATAAAAATGTATGTTCAAACACCTATACACTAACTTTTACAGTAGCAGTGTTTATAATCATCCCAAGCTGGAAACAACCCACTGTTCTTTACCAAGTGAATGGATTAAAAAATTGTGGTACAGCCATATAATAAAATAATACTCATTAATGAAAAAGAACAAACTATGAATATAAGAAACAACTGAAATGAATCTCAAAGGCATTGTACCAAGTGAAAGAAGCCAGTCTCAAAATGTTACTATATGATTCTATTTATGTGATATTCTTAAAAATACCAAACTATAGTGATAGAGAACATTATTTGACAAGGGTTAGGCTGAGAGAGCTTTAGGAGTTGGGGATACTATTCTATATTCAGATTGTGGTAGTAACTATATAAATCAGTACATGTATTAATATCCACTGACCTGTATACCAAAAGAGTCAAGTTTATTAATGATAATTTGTTTAAAGTGAAAAAAAAAAAAACACACTCCCAGTGTCTGATAAATCATCATCAGCCTCTGTTGCCACCTGGTCCAGGCTATCACCTTCTGCCTCTTGCATCACTATACGAGCCTCCTAACTGGTCTCCCACTCCAGTGTTCTTGCCTAGAGAATCCTAGGGACGAGGGGAGCCTGGTGGGCTGCCATCTATGGGGTCGCACAGAGTTGGACACGACTGAAGCGACTTAGCAGCAGCAGCAGCAACTGGTCTCCCTACTGCCTCTTTCAAACATATATCAGATAATGTCTCTTTTCTACTCCAGAGCCTTCACTGGCTCCCAGTTTCTCTCGGCATAAAACCTGAAGTCTTCACCACTGCCTCGATGGCTGTTGAGTCCCTGGGGGAACTCTGGGGGACCTCTGTGACCTCTCCTTCTGAGTCCTCCTCACTCACTGTGTTCCAAATGCACTAGCTATGTTGATGCTCATTGAGCACACCAAACCTTAGCACTGGCTGTTCCTTCTGCCTGGAATATCGTTTCTCCAAATAACCACATGGCTCCCTTCCTCACTTCATCCTATTCTTTGCTGAAATGCCATCTTCAAAGTGTGCAACCTACTCTGACCACTCCATTTAAAATGACATCTCCCCCTACATCCTCCCCTTCGATTTACAGCTTACTATTTCTCCACAGCATTTATCATCTTCTAACATACAGTATTATTTATTAGGTAATACACTCAATTTCTGTCACCCCCAGCAGAGACACACAGAGGTATAAGGTCTATGAGGACAGGACTTTTTTGCACCTTCAATGACCGGCATATAGAGGCGTGTCCGTACACATTTGTGGAATGAATAAGTGAAGGAGGGAGAAAAAGAGGGAAGGAGGGAGAGAAAAGGTTAATTTGTTATTATCCATGTGAGAAAAGGGAGAGGACAAGGAGGGCATCACCAAAAGGTGACTCAGCGATGGCCAGTAAACTAGAGCAGTGTGAATGCTCAGAGGGCAGGAGAAAAGGGCAAGGCCAGAGTGGGCTCTGGGAATCAGCCTTAAATGCCATGCTAAAGAATTTGGTCCTTAGGTGGAAAGCATTTAAGTGACTGAGAAACATAATGATGTTTGTGGAGAGTCAATTGGTTGAGGGCTGTGAGCTTGTTAAAAAAGCTAATTGTGATCTAGTTATTAAGCAAAAGTGATGACCTGAACTAAGAGTGTGGTGGAATCAACAGCACCAAGGGGCACGTTCCAGAATCCTTAACAGGAACAGTAGGACTTCTATTAAATGTTGGAAGGATAAGAAATTGAGGATGCACCCCCTTCCCATCCTTCCCACCCACCAAATTTTTCCTTGTGCCTCTAGGAAGAAGAGCACAGGTTTTTAACAAAAGAGGATGAGTCCAGGAGCAAATGACTTGTAGTGAATACACACCACTCTTTTCCATCTCAGCGCCCTCGTCCATTGGGATTGTTATATCTAGAGTACCCTTCTTATTCATCTTTCTGACTCCTAATTTAGCTTCAATTCACAGACCCTGACTCAGCTTATAGATATTATAAAAAATATACCCAAAGATTTTTAAACTATCTGAAAAGACAAGATGTTAGGAACTGATAATGAAGTTATTGGATGACTTATGGAGATGGGGATTGATCCCCTTTAAAAAGCAGACATTTTCCGTACCAGCAGGAGATTTCTGTCCCAGAAATATGTTATTGTAGTGTAAGTGGCTCGTAAGGCTCATACTGTTATAATGAGTTTACACAGGGTGCACCGGGGTTATAAAAATAAAAACATTAGCTTTTTGCACTGTCAATGCCAAATGTAAATACAGTGATTCTATGTGTTCCCTTCATATTTGCCCTTGAGAAAGTTTTCAGCCCGCTTTTGCCTCTGTTTTCTCATCAAAAGAGCCAACATGCTCTCTCAGGGCTATTACAGTTCCAAAAATCAGGAATTTTTCTTCTTTCTTTGTGAAGAGTCAGAGCAGGCATTGTGCATACTTCACAGATGGAAAACCAAGGCTCAAGAGGATGCTTCCCTTTGAACAAGATCCCACCTCCCCACTGTGCTGATACCTGTTCCCATGAGCTACCCAATATCCAACTATTGCAACATTAAAAACAATCATGTTTTTAAGAGTATAAGGATAACTTTATTTTATGATAATTTTGAATTTTGTCAGCACACACAAACACACACACACAAACCCCAAAGTTTTTATTTTCTCTTTTGCAGGTAAAATAACTTTAAGTCAAGCCTGGGGTGGGGGGGGTGGTGCAGTTCTTTCTTTTTCTGGCTATTGTAAATTAATGGAAAGTGACTAACTCAGATTTAACTGCTGTGAAGTTTTGGACTTCTTTAAGAAATAATAAAGTGAATTAGGTGTTTTTTTTTTTTAAATATTTATGTGAAGGAGGATGTTAAAAAGATTGAAAAAGAATGCCAAATATGAAAAAATGTTAGAAACTATATTGAGTTAGAAACTAATGTCATTATTTAAAAAAATAATTGAGTTGTCATATAGAGCAAAGTAAGTCAGGAAGAGAAAAACAAAGATTGTATATTAACATATATGTGTGGAATCTAGAAAAAATGGTACTGATGAACCTATTTTCAGGGCAAGAATAGAGACAGACCTAGAGAATGGGCTTGTGGCTACAGCAGCAAACGGAGTTGGGATGAATAGAAAGAGTAGCCTCGATGTATATACACCACCATGTGTGAAATAGATAAATGGTTGGAAGCTGCCAAAGAGTACACGGAGCTCAACTTGGTGCTCTGTGATGACCTAAAGGAGTCGATGGGGAGAGGTTGGGGGGAATAAATTTTTTTCAAACTATAAATTATTTAAAGAAATAGAGTTGTACATGTTACATTTTAAAAACTTAAATCTGATTTAAAAAAAAGTTTTATAATGAAGTGTAATATAGTAACAGAAACAAAACCATAGATCCAGGAAGCTCAGAGAACACTATGCAGGAAAATACCTAAAACTCTGCACTTAGGCACAGCACATTGGGACTAAATAAAATTATGGACAAAGAGAAGATCTTAAAGGAAGCCAGAAGGGAGTTAAAAAAAAAAAAACACCTTACCTATAGAGCAACAAGGATAAGACTTTCTCTCAGAAATGCATGCAAAAAAAGAGAAAAAAAAAACCCCACCAACCTAGAATTCTATATCCAGTGAAATCCTTCAAAAGTGAAGGAAAAATACTTTCACAGACAAAAATTGAAGGATTTTGTCACCAATAGGTCTGCCTGACAAGAAATGTTTAAAAAATAAAAATTCTCCAGAGAGAAGGAAAATGATAAGGTCAGAAACAGATCTACAGAAAGAAAGAAAGACTGTTAGGGAAGAAATAAGTAAAAGAACTCCTTGCTTCCTTCCCCTTAGGTATTGGAGCCCTTCTCAGCACCCAGATTCCTCTACACACACTGAAATAATTCAGACACAAGCATGATGGATTGTTGCACCTACATTTTTTTTTTTTTTTTGCTTTCTTGCCCCACAGTTGCAATCTCTGCCTTTAAAGATACAAGAATAGACATAGTAGGCTATCTGGGGTCATGGAAAGGAGGAATCGATTGCAAAGAAACTGGACAAAACTGTAAGTAAGAAATGAAAATATGATGAAAGCTATCATCCTCTTAACCTTATAGATGTTAATGCTACACTTTATTGTGTCTTACACAATGGAACATTTTCATATAGGATCATGATGCCAGCTAAGTCGTGTCATCACTTCGAGATGAATCATTCAGAGTTTAGGGAAGAAGAATTAAGTTTTAAGTGTAGATTTTATGAGTTCTTTAAGAACCAAAAATTAAAACCGTTTTTCAAACTATAAATGCAAAGAGCAATGAAGCATCATATAGGTTTTCATTTCTATATAAGGAAAATACCAGTTGCTATAACTTGCATAAAGAGAAAGCTCCTTGAGGTTCCCTCCCTTTTCTTAAGAGTTAAAAGGTTCTTGAGACCAAAAAAGTGAGAAAGCCACTGTGTTGTAGCCCTAGCTTTGAGAGACCCATTTCTTGCCATCCATGACCTCAGAAAGAGCCATTTTTATGGAATCCCAAGCACCTATACATATCCCTGGCTGGGCCTAAGTCTTTGGTATTTCTAGCTCAGGAGGTGGGTTTTGGATGACCTGAGGGACTTTCAACATAGTTTTAGGGTTTTTTCCCCTCTTTGGTTTTTTTGTCTATGTTATTTTCTTTATTCCTCCACTTTTTTTTTCTTTATTTTCTTTTTTATTTAAAGGACTTTACTTCGGTATGATTGACATACAAAAGGTTGTGTGTATTTAATGTTCACAACCTGATGAGTTTGGATAGAGCATATATCCACGAGGGGAGAAAAACTATAAATGGGGTTTACTTAATTACATTTATATAAACAGTGTTCACTACAGCAATAATAATGTGATAAGATCAAGATTCCTTTTCTAAAGAGTCCAATGTCAAGACTACTGTGTTCCTACAGTTCTCTTGGAATGGACTTCTTGTTTTTACACGCTTCAGTTTGCCTTAAAGGTGTTCTGAAGTCTCGATCATACCTTCTGTTCTATTGCTTCTTCCTATTTCTTGAAGGACTCCCTCCCTCCCAGAGCCATTAACCCTCGTATTCCCAACTGCCTGTTGTTTTAGGTCTGCTGCACAGTTATCATTCTAGACGAAAAATGTCTCTACTCTCAAATTGAATTAATTGTTCCTCAAAGCTTCTTAGCAGTTATTGCTGCAAAAATGCTGCCTGACAAGTAACCCTGAAATCTCAGTGGCAACAACAAACATTTACTGCTCTCACTTTGCTTCAGAATGTGGGTTGAATTCCTGACTGCTCCGTGTGTCTTTCATGTGGGGCCAGCAGCTATCTGGGGCATGCTCTTTGCATAGAAGATGAAAGAAGAGAGAGAAAGACAAGCCAAATAAGTATATCGAAAGCCTCTGCTCATGTAATATCCACCAGTGTTCCATTAGCCAAAGCAAATCACATGGGCAACCCCAGCATCAAAAGAGCAGGAAAAGATAGGCATGAACGTATATGTCAGTGACAGGGATGATGTGAACAATGGGAAGCAATAGTCCAGCCCACCATAGGAACATATCCCTCATCACTCAGCTGTTTTTCTAGGAACATCCTAAGAAAAGGTACATGGAATGTGTCTCAAAATGTATTCTGGCTATGGTACATATACACAGTGGAATATTACTCAGCCATTAAAAAGAATGCATTTGAATCAGTTCTCATGAGGTGGATTAAACTGGAGCCCATTATACAGAGTGAAGTAAGCCAGGAAAAAAAACATCAGTACAGTATACTAACACATATATATGGAATTTAGAAAGATGGTAACAATGACTCTATATGGGAGACTGCAAAAGAGACACAGATGTATAGAACAGTCTTTTGGACTCTGTGGGAGAAGGCAAGGGTGGGATGGTTTGAGAGAATAGCATTGAAACATGTATATTACCATATATGAAACAGATCGCCAGTCCAGGTTCGATGCATGAGACAGGGTGCTCAGGGATGGTGTACTGGGATGACCCTGAGGGATGGAATGGGGAGGGAAGTGGGTGGGGGGTTCAGGATGGGGAACACATGTGCACCCATGGCTGATTCATGTCAATGTATGGCAAAACCAATACAATATTGTAAAGTAGTTAGCCTCCAATTAAAATAAATAATTTTTAAAAGAAAATAAATAAAACAGAAATACACAATAAATTCCAAATCAAAAAAAAAAAAGAAAATGTGTTCTGTTCTCCTACTTAATGGATAAAATGCCTTGAGAGTCTTGCTCCATTGTCTTCCAGTACCCAGAGCTGCTAGTGAGAAGCTTCTGGCCAGGAGTTACTTTGTAGGTGCCCCTTTCTATCTCTCTCCACACTCTCTTTAACCCTGACATTTTAAAACACCTCAATGAGACAGATATAGATAATGTTTCCTTTATCATTGCCAGGCTGTAGTTTCTCTCCAACTGACAGACTTAACAAATCTTCCCATTTCATTTCACAGCTCATTCCTGACCTCCTGTGCATCAAATGTTTCTAAGTATGGGGACCTTTACCCCTCTAGGTTTAGTATAGTACAGGTTGCCACTTTCTTCAATATCCTTCATTAACTTTCTATATTTCAGACTCCTTGAATCCTCTTGTCCACTGGGGATCCTTATCTCACTCTCTTCATGTTGTGTAGTCAGAGCCCTTAAAACATTGTTTTGCTGTTGTTATTTTAGTGGGGTCTTAGGAAGGAGAAGTAATAAAAATGGCACACTGAGGTCATGATGTTGATTCACTAGTCTCAATATTTTATTTTTCTGAACACTTTTTACATTTAAATATAGACTAGAGTTATCAAGGGGACATTTCATGCAAGGATGGGCACAGTAAAAACAGAAATGGTAAGGACCTAACAAAAGCAAAAGAAATGAATAAGAGCTGGCAAGAATACACAGAAAATTTATACAAAAAAAAAAAAAACCTTAATGACTAGGATAACCACTGTAGTGTGGTCACTCACCTAGACCAGACATACTGGAGTGTGAAGTCAAGTGGGCCTTAGGAAGCATTACTACAAACAAAGCTAGTGGAGGTGATGGAATTCCAGCTGAGCTATTTCAAATCTTAAAAGATGAAGCTGTTAAAGTGCACTCAATATGTCAGCAAATTTGGAAAATTCAGCAGTGGTGACAGGAATGGAAAAAGTCAGTTTTCATTCTAATTCCAAAGAAGGACAATACCAAAGAATATTCAAACTACCATACAATTACGTTCATTTCACATGCTAGCAAGGTAATGCTCCAAATCCTGAAAGCTAGGCCTCAGCAGTATGTGAACTGAGAACTTCCAAATATACAAGCTGGGTTTAGAACTTCCACATATACAAGCAGAGGAACCAAAAGTCAAATTGCCAACATTCACTGAATCAGAGAGAAAGCAAGGGAATTCCAGAAAATCATCTACTCCTTCTTTGACTACACTAAAGCCTTTGACTGTGTGGATCACAACTGTGAAAAATTCTAAAAAGAGATGGGAATACCAGACCACCATAACTGTCTCCTAAGAAACCTGCAGGCAGGTCAAGAAGGAACAGTTAGAACCAGAAACCAGGCATGCAACAATGGACTGGTTCAAAATTGGGAATGAAGTATGACAAGCCTATATACTGTCACCCTGCTTATTTAACTTATGTGCAGAGTACCCCATGTGAAATGCTGGGCTGGATGAATCACAAGCTGGAATCAAGATTGCTGGGAGAAATATCAACAATCTCAAATATGCTGAAAGTGGAGAGGAACTAAAGAGCCTCTTGATGAGGGTGAAAGAGGAGAGTGAAAAAGCTGGCTCAAAACTCAACATTCAAAAATCTAAGATCATGGCATCTGGTTTCATCACTTCATGGCAAATAGAAGAGGAAAAAGTTGAAACAGTGACAGATTTTATTTTGGGGAGCTCCAAAATCCCTGTGGACAATGACTATAGCTATGAAATTAATTTTTATTTTATTTTCCCTGATTTAAATTTAAATAACAACATGTGGCTAGCAACTCCTTTATAGGACAATGTAGCATGGATCTAGAATATTATTAAATGCACAGAATGAAAAATATGTTTTTAGGCATATATCAATTATATAAAGAAAGTTACACATGAAAGAGAGATATACGTAAGAAATCTTACAAGATATATGGGAAATCTAAAGTTATGTTTATGACTTATAGCAAGGAATATACTTGTTCCCTCAGTAAATATTTCAAGGACACATACCATATGTAAAGCACTATGCCAGGTTCCAGGGTTACAAAAATGCAGACACACAAAGCACCTGGCCCCAAGGATATTCCAGTCTACTGATGAATCACACATGTAGGCCAACCAGCAAATACAATCAGAGGACTGCCTTACCTGCCTATGCTGGGAGTGAAAGGAGAGTGTTCCATTAGCCAGGAAGTAATGTTTGAGTCTTGACTCAAAGCTGAGATGAATGAGCAGGACATTTCAGACACAGGGCACAGCAAGAGTACACGCACGGAGACTGGCAGGTTCCAAAATCAGGACAAGAGATCGCTCTATGTCCGGTTCTAACAGTTTCTTCTTGACCTGCTTAGTTTTCTCAGGAGACGGGTGATGTGGTTTGATATTCCTGCCTCATTAAGAATTTTCCACAGTTTGCTGTGATTCACACAGTCAAAGGCCTTAGCAAAGTCAATGAAGCAGAAGTAGATGCTTTTCTGAAATTCCTTGGCTTTTTCCATGATCCAACCAATGTTGGCAATTTGATCTCTGGTTCTTCTGCCTTTTCTAAATCCAGCTTGTACATCTGGAATTTCTCGATTCATATACTGCTAAAGCCTAGCTTGAAGGATTTTGAGCATGACCTTGCCAACGTGAAATGAGCACAATTGTATGGTAGTTTGAATATTTACACAACATAGTGATTCAATATTTCTATATATTTCAAAATGATCACCATAAGTCTAGTTACCATCTGTCATCATACAAATAAGCTACATAATTATTAACGATATTTCCCACAATGTACATTTCATAGCTATGACTCATTTATTTTGTAACTGGAAGTTTGTACCTCCTAATCTCCCTCAGCTATTTCTTTCCTCTTCCTACTCCTCTCCCCTTTGGCAACTGTTTTTTCTCTGTATCTCTGACTCTGTTTCTGTTGGGTTATATTTGTTCATTTTTGTCTTTTAGATTCCACATATAAGTAAAATCATACAGTATTTTTCTTTCTCTGACTTACTTTGCATAATATGCTCTAGGCCCATCCACACTGTCACAAAGGATTTCTTTTTATGCCTCAGCACTGTTCTGTTTTGTATGTGTGTCTCTGTGTGTGTATGTATGTATCTTCTTTATCCATCCGTCTACTGATGGGCACTTAGGTTTCTCCCATATCTTGGCTATGATAAATAAACACTGGGGTGCATATATCTTTTTGAATTCATGTTTTTGTTTTCTTTGGATAAATAGCCAGAAGTGGAATTCCTGAATTAGGAATTCTTTTTGAGTAGCTGGTGAAAAAATACATTTTAACCCTGCATCAACTGGAATGAGAACAAATTCCTAATTAGAGACCTTTCACTCAATAAACACATTTAAAATGCTGATGAATGTCATACTACAGACTTCTGCAGCTCCAGAAAACACAGGATTTAACTCCAGCATGCAACTGCAGGAGAAGAGAAGTCATTCCAATTGCTCTTGCACTTCCCAATAAATCACAAATGTGCTTCTGTTAATTATCTGTTGACAGGCACATCTAATCATCTTATCTGCCTTTCAAGTTTACAATTTGTATTCATTTCCATCGGAACTATTTGAAGTCTAAGAAATTTGAGCATTTTGGAAAATTAGTTCCTCTAAACAGTTACTTTTCCCTGAGAATTTAGTGCCATACTAGCCACAGAGAGTGGTAGTTTTTGGCCTAAGTCTTCTAGGGAGAGGCAGGGAATGGAGAAGAAATCTAGCCCAAGATTTCTATAAGCTTCAAATTTCTCTGAAACAAGACATAACAAAGTACAAAGTATCATTCCCTGATCCTTTAAACACACATGCACACACACAAATCACTAAAATATTCTCAATTAGACTCAGTGAAAATAAAGTCCTGGGTTAACACAGTGAGTTTTAAAAAATAATAAAAAAATACTTACCAAAGTGCCATGACCCCATCTTATTGTTGAGTTCAGCTTTTCCATTCTAAATGCCTATTTTCTGTTTATAACTTACTCCAAAATGTTCCTTTTGACCTTTGGGTCTGATATTTTTCTTGCCTCATCTCAATCCAAAGGCGAATTTATTTGCAATTTGAACTAAATCTGTTCAGTTATTTCAGTTACTGGGAGTTTGAAGAAAATGGCTGCTTTGCGCTTTCAGAAATTGTTCATATTCTGCTCCATGTTTGAATGGCTTAAAATGACTTTGTTTTGAAGCTATAGAATTGGAATGGCTGTACCGAAGATCCAGTTTGAAAGGAGCTGGTTAAGAAATTTGGGCTAAAGAAGCAGAAATGATGAGGCTCCATAGCATATAAGTACATGGAAACAAATGCACAGCCTCCCACATCAGCTGTCTTGCACATGCATGTAACAGTAGTCACAAGAGAGGTCAAAACCTACCCTCCAAAAATCAGTTGAAGGTGCATGTCTGACTTTTAAAGATTTGACACAATAATGTCACAGTTTCTACAAAGGACATAATCATATGCAAGGAACATCCATGTGATTTTTGCTAGAACTTGAAGAATATGGTGCAAAATACACTACCAGGGCTTGAATGCTCTGGATTCTATCTAGCTCAGGTTTTCTTCTCACGTTTATTTATGACTCTAAGTTGGCCTCTGGTCTTATTTCATCATTCTGTCTACAAAATGAAAGAGGACCTGATATGCAAGCGTGCCCCAAAGAATTAACCATACCATCCATGTTTTTTAAGGGCATTCCTTTTAATAAATAGCTTTATTTTCACCTACTCACAACCAGGCTCTGTGCTAACTAATGCTGTGGGTATGAAGAGAGATAAGACAAAGATGTCTGCTCAGGAAATTTCCTGAATATAGAAGAGGCTGATGAAGTGTAACAGTATAGAATAAATATAACAGAGATTATTTTCAATTAAGATTATTTTGAGTGTCCAGCTCTTTGCAAACCCCATGAACTGAAGCCCATCCCCTGTCTGGGGATTTCTCCAGGCAGGAATACTGGAGTGGGTTGCCATTCCCTTCCCCAGGGGATCTCCCCAACCCAGGGATCAAACCCGGGTCTCCTGCATTGCAGGCAGATTCTGAGCCACCAGAGACCAAACAAAGTGAAATCGGTATAGCCAACTAGAAAAACGGAGAGTAGACAAAGGTACAGCTCTAGACATAAGTTCCTATATATCCAAAATGGAAAAATGTTTAATTCAACCTAATCAACCCCATTTCACCTCCAGTTCAACCCAGGCCCTCCAGGTAATAAATATACAATCTAAAGAAGTCAGCACGCTTGCTAAACAAATGCATTTTTAGAGCAAGTTCCTTAGTCGCTCAGTCATCCTCTTCCCAACCAGACTGTTACCTTCAAGCCCTCCTACTCAGGAATTCTGGAGCTCTGTAAAAAGGGCCCATCCTACCAGCCCCTCCAGATTATTATAATTTTAAAAAGTTATCTAGTCCCTCCATCTGAAATTAAACTCTATTCTTCAGACTTCCAATGCATTTATACCTGCGTCTCCTGAAACAACTACTGCTTTCCCTAAATTCTTAATCACAGTTTTTTTTCAAATTTTAAAAATTATTGTGCATCTTGCAGTCAGTGGGTACATTTACATGGAGGTTTCTTTTTTCCAAGAATATGTTATGAAATATTAGTGGATCTTGTGCTGATTAATTAATTCAAAACAAATTTTGAGCACTTGTTATGCACTGGACTCTACGCTAGGCACTTGGGCCATATCTCACATCTTTTGAAGGTCTGTATCTTGTGACAATTTCAAAATTTATCGAATGTGAGGCAAATTCAAAGCAGTTGGAGAATATTGCTTTTAAAATCTGGATTCAAAACCTATTACTTACTTCTTGATTTGGATTTTTATATGCATATTAAAATGACTTTTTAAAAATTTACAATGATATCATTCTAACAAAGTGAGGTTTTGGAGCTGAGACGCAATGAACACATTACAGTGTGTGCTACGGTGATGTGGAGCCACTATCCACACAGATGGTATTGATTTTCATTTCCTGTGAAGCTGAATCAACATGTTGTGGCTAATGTCTACGTAATTTAATGTATTGAATAAAATGTACCATTGCTCTCTACTGGGGGATAAAAGATCTTACTTTACTGTGGTATCCTTGTGCCCTAAAAACCACAACAGACATATTTAACAATCCTTAGTTATTAAAAATCAACCTAAGAAAATCTTCCCTATTTCTCAAAAAAAAATTTTTTTTTCTTTAACTCATTTGCGTTTTTTTATATTAGAGAAGAAGAAAGGCAAGACAAGTGTTAATAGAATTTTCTCTTAGGCTAATGAGCTTTGCAGATAAAATTCCATTAGCGTCAGTATCATAAGACGTCCACAAAGTGCCTGGAAGGGTATATGGCAAGAATCAACAAGCTAAGGCATCGGTACCAAATGGGATGCTCTCCTCTTTGGAATCTATGGCAGGGTGGGCTAAGAGGGGCCCTCCCTTCCTGGGCCCCTCTTCAGCCTCCCTGCTGGGTGACCAGGGCTCCCACCTGACTCTCTGACTGAAGCCATTCACTGCAGTACCTCTCACATCAGCCTCCTGTGGTTTCGTCTCCTCATTTATTAAACATGAGACAACTAGCCTCAATCTGCCAACCTCACAAGATTTTTGTGGGCAGTAGGGTTAAATAACATGTGAAAACACTCATAAAATTATAAAGTGCAATACAAATGTACGTCATACTTTAAATGGTATTATGGTTTCTCATTATTAATGTTTGGAGCATCGTGCTCCAAAATTGCCTACTCCAGTGACCATCAAAACTAGCAGTCCTTTGGATCTGATTGGTCAGTGATTCAGTTTTCTGGCTGCAGATCCTCAATGATGGTTTTTAAAAGGGCATCCAAATTGATAAAACGTGATGGGAGAAAGTAGGAGTAGTTTTGTATGTTGGCCATTTTATCACCATCAGATAGTGGTTAACAATCACTTAAGAGAATTTTGATTTTGCCCACTCATTTTCTTCTTCAGATCTCTCCAGAAAGTCTTTCCTTGCTATTTTGTGACTCAAAATTGTGAAAAGAGGGAAGACTGAAAAGAGGAGAGGCTCTTTTGTCTATGGGGCAGAAGTTTAACATGAGTCAAACAACTGACTCAGTGTAAAAGCAAAGAGGATTTAAGAAATGTTGCTGAAGGCTATGTGTCCTCTTCAGGGGGCTTATTAAATATAAGTAGGGAGACTGAGCATATTAGATTTTTTTCAACTTCCAGGCTTTGACGGCTATACTGCTGTAAGACTGGACCACATAGGTCACAGCTTCACATCAACATTTATTTAACACTGAACTCATGCCAGATAACATATGTAATCACTTTTTATATATTGGCCTACTTAATGTTTACTCTAGTCCTGCAAAACATGCTATTGTACCCAATTTTTCACACAAGGAAACCCAGGCTTGAAGTTAGAGCCTGCCACAGTCATACAAACTAGAATGTTTCAAAACTAGGACTTGAATTTCAGAGACTGACCTCTCAGTCACTCACTGTACAATTCCATGCAAACTAGTACCTGCTCCCCATTGGTAGATTGTATAGGAAAAGGGACTTTGATCAGCTGTGATGAGGAAAAAGAGTGGAGAGAAGTGGAGTCTTTAGTTCCCCTTCTCTAATCAAGTTGGTGCCTCAAGTTCAGGAAAGCAGAGTTGTAACAGCCCTCCTTTCTGTAGGCTAATGGCAATTTTGCTATTTATTGTTAAAGAAACGTGTATCCAATGGTGCACACAAATAGCTTTCAAACTAACATTTGAAAAGAATACAAGAGCAAACAACTACATTCCCTATAAGCAAAAAGGAAGCTACTTACATGAAATTAGGTTATCTGACTATATTTAAAGTAGGGGCATTCGCTGTTAAAGTTATCTTTGTAACTGGCAGATTAATTCGTAAGTAATCAAAGAAAGTGAAAATTGCTCAGTTGTGTCTGACTCTTTGCAACCCTATGGACTATACAGTCCATGGAATTCTCCAGGCCTTAATACTGGAGCCTTTCCCTTCTCCAGGGGAGCTTCTCAACCCAGGGATCAAATCCAGGTCTCCTGCATTGTAGGCAGATTATTTACCAGCTGAGCTACCAGGGAAGCCCAAGAATACTGGAGTGGGTAGCCTATCCCCTCTCCAGTGGATCTTCCCAACCCAGGAATCAAACTGGGGTCTCCTGCATTGCAGGTGGATTCTTTACCATCTGAGCTACCAGAAAAGTTGAGACATTATGATCAATTAAATCTATAGCCATATATGGATGTTTCTCCTTTAACAAAAATGGAAAGAAATTCCTTTTTTTAAAATTTGTAATTAAGTAAATTGATACACATAATGATGCCATGGGTAAACTATTGCTGCTGCTGCTGCTGCTGCTGCTGCTGCTGCGTCGCTTTAGTCATGTCCAACTCTGTGCAACCCCATAGACAGCAGCCCACCAGGCTCCCCCGCCCCTGGGATTCTCCAGGCAAGAACACTGGAGAGGGTTGCCATTTCCTCTTCCAATGCAGGAAAGTGAAAAGTGAAAGTGAAGTCGCTCAATCATGTCTGACTCTTCGTGACCCCATGGACTGCAGCCTACCAGGCTCCTCCGTCCATGGGGTTTTCCAGGCAAGAGCACTGGAGTGGG
Organism: Ovis canadensis; assembly: GCF_042477335.2. Classification (NCBI taxonomy): domain Eukaryota; kingdom Metazoa; phylum Chordata; class Mammalia; order Artiodactyla; family Bovidae; genus Ovis; species Ovis canadensis. The sequence goes on from NC_091248.1 coordinate 28,661,111, forward strand.
GTGCCATTGCCTTCTCCAGTAGACTATTGGGTTAGCCAAAAAGTTCATTCAGGTTTTTCTCAAAGATGTTATGGAAAAACCCAAACAAACTTTTTGGCCAACCAAATATAAACAAAATTACCAGATACTTATCTGATTTATAGATAGTCAATAGGCTCAAGTTGATTCTGTTGTCTATGAATTCCTAACAGCACCTAGTACACTGGCTTACCTATACAGGTGACTATTGAATTAAATAATGAACATGGACAGCTAACAGATTACGATACATACACTTATTCAGGAGAATATGATTCTTTTTAAATTTTATTTTCTTTGAGTGTAGTTGCCCTACAATGTTGTATTCGCTTCTGATGTACAGCACAGTGAATCAGCAGCTTTGCATATAGATATATCCTCTCTTTTTTGGCTTTCCTTCCCACTTGGATCACCACAGGGCACGGAGTAGAGTTCCCTGTGCTCTGCAGTCACTTATCATTAGCTATCTATTTTATATGCCGTGCTCCTTTTCAGTCGCTTCGGTCGTGTCCGACTCTGTGACCCTATGGAACGTAGCCCACCAGGCTCCTCTGTCCATGGAATTCTCCAGGCAAGAATACTGGGCGGGTTGCCATGCCCCTCTCCAGGGGATCTTTTTCACCCAGGGATCAAACCTGGGTCTCCCGCGTTGAAGGCAGATTCTTTACTGTCTGAGCCACCAGGGAACTTTATATACAGTAGTGTATAAAATCCCAGTCTCCTACCCCTTCCCCTATTGGTATCCATACCTTTGTTACCTATGTCTGATGTCTCTATTTCTGCTTTGCAGATAAGTTCATCTCCATCACTTTTTTAGATTCCACATATATTTGTTAATATACAATATTTGTTTTTCTCTTTCTGATTTCACTCTGTATGACAGTATCTAGGTCCATCCATGTCTCTGCAAATGGCACAGTTTCATTCCTTTTTATAGCTGAGTAATGAGTGACCCAGATAATCACAATGGGGTGATCACTCACCTAGAGCCAGACATCCTGGAATGCTAAGTCAAGTGGGCCTTAGGAAGCATCACTATGAACAAAGCTAGTGGAGGTGATGGAATTCCATTTGAGGTATTTCAAATCTTAAAAGATGATGCTGTGAAAGTGATGCACTCAATATGCCAGCAAATTTGGAAAACTCAGCAGTGGCCACAGGACTGGAAAAGGTCACTTTTCATGCCAGTCCCAAAGAAAGGCAATGCCAAAGAACGCTCAAACTACCTCATAATAGCACTCATCTCACATGCTAGCAAAGTAGCACTCAAAATTCTCCAAGCCAGGTTCCAACAGTACGTGAACTGTGAACTTCCAGATGTTTAAGTGGGATTTAGAAAAGGCAGAGGAACCAGAGATCAAATTGCCTACATCTGTTGAATCACCAAAAAAGGAACAGAGTTCCAGAAAAACATCTACTTCTGTTTTATTAACTATGCCAAATCTTTGACTGTATGGATCACAATAAACTGTGGGAAATTCTTCAAGAGATGGGAATACCAGACCACCTGACCTGATTCCTGAGAAATCTGTATGCAGATCAAGAAACAATAGTTAGAACTGGACACGGAACAACAGACTGGTTCCAAATCAGGAAAGGAGTATGTCAAGGCTATCTATTGTCATCCTGCTTATTTAACTTGTACGCAGAGTGCATCATGAGAAATGCTGGACTGGATAAAGCACAAGCTGGAATCAAGATTGCCAGAAGAAATATCAATAACCTCGGATATGCAGATGACACCACACTTATTGCAGAAAGCAGAGAAGAACTGAAGAGCCTCTTGATGAAAGTGAAAGGGGAGAGTGAAAAAGTTGGCTTAAAGCTCAACATTCAGAAAACTAAGATCATGGCAAACACATGGGGAAACAATGGAAACTGTGACAGACTTTATTTTGGGGGGGCTCCAAAATCAGTGTGGATTGTGACTGCAGCCATGAAATTAAAAGACACTAGCTCCTTGGAAGAAAAGTTATGACCAACCTAGATAGCATATTAAAAAGCAGAGACATTATTTTGTCAACAAAGTCCATCTAGTCAAAGCTTTGGTTTTCCAGTAGTCATATATGGATGTGAGAGTTGGACTATAAAGAAAGCTGAGCACCAAAGAATTGATGTTTTTGAACCGTGGTGTTGGAGAAGACTCTTGAGAGTCCCCTGGACAGCAAGGAGATCCAACCAGTCTATCCTAAAGGAAATCAGTCCTGAATATTCATTGGAAGGACTGATGCTGAAGCTGAAACTCTAATACTTGGCCACCTGATGCGAAGAACTGACTCATTTGGAAAGACCCTGGTGCTGGGAAAGATTGAAGGTGGGAGGAGAAGGGTATGACAGAGGATGAGATGGTTGGATGGCATCACTGACTCAATGGACATCAGTATGAGTAAGCTCTGAGAGTTGGTGATGGACAGGGTAGCCTGGCATGCTGCAGTCCATGGGGTCGCAAAGAGTCGGACACAACTGAGGGACTGAACTGAACGGAATATTCCATTGTATATATGCATCACATCTTCTTTATCCATTCCTATGTTTAACATTCCTATGTTGATAGGCATTTAGGTTGCTTCAATGTCTGACTATTGTAAATAGAGCTGCAACAAACTTTGGGATGCATGTATCTTTTTGAATTATGGTTTTCTCCAGGTAGATACGTAGGATTGGGATTGCTACATCATATGGTAGTTCCATTTTTAGTTTTTAAGGGAGCTTCCATATTGTTCTCTATAGTGGCTATATCAATTTATATGTGTATACAGTACATATATTTCTTCAGTAGAATGTGATTCTTGGTTAACTGCAACTGCCTTTTTGCAAAGGCCAGCTGACTTCTAGCCCTCAGTGGCTAGGCTCAAATTGATAGACTAAATGTTCAGAGAAAACCTTTTAATACAGCACAAGTTATTAAGCTAAATAAAACATTTTAAATGTTTAGAAAATCTGTAGCAGAGCTGTTGAGAAGTAAAGGATTTCTTCAGAAGCCAGAAATAAAATAATAAGAGCCAACAGAGGTGCACAAGCATTAGCGGCAACTTTTGCCCTACAGGTGCAGGCTGAGGCTTTCTGCTGAGAACCGAGCAGCCAGTGTAAAGATCTGGTCAGCCCTTGGTGTGATCAGCTGGGCTTCGGGCAATCAGAGCTTCCACTAGGTTAATCACCTCCATCCAGATGTGGCCTCTTCCAGGCCTCTGAGGAGGACCACTCGGACACAGCAAGAAGGACTTGCAGAGAACAAGTCCTGTCATGTCAGCCTGCCCACACCACTGCCTGGACTTGCTGAATGGAGCCCAACAGGAGCTGTGCAACCTAACATCCACTCCATCAGCCAACTGCAGATGGACCACTGTGGATAGCAGTTTAGACTGTAAAGCTATTATAGGAGGTGATGATCCCGGTGCCTAAGGACCCATGTGTACAAACCAAGACGCAGCTGCTTAAGAGTTTTGAATCTGGGAAACTAGGCAGAGTCTTGTGGAAGACAAAGCTCCGTAAGATGCATCTCATCCATCCTCATTCACAGAGGCGTAGAGTTTTTAGAGTGTTAGTTTCCCGGGGCTGCCATAACAAATGATAACAAACTGAATGTTCCAGACAGCAAAACTTTATTCTCTCATAGTCCTGGATCCCAGAAGCCTGAAATCTATTGGCGGGGCTGCGTGCCCTCTGAAACTTGCCTTTCCTGCCTCTTGCTAGTTCCTGGTGGCTCCCTGCAATACTTAGCATACTTTAGCTTGTAACTACATCATTCTAATCTCTGCCTCCACAGTAACATGGCCTCCTTCTCTGAACATCTGTGTCTCTCTGTGTCCACTCTTCTTGTCAGGAAACCAGTCATTGAATTTACTGCCCACCCTCATCCAGTATGACCCATCTTAATTAGTTACATCTGCTAAGATCCTAGTTCCAAATAAGTTACATAATGAGGCTCCTGGTGGGCATGGACTTTTGGGGGGAATACTTATTCAACCCACTACAGAATATATGTCTTTCTGTGGCAGATGTGCCCTCTTAGTGGCATTATAACTCATATCTTTTCAAAGTGACTTCTATGATAGTGCCTGAGCAGTTTACAAATTAGAGGAAAGTTCAGTTGAATTGCATATAGCCATTTCAGGCAAAAAGGAAATCCGATTAAACAGGTTGCAAATATTTCATTTAGAAATTCTGTATTTAATATCTTAATGTACTATTATTAATAGTATACAATTTAATGACCCACATATTCATCAACAAGTGAACAGATAAAATTGAGGCCAAACAATAGATTAAAGACAACAATGAAAATAAATAAAACTCAGCCAGGAAGCAACAGTTAGAACTGGACATGGAAAAACAGACTGGTTCCAAATAGGAAAAGGAGGACGTCAAGGCTGTATATTGTCACCCTGCTTATTTAACTTCTATGCAGAGGACATCATGAGAAACACTGGACTGGAAGAAACACAAGCTGGAATCAAGATTGCCGGGAGAAATATCAATAACCTCAGATATGCAGATGACACCACCCTTATGGCAGAAAGTGAAGAGGAACTTAAAAGCCTCTTGATGAAAGTGAAAGTGGAGAGTTAAAAAGTTGGAACATTCAGAAAACGAAGATCATGGCATCTGGTCCCATCACTTCATGGCAAATAGATGGGGAAACAGTAGAAACAGTGTCAGACTTTATTTTGGGGCTCCAAAATCACTGCAGATGGTGACTGCAGTCATGAAATTAAAAGATGCTTACTCCTTGGAAGAAAAGTTATGACCAACCTAGAGAGCATATTCAAAAGCAGAGACATTACTTTGCCGACTAGGGTCCGTCTAGTCAAGGCTGTGGTTTTTCCAGTGGTCATGTATGGATATGAGAGTTGGACTGTGAAGAAGGCTGAGCACCAAAGAATTGATGCTTTTGAACTGTGGTGTTGGAGAAGACTCTTGAGAGTTCCTTGGACTGCAAGGAGATCCAACCAGTCCATTCTAAAGGAGATCAACCCTGGGATTTCTTTGGAAGGAATGATGCTAAAGCTGAAATTCCAGTACTTTGGCCACCTCATGAGAAGAGTTGACTCACTGGAAAAGATGCTGTTGCTGGGAGGGATTGGGGGCAGGAGGAGAAGGGGACGACCGAGGATGAGATGGCTGGATGGCATCACTGACTTGATGGACGTGAGTCTGAGTGAACTCTGGGAGTTGGTGATGGACAGGGAGGCCTGGCATGCTGCGATTCATGGGGTCGCAAAGAGTCGGACACGACTGAGCAACTGAACTGAACTGATAGACAACAACACAAGTTAATCTCAAAGCCATAACGTAGAGCAAAAAAACAAAGGTCACGGAAGCATACATATATATGTGACTCAGTTACATGAAATTCAGAAACTCATGAAATTAAGTGATTTATTATTTAAGGATACATATATATGTGGTAATGTGGTATAACCAGAAAGAAAAGCAAGGAAACTAATAAAACTATTCAGGATAGTGGTTACCTCTGAAAGCCAAGAGGTGATGGGATTAGGAAGGACTCATGGCATAGGGAAATACAGAGGCATTGGTATGTTAAAATCAGAGGCATTATTATTTTTCAGACTAGGTGGAGGGTACATTGCTGCTCATTTTATTATTTTTACTGTACATTTACATTATATGCCCTCTTCCATATTTGCATCAGAATGTGAAAGCCAACCTAAAGCAGGCTGTCATCCAGTGACAGCTTTGTGTTTATTTTTTAATACCCTCCATAGCTGTTTCAACGTAGAGACTGTCTTGATATTGTTTATAAGAATAAAGGATTACTATAAGTGGAAATAGAATCATGTGAGTATAAGAATATCATGACTCTGGGATTTAGAGAACTCCCACTAAATCCAGTTGCCATCTCTTTGAGATACTGGGCAGTGGCTGCCAGCTAGCAATAGGATAAGGAAATTAATGGGGGTGGGGGTTGTACTTCAGAGGGATTAGCTAAAGGTTGTACTTCAGAGGGACTGCACCACTTCTTGTTATTCACTGCACAAATACAGAACTTCTCAAGCTTCATCCTATCAATTGCCCAAGTTGTCCGTTGTCTGAAAATGTGAGGCAGGCCAGCCAAAGATAGAGAAAGACCAGTTTTAAGGAAAACTATCCACAGCAACTTTAAAAATAACTCTGGGCAAACTTGCATCCAGTAGATAAAAAAGTTCTGGAGATCTAATGTACAGTATAGTGAACATTGTTGTTATTCTGTCACTCAGTCATGTCTGACTCTTTGCAACCCCGTGGACTGCAGCACGCCAGGCTTCCCTGCCCTTCACTATCTCCCAGAGTTTGCTCAAACTCATGTCCATTGAGTCAGTGATGCCATCCAACCATCTCATCCTCTGTTGTCCCCTTCTCCTCCTGCCCTCAATCTTTCCCAGCATCAGGGTCTTTTATAATGAGTCAGTTCTTCACATCAGGTGGTCAAAGTATTGGAGCTTCAGCTTCAGCATCAGTACTTATAAAGAATATTCAAGAATTGATTTTCTTTAGGATTGACTGGTATGATCTCCCTGCAGTCCAAGGGACGCTCAAGAGTCTTCTCCAACACTACAGTTCAAAAGCATCCGCTTTCTTTATAGCCCAACTCTCACATCCATACATGACTACTGGAAAAACCATAGCCTTGACTAGATGGACCTTTGTCAGCAAAGAATGTCTCTGCTTCTTAATACACTGTCTATGTTTGTCACAGCTTTTCTTCCAAGGAGCAAATGTCTTTTAATTTCGTGACTGCAATCACCATCTGCAGTGATTTTGGAGCCCAAGAAAATAAAATCTATCATAGTTTCCATTGTTTCCCCATGTATTTGCCATGAAGTGATGGGACCAGATGCCATTATCTTAGTTTTTGAATGCTGAGTTTTAAGCCAGCTTTTTCACTCTCCCATTTCACTTTCATCAAGAGGCTCTTAAGTTCCTCTTCACTTTCTGCCATAAGGGTGGTGTCATCTGCATATCTGAGGTTATTGATATTTCTCCTGAGAATCTTTATTCCCATGTGTGCGTCATCCAACCTGGCATTTCACATGATGTACTCTGTGTATAAGTTAAATAAGCAGGATGACAATATACAGCCTTGACATACTCTTTTCCCAATTTAGAATCAGTCCACTGTTCCATGTCTGGTTCTAATTGTTGCTTCTTTTTTTTTTAATTTTATTTATTTAAAAATTTTTAATATAAATTTATTTATTTTAATTGGAGGCTAATTACTTTACAATATTGTATTGGTTTTGCCATACATCAACATGAATCTGCCACGGGTATACACGTGTTCCCCATCCTGAAACCCCCTCCCAATTCTCTCCCCATACCATCTCTCTGGGTCATCCCAGTGCACCAGCCCCAAGCATCCTGTATCATGCATCGAACCTGGGCTGGCAATTCATTTCACATATGATATTATACATGTTTCAATGCCATTCTCCCAAATCATCCCACACTCTCCCTCTCCCACAGAGTCTAAAAGACTGTTGACCTACATACAGGTCTCTCAGGAGGCAGGTAAGGTGGTCTGGTATTACCATCTTTTCAGGAGTTTTCCAGTTTGTTGTGATCCACAGTCAAAGGCTTTAGTGTTGTCAATGAAGCTGAAGTACATTTTTTCTAGAATTCTCTTGCCTTTTCTATGATCCAACAGATGTTGGCAATTTGATCTCTGGTTCCTCTGGCTTTTCTAAACCCAGCTTGACATCTGGAAGTTCTTGGTTCACATGCTATTGAAGCCTGGCTTGGAGGATTTTGAGCATTACTTTGCTAGCATGTGAAATGAGTGCAATTATACAGTAGTTTGAACATTCTTTGGCATTGCCCTTCTATGGGATTTCAATGAAAACTGACCTTTTCCAGTCCTGTGGCCACTGCTAAGTTTTCCAAATTTGCTGGCATGTTGAGAACTGGAAAGGGATCTTAATTATAACCACCACAAACAAAGAAATAATAATTGTGTGACCTGACAGAGTTGCCAACTGAAGCTACAGTGGCAATCATATTACAATATATAATCCTATTGCGTGTATCAAATCAACATGTTATACACCTTAAACCTATACAATGTTATATGTCAAGTATCTTTCAATTAAAGAAACAAAGCAAAACTCTAGTGAGACTAGAACAGAGAGTCAGGGTCAAAGGAATCTGTTGCTGCTTCTCTTGGTCTCAGGGGTCGGGGAGGCAGGTGCGGTAGAATTACAAAATAAATAAGGCACATCTCAAAATAATTCATGCTGTCTAACAAAACAGTGAAGATAAATTAAAAACATCTATCCCCCTACTAACAACGCTATTCCCACAGACTCACCCCCCAACCAATCTCCACAGCCCTATTATCTGTGTTTATTAATTTCATGCAAACGGTAGCAATTTACAATAGTGCCATGAAAAAAATCTGCTGCCAGAGTGGAGACGTCTACTTTCAAACCTTGTTTAAAATCAAATCTTCTCGTAGCTTGGTTTCTATTCAGTTCAACGTAGTTTCTCTCAGGCCAGCAATCACACTAATTTGCATGCCCACCAGTGTTTAAACAGGTCCCTTAGTTTTCAGTGAATGACCTTCTATGTACTATCAGACTTTTGATGCATAAATTAACTGCCCTGTTTTGTAGGCCTGGGGCAGGCGTGGAGAGGATTGGCTGTAGATACAGAGCTGCATAAGTAAAAGACAAGGCATTAAAAAGCAACCCTCCAAAAGGGAAAATAAAAGTAGTGAAATGAAGGATACATAGCCCCTATTCAGAGCAAGAGCATGTGCACGAAGCCTTTTGGTTGAGCTGCTCCATCTAGGCAGCAATATTTTTCTCTGTAGTTGGGCCACCACCATTTCCAGACTGATATCAGTGTCCTAAATAAACATCAGTAATCATTTATGTATGCTAATTGAGGGGTCTCAAAGAAAAAAGGGTAGCTGTACTTGAGTAGTTTATAATCTAAGGGGGAAAACATAAGAGACAAACCAAAGGCAGTGTGAGAACCTTCCAGCCAATCACAGCCTTGGGAACTTAACACATGAAGTAATTTTGCTAAGGGCCTACCGTACAGCACAGAGAGCTCTATTCAGTACCCTGTAATGGCCTGTATGGAAGAAGAATCTTTTAAAACGTGGATATGTGTACATGTTTAACTGATTCACTTTGCTGTAAACCTGAAACTAACACAACATTGTAAACCAACTATATTCCAATATAAATTTTAAAAAAAATGAGTATTTTTAAACCATTTGCCATCCATATGTTAAGCAATTTCATCCCCGTGGATCAAGAGCTGTAAAATCATTATTCAGTCTAAGCGTTAAAGCTCATAGGGGAGGAAACCAGAACATATTTACTTGCACAATCTGAATCTGTCTTTATGAATCATAACTACAACAAGGAATGCTACCCAACTCTATGCCATGTCAGTGAGCAGGGAGGACAAGCAGGCATCTGTTTTTCTCCCGGCCTGATTGTTCCACACCTGGCTGTACAGCCTGGTAGAGACCAAGGCTTTGGAATCACACAAACTTGGTCTCCTGGGTTCTGTGTCTGGCTCTGCCATTTAGCAGCTCTGTAACTTTCAGCACATGACTTGACCTCCAAGCTTCATGTTTCTCACCTGTAAAATGGAGATAATAATAACAGAATTTAGCTATGTGAAATTGCTGATGCCAACCATGTTTGACTAATACAGATGACAGTTTCACATGGTTTTACCCAATTATATCTACCCCATAGGGATATTTGTGAGAATCAAGTGACATATTATAACATTATTTGAATTTTCTCTAACCAATAAGATTTTACTTATTCATTATATAGTTAATACGGAATTGGGTGGAGAAATGGCATCTACATCCGTGGAGAGCGTTTGTATGAGTAAGTAGAGGTTGTCAAATGCTTTACCTTCTCCTGTCAAATTTTCTATGTGGAGTTCATTTAACTACCACCAAGAGAGATTCTCCTTGTTGAGTTTTAAGAAATCTAGCCTTAGCAACTACTAAGGAGTGAGAGCATTCAGAACTCAGGCTGCCAGAGCAAAATAACTGTAATATTTCCTCCATTAGGCTGAATTAAGTTCTTAGAGTCAGCAGTCTTCAAATTGTGGACTTTAAAGACTGAGGGTCTGTCTGAGGCACTGTCGGAGAGGCCTTAGAAACCACACACAGTGGTCTATAAGACAGCTGGATCAGAACAGGCTCTGTTTCTCCAACACTAATCAGACTCTACAGTTAGAAGTGGGATCAGAAACCAAAAGGAGCAAGAAACAAGCAACATAACTAAATCTAAGGCAAAAGGATCCCACAACTCGAGAGTGTTTAATGGTTAAGCAGTGACTCCATGGGATCCGGTCCTAGCAGTAAATGGTACTTACACCAGACTTTCACAACAACTCGGGGAGAGGGTAAAGATAATGAAAGGCTTTGAATCTACTTAGTGTTGGCTACATCTCAGGTGCTATATCTTTTGCTATAGTGTTTCTCAGATTGCAAGGCCACTTTCAGCTCCAAATAGCATTTCCTGTAGATTCAGGAGAGTGGATCTGCTGCTTCCATAGGCTGTGTCTGAACCCTGAGAAGATTAAGCATCACCATAAAATACTCTGAAAAATATTTTAGATTTGGCAAATGCAACCATGTTTTTGCCTTCTGCACAGTTTCTCTGAATTTTAATTCTGAGGACATTTCAAGGAAAATTTGATTTTCATTTCTCTGATTAACTTGCACTTCATTTTTCATAATATTTTCTAACAGCTGCTTTACAGCCAAAAGAGAAATAAGCCTTTGGATCTATGAATGAGAAAGTCATATTTTCCACAAAATAAGTGAACTAAAGTTAATTAAATGGCAACATGTTTTCAAACTTAAAACTCATATAGAATTGATACTTGGCAAACTCTTACACTCTTTCAGCTTATTTAAAGATCCTCTACAGTGTGCAAAGCCCTATACTATATATTGGGTTGGTATAGAAAAATGAGCAAAAAATTGCCCTTCCCTTCACAAAGCTTCCTACTTCCTTGAAAAGGCCAGAGATACCAAACTAAAACAAATATAATAAATAGGAAAGAAATGGGATTCAAAACATGCAATTGGAGGTGCAAAATATGAAACTGCCAATCACAATTGGGAGTGGAATTTCCAAGGGCAGTTTATTGGAGAAAGCATCTATTTATTTGGTCGCAGAGGATGTATGGAGTTTAACAGTAAAACAGGGAATGAAAGGCATCACAGGCAGAGATCAAAAACACCTAAGTGTGAGAATATGTTTTGTACTGGAAGATGTGAAAAAAAATCTATTGTTGTGGCAAGCGTAAAGGGTGCTTGGAAGAGGGAGATATGGTAATAAAAATGTTGACGTGATTGGACCAGATTATCAAAGACTGTGAATGCCTTGCTAAGAAATTAGAACTTTTTAATTTAAATAATAGAATCATAAATCAAGATGGTGGAGTAAGAGGACATGGAACCCCATGTCCCCTTGACAAACACATCAAACATATATCTACACGTGGAATGATTCTCACAGAAAACTAACCAAATCTGCAGAGGAACTCCTCAACAGCCAAAGTTGCAAGAACGATCTTCTTGTTATCAGATAGGACAGAAAAGAGAGATCAGGTCAGGAGCTGCACCCCTGCGAAGGATCTGTAAGGAAGAGAAGGTTCACATAGGTGGACCCTCACCCTGAGGAGCCAACATGTCAAGCCACAACCTGCACATCACAGTCGTGGGTCCCTGTGTGGAGAAGACAAGCCTCCTTGACCGCTAGAGGACCACTGGGACAGACAGAAGGGCTGGTGAAGCCTAGACTCCATGTACGAGGAGTGTGCATGTGCTGGCTTGCCAACAATAAAAGTGGTGAGAGCCTTATTCTGGAAGCAGCTGACTCGCTGCACTTCCCGTTCGGAACAGGGTGATCACTGAAGGCGCACTCACTCCACACAGCAGCCTGTTTCAAGATCTGGGCCCTGGGAAACGACCCAGTCCAGTTATGCAGAGGCAGGCCAGGGCATCTGGACTGTGATCCAGGCAGGTGGCAGTTGCCAGTGTCCATGCCCACAGGAGCACACAGTGGTCCCTCTCCCAGCAACAGTACCCGAGCTCCCCCAACTTCATACCGCAACTTAGTGCTAGAGCTGGGGCAGATAGGTACTGGGGCAAGACTGCCATGGAGACCATCCGGATCTCTGGCAGAGGCACAGCCAGCTCAGTTTCTACAGCCACCATGCCTCAAGCCCAGCCCAAGCCTACTCCATACCACAGCTCTGCATTAGATCTGGGACAAGCACCACCAAAGAAGGGGTGTGACCTTGGGCTGCTTCTGAACTGATCCACAGATGCCTACACAGGCAGTGCATAGGTTCTCTGAGCACAAGGGCCTCACTTGCTACCATCGCTGCCTCCTTGGGGCAGAGCATGCACTCGAGGGCAACGGAGCCTGGTCCAGTTGTCCCTCAGGGCTTCCGGTCCAACAGCTGGTGCAGACCCTGCCCCTGTCAGGGCAGCAACAGCCAGGGAGCAGCGCGCAAGTCGTGTCTCACACTCTGCTCAGGCTCTTGCTCTTCCAACACCAAGTACATTTCCCCTGTGAAGGGAGTAACAGCCGCCACACCCTGAGGAAAGATCTAGTGTAGGAGAAACTGACCATTGATGTGTATTCAATGGGAAGGCTGGGGCAGAAGCCTGGGGTGACCCTTAGGCCTCCCATGGCTGTTCTAAGACAGAGACAACCAGAGAAGAGCAGAGTTGAAGGAAAACCTCAGGACTTAACTTTGGAGAGCTTGAGCTCCAGGTGCTAGATAGATATCTACAAAGGAATGACAAAACCCTGGTTAATGGGCAAGTCTACTCCTCAGAAAAGAGACCAAAATTAGAGCCATAGATTTGGACAGGGCAAGACTAAGGTACATGGGCATGAGAGCTCGGCTAAAGTTTGGTGCACCTCTCTAAGCTGATATTCTTTCAATACCTGGTTGGTTTAGTTTGCTCGAGCGGCCGTGACAAAGTACTGCAGACGGGGTGGCTTTATTTTCTCACGACTCTGGAGACTAGAGGTCCAAGATCAAGGTGTCAGCTGCTTTGATGCCTTCTGAGGCTACTCTCCTTGGTTTGTAGATGGCCAGCTTCTCGCTGTGTCCGAATATTGTCTTTCCTCTCCACATTTCTGTGTCCAAATTTACTCTTCATATAAGGTAAGGGCAGCAGTAATATTGGATTAGGTCTCACCTTAATGACATCGTTTTAATTTAACTGCCTCTTTAAAGATCGTATCTCCAAATATATCATATTTAGAGGTACTGGGGATTGGGACTTCAATATATGGATTTGGGGTGGGGGGGGGCGGTGGTTGGTGAGGTGAGAATGGAGGAGGACACAATTCAGCCCGTATTGAAAGGAAAGATGGAACACTGTGTAGGAAAGGGTGAAGAAGGAAAATCACAGGTAACCAATGAGTAATTCAGCTTATCTTTGTTTTATACCTTGCTCAGCAAAACGAAGTAATAAAGACAACCCTTTACCCTCCCTAGACGATAGTTTAAAATCATCTGTTGGTGATTGAGCATGAAGGATTGTGTGAAGATCTTAATAAAACTGAATCTGACATGAATATAAATGTATATATATATAGTCATCTATACATATATATAGATACGTATATACTATATAGACACATATGTACACTATACATATATTATATACAGTCGTCTATATATAGGTGACTGAATCACCTACCAGGTATTCAGGCACACTACACAGCCAGAATAGTAAACGTAACATACGAATAGACCAATGGAATGAAATGCAGAGCCTAGAAACAGACATCTGAATGAATGGAAAGTTGATACATGATAAAGGTGGCATCACAAATCAGTGACAATTTTTAGGAATATTCATGGTATAGTCTATGGAGAGAAATGAATGTGTATGATATACAGAAGTGAATTCTAGATGGCTTATAAAGCTTACCTGTGAAAGGTAATACTATGTAATTAATAAAAGAAAATGTTGGTTCTTTGCAGCCAGCACAGACTGATGGGCATTTCTGGGGGCAACTGGATTAGTCCTGTTTTAAACTATCATTAGGCCTCACATGTGAGCTGTGCTTGCTGTGACTCTGACCGAGGAAGTGATTGGTATCAGGTATGGGGCATGAACTTCCCTGGTGGCTCAGATGGTGAAGCGTCTGTCTACAATGCAGGAGACCCGGGTTCGATCCCTGAGTTGGGAAGATCCCCTGGAGAAGGAAATGACAACCCACTCCAGTACTCTTGCCTGGAAAATCCCATGGATGGAGGAGCTTGGTAGGCTGCAGTCCATGGGATCGCTACAAGGTGGACACAACTGAGTCACTTCACTTCACTTCATGGGGGATGACAAACAGACCCTCAGAACTGGATTCTGAGATTGAGTCGCTCCTATCTGAAGAGTGTACAGAGTGCCAGAGAGATAGAAAACACTGGTAATCCCCACCACAGGTTCACAGTCACTCAGATTATCACCAACAGTGGCCTTGAGTGAAGACAGAGATCAAGGCACTAATGGGTAACATGGCTGTGACATTTAATCGCTATGGTGACATTAGTGATTGCTAAGATGTTAGGAGTGAGGAAATGACAACTTACAGCTGCTCTGGAGAGTGTATGTAAAGAAAATGAGAAACATAAAGTCTTGAATTTCCAACCCAAGGCAGTTTAGAGAACAAGAAAGTCTCTGTGGTGCTGTATAATTGCCTCATCTCCTGTAGCTGAAAGGCGGACATGGCTGAGAATCAAGGCAGGGCTTGAGAGTAAGAGTTGGAATTGCTATTTCATTTAAATATACCAAGCCACCAGATCTCTTTTGCCAAGATGGGAGACTAGTTGGGAAGGAATAGAGCTCTCATTATTGGGGTTGGGGAGAGTGAATATTTGGACAAACACAGGCAAGGCTGATAGCTTTAAATACCCAGATATCTCAGTCATACTCACAGGGGCCTTGATTGAATTAGAACATCACCCCAGTCCATTATCTGAGGACAGTGTACTGACTGGATCTGACAAGTGGGAAAAAGCAAGAATCTCAAAGCCTTAATAATGTGTGTGTGCCAGAGAGGGGTAAGTAAGCCAATGAAAGTTCACAGGTCAGCCCTATGGGGAAGCTTCTGTGAGTTCAGTGCTCTGGAGTGTATTAGGATATTTTTTCTGAAGAAACGACATACTGGTGCACCTTGAACCTTCCCTTGTGAATTTAAATACATTCCTCTGCTATATCACTAAGATACTAGAACACAGCAGAAAGAAAAGAGTAGGTGCATACATATCAAAAAGGGTAGCAGTCGACAGGATATGTGTTTAACCCATTTATAGATTGATAATAACCAGAAAAGTTACTATATTCTCTATTGTTTGGTTAGTTGTTATCCATTTGTGTATAGTCTGCAGGATGAACTTAAGTCCGCAGGATGAACTTAAGTCTGTGTGTGTCAGCAAGAGAGAATGACAGAATGTATTTTAAGTAAATTGTTCAAAATACTGAAACTTTCAGTACGTTGATCTCCCTTATTTGTGCCTTCCTTAAGTGCTTTAAAGGGGGTTCACTGGTGGCTCAGAGGGTAAAGAATCTGCCTGCAATGGGTAGGAAAGGTCCCCTGGGGGTCACAGTCAGACAGCTGAGTGACTAACACTTTGACTTAAAGTGCTTTAAGACCTTACTATTTAAAGTGAGGTCCTTGATCACAGGGATCAGCATCACCTGGGAACTTTAAATGGAGGCCCTTAGGCCCACCCAGAGTCTCAGAACCAGAATTCTGCACCCAGCCTGTGTGTGCATGCATGCCAAGTCACTTCCGTCATGCCCGACTCTTTGTAATCCTATGGCCTGTAGCCTGCAAGGCTCCTCTGTCCATGGGATTCTCCAGGCAAGGATACTGGAATGGGTTGTCATGCCCTCCTCTGAGGGACCTTCTAAATCCAGGGATCGAACCCTCTCTCTTATGTCTCCTGCATTGGCCGGTGAATTCTTTACCCCGAGTGCCACCTGAGAAGCCTAAGCGCCCAGTCTTAGACCCACCCAGACTGAATCAGAATCAGTAATCTAACAAAAACCCCAGGAGATTCTCTACAAAAATTAAAAAATCTAGAAGCCTCACCCTAAAATGTGTGCTTATTTTGTAAAAATGCATCAGATAGTAGGAAGCCTGGGCTGCGCATCCTCACGAGCTTCAGGAATGCTGCTGTTGTCTAAGAAGTTTCCACTTGTCACTTTAAGCAAAGCCTTAGGCCATCACCCATTTGCTTTTCCATGAAACTTTTGGACTAAAACAAAAAGAAAGAAAGCTGAATGAGAACCATTGATAAATGCTATAGACACTGTTCACAAGTTTATCATTTTTGCAATTCATCTCCAAAGATTCTAGCTCTTGACAAAACTCTTCAGTGCCTCTAGGTTTTCACGTAAGTTACTGTCTCTGTCTAAAGCTCTTTTTCCACAGCCCCTCCCTGCTCTTCTGCTGGCTAACTCCTACTAGAGTCTCTGGTCTCAGTCTTCTCATCTGAATAGTATTCCCTGACTTCCCCTCCTCACCTCACCCCACCCTCAGGATTCAGTTAGTGGCCATTCATGAGCTCCTCCAGTACACGCCTCTATTCTAGAATGGGACACACGGAAGTGAAATCGCCTAAAATCTCTCAGGGTAGGATGGCAGTCCCTGTATAAGCACAGCACACACACCTAGCCAGATGCTTCTCAGGGGCCTATTCTCTTAAGTGAGGAAATAATGCATACAGGAAAGCTTGCACCCAAGACTATACAACTGGAATCAGAGCCTCCAAACCCTGTGGGTACTACCCCACAGTGCCTCTAGGTTACCTCCTACATAACCCAGAGTAAACAGATTTCAAAGCAGAGATGATGACATATAGCCATTAAGTTTATTTTATGAAGAAAGTGCATCTTTTATATATAATCGTATTAGCATCACCATGCAGAGTTCCAGTACTGTCAAGTAAAAAAAGTAGTGAGAAATATACATTAGAAAGAAAAGGTGCTCTTACAATAAAATATTTGTAAGGAAATGATTATAAAGCACAATAAAGTGCCTTGAAAGAAAGTCAAATATATATTGTAGTCTCCTTCATTGTAAAAGAAACAAACTCATTTTCACTCTGTTTAATCACTTAAATTCTTAAATTTATTTTCAGATATGAACGATTATGGAAATGTGACAGTTCACACTTGATCCCTTTTGGTGCAGGTAAAGATTTCCTCCATTTTTTTGTTTGAATTTAATTGTGGTAGCCCGAAGGCTAAAGAACATAATAACTATTTCTCTTTCAATCTGGCATACCTATCTTTGCTTTCTCTCTCTCTCTCTCTCTCTCTCTCTCTCTCTCTCTCTCTCTCTCTCTCACTCTCTCCCCCTTTTTTTTCAAGTGTAAATGAAACTCTAGCCCAGTTAGTTCTTCTTGGTCTGATTGCCAGACTTTCCAGTAATCACATCAGAGTTTTTTCCAACATGTGGGCAATTTTCATTATTTTGATCCAGCAGTGACCTTTGGAATTCCGGAATCATTTTCCCTCCCCTTCCTGGTGCCCCCGGGAGACTCAGAAGCACAAACATCTGAGGTACCTCTGGGCATCTTCACATCTGTTGGCATAGGAGATGAAGGCCACTGTGTGGTAGAATTTCAGCAACAGGTGTTGGAGCTTTTGGAAGAGTTTGTTGGTTTTTGAGGGCTGGGCAGAAGCACTACTGGCTCTTTGGAAACACTTAGAAAACAAAGTTAATCTGTTTATGCAAAGCTCACATTGAGAAACCACAGTAAGCAATTGCTAAGTAAAAATCAGGCAGGTTTTTGGTTTCAATTTTGTATCAGTTTTCTATCCAGAAAAACTCAGTTTTTCAGTCTGGGGTTCTGCCTCCTTGCTGCATCTTGAATCTATGAAATACTATTTATTCAAGGAGTAGCTTACTTGTTCTTATGCCCAGTTTTCAACAGTGTAATACACAGTTGAAAAGTTTTTTCTGAGACTAATTAACCCAGTGGAAGTTTTTCACTAGGAGCAATGAAAGGGAGTGAATACCATCTATATTACCTGCCTTATGAAAGTCTCTAGAATCATTGCTTTTCTTTGCTCACTGGTAGTAAAGACTGTAAATTATAGAAACAATAGAAGCACTGTGTTTAACTCAAAATATCACTGAAATCCCATTTTAGGAAAATCTGTTTCTTTCAAATTTTCTCAGAGAAGTACAAAGTGTTGCTTGGTGTGCAGTTATCTGCCGATATAAATGGTATAAATGGATGATTACTTAAATACGGCTTCTTTTAGAAGAGAGTTAGAGGACTTTACAAAAGCACCAAGCTGTGCTTGCCATACAGGTGAGCCTCTTGCAAGTAAATAATTTGACTTAAAGGATTGTTAGAAATTTTTCTTATCTGGGGAGTAATTGCTGTATCTCTAATCTGCTTTTTTTTTAGGATCAGTTGGGGCTTGAGTCCTTCCAAATATTGTAATATCAGGAAGTATTTAATTGGAATGGAAAGGTAGCTGAGAGTGTCGAAAATAAATGTTATCTTTATCTAAACACTAAGAAGTATTCCCTTTCTTATCCTTGTAACATGAAGCTGACCACAACCTATCTCTCAAGCTTGCTATAAATATCATAGATTTGGATTTCAAAGCAATGCTCATCTCAGAAGATCACATTCAAAACAGCTCCAGTTTGCCAGCCCTAATGATCTTTAAGAGATGAGTTCCAACTCAGATACTCTGCAGTACTATGATCGATGACCCCTTTCATTGGGCACCACCAAATCCTTTTGCAGAGACTGAGCTTTCGCTGACTGCCAAGTAGTGAGACAATCTTTGTCTTTTTGGTTCACCCTCTTAAGGTAGGCTTCAGATGCCTGGGGACTGAAACATTCCTCTTACACTACCACATTCTTGCTTCTGCTTTCAAGTATGTGAGTGCCTATGTACTGCAGATTCTGAAGTTTCTATCAGATCTCTAAGCATTTGCCCAGGAGGCTTTGCAAACCTTTGTGATCAGACTTCTTTTTCTCACTTAGTGAAAATTTGCTGTTAAGGACCAAAATGTCAAAAAAATTCAGAGTATTTTATTTCTCTTAGTAAGGGTTTATCTCACACTGCCAAATATTAAGCAAGGACATTCTGATGCTAGAGAAGACCAGGTAGGAATATGGATGGCTAAGCAAAAACCCACCCCCACCAAAGGAAAAAAACATTGAAAGCAACTGTCCCACTGATGGGTCCATGGTCCAAAGACAAAGTCCATACCACAGACACGTAGACAAGCCAGTCCAAGAGCTATACTTGCATTTTCCAGTTGGCATTCAGCTAGAGCCATGTACTTGCAAATTGTTTCCCAAGTATTTTTCTTAGCTTCGCTTCACCATTTTGTCAGGAGGGCTCCTTTATGTTTCACAGAAGGCGGGCATTACACCAAGAGAGATTACCAGACTGCATAAGATAGTTTATCCCCTCTGTCAACTGAATGTCAACATGTTTTCCCCTCTTTCCTCGCCTAACTAAAAATGGCCTTTACATTTCTATTATCCCCACTGTTGCTGAATCTTTATATTCAAAGTGAATCTGTTTCAACTAAGTGCATAATTTCAGACCTACTGGCAGATCTGAGGTAGAAGAAATAGTGAAGACCTACTAATGAGAAGACCTACTAATGATGAGGGAAAGTATTCAGATTTCTATGGAATAGAGGTGTCAGTCGCTCAGTCGTGCCTGACTCTTTGCGACCCCGTGGACTGAAGCCCACCAGGCTCCTCTGTCCATGGGATTTTCCAGGCAAGGACACTGGAGTGGTTTGCCGTTTCCTTCTCCAGGGGATCTTCCCGACCCAGGGATTGAACTTGGGTGTCCTGCACTGCAGGCAGATTCTTTCCCCACTGAGCTACCAGAAGCCCCATGGAACAGAGGTATCACTAACAAATAACAGATCTTGCCTCAAGGAGTCAAGAGGTTGCTAGATTTCTCTTATCATTTTAATTTTTACTGTAATAATTCATCCTCAGTTATCTACTAACAAAGTGTACTTTTACTCAAAATATCACCATCCGCAGGTTTGCAAAAATTACCTTTTCAGAGTAAAAAGACACTGGCAGTATTTTCCAAAGATGAATATCTCTGTTCCTACAAGATCTTCTCAACCTTATCATTCCCACATCAAGAAGTGGAACCTACGTATCCTCTTTCCTTGAAATCAATAAAATGTGGTAGAAGTCTGTGTGACTCTAAGCCTAGGTCAGAAAGAAAAATTGTTAACTTGAGTTAGTTTCATAGAAAACTTGGGAGATAATATGGCCTAATAACCTACACACACATCTTACAGCACCAGATTTTTCCAGTTTATACTCAGCTGGCAGCATCATCTTCAAGGTAGGCCATGCCTTTCTGGATCTAGATCTAATTTCAATTATATTGTGCACATCTGTCCATCCCCAGAAATTCTGTCACTTTCTGGATGCAAGGAAAAAATAGCATCACGTCATTCTCCTCAGTAGCTAGCAATAAGCTTCGCAAAATTTTTTTCTTGTTGCCCTTGTCTTACTGACTTTGAAATGTATTTATTTTTATGTAAAGCTGAATGTACTGACGCATGCTGTACCTTGCCTTTAGAAAAAGTGCATTTGCTTGACACGGCAGCTGCATGCTTACAGCTGACGTGTTCTCCTGTGCAGATGGGTAATTCCTACATTTCACAGATCCTGCCTTCTCACTAATTTGGCAAAGTGGGTGTTTGGGATTGCTTCTTTTTATTTATTTATTTATTTATATTTTTTGGCACTTTGTAAAGCTTGAGTGTAAAGAGAGAGAGAGAATAATGCCAAGCTGATTTTGAAGAAGCAAAAATCAAAACCTGTAAAAAATTCTGTAAAGAATCTGCTGTTAGATATTCTGCTGTGCTGGCTGACTGTACTCTGATTAAATGTTATATGTTAAAGAAGTCCCAGTTTATAACAATTGAAATTACAGCCAGTAACTTTTACCTTCGCATTTTTTATAAAGACAACAAGAAATTGGTCTGGGACTTTAACAATCGTCATGCCCTTAATGAAGGGTGGGTGAGAGTGTGTGTTATCTACTTGAATATCACATTTATTTTAAACATCAAGTAAGCAACTCCAAGGTTGAGAAGTATAATGTTTCTCTGAATTGTAAAAATGAATAATTGAGTATGGCCCACTTCATTTTAACCAATTCATCCAAAAAGCTCAGGGAGCAGGAAGAAATTTTATTTTGTAGGAAATGGGAATTCTAAGCACGTTCACCTGCTTTAGAATATGACCACATGGTTTTTTGGATACTTAGTCACTTACTGTGGACTTCCTATGTTTTTATGATGGTGGATTTTACTCATAGTTCTTAAGTAAAAATACCTCCATGGTTCTTGAATTTTCCCCCATTTATGATATTTGTGTCCTTTCAAAGCAGCTCAGTAATTTGTGTGCACTTAATACTCTTTACTCTAGGTAATAAATGCATAACTCCTATACCAAGCAGGGCCTTATTCATTTCCTCTTTTAAAAACACTATCAGTACAAACTACCCACATTCAATCTGCCTACGGTTTTGGCAGAGCTTGAAAACATAATGACTCCAAGATATACCGTTAGCTTAATATCTGATCTCATTAAGCTATGTTGCTTTCTAAGCACAATGTAAACAAAGCAGGATTATTAACAACTTCCCTGAGTCATATGGTATAATTTATTTTTATAGCAGCTAGTTGTTAAATGAGGATATGTCTTTACATAGCACTTATATTTCATCATGTTCCGTGTCTTCACTGTTCATGGAAAAAAAACAGTCTGCTTTCAAGGACGTGAAAGAAATAGAGAAAAAGAAAACTGTGAAGTTAAAAAAAATTCATTTTTACCTTCACATTTCCAATAGTATGAACAGATTTTTTTTTTAATCCACAAGGCTGTATTTTCAAAAAGTTCTCTCTATTCATTTACCATGTTTCTTGCTTGGCATTAAATACAAAAATAATTCAGAATTAGATTTCAACTATATAAAATATATCATGATTACATACATATTTATTGCCAATTTCTACTTAGATAATTACCGCTTTTAGAATGTTAATATTAGCAATTGAGCTTGGGGCTTGAACTATTAATTTTCTTTCTTTCTTTCTTTCCCTAACCAAGCAAAATGAAAACTCTTTTGTGGATGAAACCAATTTTGACTTAGGTTTTCCAGAGCAAACTACTCCTGAGTTTGTCTTATACCACTCAACCTTTCATTAACAGAACTTAAACTGGAGGCAGTTCTGTGCGATGCCGAATAAAATTGAGGCTGGTTAGGAACAGAATATGTACCCCTCCCTTTTAGTTTTATTACTTTCACTTAGAAAGTGGCTGAAAGTAAATGAAAACCATTTTAAAAATCAACCAAGTGTTTTCCATTTGGACATCATGCTTTGCTGTTACTTGGATTTAAAAAAGACCTTTAAAAATATCATTTGACCAGATTTAGATGTATATTGTCGGAGAAGGCAATGGCACCCCACTCCAGTACTCTTGCCTGGAAAATCCCATGGACGGAGGAGCCTGGTGGGCTGCAGTCCATGGGGTCGCTAAGAGTCAGACACGACTGAGCGACTTCACTTTCACTTTTCATGTTTATGCATTGGAGAAGGAAATGTCAATCCACTCCAGTATTCTTGTCTGGAGAATCCCAGGGACAGAGGAGCCTCGTGGGTGCCGTCTATGGGGTCGCACAGAGTCAGACACGACTGAAGCGGCTTAGCAGCAGGAGCAGCAGCAGATATATATTGTGGAACAGGTGTCTAAAGTTTTCTGCACACTTTGATTTCAGGCGAGATGTGGACTATCAGAAATTATTGAACTTAGCTTCTCTAGGATGGCTTCAAGCAGGCTAGACCTATTCCAGGGTAGACACTCCAGTAGCATGTGGGAGCTAGCTAGCAAAATTCAGGAGAACAAGACTGTGGAGGGACACCTGGCTTGCTTTACATCAGGCAGTAAAAATTAATATTCACAAACAAACAAGGCCTTGGAAGGACTAAAATCATCTTCCTTGCCTCCTTTATGTCATCACTTCTAATAGGACTTGGATAGTGCCTTCCAGACAAATACATGTTGGCAATGGTTATATTGGGAGCATTTAAATAGAGCTATTTTTCAGCAACTAATTGCTTTTCTTAGAGCAGTGTGAGTTGCCACTCACCCGGCACAAACTCCACTAAATGCTTTCTTAGATTCCAAGTAGGAAATCACATCTGAATTTTCTATGTTGTTGTATAGCACCTACATTAACAACTTTGTTCCTGATATTATGACAATGAATGAAGCAAACCTCTTATCTAACAGTGTGAAAATCTTGAGATGAACTGTTGATTTTCCATTTACATCCATGTTTCCATGAATATGTAACTAGCTTTACTATTTTTCTGAAACAAGGAATAGCTAACATTATGAAATTTTATAAAATCTTATGCAAAGTTCTTTCAGAAATTGGTCCCCCCCCACCCCACTGAAAGAGGTTCCCTAAATTGCTGCCTTCTGTCCATTTTAAAAGCTCCGTTTGGCACCAACAACACTTAAGAAAATGACAGAAAAATGAGCATCATCAGCAACTTCAATGTAAGGCCATACAATTCCAAATTTGCTACTAAAAATCTTCCAGGTCTAAATCACACACGGAGGTATTTCCCCCCGCATTTCTCAAAGTAAAAAATGCTGTTGAAGATCAGCCAGGTTTATTAATTTTGCAATTGATTATACTGATTGCATGAAGATTTCCATTGCAAAAACAGATTTTTAAGGGCTAAAAATATGACAATTATGCAGGTTACTCATTTAAACGAATAAGCAACTACAGGTTTTTAAGTAGCAGACTTTTAAAACACAGGGTATCATTTGCCCACTTCTTTCACCTGCCTGAAATTTCTATTCATCCTTTTGAAAAGGAGAGTAGGGGAGGGAGGCAATGCATGCTGAATGGTAGCAATCAAGACCCTTCGATGCAACAATTCAAAAATCTTAAATGATGGTCTGTGGGAGCTTTACAGATAATTAAAATACAACATTGTCTTGAAAAATTATCTCCACATAATTAAATAGAGTCTGATCCCCAGAAGGGGGAATCAAAAAATCCTTGAGGGGCTGAAAGGTCTTCAGAGGCTCGGCCGGATCTTCCTCCACCAGCACTTTCCTCCCTCAGTCCCTCCAGCGGTTCTCAACAGGAGAGGGGGACTGGGGCATTTTCAGTTGTCCCAGTGAGGGTGAGAGGGTGTTCGTGGTATTTGGTGCCAAGAGCCAGGGATGCCAAACAGGTACACACACACACACACACACACACACACACACACACACACATTGCCCCATCCCAAAAGCCTGTCCCCTTATCAAAAGAAGACTTTCTGTATTTGCTTTCATCTGACCAGAGTGCTCTTAGCTCTCACAGCAAATATGGTGAAGAGATGAATGAAATCCCCCTTGAAGCTAATTTTAACTGAATAAACAGAACCTTTTATCATCACGGTGTGCTGCAGCTTCTCAAACTGGCCTGATGTCTCCTAGCTCTTAAGTTCTGTAAGGCCAGAGGCTCTTGCCTGTTTTGTTTGCGGATGGATCCATTTAATACCAAAACCTTTGTGTGGAATCTGTTTCTTCACTGATATCTTATTTACTCGTCACACCTAGAGTGGGACTGACATGTATTACATGTTAATAAATACATGCTCAAAAGTGATTGAGTCAAAGGGATCCAATGGGATGATTAATAAAGGTGCAAATAATTGGGCTCAGTTTAGATCTGCTGAATGAGAAGCTCCAGGGGTCAAGCCAAATGGATCTGGGACAATGCCTTGCTCTACCACTTAACTGAATGTGACCTTAAGCAAGACACTTCATCTCTCTGAGTCTAATTTATTTGTTAAACAAATATTTTAGAATGCCTACTCTGTTTCAGCGTTGTGCTACTGCTGAGGGTATGCTGATGGGCAAAATAGTACAGTCCTTGCCTTCCTGGCGCTCTTGGATCCTTATCTTTAAAATGGGAGAGGGTGGGATGAAAACTGAGATAGAAGCATGGAAACACATACAATACCATATGTAACATAGATAGCAAGTGGGAATCTGCTGTGCGACACAGGGAGCTCAACCCCGTGCTCTGTGACAACCTAGAGGGGTGGGGTGGGGTAGGGTGGGGTGGGAGAAGGGAGGGAGAGTCAGGAAGGAGGGGATGGATGGATGGATGTAGCTAATTCATGCTGAAGTATGGCAGAGGCCAGCACAATATTGTAGAGCCACTATCCTTCAATTAAAAATGAATCAAATTTAATTATAAAAAATATTGTAAAGCAATTATCCTCCAATAAAAAATAGGACTAAATAATATCAATACCTAGGGTTAGTATGCAAGTCAAATGAGATAAAAATGTATATTCAAAATTTAACACCAAAGCATTTGTGTGGAATTTCTTTATTGATATCCTGTTTGCAAAGGAAAAATTATTCCCACCCTTCACACAGCAAAGCTTTCTGAAAACTCTCTCACCCAAGCACCACCCTGTGTCAGAAGCCACCTACCTCTGCTGTCAGTCAAGAAGTAAGACCAGTGAGACATCTCTATTACAAAACATTTTGTCTTTTTCCCATCTGAAGTTTTAATTATTCAGGACTCTACGTTTCGACTGAAGTGTGGAATTAGTACTTATCATTATAACACCATTCATGATGCTTTTTATTTGTTGAGTGCACTCACATGCTCTCATATGATCTTAATTCATGTAAGATAACCAGAGTTGATATTATTTCATTTTATAAATGCTCAAGGAGCTGGTGCTGTTTTGTTCATGGCATTGTAGTGGGAAGGAAGACTCTAGATCGTGCACAGGTCTTCCTCTGTTAGACTGCTAGGGAAAGTTGCTCACAGCGGAAAAAGTTCCTCTAACACCTTCCCTCTTAGTAGTTTATTACATTGTACCTTATATTCAGTTCAGTTCAGTCGCTCAGTCGTGTCCGACTATTTGCAACCCCATGAATAGCAACTCGCCAGGCCTCCCTGTCCATCACCAACAACCGGAGTTCACTCACACTCACGTCCATCGAGTCAGTGATGCCATCAGCCATCTCATCCTCTGTCGTCCCCTTCTCCTCCTGCCCACAATCTCTCCCAGCATCAGAGTCTTTTCCAATGAGTCAACTCTTCGCATGAGGTGGCCAAAGTACTGGAGTTTCAGCTTTAGCATCATTCCTTCCAAAGAAATCCCAGGGCTGATCTCCTTCAGAATGGACTGGTTGGATCTCCTTGCAGTTCAAATTTTAGAAAGTTTGTTAATGACAATACCATTTCATCTTTGATTCCCACACAGTGCTAAGGAAGGGGTTAAAATTCTCCAAGTCTTCTCTGGGCCTCACCTGAGATTCTAAATTTCTGATAAACTTCTAGGTGATGGTGATCCTGTTGGTTCATGGGTCACACCACTAAGATCCGTGAACCAACAGGGATCAGCATCATCTGGGAGCTTGTCAGAAATTTAGAATCTCAGGTTCCATCTCATCCAATGGAATTAAACTCGGCCTTTTCATCAGACCACCTAGTTATTTGTATGTATGTTAAAGTTTGAGATGCACCATTCTAGGATAAATAACTGTCTTACAAGGAACACAGGTGGAATCATTTAATAACCCTTGGAATTCTTAAAGTGTTGAACTAAACTTGTGACTAATACATTTTATGATACCAATTGATAAATAATCATTTTTCATGACTAACCTGTGAATGGATATCGAGTGAATGAATGAGCGCCTAAATACCACAATGAATTTTAAGGTGTCTTCATTTTTTTCCTCCCCAAAAGTACAGTAAAGCATCAGGATGAATGTTTGTTTCGCTGCTGTTAGTCATCTACTCACTCCTGACTCCTCCAAGGTGGTCCCTGGTTGCAGAGCTTGAAAATACAAAATTTCATTTCTAGAGGATGCATTTGAACAACTAATTATTTTCTTAAAACTGCATGTGGTGCCAGCTTCCTTCTCATAGCCACTAGCAAGGCTTAAGAACCAGAGGCTGAAGGAACACCAGGACAGCAAATTTCTTTTGTACCCCCTGTCTTCGCGTAAGGCACAGATTAGGTCCAAAGAAGACTTGGAGAATTTCAGCTCCTTCCTTAGTAGCTCTGTGAGGGAATCAAAGATGAAATGGTAATGTCATTAACAAACTGACATTCTAAAATCTGAATAGTTGTAATATAAGGTACAACGTGACAAATTCCACCAGGATGGAAAAGATGGAGCACCCTGGTCGTTTAGAGGATGGGGAGGCTGCACATGCTCTGTGGCCAGGAGGGCAGGCAGTTTTCAACAGGAAATGCATCCTTGAGCAGTGTCCCTGCACGCTGGGATGGAGTCCAGGTGAGGCCCCGGCCCCGGGAACAGCAGCTGGGTCTGATGGTCAGGAAGGAGGCTCAGTGACCATGGCGTGCGTGGTTTGGTGGGCAGGGGATTCCAGGAAGCTCTGTTGATAACAAGTACAGCTCTGTCAGGGCCCCCAGACTCTACATCCAGAAGTGCAGTTGACTCTTACAGCCTTCTTACAGCACCGCAGAGATGCCGCTCTCACCCCTGCCTCGGTGAGGATTGGTTTGGGAACGGGGACAGTTTGGGGACAGCCGTGTGCTGATGGGGGAGATGCTGAGGAGCAAAAGCGAGAAGAAGAGCAGGGGAGTCGAGTCGATCTTACATTCCTAGCCAATGTGCACTTTCTAGAATTTAAATTCCCTAAGTCTCCTGCCCCCCCAAAAAAAAAATCTTTAGAAAGCTGACCTTTGACAAAGTCCCAGTGGCGCTTCACACAGAGGGTGTTTAAAAAGCATTATCAGGTGGGAATGGCTCCGTGCCAAGCAGTTGGTCCTCCTCGGTGGCTTCCCTGCTCAGGGTGTTAAAACATGCGTGTATGTGATGGATCAGCATCTAAGTTTGACTGAAGGATTCTCAGATGCTTCATGCTCCTGGAAACCGATAGACATAGAAAACATAAATTAGAAAATCTGTACTAATTTGTCGTTTTCGCATATATTTGATTTTCAGCTTATTCTTTAGGATGTAAGGTTTATGGAGGTTTCTTATTTTTATTTTATTTATTTGGCTATGTTGGGTCTTAGTTATGGCATGTGGGATCTAGTTCCCTGAAGAGGGATCAAACCCAGGGCCACCTGCATTGGGAGTGTGGAGTTTTAACCACTGGACCACCAGGGAAATCCCTTTTTTTTTTTTTTGTTAATACTGTGTGACTATGCAGACTATGTGACTTCTTGTTGCATACCTTTTTCACACACACCAGAAAAAATGATATTCTGGATTCTGTGTGTTTGTGTATATTATTTGAGGTTTTTCTGCTAGGCTCGCCTGTGACTATTTCATAACACTCAGGAAGGATCAGGAGACATACCTAATAATTTCCCTGCTCTCCCTTACCTTCCCACCCAATTCCATGCTGGGCAGCCTCTTTTAGATCGAAAAACCGTATACATTTCACCAAAGAAATCAGTGCTAACAGGAGCATCTTTAAATTGGTTCTTCTCAGGTTTGATTTCTCAAAACGGAAAATGGAAAAGTTAACACTTAAGACCTCAGGTGACTGAGATTTCTGGAGGCCACAGGAGCAAATTCAATTATGCTCTCCACTCCCTCCCAACCAAGACCTATTTGGCACTGGTTATTTTCCCCAGGAACTGCATTTGAGCACTGATGCCTTGGTGATACCAGTGTCCACAGAAATGAGCAGTGAGATTTCACCTAAATTATGTTCAGCCCTCTACCTACTTAAATGAGAAATTGTGTTCATGTGCAGTAAACATGAAAAAAAAAAAAAAAAGAAAGAACAGCTCCAAAGTAAGCATTCTAAGCCATGGTATTCACCCATCTCTTGTTCAAATCAGAGACATTCTTAGAACTCATATTCAGACCAAAAAAAGATTCTGAGTATTTTAAACAGTACATTTAAAATCCAACTCAAATGGCAAGACACGACATGCCCTACTGTGAAAGTAACATACTTGTGGCATAATCCTTAAAATCTATCAATATTTGGCATAATCCTGATTGCCCTCAGTTCTGTGGCCGCTGTTTCTTTACAAAGTCAATATTTGAGCCATTTTACTCTAAGCGGAGTTTCAGCAAAGGTATAAGAAGTAAAGAATCATCATCACTCGTATTTGTTTTCAGTTAAATTTCATATTGTCGGCAAACTGTTATCTGTGGGCTATGGGGAAGTAGAGAAACTCAGTGCCCACATAGCCTCCATCCTCGGTTTAGTTCTGTATAGCAAAAAGAGAAAAACTAGACATTTCTGAGCTGATTTGGTTAGCACTTTCTCTTTATGTGACTCAGAACCTTCCTGATAATATTGATCTGTAAGTTCTACAGGAGTCTGTAATCTGTATCTATTTTATGAAAATATCAGTTTCACAACTTTTTGCAACCTGATAAAGTCTCAGAATTATTGCATGGTTACCCTGCCATGTGTTAACTCCTGTCCAGATACGGAAGCTAAAAACATAGCTTTTTCAACTTTAAAACTAATAATGCCACACACATACACAAAAATGCATAGCTCATGCAAAAAAAAAAGAACAATTAATGACAATTAAAATGAATGATTTGTTCCTATAATTTCCTTAAATACTTTACATAAAGATATTAGGTACATAAAGAAAATTGAGATTTAGGTTTTTCACTTTCAGAGAAATGGAAATTATCCTAACCCAAACATGAAAACACTTTGGACTTTCTCATATAAGTGAAATTTCACTGACTCCTGGTTTATTTCTTAGCTGCTCTGTTGTACAAAAATACAAAAAAAAAAAAAAAATAGTGCACTCTTCCATACTATTTGTGGAAATCAGTACCTGAAATTCCACTGACAGTAACATGCCTTCACGTTTTGAATTAATGCCCATCTAGATGGAAAGATGGAGAAGGCAATGGCACCCCTCTCCAGCACTCTTGTCTGGAAAATCCCATGGACGGAGGAGCCTGGTGGGCTGCAGTCCATGGGGTCGCTAAGAGTCGGACATGACCGAGCGACTTCACTTTCACTTTTCACTTTCATACATTGGAGAAGGAAATGGCAACCCACTCCAGTGTTCTTGCCTGGAGAATCCCAGGGACGGAGGAGCCTCGTGGGCTGCCGTCTATGGGGTCACACAGAGTCGGACCCGACTGAAGCGACTTAGCAGCAGCAGCAGCAGCAGATGGAGAGATGAACAAGGCAGAAATGCTTAACTGAATATTTAAGCCTTACTACACAGATAATTAATCTCAAGTAGTACAAGAACTTTCGTGTTTCTTTCCTTGATTTTGCTTCAGGTATTAACCACCCAAAAGGTAAAAGGCTGCCTTGAAACCTCTCTGGCAAACAGCTGGGCAGCATTTTACATGATATAACAAGAACTTCACTACTCTGACTTCCAAAAAATTAAAAACTAGATTGCTGTTGTTGGGTGCTTGGGGCAATTTGGAGTAGAAAGAATTCTGCAGCTAATTAGAAATATAACACAATGAGGAAGCAGATTCTGGCATGGTTTCTCTTCAAGAGTTAGTCTAGAGCTGGTTCTAAAGAGAGTCTGTGTTGCAGTTTACTGAAACGTTGGAGCCCCTTGTTTGATCCTTAGGCACAAACTGGGATGGGAAAAATCCTTAAAGTATAATAATATAAATACTATCCAAATCATAATCCTAATCTCAGTTCTGAGTAAATAAGACTAATTAATAGAACAGCATATGGAAGAACTGACAACTGATTGGCATTGTCTACTGGTCCCAGAATAAAGTATCTCATAATAAAATTACCCTTAGCTGACAGACGATATGAAAGGACTTCATTCAGTAAAAAGATAGTAATTAGCTTTGTCCATTAATCCCATGAATTCCTTCTTTAATTTTAAATACAACATTTGGGAAGAGCTAGCCAGTCAGCAGTGCAACGAGCAAGGCCGGCATACACAAACAAAATCCAAGACACCTTGCAAAGGAGATCGGAGGCAGCAGGAGGTAGTCCTTGAAGCTGCCTCAGAAGCTCATTCTTCATGAGGTCTTAGTAGGTGCTGTACTTTGGTTAAATACTTGCATCACTTTATTTAATCCTCATAGTCACATGAGAGCCAACTGCTGTCCCTGTTTCTCATATAAATTGCGAAGTCTGTGCTGTATCGGCTAGGACAGCCAGATAAAAGCTCTAGTCACAGCCCTGAAAGGAGAAAGAGTGAAAGGGTTACTGGCTCAGTCAGCTCTGACTCTGTGTGATCCTGTGGACCGTCGTCTGCCAGGCTCCTCTGTCCATGGAATTCTCTAGTCAAGAATACTGGAGTGGGTTGCCATTCCCTTCTCCAGGGGATGGATCTTCCTGACCCAGGGATCGAACCTGGGTCTCCTGCATTGCACGTGGATTCTTCGCCGTTTGAGCCACCAGAGAAGCCCTAAACAGCATTTTCTCCTAGTCTGAAGAAGTAAAACAGTGTTTTCTAGAGCAAGCAAGGCTTCTCTGAATTATTATGGAGTGGAGAAGATTACCGTTAAGTGAATGGGAGCAATTCTTAGTTCATGGGACTCCTGTTTGGCTTTTGGGACACTGGAGTGGAGAAATGAATACAAACATTCTGTGGCACTTCTCCGACATCCTGAAAAGCACTAATTACTTCCTCCCTCCTTCAAGATTGCAGCTATCCAAGGGTTGAGATTACTAACAATTGTTAGAAGCAGCCTGCCTGGATCGAGACAGTAAGTACTAAGCCAAAGATATAAGAAGACCAGGAGGCCCTCAGACAACACGACACTGGTCCTCAGACAAGAAGACACTGGAACTTGCAGAAAGCGTGACTCCTTCGAGAAGAAAAAAATCGGCAAGAGATAGCTTATTTTTCATTGCTTTCCGCTCACCCTCCACTCCTTATGATCGTTTAATCCCTTACGTCACAGCTGGAAGTAAACTTATCATTGATGGTGAACCCTTCCCAGAAACGTGTTGTGTTTATGCTACACTTTCTGGGCACCTACTAAAGGTCATGTTTTGTGTGTTTTTTTTTTTAAGTTAAAATCTCTTTCTTGATCACAAATATCTGTATGTGTGTGTGCACATTCTCAACTTGGTGTATATACATCAGAATAGAGAATTTCACAGAACACGCTAGCTCATAATCCAGTTCCCCACTCAGGTTATTGGCACTCCCACCAGTGTGACAGGAGTCTTTTGCTTCTTTATCAATATGACAAGAGGAGAGTTTGCTTGTATTGGTATCTTTACTTGAAATGAAGTGAAACCCCACTGCTTTTATTTTCTTGGTAAAAATCCTTAAGAACCCTCCTATCTTTGACCCCATACAGAGTCCTATAATCTAGTCTCACTTGGGGCACCAGAACCTTTTAGGCCATCACTGCTGAAATTGGTACTGGAAAGGAAAATAATATCTCTCAGAAAAGTCAGAGAGACTAACAGGAAATTGTGTGTGGAGAATATTAGAAAGAAAAAGGCTGAGAGGGATTTTTGTGTTTGGTTTTACTAGTAATTTTAAAGTTAACTCTTTGCTGTTTATAGCACTCTTGTTTGCTTTCCTTTGATTCATATTTTTGTGAATCAACTTTAGGACTAAAGAACTGTAAAGCCTTGCAAAAATAATTATTTTTCAAAAGAGTTCCTTGGCACTCTTTATTTCATATACAAGATACACCATCCAAGAGGTTTTTGTATCAATGCCTATGAAATATAAAATGATATTGTTGGACTTTACAAAAACAGCACTAAGGCTAAGAACAGTTAATAATACAAAGTAGGGAGGAAATGCTTCCTACTTTTATTTATATATAATACACGCCTATGTGAGTGCTCACTCACTTGATTGTGTCATACTCTTTGCGACCCTATGGACTGTAGGCCACCAGGCTCCACGACCCATGGGATTCCCCAGGCAAGAATACTGGAGTGGGTTGCCATGCCCTCCTTCAGGGGATCTTCCTGACTCAGGGATCGAACCCAGGGATCACATCTCCTGCATTGGCAGGTGGGTTCTTTAGCACTAGCGCCACCTGGGAAGCCCACATATACTACAGATATCTGTTAGTCCTTATTTCTAAGTAAATTCCACGTGCACATTTCCTAATGTGTACAATAGTTTAAAAAAATAGAGTTAAATGATCAGAGACCAAGAGGACAGAGGACAAAAATAATTTTTCCAAGAAGAGTGCTACAATTAACACCTAATTTGACTTTGAACTTTTGAGAGAGCAAAATGAAAGGGAAAGAAAATGAGGGTTCAGTTCAGTTCAGTCGCTCAGTCATGTTCAACTCTTTGCAACCCCATGAATTGCAGCACTCCAGGCCTCCCTGTCCATCACCAACTCCCGGAGTTCACTTAAACTCACTTCCATCAAGTCAGTAATGCCATCCAGCCATCTCATCCTCTGTTGTCCCCTTCTCCTCCTGCCTCCAATCCCTCCCAGCATCAGAGTCTTTTCCAATGAGTCAACTCTTCACATGAAGTGGCCAAAGTACTGGAAGTTCAGCTTTAGCATCATTCCTTCTAAAGAAATCCCAGGACCGATCTCCTTTAGAATGGACTGGTTGGATCTCCTTGCAGTCCAAGGGACTCTCAAGAGTCTTCTCCAACACCACAGTTCAGAAGCATCAATTCTTCGGCGCTCAGCTTTCTTCACGGTCCAACTCTCACATCCATACGTGACCACTGGAAAAACCATAGCCTTACTAGACGGACCTTTGTTGGCAAAGTAATGTCTCTGCTTTTGAATATGCTCTCTAGGTTGGTCATAACTTTCCTTCCAAGGAGTAAGCGTCTTTTAATTTCATGGCTGCAGTCACCATCTGCAGTGATTTTGAAGCCCAAAAAAATAGTCTGACACCATTTCCACTGTTTCCCCATCTATTTCCCATGAAGTGATGGGACCAGATGCCATGATCTTCATTTTCTGAATGTTGAGCTTTAAGCCAACTTTTTCACTCTCCTCTTTCACTTTCATCAAGAGGCTTTGTAGTTCTTTTCACTTTCTGCCATAAGGGTGGTATGTTACATCATTCTTATTATCAAGATTACCAAAAGAAAGAAATGCTTTTCTGGCAATAAATGCTAGTAGAAATTGGTCACTTGGATTTTTATATATGCATTATTTCAAAGACCCTTACTTAACTTTCAGTAACTTCAATTGAAATTATATTACAGGAATAGAGCTTAAAGAATCAGAGGAAAGAAAAGTTAACATATTTTTCTCAGATATATGTTTTGTAAATTTGTTTTTTATAGGTAATAGAGAACATGCCTGCAAGATTTTACTATCCCAACTGAAGTGGCAAAGCTGACATTTTGCTCTGAAAACCAATGGGTTTGTATTTGTGCCCAGGAGAGAGTCCCTCCAATCCACAGAGTGGTCTTCAGAGCTAATCTATGCATATGGTCAAAAGTCTCTGTGTCTCTATCTGGATTTAAAGCAGGAAACAGAAACCACTCTAGGTGTTTCCAGAAAAGGGGGGATTAGTACAGAACACCACTTGATCACACAATAATTGGAAGGACTAGAAAAGTATAAGTCAAGGGATTGCCACACGTAATTTGGTTTCTAGGTCAGCTGTGAACCAGATTTTAGGAAATTACTGCTACTACTCATACATTTGTTGCCATAAACATGGCTGCTTCCGGCACTTGAAGCTGCTTACTAGGCAGAGAAATGTGGAGTCCAGAGCTTAGACGTCAGCTACCACTCTTGCAAAAAGACAGCCTTCAACTCCCATCTACTTCCTGAATCTCTTCCAAGTGCATATCATAATACATCCAGAATCCTAGCTGCTGAGGAGTATAGGAAATAAGAACGTTATCTGTAACCCTTCAGTATAGGGGAGAGAGACAGAAAGTAAGATATAAATGGATGCCAAATACCCAGAGACAGTCTACAGCACGTTCCCCCAGTGAGCACTTAGTTTGCATTTAGTCTGCCCGCATCCTTGGACAGGTCTTCAGGTGAGACCCTCAAGTTCTGTGCCATAGGACAATGAAGATATTATTTCGTCTAGAAAGTGTTAAGTGTGATGTCTACTCCTCTTTAGTTCCTGAATCAGTCCTGACTGCAGCCGAAAGCACCTGTGCTGCTCCAGCCTTTCTCATCTTCCCTCTCAATTAGGAATGAGAAAGATGGGCCACAGTGGGTACGGATGGGCCAGAACAGGTCAGAATGTATCAGCGTTGATGATTAGAAGTCTGTGTGGTTCCTGAGCTGACCCTGCATCTCCTTGGCCCAGGATTCTGGGTCCCAGAACAGACCCAGCCTTTCTTGTCAATGCTGTTTTCTAGCAAGTGAGTTACATGCTTTGAGGATGAATCCTAATATAGAGAATCAATCACTTTAATGAATACATTTATGTATTTTCTTAATGAATGATATTTACTAAAGACAATATTTTTAAAAGAGCTTATCTTAAACTACTGTTTTTTTTTTTTTGTTTTTTTTGTTTTTGAGTAAAGGGTGAACAGGTTTAGTGGCTTTTTAAAGCCATTCCAGAGATGTGTCTTGTGTTTGCTGTGGTAGATATGAATCAGCTTTTCTTATCTGAGTCAAGTTATTTAGCTTTGTTTAAAGAAATGACCTATAAACCTAGCCTTTTTTTCTACCAGTTACAGTTGATGGAAAATCATTCTTGCCTCCCCTGGTTCTGATAGGAGAATTGGGAACAAGATTTGAAGATCATTGTTGTTTAATCACTAAGTCATGTCTGACTCTTTGTGACCACATGGACTGTAGCCCGCCAGGCTCCTTTGTGCAAGTTATTTCCCAGACAAGAATACTGGAATGAGTTGCTATTTCTTTCTCCAGGGGATCTTCCTAACCCAGGGATAGAACATAGTTTCCCTGCATTGCAGGTGGACTCTTTACCATCTGAGCTACCAGGGATGTCCTACAGTTCAGATAGCTTAGACGCCAGAAGTGCCCTCATCTGGAACAGAGTAGAATGTGAATCCATTCTACATAATCTGAAATCTCAAATGTAAACATTCAGAGATACGACTGGCAGCACCAGGACAAGCACAGTGTTGACAGAAGGTAGCAGGGAAATGAAATGTCTAGGAATCAGGTCAACCGCCCACAGAATTGACCCATCTGGTGATTAAAAATAATTATTATACCACAGATGTGATAATACTAAACCTCTTTATTCAACAGGACTTCCCTGGTGGCTCAGACGGTAAAGCGTCTGTCGACAATGCGGGAGTACCCGGGTTCAATCCCTGGGTCGGGAAGATCCCCTGGGGAAGGAAATGGCAATCCACTCCAGTACTATTGCCTGGAAAATCCCACGGACAGAGGAGCCTGGTAGGCTACAGAGGCTACAGTCCACGGGGTCACAAAGAGTCGGACACGACTGAGCGACTTCACTTTCACTTTCACCTTATTCAATAATTTTCAATCAAGTATAGTAGCTGGGATTTGGGGAGATTTTTGATTATTAATGTGGCTGCATTCAAATGCAAATTATTCTATTGACTTAGCTTGGTAAAAATCAGATTCACCACATTACTTTCAGATATACTGTCTGGAAGAGTTTGCTTTTTTGAAAAGCAAGGGATTGCTATGTTTTATTACTTTTCTTTTATTTCCAAATTTAACGTACTTAGGTTTTTGGAGGACTTTCTTATCAGATAAAATAGTTGCTGACTGGGAAAGTTATTTCCCACACTACTAAGTCTTTAGTGCAAGGTGGCAAATGCTGCATGCAAAGTCACTTCACTCATGTCCAACTCTTTGCCACTCCATGGACTATAGACCACCAGGCTCCTCTGTCCATGGGATTCTCCAGGCAAGAATACAGAAGCAGGTTGCAGTTTCCTACTCCAGGGATCTTCCCAAACCAGGGTCCAACCTGGGTCTGCATTCGCAGGCAGGTTCTTTACCACTAGCACCACCTGGGAAGCCCGAAGGTGGCAAAAACCTATGTCTAAATAGTCTCCAAAGACCATGCGTGCTCGTGGAGTACATAAAATAATACTTTAAAATGTAGGGTACGGAGGGATTCTTAGATGTTTGCTTTAGATTTATTTTTATTCTTATGTCATTCTTTTCTCAGTTTTTGTGTCTCTTCTGTATTGTATATATAAATCCAGCAGTATATATGTGTAACTTATAAATAAATAGGGGCTTCCCAGGTGGCACTAGTGGAAAAGAACCTGCCTGCAAATGCTGGAGACTCAGGAGACGTAAGAGACGTGGGTTTGACCCCTGGGTCAGGAAGGCCCCCTGGGGGGAGGGCATGGCAACCCACTCCAGTATTCTTGCCTGGAGTATCCCATGGACAGAGGAGCATTGTGGGCTACAGTCCATAGGGTTGCAGAGTCGGGCATGACCGAAATGACTTATCCCACATAAGTAAATATGCATACATTTGAAGTTTGTGGTCAAACAATGTTTTTAACAATAGAGGTGCAAAATCAAGAATTTTGAGGACTAGCTGTCTGTTTTTCTGCCTACAAAACCGCTAGAGTCCATCTTATTCTCCATCTTATTCTCTTATTCTCAAACTTAAAAGCTCAGCAAACACCTTGAATTTTTAATCTTTTAATAGCTATAAGAAGATGAAGAGTCAGACAATTGCAGAGTTTTACTTCTGGAAGGGAACAGGAGATAATCTCATCCAACCTCTCCTCATTTTTCTTTCGAGGAAAATTAAACCTGAGAGGTTAAGTGGCAGTGTGGCCTCCACTTGCCCCACATTGAGAAAAAGCTGGTGTTTTTCCTATAGTCCTCAAACCCCTGCCCACACTTACTCAAGTCATAGCATGAACACAGCTGATTTTGGTGCCTGTCACCAGCTATGTATGTGGTATAGACGTCTAACCAGATGCTTCTGTGTGTGCCTGCTGCAGTATCCACGGCATTTGCATCATCTCTGAAATTCTATTAGTTGTGAAAAGGCCAAGGAATGCATCTCAGGCTAAGATCACAGAGTTTTCACTCATCATTAATATTTATATTCCTTGTCCCTTCCAGTTGAAATCTTTGGGCCTAGCCTTTCTGGCCCTGGATCTTAAGTTTATGTAAATTTGTGTAACTGCTTTTGCTTATTCTTGGAAGTGTGTCAATTTGTTGGATTAAAATAAATAGATTAAATTATAACAATAACTGTATGTGGTTAACTTTATATTACAAGAACATTGCAATGTCTATTTTGGCTTCAAACCTTTGTGCTCTTTATTTGGCTTAGTGTTTATTTGGCAAGTTCCACTGGTGGCTCAGAGGTTAAAGTGTCTGCCTCCAATGCAGGAGACCCGCATTCGATCCCTGGGTTAGATACCTGGGTCAGGAAGATTCCCTGGAGAAGGAAATGGCAACCCACTCCAGTATTCTTTCTTGGAGAATCCCATCGTCAGAGGAGCCTGGTCACAAAGAGTTGGACACGACTGAGCGACTTCACTTATTTGGCTTAGAATACTAACTTTATAGAAGTGGGAGCTTTCTATCTCAAGACTAAGTATGCATTGCTTTCATTTTCCTCGACCCACGTGATACCTCACTCTCCATAGCCTCCCATGCTGGTTTCAGATTCATACTAGGATAGCATTCCAAGCTCTTGTCCTCCCTCTCCCCAAGAAGAGCCCATTCCTCCAGGGCGCCAAGATAAACTAGGCCGGCCCTCTCCAGAAACAGTTCTTCTAAGCTGATCAGCACTTCCCTCATCTTTAGACTCAATGGCCCTCTTCCTGCTCAAGCTTTCTGCAGCCTTTGACATTTGGCCTTTTTGCTTTTTGACACTGTCTTTTCCTTTGGATTCTCTTACAAAGTCCTTACCTTGTTTTCTTCTTTTCTTTCTCACAAAATTAGCTTAATCTCCTTGAAGGACTCTTGCCCTCTTTGCATCTGATTGTGTGAGCAGGCTTCAAGGTTCCACCCTAAGCCACCTTCCCCTCCCTTTAAGTTGAAATCCCTTCCAGTCATAGAACATCAGCAATCACCAGTCTCCATCTCCAGAAAAGACTATTTCAGGCTTCCATGTAAAACCACAAATTCCTGCTATACATACCTGACATGAAGTCTCAAGATCAATATCTTTTACTCCAAACTAAGTCCTTCTTCTTCCTTCTCTCAGCTTATTATAGGTGGCACCATTTCCTCATAGTCTCTTAAGCTTGAAACCTTTTTTGCAAAGATTCTTCTCCTTACCACCCACATCTAATCAGTTATAATAGCCTGTTAACTTTTCACTTGGGATATTTCTGATTTCCAACATCTCCATTTTAGATGCTGACACCCGCTTCAGTCCTGCACTGTTCCATCATGGTCAGCAAGGTAGAATGATATCCCTAAGAGCTATGTGCTACAAAACAGCAGAGGAAAAGCCTGACCCAGGGGGAGGCCTGGATCAGTTGCTTGAGGTCAAACATGAGACAATAAAATGCAGACGATTGAATGAAATTAATAGCCTTGAATATGGACCATGCCATGCCACATCATAAGGACACTTCAAACATCCTAGAATATGAGAGTCCTACAGCAAATTCATGAGTGGGAAGTCCAATCCAAAGCTACATGGATTTGCAAGAAGCAAGGCACAGTAACTAAGAACAAGGCCAGCTGAGTGGCTCTCTGTATATAGCACTCATCATAAAAGAAGGCTTGCTGCCGCTGCTGCTGCTAAGTCGCTTCAGTCGTGTCCGACTCTGTGCCACCCCATAGACGGCAGCCCACCAGGCTCTCCCATCCCTGGGATTCTCCAGGCAAGAACACTGGAGTGGGTTGCCACCTCCTTCTCCAATGCATGAAAGTGAGAAGTGAAAGTGAAGTCGCTCAGTCGTGTTCGACTCTTCGCGACCCCATGGACTGCAGCCTACCAGGTTCCTCCGTCCATGGGATTTTCCAGGCAAGAGTACTGGAGTGGGGTGCCATTGCCTTCTCAAAGAAGGCTTATGAAGGTCAAAAGCTCTGATTCAAGTTCAAAAGGCAATAGTTACCCCACTTTTAGGAAACCAATGGAAAAAAACTTATTAACTATGACACAATATGTACATTGGAGAAGGAAATGGCAACCCACTCAAGTATTCTTTTTTTTGCCTGGGAAATTCCATGGGCAGAGAAGCCTGGGAACTATAGTCCATAGGGTCACAAAAGAGTCAGACATGACTTAGCAACTAAACAATATGTACAGAGAACTCTATTACTTGAGAGTTAAGAGGTGGCAAGAATACACAGAAGAACTATACAAAAAAGATCTTAATGACCCAGATAACCACAGCGGTGTGGTCACTCACTTAAAGCCAGACATCTTGGAGTGTGAAATCAAGTCGGCCTTAGGAAGAATTACTACAAACAAAGCTAATTGGAGTTAATAGAATTCCAGCTGAGCTATTTCAAATCTTAAAAGAAGATGCTGTAAAAATGCTGCACTCAATATATCAGCAAATTTGGAAAACTCAGCAGTGGCCACAGGACTGAAAAATGTCAATTCTCATTCCAATCCCAAAGAAGGGTAATGCCAAAGAATGTTCAAACTACTGTACAATTGTGCTCATATCACATGCTAGTAAGGTTATGCTCAAAATCTTTCAAGCTAGGCTTCAGCAGTACATGAACTGAGAATTTCCAGACGTACAAGTTGGATTTAGAAAAGGCAGAGGAACCAAACAGCAAATTGCCAATATTTGTTGGATCATAGAGAAAGCAAAGGAATTCCAGAAAAGCATCTACTTCTGCTTCACTGACTGCAGTAAAGCCTTTTACTGTGTGGATCACAACAAACTGTGGAAAATTCTTAAACAAATGGGAACACCAGACCACCTTACTTATCTTCCAAGAAACCCGTATGTAGATCAAGAAGCAACAGAGCTGGACATGGAACAACTGACTGTTGGGACTGACTTATTATACTCTTTTCAAAGTTGGGAAAAGAGTATAATAAGACTGTATATCACCCTGCTTATTTAACTTCTATGCATAGTTCATCACGTGATATGCTGGGCAGGATGACACACAAGCTGGAATCGAGATTGCCAGGAAAAATACCAACAACCTCAGATATGCAGATGATACTATTCTAATGACAGAAGGTGAAGAAGAACTGAAAAGCCTCTTGATGAGGGTGAAAGAAGAGAGTTAAAAAAAGCTGGCTTAAAACTCAACATTCAAAAGACTAAGATCATGGTATCTGGTCCCATCACTTCATGGCAAATAGAAGGGGAGAAAAGCAGAAGCAGTAGCAGATTTTATTTTCTTGGGCTCAAAAATCATTGTGGATGGTGACAGCAGTCATGAAACTAAAAGAAGCTTGCTCTCTGAAAGGAAAACTATGACAAACCTAGACATCACATTAAAAAGCAGAGACATCACTTTGCTGACAAAGGTCCATATAGTCAAAGTTATAGTGTTTTCAGTAGTCATGTACAGATGTGAAAGCTGGACCATAAGGAAGACTGAGTGCCGAAGAATTGAAGCTTTTGAATTGTGGTGCCAGAGAAGACCTTTGAGGGTCCCTTGCACAACAAGGAGATCAAACCAGCTAATCCTAAAGGAAATCAACCCTGAATATTCGTTGGAAGGACTGATGCTGAAGCTGTAGCTCCAATACTTGGGCCATGTGATGTGAAGAGCCAACTCACTGGAAAAGACCCTGATGCTGGGAAAGATTGAAAGCTAAAGGAGAGGGTTTGATAGAGGATGAGATGGTTAGATAGTGTCTCTGACTCAATGGACAATGAATTTGAGCAAGCTCCAGAGATAGTGAAGGTCAGAGGAGCCTGTTGTGTTGTAGTCCATGGGGTCACAAAGAGTCAGACATGACTTGGCAACTGAATAGCAACAAAAAAGCCCTTCAAAGCCAGTGAATATGTCCTTTGTATCTTTGAATCAGTGCAACAAATATGTTCACATGGCCAATGAACCATATTCAAAACTCAGTAAGCTCCCTGGGGCTTACTAGCTTTGTTATCACCAATGAATTACTTAATATCTCTAGATTTCAGTTTCTTCATAGATAAATTGGAATGTAATCTCTATCCTACAAAGCTGTTGAGAGGACTGGATAAGATTTTTTTATGTGATATGTCTGGCTCAGCATCTGGCCCACAGTAAATATGTGTTAAGATCATTCTCTGTCAGTCTCTGGGGTTAATGGTGAGAGTACAATTGTAAAGTGGACAGTATGTGGTCTGTGCTCGCAGGGAACACACAGCCTTTTGGGATTTATGCTCTGTTGGGCAAAGGACAAGGTGTTGAAAATACCCTGGAAGTACCTGATATGAACCTGGGGGCTCTAGGCATGCTTCAGATTGGAAGGATGAGAAACAGCAGCTAGATGGGGAATGTAGGGTGTGTGTGTGTGTATGTGTGTGTGTGTGTGTGCATGTGTATCTCTATTTTGCATAATCTACTTCAGTAATATGTATGTGAAATTGAGGCTATTCACCAGGAAGCTTTAATCCCTCTGTGGATGGTAAATGTTTCATAGTAAGCTAAATACTGGAAAGTGACAAAACTAGATAGCTCTTTCCCAAGATCTTTTTCTAATCTAGCTTTTCCTGCACTATTTGGGACTCCTTCTACTGAAACAAGTTAACTCAATAAACCTAGAGAAAGGAAACAGTTCCTAATTACATTAATCAACACTTGTTGCTCCCATATACAAATTAACATGTTTATTATTATATTAATATTAATCTTCACTGAAATATAGTTACCACCAACCCCTTTAGCTTTATGAAGAAAAACATACCACTCTCCCATACCACCCAGCCTATGGAATTCACAATAACATTTGAGGTGATCACAGCTGTTGTTGGTTTTAACTTCAGTTCAGTTTAGTCTCTCAGTCACGTCCGATGATTTGTGGCCCCATGAACCGCAGCACGCCAGGCCTCCCTGTCCAGCACCAACTCCCAGAGTTCAATCAAACTCATGTCCATCAAGTCGATGATGCCATCCAACCATCTCATCCTCTGTCCTCCCCTTCTCCTCCTGCCTTCAATCTTTCCCAGTATCAGGGTCTCTTCAGATGTGTCAGTTCTTTGCATCAGGTGATGAAAATATTGGAGTTTCAGCTTCAACATCAGTCCTTCCAATGATCACCCAGGACTGGTCTCCTTTAGGATGGACTGGTTGGATCTCCTTGCAGTCCAAGGGCCTTTCAAGAGTCTTCTCCAACACCATAGTTCAAAAGCATCAATTCCAAAAATATACAAGCAACTTATGCAGCTCAATTCCAGAAAAATAAATGACCCAATCAAAAAATGGGCCAAAGAACTAAATAGACATTTCTCCAAAGAAGACATATGGATGGCTAACAAACACATGAAAAGATGCTCAACATCACTCATTATTAGAGAAATGCAAATCAAAACCACAATGAGGTACCACTTCACACCAGTCAGAATGGCTGCGATCCAAAAATCTGCAAGCAATAAATGCTGGAGAGGGTGTGCAGAAAAGGGAACCCTCCTACACTGTTGGTGGGAATGCAAACTAGTACAGCCACTATGGAGAACAGTGTGGAGATTCCTTAAAAAATTGCAAATAGAACTACCTTATGACCCAGCAATCCCACTGCTGGGCATACACACCGAGGAAACCAGAATTGAAAGAGACACATGTACCCCAATGTTCACTGCAGCACTGTTTATAACAGCCAGGACATGGAAACAACCTAGATGTCCATCAGTAGATGAATGGATAAGAAAGCTGTGGTACATATACACAATGGAGTATTACTCAGCCGTTAAAAAGAATTCATTTGAATCAGTTCTGATGAGATGGATGAAACTGGAGCCGATTATACAGAGTGAAGTAAGCCAGAAAGAAAAACACCAATACAGTATACTAACACATATATATGGAATTTAGGAAGATGGCAATGATGACCCTGTATGCAAGACAGGGAAAGAGACACAGATGTGTATAACGGACTTTTGGACTCAGAGGGAGAGGGAGAGGGTGGGATGATTTGGGAGAATGACACTCTAACATGTATACTATCATGTAAGAATTGAATCGCCAGTCTATGTCTGACGCAGGATGCAGCATGCTTGTGGCTGGTGCATGGGGATGACCCAGAGAGATGTTATGGGGAGGGAGGTGGGAGGGGGGTTCATGTTTGGGAACGCATGTAAGAATTAAAGATTTTAAAATTTAAAAAATAAAAAACTAAAAAAAAATAAAAATAAATAAATAAAAGCATCAATTCTTCAGCACTCAGCTTTCTTTATAGTCCAACTCTCACATTCATACATGACTACTGTAAAAACCACAGCCTTGATTAGATGGACCTTTATTGACAAAGTAATGTCTCTGCTTTTTAATATGGTGTCTAGGTTGGTCATAACTTAATGATAGACATTTTTACTATTACTTTATCATCATTTCATATACTAACAAATAAAGTTCTTTGTGGTCTGGATTTAGCACAAAGAATCCTAAAGTGTCTGAATGAAAAGGAAAGTTGGAAGTAAACCAGTTGGATGTGCTGGGATGTGCTGCTGGCTGCAGCCTGCACTCCCAACTGCACAGCTGGCTGGAACTCACCCAGCAAGATACAAGAGAGAGAGCACCAGCCACCAACTCTCCTCTGGGGGCTTGTGAGGACCTCCCTCCCATCTGGGAGATTTTCCTGATGGTGACCTTGAGGCCTCGGAGACATAAAATGTTATTTCTTTTCCTATATACTTTCAGTTTTTCTTAAACAAACAAGAAGGCTTTATTTTAGTTATATAAGCGAAGGCCCTGACAAGTTAGAAAACTGACTTCAGGTTGTACAGCTATAGTTAGTGGATCAGCCAGGATTAAAATACAGGGTTCCTGAACCCCAGTCCCATGTGGCCCCATCATGTCTGCCCTCCACCCAACCTGGGTCCACAAGTGTAGCCCTGGTCAATTCTGGAAGGGATCAGACTTGGGTAGCACACCCATGTGGGAAATCCTTCCTAATAGTTTTTGGGCTATTGGTGTGTTTTTC
This sequence comes from Ovis canadensis, assembly GCF_042477335.2. NCBI lineage: Eukaryota > Metazoa > Chordata > Mammalia > Artiodactyla > Bovidae > Ovis > Ovis canadensis. The sequence goes on from NC_091248.1 coordinate 28,706,085, forward strand.
TAAATCTTGAGAAAAACCTGTTGAAAAATTAGGAAAGCTGGAAAGATTATCTAATTCTCCTGCAAAAACTAAAACATAGCCATTGATGTAAAGATGATACTGATTTGAAGAGCTCCACTGACATCAGGTCAAAAGCAGGAGCAGGGAATGTGGTACAAAGAGTCAAAGGTTAAGGTTGACCAGAATCTCTGGGAATGGGGACAGGAGCACAGAGGGGATAAGAGGTCATGATCTAAGTGGTCAGTCTGGCTGGTAGATGTTGCCATGTTATAGGTAAACACTTATGGTGCTGGCTGGTGCTCACAGTGAGTCACACAAATAAAATAAATGTTATTATATTTATATACATAGAATGCTTTAAACATCCTATGAGTGGTATTCCAAGAAATAAGTTTTGGAAGCAATATGAGTTTTTAAATTGGAAATTTAGAGACATGGTTCTACATAGGTTTGAGAGATGTGAGTGCTATGTTATATGAATACTACCCCGTAGTGTTTGCTGGCATTTTATAGCATTTGAATATTTACCATAGGCAAAGAAAGTGAAGTCGCTCAGTCGTGCCCAACTCTTAGCAACCCCATGGACTGCAGCCTACCAGGCTCCTCCATCCATAGGATACTCCAGGCAAGAGTACTGGAGTGGGGTGCCATAGGCAAAGAAGTTCTTTGTAAATACTACCATTCTTGATGTTTCTTACTCGTTACAGACATACCTTGTTTTATTGTGCCTTGCTTTGTTGAGCTTTTCAGATATTTCACATTTTACAAATTGAAGATTTGTGGTGACCCTGTGTTTAGCAAGTCTACTGGCCTCCTTTCTCCAACAGCATTTGCTCACTGTCTCTGTGTCATATTTTGCTAATCTCATAATATTTCAAACTTTTCATTATTATTATACTTGCTATAGTGATCTGTGATTAATAATCTTTGATGTTACTTTTGCAAAAATATTATAACTCACTAAAGATTTAGATGATGGTTAGCAATTTTTATCATTTTGAATTAAAGTATGTACACTGCTTTTTGACCTTCCCCAGTGGCTCAGCGGTGAAGAATCTGCCTGTAGTGCAGGAGCCACAGCATACCTGGGTTGGATCCCTGAGTTGGGAAGATCCCCTGGAGGAGGAAAAGGCAACCCAATCCAGTATTCTTACCTGGAGAATCCCAAGGACTGAGGAGCCTGGAAGGCTGCAGTCCATGGGGTCACAGGAGTCAACACAACTGAGTGACTTAGCACATATGTACATTGCTTTTTAGATATAATCCTTTTGCTTATGTAGACTACTTAATAGACTACAGTATAGTGTAAACACAACTTATATTTACTAAGAAGCCAAAGTAGTCACATATGGATGTGAGAGTTGGACTATAAAGAAAGTTGAGCACCAAAGAATTGATGCTTTTGAACTGTGATGTTGGAGAAGACTCTTGAGAAGCCCTTGGACTGCAAGGAGATCCAACCAGTCGATCCTAAAGGAAATCAATCCTGAATGTTCATTGGAAGGACTGATGCTGAAGCTGAAACTCCAATACTTTGGCAACCTGATGCAATGAACTGACTCATTTGAAAGGAGCCTGATGTTGGGAAAGATTGAAGGCAGGAGGACAAGGGGATGACAGAGGATAAGATGGTTGTAAGGCATCACCGACTCAATAGACATGAGTCTGAGTAAACTCTGGGTGTTGGTGATGGACAAGGAGGCCTGGCATGCTACAGCCCTTGGGGTCAGAAAGCATTGGACACAACTGAGCGACTGAACTGAACTGAACTGAACTGAGGAAGTCAAAAACTTTCTGTGACTTGCTTTAGTGTGATATTCCCTTTATTGTAGTGGTCTGGAACTGAATCCACAATATGTCCACTGTCCACAGTATGTCCAAGTTATGTCTGTAAAATAAATGCTTTAGCAATCCATAATATTGTGAATAAAGCATATAAAAATGTTAGAAATATTTTAAACACAAAAACAACTTATGTTTTCATAAATTCCTGAAAATTCCTGGGAATTTTGATTGCTCATTCCTAAATCCCAAAGATTACCATCTAACAGGAATTGCTAGGCATGGGTCATAGATGGACCCAAGTAGCATGGATTATTATTCTAATTTAGAAATCTTATAAAGAGAGGTGGTCCTAAGATGGTGGGGGAACAGGAGAAGGAGACCACTTTCTCCCCCACAAATTCATCAAAAGATCATCTGAACACTGAGCAAAGTCCACAAAACAACTTCTGAATGCTGGCGGAGGAAACCAGGTACCCAGAAAGGCAGCCCATTGTCTTCAGAAGAAGCTGTTTTATCATTAGTGCAATATGGATGGAGAAGTCTTGAGGTTATTGTAAGAATAAGATTGAAAACCAGAGGCAGGAGGCTTAAATCCAAAACTTGAGAACACCAGAAAACTCCTGACTCCAGGGAACATTAATCAACAAGAGCTCATCCAAAAGCCTCCATACCTATACTGAAACCAAGCTCCAACTAAGAGGCAAGTTTCAGAGCAAGACATACCAAGCTAATTCTCCAACAACGCAGGAATATAACCCTGAGCATTAAAATACAGGCAGCCAAAAGTCACACTAAACCCACAGACACCTCAAAACTCATTACTGGACGCTTCATTGCACTCCAGAGAGAAGCGAATCAGCTCCACCCACCAGAACACAAATACAAGCTCCCCTAACCAGGAAACCTTGACAAGCCACTCGTCCACTCCACCCACAGGGAAGAACTTTCAGCATACAGAAAGGCCACCCCAAACACAGCAATCTAAACAAGATGAAAAGGCAGAGAAATATTCAGCAGGTAAAGGAACATGGTAAATGCCCACCAAACCAAACAAAAGAGGAGGAGATGGGGAGTCTACCTGAAAAAGAATTCAGAATAATGATAGTAAAAATGATTTAAAATCTTGAAAACAAAATGGAGTTAGGATAAATAGTCTGGAGACAAGGACTGAGAAGATGCAAGAAATGTTTAACAAGGACTAAGAAGAAATAAAAAAGAGTCAATCAATAATGCATAATGCAATAACTGAGATCAAAAACACTCTGGATGGAACCAACAGTAGAATAACTGAGGCAGAAGATAGGATAAGTGAGGTCAAAGATAGAATGGTGGAAATAAATGAAGCAGAGAGGAAAAAAGAAAAAAGAATTAAAAGAAATGAGGACAACCTCAGAGGCCTCTGGGACAATGTCAAATGCCCTAACATTTGAATCATAGGAGTCCCAAAAGAAGAAGACAAAAAGAAAGGCCATGAGAAAATACTTGAGGAGATAATAGTCGAAAACGTCCCTAAAATGGGGAAGGAAATAATCACCCAGTTCCAAGAAACCCAGAGTCCCAGACAGGATAAACCCAAGGCAAAACACCTCAAGATACATATTAATCAAATAACGAAGATCAAACACAAGAACTAATATTAAAAGCAGCAAGGGAAAAACAACAAATAACACACAAGGGGATTCCCATAAGGATAACAGCTGATCTTTTGATAGAAACTCTTCAGGCCAGAAGGGAATGGCAAGGCATACTTAAAGTGACGAAAGAGAAAAACCTACAGTCCAGATTACTGTACCCAGCAAGGATCTCATTCAAATACGAAGGAGAAATCAAAAGCTTTCAAACAAGCAAAAGCTCAGAGAATTCAGCACCACCAAACCAGCTCTTCAACAATTGCTAAAGGATCTTCTCTAGACAGGAAACACAGAAAAGGTGTATAAATGGAAACCCAAAACAACAAAGTAAATGGCAACAGGATCATACTTATCAATAATTACCTTAAATGTAAATGAGTTTAATGCCCCAACCAAAAAACAAAGACTGTCTGAATGGATACAAAAACAAGACCCCTATATATGCTCTCTACAAGAGACCCACCTCAAAACAAGGGACACATACAGACTGAAAGTGAAGGGCTGGAAAAAGATATTTCATGCAAATGGAAACCAAAAGAAAGCAGGAATAGCAATACGCATATCAGATAAAATAGACTTTGAAATAAAGGCTATGAAAAGAGACAAAGAAGAACACTACATAATGACCAAAGGATCAATCTAAGAAGAAGATATTACAATTATAAATATATATGCACCCAACATAGGAGCACCACAATATGGAAGGCAAATGCTAATAAGTATGAAAGGGGAAATTAACAGTAACACAGTAATAGTGGGAGACTTTAATACCCCACTCACACCTATGGATAGATTAGTTGAACAGAGAATTAGCAAGGAAATACAAACTTTAAATGATACAGTGGACCAGTTAGACCTAATTGATATCTATAGGACATTTCACCCCAAAACAATGAATTTCACCTTTTTCTCAAGTGCACACGGAAACTTCTCCAGGATAGATCACATCCTGGGCCATAAATCTAGCCTTGGTAAATTCAAAAAAATTGAAATCATTCCAAGCATCTTTTCTGATCACAATGAAGTAAGATTAGATGTCAACTACCAGGAAGGAAAAAAAAGAAACTGTTAAAAATACAAACATATGGAGGCTAAACAACATGCTTCTGAATAACCAACAAATCACAGAAGAAATAAAAAAAGAAATCAAAATATGCATGGAAATGAATAAAAATGAAAACACTACAACCCAAAACCTATGGGATTCAGTAAAAGCAGTGCTAAGTGGAAGGTTCATAACAATATGTTTACCTCAAGAAACAAGAGAAAAATCAAATAAATAACCTAACTTTACGCCTAAAGCAACTAGAAAAAGAAGAAAGGAAGAACCCCAGGGTTAGTAGAAGGAAAGAAATCATAAAAATTAGGGAAGAAGTAAATGAAAAAGAAACAAAGGAGACCATAGCAAAAATCAACAAAGCCAAAAGCTGGTTCTTTGAGAAGATAAATAAAATAGACAAACCATTAGCCAGACTCATCAAGAAAAAAAGAAGAATCAAATCGACAAAAATAGAAATGCAAATAGAGAAATCACAACAGACCACACAGAAATACAAAGGATCATAAGAGACTACTATCAGCAACTGTATGCCAATAAAATGGACAACTTGGAAGAAATGGACAAATTCTTAGAAAAGTATAACTTTCCAAAAGTGAACCAAGAAGAGATAGAAAATCTTAACAGACCCATCACAAGCACAGAAATCAAAACTGTAATCAGAAATCTTCCAGGAAACAAAAGCTCAGGACTAGATGGCTTCACAGCTGAATTCTACCAAATTTAGAGAAGAGCTAACACCTATCCTGCTCAAACTCTTCCAGAAAATTGCAGAGGAAGGCAAACTCCCAAACTCATTCTATGAGGCCACCATCACCCTAATACCAAAACCTGACAAAGATGCCACAAAAAAAGAAAACTACTGGCCAATATCACTGATGAACATAGATGCAAAAATCCTTAACAAAATTCTAGCAAACAGAATCCAACAACATATTAAAAAGATCATACAGCATGACCAAGTGGGCTTTATCCCAGGGATGCAAGGATTCTTCAATATTCACAAATCAATCAATGTGATACACCACATTAACAAATTGAAAGATAAAAACCATATGATTATCTCAATAGATGCAGAGAAAGCCTTTGACAAAATTCAACACCTATTTATGATTAAAAAAAAAAAAAACCTCCAGAAAGCAGGAATAGAAGGATCATACCTCAACATAATAAAAGTCATATATGATAAACTGACAGCAAACATTATCCTCAATGGTGATAAATTGAAAGCATTTCCCCTAAAGTCGGGAACAATACAAGGGTGCCCAATTTCACCACTACTATTCAACATAGTTTTGGTAGTTGATTCCAAAGTATTGGAAGTTTGGAAGTCTTTGCTCTGAAGCCACAGCAATCAGAGAAGAAAAAGAAATAAAAGGAATCCAGATTGGAAAAGAAGAAGTAAAACTCTTACTGTTTGCAGATGACATGATCCTCTACATAGAAAACCCTAAAGACACCACCAGAAAATTACTAGAGCTAATCAATGAAAGTAGTAAAGTTGCAGGATATAAAATTAACACACAGAAATCCCTTGCATTCCTATACACTAACAATGAGAAAACAGAAAGCGAAATTAAATAAACAATTCCATTCACCATTGCAATGAAAAAAATAAAATACTTAGGAATAATTCTACCTAAAGAAACAAAAGACCTATATATAGAAAACTATAAAACACTGATGAAAGAAATAAAAGATGACACAAATAGATGGAGAAATATACCATGTTTAGAAGAATCAATATAGTGAAAGTGAGTATACTACCCAAAGCAATCTATAGATTCAATGCAATCCTTATCAAGCTATCAACGGTATTTTTCACAGAACTAGAACAAATAATTTCACAATTTGTATGGAAATACAAAAAAAAAAAAAACCCCAACCTCAAATAGCCAAAGCAATCTTGAAAAAGAAGACTGGAACTGGAGGAATCAACCTGTCTGACTTCAGACTATACTACAAAGCTGCAGTCATCAAGACAGTATGGCACTGGCACAAAGAAAGAAATACAGATCAATGGAACAAAATAGAAAGCCCAGAGATAAATTCACCTACCTACAGACACTTAATCTTTGACAAAGGAGGCAAGAATATACAATGGAAAAAAGACAATCTCTTTAACAAGTGGTGCTGGGAAAACTGGTCAACCACTTGTAAAAGAATGAAACTAGAACACTTTCTAACACCATACACAAAAATAAACTCAAAACAAATTAAAGATCTAAACATAAGACCAGGAACTATAAAACTCCTAGAGGAAAACTTAGGCAAAACACTCTCTTACATAAATCACAGGAGGATCCTCTATGACCCTCCTCCCAGAGTAATGGAAATAAAAGCAAAAATAAGCAAATGGGACCTAATTAAACTTAAAAGCTTTTGCACAATGAAGGAAACTCTAAGCAAGGTGAAAAGACAGCCTTCAGAATGGGAGAAAATAATAGCAAATGAAGCAATTGATAAAGAATTAATCTCAAAAATATATAAGCAACTCCTGCAGCTCAATTCCAGAAAAATAAATGACCCAATCAAAAAATGGGCCAAAGAACTAAACAGACATTCTTCAAGAAGACATGTAGATGGCTAACAAACACATGAAAAATGCTCAACACTGCTCATTATTAGAGAAATGTAAATCAAAACCACAATAACATACCATCTCACACCAGTCAGAATGGCTGCTATCAAAAAGTATACAAACAATAAATGCTGGAGAGAGTGTGGAGAAAAGGAACCCTCTTACACTGTTGGTGGGAATGCAAACTAGTGCAGCCACTGTGGAGAACAGTGTGGAGATTCCTTAAAAAACTGGAAATAGAACTGCCATATGACCCAGCAATCCCACTGCCGGGCATACACACCAAAGAAACCAAAATTGAAAGAGACAAGTGTACTCCAATGGTCATCACAGCACTGTTCACAATAATCGGGACATGGAAGCAACTAGATGTCCATCAGCAGACGAATGGATAAGAAAGCTGTGGTACAATATACACAATGGAATATTACTCAGCCATTAAAAAGAATGCATTTGAATCAGTTCTAATGAGGTGGATGAAACTAGAGCCTATTGTGCAGAGTGAAGTAAGTCAGAAAGGAAAACACCAATACAGTATACTAATGCATATATATGGAATTTAGAAAGATGGTAACAATGACCTATATGCAAAACAGCAAAAGAGACATAGATGTAAAGAACAGTCTTTTGGACTCTGTGGGAGAAGGCGAGGGTGGGATGATTTGAGAGAATAGCACTGAAACATGTATGTTATCATATGTGAAACAGATGGCCAGCCCAGGTTCAATGCATGAAACAGGGTGCTCAGGGCTGGGATGACCCAGAGGGATGGGATGGGGACAGAGATGGGAGGGGGGGTTCAGGATGGGGAACACATGTACACCCATGGCTGATTCATGTCAATGTATGGCAAAAAAACACTACAATATTGTAAAGTAATTAGCCACCAATTAAAATAAATTAATTAGTTAAAAAAAAAAGAAATCTCATAAAGAGGAAAAATTATGACTTTTTTTATGATACACTAACTGTAACAAAATTCTCCAAGACAGGCTTCAGCAATACATGAACCGTGAACTTCCTGATGGTCAAGCTGGTTTTAGAAAAGGCAGAGGAACAAGAGATCAAATTGCCAGCATCTGCTGGATCATGGAAAAAGCAAGAGAGTTCCAGAAAAACATCTATTTCTGCTTTATTGACTATGCCAAAGCCTTTGACTGTGTGAATCACAAGAAACTGTGGAAAATTCTAAGAGAGATGGGACTAACCGGACCACCTGATCTGCCTCTTGAGAAATCTGTATGCAGGTCAGGAAGCAGCAGTTAGAACTGGACATGGAACAACAGACTGGTTTCAAATACGAAAAGGAGTACGTCAAGGGTGTATATTGTCACCCTGCTTATTTAACTTCTTTGCTGAGTACACCATGAGAAATGCTGGACTGGAAGAAACACAAGCTGGAATCAAGATTGCTGGGAGAAATATCAATAACCTCAGATATGCAGATGATACCACCCTTATGGCAGAAAGTGAAGAGGAACTAAATAGCCTCTTGATGAAAGTGAAAGAGAAGAGTGAAAAGGTCGGCCTAAAGCTCAACATTCAGAAAACAAAGATCATGGCATCGGGTCCCATCACTTCATGGGAAATAGATGGGGAAACAGTAGAAACAGTGTCAGACTTTATTTTGGGGGGCTCCAAAAGCACTGCAGATGGTGATTGCAGCCATGAAATTAAAAGACGCTTACTCTTTGGAAGAAAAGTTATGACCAACCTAGACAGCATATTCAAAAGCAGAGACATTACTTTGCCGACTAAGGTCCGTCTAGTCAAGGCTATGATTTTTCCTGTGGTCATGTATGGATGTGAGAGTTGGACTGTGAAGAAGGCTGAGCGCCAAAGAATTGATGCTTTTGAACTGTGGTGTTGGAGAAGACTCTTGAGAGTCCCTTGGACTGCAAGGAGATCCAGCCAGTCCATTTTGAAGGAGATTAGCCCTGGGATTTCTTTGAAAGGAATGATGCTGAAGCTGAAACTCCAGTACTTTGGCCACCTCATGTGAAGAGTTGACTCATTGGAAAAGACTCTGATGCTGGGAGGGATTGGGGGCAGGAGGAGAAGGGGACGACAGAGGATGAGATGGGTGGATGGCATCACTGACTCGATGGACGTGAGTCTGAGTGAACTCTGGGAGTTGGTGATGGACAGGGAGGCCTGGCGTGCTGCGATTCATGGGGTCGCAAAGTCAGACACGACTGAGCGACTGAACTGAACTGAACTATAACTCTACTTTTTTTGAAGTTTGTATATATTGTGAATAACAAAAAGTAGAGTCCATTAAAAACATCCAATGCACAAAGATTACTGGCTAAGTATTCTTCCCTTCTAGCTGCTCCATGCATATTCTCTCATTGTCCATTGCAGTAGCTACCTCTTTTTACACAGGTGTTTTCTGGAAATTGTACTTCCAAAATACTGTGCACAGAATATCAATTTTTACTAGGTTGAAGAAACAATGCTTCCTTTTCTTGGTAATTTCCATTAGGACCTCAGATGGTGCTAAAATAGACTGAGCCTTCCAAAGCTGCACTGTTAACACACATAATGTGAATAATGGGAAAGTTTAACTTTTTAAAAGGTCAAGACACACAATACATACTTAATAATTCTATCCTTGTTGAAATAACATTCAATATTTGAAAAACTCTTATGGACTGAGAGCCATCCAAGTTCAGGAAACAAAGAAATGGGATGGAGGAGAATACTTATTACTTTAAACAAATTCATAATAAGAACAAAGAAATTGAGATGAGAAGGAAATATTTCACTTGGATAAAAAATAATATAGGAAAATCTGTGATAACTTGACTGAAAACAAACAAAAAAAGGAATAGGAAAAATCCATTCACATTTCAAGGTCTGAAGAGAAGTTTTTGTCCCAGAGTCATCTCTTTTCTTAACTACAGGAAGTGTCCATCTCTCTACTAGGTTTATAGTTTCACTTCAGCGTTCATTCCTTATCCAGAGTTGCAAAGAAAATCCTTTCCAACCATGTCGATTATTTATCACCTGAACTCATTTCTTAAAAATCCAACAAACTGTGGAACTATAAGAATATTTCCTTAGCATATAGAAACATTTATCTTTTATAAAATTATCTTCACATGACACATGGGTGCCAAAAATAGGGTACAGAAATGAATAGGAACAGTTTAGTTAGAAAAGAAATCTGAGCATATTGCTTATCTAAATCTTCAGTTTGACCAATCACTTTTCTGGCTCTGAAGTTACACATTTTGAGGAGAATAACAATTCAGAGGGCTTCAGAAAAAAAAAATTCACGTTAAGAGCAAGATTATGAATACTCTTACTTTTCATGAAAGCTCTTTAATGAGTAATAAAAGACTAAAAGACAATAAACAAAAGAAAAGGTTAATAATTTAGGAATAACTTTACTAGATAGTGAGGTTATAGTTAATGTATAATGAACTTTTACAAATCAGTAAGAAAAAGCAATAACTTTAACCTTAAAGAGAAGGCAAAAATTACATGGGCAATTTGTGAAGGAAGAAACACAAATGTACAACAAAGATGTGATCAACACAACTAAGGAGTTAATAAAAACTAAAACAATATATCATTTTTAAAATATCAGATTCGTAAAAGTCTTAAATAATGATGATACTTCATGATGGTAAAGGTATGGGAAAAACAGGCACTCAAACAAGTGATACAAGAGTTTTGTCTTTTTTTTAAATTTCCTTTTTGATGTTTTCATTTATGCATTGATTGTTCAGTTACTTGTTGTTTCAGTTCAGTTCAGTTGCTCAGTCGTGTCCAACTCTTTGCGACCCCATGGACTGCAGCATGCCAGGCCTCCCTGTCCATCGACAACTCCCAGAGTTTACTCAAACTCATGTTCATTGAGTTGGTGATGCCATCCAACGATCTCATCCTCTGTCATCCCCTTCTCCTCCTGCCTTCAATCTTTTCCAGCATTAGTTTCCACATATTTGTGTATGTTCCAAGTTTATTCCTATAATTGATTTCTAATTCCTATACCATTGTAGTCAAAAAAGATATTTGATGTTATTTCAGTCTTCTTAAATTTATTGAGACTTATTCTGTGGCCTAACATGTGATCTATCCTAGAAAATGTTTCATGTGCACTTGAAAAGAATGTTCTCTGTTGTAGTTCAATGAAACATTCTGCATGTACCTATTAAATTCATTTGTATAATGTGTCATTTAAGGCCAGTGTTTCCTTTTTGCTTCTGTCTGGATGATCTATCAATTGATTGATCTTAGCAGTATTTTTTGGATATGTCTCCTCAGGCAAGGGCAACAAAAGCAAAAATAAACAAATGGGACTATCAAATTAGAAAGCTTTTGCATAGTGAACAAAACAAAAAGGCAGCCTACTGAATGGGAAAAAATATTTGCAAACTATGTACCCAATAAAGGGTGGATATCCAAACTATATGAAGAATTTATACAACTCAATATTTTTTAAAAAACACCCAATTATAAAATTGGCAGAGGTCTGAACAGACATTTTTTAAAGAAGACAAACAGATGGGCAACAAACACATGAAAAGGTGTTCAACATCACTGATCATCAGAGAAATGTAAATCAAAATCATGATGAGATACCACCACCTTATACTTACTAGAATGGCTCTTATCAAAAAGACAAAAAAAAAAAAAATGTTGGTGAGGATGTGAAAAAAGGGAACCCTCATATACTGTTGGTGGGAATGTAAATTAGTATAGCCACAGTGGAAAACAGTACAGAGGTTTCTCAAAACTTAAAAAATAGAACTACCATACAATCCAGCCATTCCACTTCAGGGTATTTATCTAAAGAAAACTAAAATACTAATTCAAAAAGATAGAGGTACTGCTATGCTCTCTGAAGCACTGTTTACAGTAGCCAAGACATGCAAGCAACCTAAGTACCCACTGAAAGATGAGTGGATAAGCAAGGTGTTATATATGTATATATATATATTACTCAGCCATGAAAAATAATTAAGTCTGGCCATTTGCTTCAATGTGAGTTGACCTAGAGGGTATTATGCTTAGTGAAATAAGTTAGAGAAAAAAAAACAAATACTATATGACTTCACTTACATGTGGAATCTAAAAGATAAATGAAACAGAACAGATTCATAGACACAGAGGACAAACTTGTGGTTGCCATAGAGGAGGTGGATGGGGGACTGATCAAAGCGGGTGAAGAGGATTAAGAGGTACAGACTTCTAGCTGTAAAGTAAGTAAGTCACAGGGATGTCATGTACAGTATAGACAGTATAATCAGTAGTATTATAATAACTTAGTATGGTGACAGATGGTAACTAGACTTATCATGTAGATCATTCCATAATACATAAAAACATCGAATCACTGCTGTATATCTGAAACTAATATAATATTGTATGTCAGTTATAATTCAATAAAAATTAATACCATGTTTCTGAGCAAAAACTAGCCTAATAAACCAAAATCTTTAAAAACTGCAACACTTTCCCCCCATAATTTTTTATTAAAAATTGTCCTAAGGAAACAATTGGACAAGAAAGCAAAGTAATATCTATAGGATATTCCTTACAGCTCTGTTTAAAATATCAAAACTTTAGAACTAGTCAAACTATATAATAATAATAATAAACTGGTTAAATGAATCATAGTAAACCATAAAATAATGCTTAGGAGAGAAGTATGCAAACAGTACATTAAATATTAATAGTACAGTAAAGATATTAGGATCCCATTTCTATAAAATAAAAAAAATGTGGATATGGGCATATAGGTGCAACAAACATCTCTGGAAATAAATGTAGATATCAAGAAATAGTTGTTGAATGAATGAGCCAATAAATATGTTAGCAATGGTTATCTTCAGGTATCAGTGTTACAGATAATTGTGGTTTTCTAATTTACATTTTAAATTCTCCTTAAAAATTAAGTGGATTCACTTTATCTTATTTCAAGGAAATTTGTCAATGTAAAGGGCTGAGAGGAACTAAATGAAGTCAGATCTCTGGCTTTCTTCTACTCTAGGTGAAAGAATGCAGGGAGATAAATGTGCCTGGAGTCTTAAGAAAACTGATGATTGATCTAATAAAAGGATGAAAGAATTTATTCAAATAAAATTCCTGCCTTTGAAGCTAAGGTCAGTCAAAACTCTAGATTCTAATATATGCAGGTTATGCAAGTAAAATCTGCCTGAAGGTAGCTTTCGTTGACACACCCAATTTTAAAAAACATCATTTTGTACTAAAGAGAAAATTTGCTTTCTTGATATCATTCCTCCTTTTTTTCAACCTACACTGGCTTTCTTAGCCATGTTTGAACCTCTCTCCCTTCACCTACATGGCAACGTGCCAAAGTCCTAGAGTCTACTCTAAAGGAAGATTTTACTGACTTGGATACAACTTTTTTAAAGCAATATAGATTCTCCACATTCAGCCTCAGATTGTATGAAAACAGGGAAAACTGTATGAAGTCAAAAATTGAGAGCATGTGTCAGAAATCAGATCCCATCTTAACAAATTATTGACTAAAGTCTGGATAACTAAAAGGCTTCTTCCCTATCGTTAGAACAGACAAAGTTCATTGTGCCCAGTATGTAGGATTGTACAAAGTGCCAAGAATACAGAATGAACAAGAAATAGGCTTCAAATTAAAAACATAATAATAATAATCCTGTGGTATAATTTGAACAGAGCCTCTCAGGAGCAACCAGTTCTGTCTAGGGGGAGGGGCACATAAAAGGTAGAAATCTTTGAGATGGAATTTAGAAAGTGAATATGCATTCCCCAAGTGTAATGCAGGGAAGTGGGGCTTCCCTGGTGGCTCAGCTGGTAAAGAATCTGCCTGCAATGCAGGAGACGGGGGTTTGATCCCTGGGTTGGGAAGATCTCCTGGAGAACCCCATGGACAGAGGAGTTTGGCGAGCTACAGACCATGGGATCGCAAGAGTCGGGCATGACTTAGCGACTAACCCACCCCCATCAAGCGTAAAAAGGCTGAAAGGGTATTTCAGGCAGAGAGAACAGCAGGCACAAGGGCAAGGAGGCAGATGAGTACCTGTAATAGTAGGTGTAGCAAGGTTCTAACTCAGCAGAAGAATTTGAAAATGATGGCAGAAAGTGCATTTGGGCTGAATGGTAAATTAACAGTTACCTAGCTAGTTCAGTTTATAGGTGACTGAGTTTCAGAGACCTAAAGATCTCTATATTTAAATGATTGGTTATTGTCTTTAAACTTAGGTCTTTGTCCAGCCGTAGTGGTAATCGCCTTTATTCTCAACTGGAATCTTTTTCTTCCCCTGCCAAGAAAGAAGTCATTTCACTTTGTTTCTCTTCTCTTTTGGTTCTTGCCATTTATGTTTTGCAGACACGTGGACACACCCTTTCAGCCAGGATTTCAATGAAAAAACCTAGCCAACTCAGTTTTAACATTGTCGTTGGTGGTGTTAACATGGAGACAGTCGCCTTCTTGTTGCTCAACAGGGTGAGACGTTATAAAAGGCTTGGGCATGTGCATGGAGCCAACATGTCTGGCTTCAGCCACCTCCTTCTCCTCCATTGCCAAAGAAGCAGATGCCAAGGAACCATCTCCTCATTGTTCTCTTGCATAAATGGGCCTACTGCCCATCTGGGGAGGGTGGCGCCTAGGCATTTACGTGACCTGCTGTGGAAGGGTGGGGTTACTGTCTGACATTCCTGCTCTTAAAAACTGGAGAAAGGAGGCCCTTCTAAGTAACTGAAGAAAAAGAAAAGGAATTGACCTGTAAAGGCTGCTGGCTGCTATAAATGGGAGAGAATACTAGAGCATGTCACTGCTAGCAAAGACAGCTGAAGAAAATGCAGCCCAGGCCCATCAGAAACGTGAACACTGTCAGCCCCTCACTTTGCTGCCCAGCATCAAAAGGCCACCTTATTTTTCTTTTGGCCAGAGACACACAGTCAAGCTCTTCTGAATCTGGCATCACAGATGTTGAGACATAATTTTGCAGAGTGGTTTATGGTGACGTTTACGAGCTGTATGCCTCACAGTGATCTCTCAAGGTGAGTGGAGGCAGTCCAACAGATGGAGAAGCCAAGGTGTTGGCAGCCCTGGCGCAAGCCTCAGCAGGTAGACGCCCAAGCAAGGGAGTGACAGACCAGCGGACTGCCGAGACCCACAAAGGTAACTCCTGGCTGGGATGTGTTTGTCTCTGTGAGAGAACAAAAGTGTATTTAGGGAGACAGGTTGGACAAAGATAAGCATTGAGGGAAAAATATAGGAGGCAAATCTAAATCAAACCTATCTTTAATATATAGCCAACTCAAAGCATGGAAAAGTAGATTGCAGAAATGTTACAAATAGTCTATATATTTTCTGTTCCTATAAATGTGTGGGTACATGCTTAGTCGGTCAGTCATGTCCAACTTTTTGTGACCCTATAGACTAACCTGTCAGGCTCCTCTGTCCATAGGATTTCCGAGGCAAGAATACTGGAGTGGGTTTCCATTTCCTTCTCCAAGGGATCTCCCTGACCCAGAGATCAAACCTGCATCTCCTGTGTCTCCAGCATTGTAGGCAAATTCTTTACCCATTGAGACATTAGGGAAGCCCAATTTCTATAAGTAGTTTGCTATCTCACTAATGAGGAAACTATTTCCATCCAAACTGAGAGGAAAAGGTAATTTCAAAGACATTAGACATGCAGGCTAAATTCAGTTTCAGCCAAAGAAAGAGCAGAAGTTCAAAGTCAGATTGAGATGTACTTGATGACTTCAGGATGACCCATATATTGCCCAGGTAGGTTTGCTGGTTGCGTTTCTGTTAGTGGCCCGGTCAGAGGACTTCTTTATAATAACACTTTGGCTTAGAGAGCCTAGGTACACAATGTGTTCTCTTTAAAGCATCATGTCACATTACTACCATACAAGAATCTGGGTAAAGATCTATGTTCCATCAAAAAAATTTTAATTTTTTTACTAAACTCCTCTAGCAAGATAACTGTTTTTAAACAACTTACTTTTGGAGGTGGTTTAAGCAAATCTCTGAGACAAAGGTTAAGATATGTCATGTCACTTTTTTTGTAAGGACATTTTTAACAGCAATTTTTTTTTTTCCTCTCTAAAATCTTGATTCAATCCTATTTGCCGTCAGTGAGATATAAAGAGGCTGCACAGCATAGGCAAGAGACCATTGACAACCTTGTCAAAAAGGAGGTCATATCTCACCATGCGAACTGCAGTCAAGAATAAATTTCCGGTACTGGGATTCTGCTCTTCGGATCTTAGCTCATGTCATCTGTATTGAGAATACAGCCTACTCAAAGCCATATTCTTCCTTTTTTTAAGCCTTATTAAGTTTTCCATCTGCCTGGGTCACTGGAAGCATCGTGTCGGAACTCAGGCCAACCTGAAATTGGATCCTGGCTCCCAGCTTACAAGTTGGGATCCTTGAGCTTTCTTCCATTTTCTGGATGTTTTCTTCCAGGGCTTTTCTTCCTTGATATATTAAAAATGACATAGGATAATTGTGAAGGCAAACCAAAGAGTTATATTAAAGCAAAATAGTGCGTGGTACGTGGCACCATGATCCAATCATACGCTAAAAAAGAACCGCGGGCACTGCCCTTGACTCGCTCCTCTCTCTCCAGTCCTGCCAACCCCTCCCTCCCCACATTGCTCCTCTCAGGCCACCAGGCTCCCGTCTCCAGTCTCACCTCCTCTCTAATGCATTCTCTGTGCTGCCCCCAGCTTGTTCCTTCTCAGCCACAAATGCGATCCTCTTGTTGCCTGCTTTAGCTCCTTCATTATCAACCCCTGCACTCAGGGTACAGTCAAGCACCTCCCCACCTGGCCCCAGCACACCTGCCTCTCCAGTCTCAGGCTCTGTCCTCCCACATCCCTATCTCTTCCTTTCTCTCCCTTAACTCTCTCTGTTCCAACCTTACTGAACTATTTAGAGTAGCTCATATTAGAATTACCTAACATTTCACTTTTAAGTACCAGCTCTTCTTAAAAACCTTCCCTAACGCATCCCCTCACCCCACCCAGTATGAGTTGAAAGCCCTTCCCAAAGTCTCCCAAAGTATGCTCCCCTCTGGGTGGTCTTTTCTGTCTTTGTAATCCCAATACCTTACCCAGTGCTTGGCATGCGGGATGCCCTTCATGGTTGTGAATGAGTAAATGAATGAACTCATATACTTAGCACAGGGTCAAATGCATAGTAGGCATTCAGTGAGTCTGCTTTCCTTTCTTCTTTCTAGAATAAGGTCCAGAAGCAAAGGATTTCTGAAATGGTGACTGTTCTCTAAGAACTACTGTGACATTTTGTCCTCCTTTTATTCATCTCAGGACAGAGCTACCTACTTTTGCTCTGTGTCAGGGTCTGTGACAGCAGGTCTGTCCTGGGTGCCTGCCTGGGTCTGGGTCTCAGATCCCCTCCTCCACCCACTCTCCTTCTGTCCCTGTCTCTCTGTCAGACTCACCGTGTCTCCCTTCCTCTCTCTCTCTCCTGCCTGTTTCCCTATCTCTTTCTCTCCCTCTGTCATCTCTGGCCCACAGTCTCCCTCTCCTTCTCTCTGCTTCTCTCTGTCTCTCTCCTATTTTGATCACTCTATCTCATTTCTCCAAACACACACACCACATCCCACAGAGCTATCTCTGGCAGCTCAGAGAGATTCCTTAAACAATCTTTCCCTTCCATGGTACCTCTAGACACTGGGCCCTTGGATTCCCAAGAGTCCCTTGAGCTAATGAGAACACAGATGCCTGTTCCTCTCCCTCCAGGCAAGTCTAGGGTAGAACATAGTGATTATAATTTTCAAAGCTCTCCCTAAAGTAATCCAGAAGATTTGCCAAACTTGGGAACTACCGCCACAGGTCTAACTTAATGGTTTCAAACTAAAAGGAAACCACACTCAGCACGTGTCTCTTTCCCTCAGTGCCACCTGGCAGTAAGTCAGGCATGCTTGCTGCTGCCTAGAGAGGAAACAAAAAGGAAATGTGTATTTTCACTCATGTGCTCATTTATTCGTGTTGTTTCAAAACAACTTAGGGCACCCAGGGACAGTAAGAAATAGGAAATTGTGGAACCTCAAAAAGTTCATACCCATCAAATGGCCAGTACTTCCTAAATGTAAAGAACTTGCTTCCTGTGACTTTGAACAGGATCTTCTGCAATATTACATTTTTCTTTCCTGACACCATCCTTCATAAAGTTGTACAACTTCAGGACCATGATGCCTCCAAGGAGACTTAGCAATTTCTTGTGCTGTCGGTTTGTATGTGTATGGCGGAGAAATGGGCTTCTTAGTTCTTATTTCTTCACTCTAGTGCTACTAACTTCATTTTGCAAATGTGATTTCTACAATCCGGTAGGAAAGTCTTCACCACATCACCCAGAACCGAGAGCTTATGACACTGATCAGGAAAGCTTCTAGGACTGATAGGATTCTGGGTCCTGTCCTTGACTCCATCCCCAAACTCCCAAATCCATGGGGATTTTGGATTATTTTCTAGCAGAATGACCAGAAATATTAAGCATACCCCTCAGTGGAATAGCTATTTTCCTCCACCGCTGCATATTAAAACTAAACCAGGGCTGTGTGGTGTAGAGCCTAGAAAGACCTTCGTTGACTTGGAATTGCCCCAATCTGCTGGTGAACATGAGCAATAAGCATACCAGATGGGAATTTCCTCAAGCACTCCAGTCTTGGTACAGTGAAACCCCAGCAACAGAAACTATCTACCAGTTATTAAAGCCTTCGCCCACCCTAGTTATGTCACTGGAGAACACTTTCTTCTAAATCCCTCCACTCCTAGCAATCCTCCTGACCCCACACTGTGGGCTCTGGTCTGTGGTCCCAGGGGGAATCATTATGCAGTTTGTACAAACCTCCTGCAGTGAAGACCCAGCTATCAGTAGACATGCATGAAATTCTTGGAGCAACTTCTCTACTCCTGTCCTAATGGGCCATTTTCCCTTGACATGCCAATAGTTTCCAAACTGAAGTGGGTATATAGGGAAATGTCCTTCCCGCAACAGCCATCACATTCTGCTACTGGGTCATGAAATAGTGCTGTCCTGTGACTTGGCTTTTATTAGCCCCAGTATTTTTCTAGCCCCATCTCCTGAAAACTCTGGCCCTGGTCCAAAGGGGGAAGGATCAGATACAATGCGGGTGCCAACTTCTTTTGAAGCCCTTATTTTAGAAATTTTTCCTTGGGATGAATTATTAACTTATGTAGTACACTGGAGGAGACCTTGAGGGTGATCCTTAGCCCCTAGGGATTTAAGGCCAGGAGGCTGAGGACAGGCTGGGTAGCTCTGTCCAGTCATGTCTCCTTCTCATAAGGCTTTTTTTTTTTTTTTTTTTTTTGGATGTTAGGAATGCTACTTGTGGGAAGTTATATCTGAATTTGTGGGGCTTGTACGCTTCGGAGAGGGCAATGGCACCTCACTCCAGTACTCTTGCCTGGAGAATCCCATGGATGGAGGAGCCTGGTAGGCTGCAGTCCATGGGGTCGCTAAGAGTCGGAGACGACTGAGTTTACTTTCTCTTTTCACTTTCATCCATTGCAGAAGGAAATGGCAACCCACTTCAGTGTTCTTGCCTGGAGAATCCCAGGGATGGGAGAGCCTGATGGGCTGCCGTCTATGGGGTAGCACAGAGTTGGACACGACTGAAGTGACTTAGCAGTAGCAGTATACAGCTTAGGTCCTCATCCTGCGATTTCTTCCATTCCAATCTCTACCTCATCATGTTAACACAAAATAAAAAATTCAGTCATTCATTCATCTACTCAACAAACATTCACTGCAAACTTCGTATGTACCTGGCCCTATTATAAGTATTTGATCTATTCAGTGAGCAAAATAGGTTAAAAATCTTTGCCCTCTTGGAACTTCATCCTAGACAAACAATGAACAAAATGCAAAAATAAATTATATAGTAGGTTAGACTATGTGCTGTGGAATGCATAGAACTGGATAAGAGGGGAATTAGAAGCAAGGGAATGGGTTGGGGTTGGTGAGCTGAGTGCAATTTAAGTAGAGTGGTCAAGGTTCAGCTCACTGAGGGGGTGACATTTGAGCAAGACTGGAACCATGTGAGTGAGTTAGCATTTTGGCACCTGGGAGAACTGATGTCTAGGCAAAAATAATAGTGCAAAATTCGTAAGGAGGTATCTTTTAGAAATGGCAGTGAAAAGACTATGATTGGAAGAGATTGAAAGATGTAATAGGAGGCAGATTACACATGGCCCTGAAGGCCATTGCCATGTCAAGCCTACCATATTGTTTTTTGCAAAATACATTCTCATACATTTAATATTTTCAACCTTATAATATAAGTTTCATAGTAAAAATAATAGAGACTCACAAATATTCAAAACAGTATTTTACCCAATTCTGTCAATATCTGTTCCAGTGAAAATTATATCAGAACAGCCACACATAAATAATACTGAAAGTATGACTTGATTTTCATCTCTTTTCCCTTCATATCCCTTCTTAAGGGTCCTGAATTATCTACCCATAGAATGCCCACCCACATTGCTAAGATTTCCCTGTAATTCTGGAGAATGGCTTCAATTCTGGGGTCAAGCAGAGATGAAATTTCCTGGGGGGAAATTTGACCATTAAAAAACTCAAGTTTTCCATGTGTTGCCTTTTAGTTTGCTACAGACAAATAATGCCTCCAGGGAAAGGAGGAATAAGGCCTCCAGGGACATGAAGTCCAAGCTAGGAGCAGCCGTCAACAACACTTGACAACCTGGAGAAACCAAGGAGATACAAAGCCAGAACCCACAGACAATCCTTCAACAAGTCCAGTCAGTGTTCCTCTCAAATATATCCGCAACCTAACCCCAAGCACTGCCACTCTGGCCTTCAGTTCTCACCTCGGCTTCAATGGCTCCTAAGCCGTGTCTTTGGCCCCTGATGCGAAGAGCTGACTCATTTGAAAAGACCCAGATGCTGGGAAAGATTGAGGACAGGGGGAGAAGGGGACGACAGAGGATGAGATGGTTGGATGGCATCACCGACTCGATGGACACGAGTTTGGGTAGACTCCGGGAGTTGGTGATGGACGGGAGGCCTGGCGTGCTGCGGTTCATGGGGTCGCAAGGAGTTGGACACGACTGAGCGGCTGAACGGAACTGAAGCCGTGTCTTACCAGGCTGACCTCCCTCCCTCCTGGAGAGGAGGAAGCTGGAGGAGCACAGTGCTAGAGAAGACTGGCAGTGCCAGCTGCTCTTGGGTGACCCTTGAAAGCCAAATGAGGAGTTTGGATTTTTTTTTCTGAGTGAGATGGGAAACCACTCAGAAGACTGAAAACTGTGAAGTTGTGATCGGGGAAATAACATGATTCCTTAAAAAAGCACTCTGATTGCTGAGTGGGGAGCTGGTCATAGGAGGAGCCAAAACAGGGAGGCCAGACTGGAGCCTGCTACAGCAGAAGTGAGCCAAGACCTCGAGGCTGCCTGTTCTGCCTTGCAAATGCCAGTCTCCTTCCTACCCCTTTGCTCTTCCATACCTTTGGTCTTGAATAGTGTTTTCCCAGATCATCAAATGACTCATTCTCTCCGTTTACTCCTGCCTTCACTTAAGTATCACCTCCACAGAGGCTTTCACTGATTCTTGTGTCAAAGACAGCTCCCACTTCTGTTCATCATTCTCCATCCTCTCACCCTTTTCCTCCTATTATTTATTACTACCTGGTATTTTACATGGTATAATCTTTGGTTGTGGTTTCGTCTATCTCTTCCTCAAGAGTTTCCATTCAATGGGAGCAGGGACCTTGTCTCTCTTCTTTGCCTGACATGAGTAAACATAACAGGGACTCAAAAAATATTTGCTCTGTGCATGGGTGAGCGGTGGATGGATGATGAATACATTTATCTGTTTATAGCAAGTCTGAAACAAATGAGACCAAGTTATAATTCTTAGAAAATGCTTATATTTTCAGAAAAGGGAAATAATGTAATAAAAGCACCAAAGATTACTGGTATATGAACATTGTTCATTTTTATTGAGGATTCATTATATTCTAGGCAGTACTGTGAGTTTTACTTAGTTCGTCTGATTTAATCCTTCAACAGCCTTAAGAGGTAGATGTTATTATCCTGATTTTTAGACAAGAAAACTGAAATTTGGATAGCTACCCATTATGGACTCAGGAACACTTGTAAATTCATTGCCTTCCAATTCCGAGAAGCCCTTGCAAGGTGGCCTTTTAGCCTTGAAAAAGAAAAGTTGCTTGTTCAAAGCCAAGAAGTTGTTATAGTTTTAAAACCTAAATTGGACTTGGTGTCAGCTGATCCGACAACCTTCTCTTTTTTTAATCCCAGGTAATCCGGTAATCTCCCAGTGATGAGTAGAGCATGTTCACGCCATTAATGCTGGGTGCAATTAGACGCAGCTGCCTCAGCGTCAGGTGCCCAGCAGGAAGTCATAATTGACAACACGGATCTGAGTGGGGCAGCACGGTCACTCACAGGCTGGTCACCTTTCCCGTCCATCTTCTGCATGGAACCTGCTGCACTGATACTGCTCAGCTCTTCTCTGACCAATGACTAACACCCTGGACTGGACATTCCTATGTCCAATTCTGTTCCTAACCCAGATGATTGTGGAGGTGAGTTATAAATACTCCACTGAATCTCACCTGAAAAGTTAAACAGAATTCCCTCTCTATTCTTCACTCCCAATATGGGTGGAAAACAGTGAAAACCACTTAGTCATGTCCTACTGGAGCCCACCAAGCTCCTCCGTCCATGAGATTCTCCAGGCAAGAATACTGGAGTAGGTAGCCATTCCCTTCTCCTGACCGGGAAGAAATCTTCCTGACCCAGGGATCGAACTTGGATCTCCAGCTTTGCAGGCAGATTCTTTACCATCTGAGCCACCAGGATAATACCACAATGGGTAATACCCCAAAAATATGTGAAGCTTTTCATAGGAAGGATGAGTGCAGAGTCAAATTTAATATTGTGAGTCTCAAATTCAGAATTTAAAAAGGCGCTGGGAGAAGTAAATATTTGCAGATTTACTGCATACTTAACAATACAGTCCTAATATGATCTCTTTTATTTTCATCAAAAATTTTTACTTTGTTTCTAACCACAGAGATAAGAAATATACCCTCTCAGAAAATACTGGCTATGTACACTTTTGTTATAATTTTAGGTTACCCGCAATTGGAATTTGGCACTTATATTTATCCCTTTGAATATTAATGAGAAAGTTTGCCTTTCTGTCTAGCATCTTAATAACATTAGCATATCTCCCCTCTGCCCTGCACCGCCTTGTATGAATTAGAGACCAACTGATTCACCTGTTCTCATCTTTAGGGATTTTTTTTTCTAAAGATTTTATCATCAAGGAGTTACCTTTTATAAAGATTTGGCAATTTTTTTTGTGGTCCTCTTTCATTAGGAAAACAATGATGGAATCTTTTCAGAAATACACACTGATCTGTAGGAAAACAGTCTTAGAAGCAATTTGTTCAAGAACAGAGATTGTGGTCTGTGCAGAAAGATGTACCAAGATCTCTTTCCAGGGTAAATTAGGAGGCTATGTGGGTCTAATCCTGCACATCTAATGGGTACAAAGCTTTCTTTTACTTCAGGGCCTCAGGCTGTTTACAAATAAACACAGACCAAGGTGATATTCTGCCCAAGATAGCACTATAAGGGGGACTACAGAGTCTTTTGGTTAATGACCTATTTGAAATAATACACCACCACACATACACTCGATTTAGGGAGAATGCAGTGCCAAGTTGGGTGGGCAGGCACTGAGTACTCTGATGAAAGCCCTTCGCAATGGCTTCCAAAGAATGGGAACCAGAAACACTAAAGCCATACTTGCTCAGAGCCATAAGAGAAGGGACTTCTAGCGATGAGTCCCCATGAAAAAGGCTCCCCGGCTCCAAGGCCCTAAGCACAGCCCTGGGAACCATTAGAGAGGGGTTCTGGCAGATCTCAGCTGACACATAAGTGAATGGCAGGAGGCAAGGAAAGGAAGCTGGGGCCCACCCCAAGTCAGACTTCAGAGATGCAAGGCTATTACACACACGCACACACACACACACGCCCCTAACTGTCTCGAGGAAGGCACAGTTCACATTTTAATGTTAAGCAAATATCATAACAGTAAATTGTCCCCTTTTCTCACAGAGATGGAAAAGATGAAAGCTCTTTAAAAGGACAAAGAAATAGAGACCTTAACTCCCAGATCTGAAGGTGCTCTGTGAATGATCGGCTGATGGGCATGATCAGCTTTTGGTTTCACTGTATTAGCTTTGCTTCAAGGAGCTCTGAACATGTTACCTCTGCAGGAAAGGTATATCAGAAAAAGGCCAAGGTGGAAGGATGAAGTGCATTTCTAAGTTGATCAATTTTCCTTTTTAAAATCACCACCTCTCCCCACCCCCAGCATCAGTAACTCTCAGTCTGCTCCTGCAGCTCTCAGCCAGGCTTGGTCAAGCCCAGCTTCACCACCTTCACCCTTCACATTGAAAGTGAAAGTGAAAGAAAGTGAGGTCGCTCAGTCCTGTCCGACTCTTTGCGACCCCGTGGACTGCAGGCTCCGCTGTCCATGGGCTTCTCCAGGCAAGAATACTGGAGTGGGTTGCCATTTCCTTCTCCAGGGGATCTTCCCAACCCAGGGATCGAACCCAGGTCTCCTGCATTGCGGGCAGATGCTTTAACCTCTGAGCCACCGGTTCACAATCCAGGGGTGCCTCCCCACTGGATGTTCTTATGGCTGGATATTTTCTATCATCCAATAGCAGCTAAAATGTCACCTCCTGAGAGAGACCCTCCCTGACCACAGTGTTTAAAACTTATTTTTTAATTCCCTGTTTATAAGGTATTCCTTGTAAATACCTTGTTTATTTTTCTCATTGCCCCTTTTATAACCTGAAATTCTTTTTCAGATATTTTATGCTTCTCTTCCCCTTTGAACATAACATTTTTGTACAAGGGACCATTTATTCTTTATCGCTATCCTCCCCTCAGCTCAGTGAGTGGCATGTAGAAAATATTCAATAACTATTTATGAAACAATGAAAAGACTTAGCTGAAGTCTCACCTTTTCTGTGTCAGTCCGCAGTAGTCTTTCCCTTTTCTGGGAAATAAAGCTCCTGAACTGAGTTCTGCATCCGCATTGCATAGTGCTTCATTATAGGATCTTGAGAGTACAATGGTCATGTCATCTCACCTCATTTACATGCTATGTGGATTAAGGATCAGACTTTCTACTCTTCTTTTTTCCATCCCCCAAGCAGAGATCTCGATTCACTTGTCTTGAAGCTGATGTAACACAACTGTTAGCTCTGGGGAGAACAGTCCTTTTCCCAGAGTGGTCCTTCCCCTACAAAGCCCTCTAGAAAGCGGCAGATCTAGCATGAATATACTGCTCTAAGGACATGGCATGAAACCCCAGGCCGTGGGTTCAGTGTCGGGAGCAAGCTGTCGCCTTCAGGAGAACAGGTTTGGTTGCAGAAGTCTTGAACTTGGTACAAATTTTGTTCATTTCAGGCATACTGTGAAAAATCTAAACAGCTCTAAATTAAGGGCTGATTGTAAATTATTACAGATTTCCTCCTGTTGCTTTCAGATTATTTGTTTAAAAGGGTCTGGTAAATACCAGATCTTTATTATGATGACGAATGTCCTGCCAAAAGAAGAGGGAAAAAAACTCTTTCAAAATTGTTCCGCATGGAAATGCAGGTGACTTTGACCAGCAATGCAAACTACCGCCTACCCCAGGCAGCCTATCACTTCTAAGCTTTGGAAAGAGCTCTTTTTAAGATTAGAACTTCCTTTCAAAATTGCTTTGACTAAGAAGCCAGCACTCATCATCTTACTAACATTTGCTCTGTGTTGTCAATCTTTGGTGGTCAGTAAAATGACCCCCAAATGCCAAAATCCAAATAAATAATTCAGGCATTGAACTTTAGAATATATGCTTGATTCTTAAAGACGTGGAGTCCTACCACCTCTGAGATACTTTGACTAGGATGAGGCAGAAAGAAGATGACAGTGTACAAAAAGAAAAAAAAAAGACATTTAGTTGAGCATTTGAGCATCAATTCTAGATTTCCAATTCAGTCAACATGGGAACTCACAGATCTGGCTCAATTTTAACTTGAGAAAAAACAGTGAAAGGAAAGAAATATCAGTTTTGCAGCATTAATCATGCAAGATGTCCTAAAATCTCAGTTCTATGAACTGTTTTCAAGACTTTATGTTGTGCTCTATAGACAACATCACACACAGGCACACATACCACCACCACTACATGTCTTAGAGATCGGATTAATATCTCAGGCTACCAGTAACTCTGATCAGTTCCGAAACAACTTTTGCTCTGGAGATTCCCCCAAGGAATCTAAGTTGAGTTTCACTTTGAAAACATTAACACGGTCTCGTATCCCTATGAAATAAAGTTTTGTAGGAATAGATATATAATAAAAATGAAGTAATAGAAAAAAATAACAATTGTACTATTTTTGAGCACTGCTATAAACTGAATTGCATTCCCTTGAAATGTGTAAGTTGCAGCTGTAACTACCAATGTGTCTATATTTGAAGATAGGGCCTGTAAGGAAGCTCTTAGGGCTTCCCTGGCGGCTCAGATGGTAAAGAATCTGCCAGCAATGGGGAGATCTGGGTTTGATCCCTGGGTGGGGAAGATCCTCTGGAGAAGGAAATGACATCCTATTCCCGTATTCTTGCCTGGAGAATTCCATGGACAGAGAAGACTGGAGGGCTACAGTTCATGGGGCTCACAAAGAGTCGGACATGACTGAGTGACTAACACTTTCACTTTTTCATAAGGAGGTTGTTGTTCAGTTGCCCATTTGCGACCCCATGGACTGCAGCATGCCAGGCCTCCCTGTCCCTCATCATTTCCTGAAGTTTGCCCAAGTTCATGCCCACTGCACAGGTAATGCCATTCAGCCGTCTCATCTTCTGATGCCCTCTCCTCCTTCTGCCCTCAATCTTTCCCAGCAAGAGGGACTTTTCCATTGAGTCGCTGTTCACTGCATAAGTTCAGTTCAGTTACTCAGTCATGTCCAGCTCTTTGTGATTCCATGGACTGCAGCACGCCAGGCTTCCCTGTCCATCACCAACTCCCGGAGCTTGCTCAAACTCATGTCCATTGAGTCAGTGGTGCCATCTAACCATCTCATCCTCTGTCATCCCCTTCTCCTTCTGCCTTCAATCTTTCCCAGCATCAGGGTCGTTTCCAATGAGTCAGTTCTTCACATCAGGTAGCCGAAGTATTGGAACTTCAATTTCAGCATCAGTCCTTCCAATGAATATTCAAGGTTGATTTCCCTTAAGATTGATTGGTTTGATCTCTTTGCTGTCTAAGGGACTTCCGGGAGTCTTCTCCAGCACCAGAGTTTGAAAGCATCAATTCTTTGGCATTCATAAGGAAGCTATTAAGGTTAAATAAAGCCATAGGGTAGAGTCTTAGTCCAATCAATCTGGCATCCTTATAAGAACTAGCGTTATTTTAAGAGATACCAGAGAACTCTCTTCTCTCCTCACACACAGAGAAAAGGCCACATGAGAACTCAGCAAGAAGGCTGGCACCTGCAAGCCAAGAAGAGAGGTTTCACCAGAAACCAACCTTGACATCACATTGATTTTAGACTTCTAACCTTCCAGAACTGTGAGAAAATAAATTTGTATTACAGCACCCAGTCAGCGGTATTCTGTTAGGGGAGTCTAAGCAAACTAAGACAAGCACTCCCTATTGCTTGTGAGTGAAAGTCACTCAGTCGTGTCCAACTCTTTGCAACCCCATGGATTATACAGTCCATGGAATTCTCTAGGCCAGAATGCTGGAGTGGGTAGCCTTTCCCTTCTCCAAGGGATCTTACCAACCCAGGGATTGAACCCAGGTCTCCCACATTGCCGGCAGATTCTTTACCAGCTGAGCCACAGGGGAAGCTCAAGAATGCTGAGTGGGTAGCCTATCCCTTCTCCAGTGGATCTTCCCGTTAGTGATTACCAAATATTTCATGCTCATTATCTTTTTTAATCTTCATAATAAACCCCGTGAGTTAGGCACTACTATTATCCTCATTCTAAACACGAGGAAACTGAGACACCGTAAAATTATTATGTAACGTGCCCAAAGTCCCACACACAGAGTCAGACCTTTCTGATTCCAGATGGTGTTAGAATAAGTAAATGAAAATAAATATCTTGAAGATATCTCAAGGCTTACAATTTTATTATGACTCACATGTGTCATTTATTCCTTCCACTGATGTTCTTGGATTTTTGTCAATTGTGCTAAATTGAACTTAACTTGCGTTAATAATCTCAATCTAAATGAACCAGCATAATGAGCTCATAATGCTCACATTTAATCAATACCCACTAGGGAACAGTTACATTATCATTTTTCTCACACTGTTTTGCCTTTACGGACAGTGTAGTCTGTTATTGAGTATAAAGCAGTAAGTGGATTTAAATCTTTTATTAAGCAGTGCTGTCAAGTACTACAGGTGTAGCTGCAAATCTTGACTCATCTGGTAGGAAATGTGCTCTGGGTTCTAAGAAGTCTGTTCCTTAGTGCATATAACTTAATGGGAGGAACAAGATGATCAAGAAAAATGTCTTGAAATATCTATTTTTATTTAGTGTGCCATTTATTTTCCAAGAATACCAATGAGTCATATAGATTATATACATAGAGAACCCATAGAAAGTAGGCAATCTGAGAATGTAATCTGTTGGCAGGACACCAGAATGGTGATGGATAAACCCAGACTTGGAGTTATGCATATATTGGCTCCATATCTAGTGTTACTACTTACCAATAGTGTAGCCCAGACAAGTTATTTAACCCCTCTCAATCTCATTTTCATTATGTATAAAATGCACATAATAGAGAGCTCAGCATTTTGCCTGGAAAGTACCGTATGTTCAGTAAATGTTAGCTGCAGTTATTGACATCTGAATCAGATGGATTTGTCTTCCACAATTTATTTATGTAATCATTCAGCATCCTGAAAAAACTTCTTTTTGGCTCATGGGTATAATCAAAACAGACCCTGTAGGCACATTCAAGGTACTTTCAAGCCATCAGAAGAAATAATATGGCTAAGGGTGGGGGGGGGGGGTGGAAACAGAGCTAGAAGGAGAAAAAAATCATTTTTCAAAATGAAGAACTGTTATTTTCTAGCTCCCCAGAGACTTGCCAACAATAAACAGCAGAAAGTAGGCGATGATTATACTTTACATAAGAGACAGCTATTTATAAAAGAGTTTTAAATGATAGACAACAAACACTGTCAAGTCCACCAATACAATAGGCAGAGGTGCAAGCCAGTCTGCAGTTAGTACAGATGCCTTGGGAAGTAGCACAAAAAGTCACTGGAGTGAGCTTGAACCCCAGTTGCATAGAACCCAGGCATTAGCACCAGCTAAAGGCCTGGGAAGCCCCAGGCTTAACAAACAGGAATTGGTCAAGTAGCAAACACATGTAAACCATGACCCTCAGTGTGGCTGCTGTTGTCTGTTAGAGCCCAGGTGTCATCAAATCGCCACCTCAGTAACCCCAATGGGAGAGGACAGACTGGAAAAAGCTGTTAAAGGGTAAGGGCAGAAAAGCCTAGCTCTGACTCAGATTATGCGGCAATGACAGTTAACTAATCCCGCAAATCTGTTTCCCCTTCATGGTCTGGAGTGGTGGCAACATACGCTGTACAGCCAGGAAGATAATTTCTTGGTATCCTTTGCATCCTGGCAATGCCACGTACCTGAGTTCTAGCTAATGGCAGGGGACGGGAGGGGGCCTGGTATGAGAAGTGATATGTGCCACTTCTACTACTAAGTCGCTTCAGTCGTGTCCGACTCTGTGTGACCCCATAGACGGCAGCCCAACAGGCTCCCCCGTCCCTGGGATTCTCCAGGCAAGAACACTGGAGTGGGTTGCCACTTCCTTCTCCAGTGCATGAAAGTGAAAAGTGAAAGTGAAGTCGCTCAGTCGTGTCCGACCCTCAGCGACCCCATGGACTGCAGCCTTCCAGGCTCCTCTGTCCATGGGATTTTCCAGGCAAAAGTACTGGAGTGGGGTGCCATTGCCTTCTCCGTGTGCCACTTCTAGGCCCACTCATAAAACCTCCCATATATGCATCATGACACTATTCTCCTCCAGCCACCAGACAGAGAGACCACTGCAATAACCTTGGAAACTAAATGCTGAAGATTGCAAAAACTCCAAATACCTGAGTCCCTGAATGATGAGAAACATCCTTTCCTCCACACACCCACTTGCCTAAACTAATTGAGGACATTTTGTAAGCAAGAAACAAACTTCCACTGTGTGTGAGCCTTTACACATTTTAGCACCAGCTTGTTATAACAACTAGCATTATCCTAACAGCACAAATTATAAATATTTGGCATATGAATATTGCTAGAGAGAGAGCGCACAGGAATTTAAACACTCTTTCTTTTTCATTTTCTTTTTCTATTCTGATCTTTGCCTTCAATCCCTAAAAGCTGTAATTAGCATCAGAATATTGCCATTTTATTGAAATGTAGTGAGAATGAATGAACTGATACCTGACATATCACTCTGAGCTCCCTGGAGTAAAAAGTATAGTTAATTAAGTATGGAATATACACAATCATGTTTCATGGTACCTGTTTAACACAAATCAAATAGAAATCAAATTATGCAAACCTTAAACTTATCTATAACCCCAAAATCCCAAGGCACCCCATTATGTACACAAATGAGTATAAGCAGCATTATCTTGTACATTAAATAGGTAAAATTAGCTTTACTCTTCTTGAGTTGCCTTAAGAGGCAGTAACTAAGCGATAATAATCTCTTTCATAGAAGTGCGAACCTTTAGGTTTGGTATTACCTAAAGATATGTAAGTCTTTCAACTCTGAATATTCATTGTAAAGATTTATGCTGAAGTTGAAGCTCCAATACTTTGGCCACCTGATGCGAAGAGCTGACTCACTGGAAAAGATTTTGATGCTGGGAAAGACCGAAAGCAAAATGAGAAGGGAGCAGAAGAGGATGAGATGGTTAGATAGCATCCCCGACTCAATGGACATCAATTTGAGCAAACTCTGGGAGATAGTGGAAAACAGAGGAGCCTGGCATGCTGCAATCCATGGGGTGTCAAAAAGTCAAACAACAGAATCTCTGTACTCTTTCTGTCAAAGTTAGTGGCAACCTAACGGTGCTTCTGTGCTTGTTAGAGACAGCGGTACCACTAATGGTGTCTATAGCCTTTTGCACTGATTTTAAAGATTACAAGTATATTTTGAGCATGTTTCTAACTGATTTTATAGTAATATCTGTTAAAGATGCTCTTACATTTTGTTTGATCCAGGTTTCACAACAGAAGGCAAACATGTGGTAGCTTAAATTTAGGTGGAAGTCAGCCAAAATGGGAAGATGAATTATTTGTCACCTGATGATCTGAATTTAGGAAATTTCCCAATCTTAGAACTTAAGCTAAGTTTGCCACCAAGTCATTCAAGATGTATCCCTTCATGCCTATAGTTTCTTTACACTGTTATGATTCATAATACTTACTGTGCCCCTGAACTTAGAGCTGGGAATTCAAAAATGCCTAAGATACAGTCTTTGTCCTCACAGAGCCAAAGCCTAATAGAGAAGACCATTGTGTAAATATGTGACCATAGGGCACAGCAATATATCTAATTCAGTTGTGCACAATGTCTAAATGCATCCCAAGCTCCATCACTGGATCATAGAGTACTAGGGGATAGGAGCTAAGGTGAAATGTTGTATATTTTGCCATCTATGCTGCAAATTTAATTTGGGGCTTTAAGGTTGAATGGTTCACCTCAACTAATCATTGTTCTATTTGAACCTGGCCAGCCTTCATATGGCCCTTTCTCATGATCTGGAAATTTATGATGCTCCAATGAAGAGGCTGCCATCTTGAATTGGCCAAAATTCATGTCAGTTCTTAGAAGGGAAAAGTCTTATTTTCATGACTTCTGGCCTTTGATCCATCGCTCTACCAAAGTATTAAAATCCCAGTGTGCTCTCCTGTTTTTCTTTTACATATTCACACTGGGCCAGAAAGTGTTAGTGAGAATTTAGAAGCGCTAAAGTAAGTGGTAGCCATCTGGCCTGGCCAACTTCTGAAAAATAAAATTCCTGTAGAAGATAAGGCCTTCTCTGGATGACACCTGTGCCCCAGGGAAATTGGCATATTATTATGAGCAGGGGGGAAAAGTCATTCTACCACATGGGAGTAATTGTTAGCAGGCAAGAGATCATGTAATACACAGCAATTGTGGATTTTAAGGGCAAGATTCCAGACCATGATATAAGCCCAGTTGTCTGTCCAAGGTTAATGGGGTAATGTCCTCGCTTACTCTCACTTGGAGCTAAATTAACTTTGTAAACTCGTAGGTTCTGTCTTTTGTCTATAGGAGTCAGGATTTAGTGTTCTGAAATGGGAACCAAAGGATTTCATGTTTAACGGTGTGTTTGTACCTCTTTTCAGCAGACTAGGAACACATCTCCTTTTCCAACACACCCCTCTGAAAAGAGATCCAGAGAGGTGAGTCTTTGATGACAGCCTTTTTTACTTTGTTTAGAGAAGCCTGTCAGGCATTGTGTTATGAGAATACCTGGCCTGCCCGCAGCTGTGCTTCGCCCAGGACTACTGCAGCATAAGGTTTAAATCATCGAGTTCCATGAGGCTGGTGAGTGCGGCCCAGTATTTTTCACTGAGGCTCCCTTCTGTGTGTGTGTTTGTGTGTGTTTGTGTTAGTCGCTCATCCGTGTCTGACTCTTTGGGACCCCATGGATGTAGCCCAGCAGGCTCCCCTCTCCATGGAGTTCATCAGACAAGAATACTGCAGTTGGTTACCATTCCCTTCTCCAGAGGGAGGCTCCCTCTACAAGTCACCAGAATGGCTGCCGATTTTGTAAGAAAAGTCATTCAGATGAGTTTGCCCTTGTGGGCTGGGAGTTGGGAGAGGTACCCATCATGTATCAAAGCAGTGAATGGATCGACTGCATTTTTACTTTACAACCAACTGTTTCGGCAGCGTGGAGGAGCGGTCAGACGACCGGCCCCATTGCACGCTGCTGTCATCCCAGTGAAGGAGGCCAGGTTCAGTGACTGCAGGGCCACAGTCAGCATCCGGTTGCTTGGGAGCAAACTGACTGTCGTCAGGTAGCAGCAACGTACAACTATGAATCCTGTCCAACATTTACAAAATGTCCCTGTTCCTTCACTGTTCCGTGAAGATACTGGCCGATGACAGTGGAGCTCCAGGATAAGTCCTTGAGAGAAGCAGCTGCAGAGCAGCAGGTGTACTGACACATCACCCACCGCCCTGGGATTCTCAAATATGACCCGGGTCCACCTTCTCAGGCCAGTGCCATTTTCGCTTGCTGTGAAGACGTCCTTTTAACCACAGTTCAGGAATGCTAAGTCCGTATCCCAGAGTGGTGGGATACGGACTTTACGTATCTTACTTTACGTTCTTTACTTACTTACGTTCTTACTTTACTTACTTTACGTTACTTACTTTATGTTCGCCAAAAACACTTCTAGTACTGGGTGTAGTCGCACTGAAGAAAGGTAACCAAAAGACAGAGAAGCTGAGGGGTCAGGAGCGCAAGTCTGATGCTGGACCTTTGTGCCTCAAATACTGAGGCTGCCGTTGGCCCTGGAGCTACCGTCTACAGAAAGAGATCCATCCCCCGAGTTTGACATTTTAAAGAAATGTGTTAAAGTAGTTCCTCATGCCATATTCTCACCTCTGGAAAGCTCACAGGCCTGTATACAAATGATTTCATCACTGCAACTAACGTTAGTAATACAACCCAAGAATGGTGAACTTATACGTGGGCCCTCCCATTTGGGTTTTTCATCATTGACACTCTGTCTAAACAAACTAAAACTCAGGATCAATTGGTCAGTCCATCTGAAAATGGAATGGTAATGATGGTTACACTATAACCCTACTTTAAAAATATTATTGTACATTTACAATGTGAGGATTTTATGGTATGCAAAATTGTCCCAGTAAGCATTAGTAATTATGTTTACAATAAACAATATTATTAAATAAACAACAAATAGCCAATCTGATATTTTCAGATATTTCAACAACTAGTTTGAATTAAACTTCATTCCTAGCCCAATCGGTCATGAAGAAATATGCCATTAATATGACCCCTAAATGCCCCAATTTGTCATAAGAAATTATTTGTCAAAATCTGAGCTGGTTTATGTATAAATAACCATTTTTAAATCCAGATGAACATTTGTTTTCTAATATCTCCAACTAAATATAGAATGTTTTAGATCTAGACAGCATAAATAAAAGCAAGTATTTTGGTCACTGAGAAAGAATGAAATTAAGATTAAATTTCACAAATGACCACAGAATGACCATTCCTTTAAGTACAATTATTCAAAATTCTGATAAAATTATATACATAAATTTCTCTCATAGAAAGACAGTACTTAACTTTTAAAATTGAAATCTCTATAAGCTATATGGCCTATTGCCCTAGGACTAGATGCCTTATACACAGAGTGGGGAAAAGTATTCATCCATTTCAGCATAACTACTAAACTTTTTGATAAAAGAAAACTATCCTTCTTTCTTTAATGTAACTTCTGTTTTCACTGGTTTGAAATAATAACCATAAAATTTTAAACAGCGGGAAGCCTTACAAAAGCCAATTATCATTCATTCAAGCTCTATGATCCTTGCCAGTTTATCTAAAACTAGTTCAAACCCAAAAGTAACTTTTCATAGAAAACGGCTGCTTTTCTTGTGGTCTAGGAAATCAATCAACTGTTAAATACTGTTTAATCTGTAATGTAAGGGAACCTCAATATCTCTAGGGAATTCATGAGAAGCAAATGGTGAACACCTAGAACCCTCTATTTCATCTAATTACCCTTTATTATAATAAAAGCTTGAGTGAAGTACTTTCAGATTTGAAACTTAAAAATTATTTATTTCTACTATTTGCTGTTGTTCACTCATAGAGGAATTGATTTTATGTTGAATGATCTCACAATTCTTCTAAGGGGTAGAGGGATAATTGCTAATTTCTTGTTATTGTTTGATCCTCACAATAATCTTTTAAGCCAGGTAATGTTATTATAAATGTTCAATTGATGGAGAAACTGAGACTTAATAAAGCTAAATATCTTGGCCAAGTTTGTTACACTAATAAGGGACAGAGACAGAATCCACACCCAGGACTGGGTTCTAGAGTCAGGGTTATCAATTCTCCAATAGAGTAAGGGAAACTGAAAACCAAGGAGTCTCACATGAGCTCCTGTCCCAGGGAAAGCCTTCCAAAGGACAAGATCAGACCAACATTGAGTTTGCATTGACTGAAGAACTGAGTGACTCTTAAACCTACAATGTAAATATTGTGCTAGGAGAGAGTGGCTTTAAAAAATAAAAAAATTAAAAAAAAATGCTTTCCCCAAGGACTGGCTAGGAGGATTCTCCAGGAACATGAGATTTACAGTCCATGAATTTCAGCCCCAGATGAAGCAGTCTGTCCAGGACAGGACCTGGGTTAGGTTAATATTTTTGACCTGTCATTTACTACAGAAAATTCTAAATAGAGCACAGATTCCAGCTGCTTCTGATGGGCTATTTTAACAAGAACATTGCATTCACACACTGTCAGTTTCCTGACTGATAAACCTAAATGCAAATAGTGTCTCATACTGTTTGGAAGAAGCCAAGACCAAGCTGAACAGTATGTTTTGGCTGGGAACTCCCTAAACATTTTCTAGGAGCTCTTTCTTCCTGCTGGCAGAAGAAAACAAATCTAGTTGGGTATTATAAGATATTTTTTTTTTTCTCCTGTTTAGCCTCAAAGAAAAATACACTTTCCTGAGAAATCTGAAATTATAACGTGCTCTTTTAGACATTGCCACATAATTTACACTTCTGGCAAAGATTCTCCAAGCAGTCATTTGGGATACATTTTCATTCAACACATTGGCACTTTTATGTAATTTTGATAAAGGTCTTATTCACTAGGATAACTGAGGCAACTCACTGTCCTTTGGTTATCCCACCTGGACTATTTGTTGAATGGCTTGAATTGCTGAGTGACTGGATAACCGTGTTATCCATGAAGCACATTTGTTAGAGGTGAAACACAGATGATTATATTTCAGGGCCCATTAAGATCTAGCAAGGCAGAAGCTGGGTCATTCTTCTTGCATTGGCCAGACCCTCCAAAGTTTTCTGTTTCTCCATGTTGATACTTGGCCAATCTTGTCAGTCCAGTGACAATGGAGAAAAAAAGGAAAAAAAAAAAAAAAAAGAAATGCTGTTAATAGGATTATACAATTTGGGGAATAGAATGTTGTTACAGATGATTTATTTTGAAAGCTGATTTCGTTTTAGTGAAAACAAGCTCAGTCCATTACACCAGAGGCCGTAGTGCCAAACACAATCATTTCTAGTTTGAAAGATGTGATTGCTTTTTAATGTGGAAATTTCACAAGGTTACAAAGAGGAAAAAAAAAAACTAAACTAAATTCCTTTCATGTAACAAAGTCACTTTGGGATGTAGGTTACAATGCCCTGACAGTGTCCAGATACCCTGACCACATCGCAAATCAGAAAGGTGGATCCGTTTGATTTACACCATTTCTCAACTGTGTTTCTCTTATGCCTCTGAAATAGCCTAAGAGTTTCTGTACCAAAATAAATAGAAAGTAAAGATAATCTAAATACTGAAAGTTTGCAGGGTCAGGCAAGGATAAGCGAGATAGAGGAAACAAATACAGGTAAAGAAATATAGTGTATAGACCTGTGTGTGTGTGTGTGTGTGTATGTGTGTGTGTGTGTGTGTATGAGAGAGAGAGAGAGAATTCTCCTTTACCAAAGCAGTTTTATTTGCTCACTCCAATTTGACCAACCAAATCCTGTTATTTAAACCTGTTCTAATAATTTAATCTGGTGCTTTGCTGTCACCAGGCTCCATACCATCTTCTTTTCTCCTCTGTACCTTTGGGGGATTTTAAAGAAAATGAAAAACTCATCAAATCAATTTTTAATGTGCTCATACAATATGGCTGAGATTAACGAAATGACTTAGATATCTTATCCTAGACTTATCCTAGACTTATCCTAGCCTCTTGATGGCTAGGTTTTGACTCTGCCATCATTTATCAGACACTATAATTCTTTGTTACTATAAGGAGTACATCAAGGTTGTATATCATCACCCTGCTTATTTAACTTATATACAAAGTATATCATGTGAAATGCCAGGCTGGATGAAGCACAAGCTGGAATCAAGATTGCCAGGAGAAACATCAATAACCTCAGATATGCAGATGACACCACCCTTATGGCAGAAAGTGAAGAAGAACTAAAGAATCTCTTGATGAAAGTGAAAGGGAGAGTGAAAAAGTTGGCTTAAAGCTCAACATTCAGAAAACTAAGATCATGGCATTTGGTCCCATCACTTCATGGCAAATAGATGGGGAAACAACGGAAACAGTGACAGACTTTATTTTGGGGGGCCCGAAAATCACTACAGATGGTGACTGCAGCCATGAAATTAAAAGACGCTTGCTCCTTGGAAGAAAAGTTATGACCAACCTAGACAGCATATTAAAAAGCAGAGATGTTACTTTGTCAACAAAGGTCCGTCTAGTCAAGGCTATGGTCTTTCCAGTGGTCATGTATGGATGTGAGAGTTAGACTATAAAGAAAGCTGAACACCGAAGAATTTATGCTTTTGAACTGTTGTGTTGGATAAGACTCTTGAGAGTCCCTTAGACTGCGAGGAGATCCAACCAGTCCATCCTAAAGGAGATCTGTCCTGGATGTTCATTGGAAGGACTGATGCTGAAGCTGAAACGCCAATACTTTGGCCACCTGATGCAAAGAACTGACTCATTGGAAAAGAACCTGAAGCGGGGAAAGATTGAAGGCAGGAGGAAAAGCAGACAACAGAGGATGATGGTTGAACGGCATCACCGACTCGATGGACATAAGTTTGAGCAAGCTCCAGGAGTTGATGATGGACAGGGAAGCCTGGCATGCTGCAGTCCATGGGATCACAAAGAGTCAGACGCGACTGAGTGACTGAACGAACCTGATCTGAATACAAAATGAAATTCCCAGGATACAGTTGGTGGGACAAGGGAAAAAGTGTTTCTACTGGTAAGAAAAAAAAATGTATATTTATAAATATACATATATATCACTAAATTGAGAATGATCAAAAGTTAACACTATGTTGAAGAGAATTGAATGTCCATTGTGTGGAATGCATCTCTCCATTTTTCAACTAGGCTTTCATCCCTAGCTGGGGAGGGTGGTGCCATAGTAGGGAATACAGACATGACAATGTAGAGGCATTTTCAGAACCTTGGCTAGAAATTACATAGACCCCATGAAATCTTTTTGTCCTAACAGTAATTGGTTGTTATTTTTTTGTCTGTGCATTTTAAATACGTGTCATCCTGTTCTTTCGTGACTGGCAGGGGAGAAACAGGTGAAGAAGCCATATGATTGCAGTCTCCTTGCAAAAGTTTGGCCGACAAAATTACTATAGCATCTTCAGGAGCCAGCATAAAAGAACACAAGTCTAA
This sequence comes from Ovis canadensis, assembly GCF_042477335.2. NCBI lineage: Eukaryota > Metazoa > Chordata > Mammalia > Artiodactyla > Bovidae > Ovis > Ovis canadensis. The sequence continues at coordinate 28,744,738 of NC_091248.1, forward strand.
CCATTAAGGGAACTGGGACACTGGAAGGGAAATGTGCTGGCCTTTTGTTGGAGTGAAATTTAGGGGAAATAAGTTGGGAGTCTGAAAAACAAAGCAAGGCTACAATGTCCAGTTTTGTTTAAGCAAATCCTGGTTAGCTCCTGGCAGTTCTATGTGGTGCGCCATTCACTTAGTACTCGGGCCAACTCACTTTAGTTCACTGAATGGCTACCATGTTCTGCCTATTTCATGTACTTATTTAATCCTCATGAAACCTTGAGATAGATATTCTTATCCCACTTTGCAGAAGGAGAAATTGAGATGCAGGGATTTAAGGTACCCCAGATTCATCCACTCCAGAGCCCATATAATCCCGCTGCTGCTGCTAAGTCGCTTCAGTCGTGTCTGACTCTATGCGACCCCATAGACGGCAGCCCACCAGGCTCCCCCGTCCCTGGGCTTCTCCAGGCAAGAACACTGGAGGGGGTTGCCATTTCCTTCCCCAATGCGTGAAAGTGAAAAGTGAAACCGAAGTCGTTCAGTCGTGTCAGACTCTTCGCGACCCCGTGGACCACAGCCTACCAGGCTCCTCCATCCTTGGGATTCTCCAGGCAAGAGTACTGGAGTGGGGTGCCATTGCCTTCTCCTTATAATCCCACTACCTGTTGTTTATTCTACCACCAACTTCACTTGTGGCAAAAGCCTATTGATTCTTGGGACTGGGGACTGGACTTATTCAATGATACGGAGTTTAGTTAAGTCTCCAATTAGGACCTCAGAGTCCTTGGTTATGAGACTTTGAGGAAAGGGTTTGGAGATCTTCAGATAAAAGGAAAACAAAGCATAACTTTCTTTAATCAAATATATATTAGATATGACAAAGTGCTGTCGGCTATGTAGGTTTGTTCAGCAACTAAGTCTCTAAGATCTTCATCCCCATGTTCTTGGTACATAGTATAATGCCTGGCGCATAGTGGTATCCAATGAATATTGGTTGACATTGACTGTGGGATTCATAGTTATAGGAATAAACCAGGAAATTTAATAACTTATGCAGAAATGATATTTCACATGTATTTCTTCATTTCTAAAGAGCTGTCCTGTCTGAGGCGATTCTAAAATATTCATCTATATTGTACTCTTTTATGGAATGATGACAAGGCTTTGTAGAATGACATACCTCATTATGTTCCCTTTCAAAGGGTGAACTAAACATGCCCCTACAACAATATTCCCATAATAAATGTTTTATGGAGTATTGATTAATGGCTTCTTTGGTTAAAAAAAAAAACAAAAACAGGTTTCTTCTTGGATTTCAGTTGTTGCTTAGACTGCGCGGTCTACACAGGGGGAAAAAAAAAAAAAGCATTGAAACCAGACTCCAAGCTCAGAGGGCATGCATGCACACTGTACCAGAAATCATGCTATTCCAACCCAAATGTACTAAATCCTCCTGTAATGTGTGGTCAAGAAGTTAAGTTCTAAAGGAAATGCCTAACGTGGAAACCATATCTGTCTGTCTCCTTCAGCCTCTGAGACTCTCTGACAGAACTCTGCAGAGGAAGGTGCCTCAATGCTTCACCCAGGAATGATAGCCTCACCAAGTGCTTCGAAGGAGTCATACAGTAAGGGCCAAGTTTGGGTTTGGAAAAGAGAGGAAGCAAACTGACTCTGTGGTTTGTTATGAGATCCTAGGAGGGGCTTTGAGTGTTACAAAGAGTCTTTCCTCTTCCAACCCTTCCAACCTCCTCCTCACTCCCTTCTGGGTTTCATTCTTTCTCACAGAAGCTTGGCAGTAGGCAGAGTGAGAAAGTCTAGCTGGGAAAAGGACCCTTCCGTTCAGATCTTCTTTGCATGGCCTATGACTGTAGCCCCAGCAGTAGACTGTGAAACTAGAAGCCCTCTGTCATTGAGTCTGTCTTACCAAGAGGAAAAACTGCTTTGTGTGATGACTTTATGGCAAATGCTGGCAAAAGCTTTGCCCTGCATACTGAAAGAGAGACATTTCTAACCGCAGCTCATGAACCACACATATTTACTCTGGCACATGCCCACTATTTGTTCATAGGCTCTCTGTCTCTACTAATGCGTTCCAATTTTGGAGGCTAAATCATTGCCAGTAGTTTCCAGGACATTCCGCTAGGCTAAGCAAAATTGCCCTAAGCGGTAGTCAGAAACCACTGGAGTAGTATTGTAAATACAGACTATTTGGAGAAAATGAAAGATAGCAAACATCTTATCGTTTTTGTGCTGCAGAATTCCATGGGTCATATCTTGCAGAGAGTCATGCAAGGCACTAACAAGAAACTAGAGCAAGGTACGAGGGCTTTCATCCCCACTAAAACTCAGAAATCATGCCTGAAACCGCTTGGAAAGTTGGTCACAGTCTAACACAGCTTTAACACTTCAACACTTCTGAACACTATTCAGGAGTCATGCTAGAGATTAGATACAGCCTAAAACCTGTAGTAGCCTTTTGTCTGGTGTGGATTTTAAAATGAGCATAAGATCTGAAAACACTGGAGCAAGATATCTCTGCATTCAGTGATAGCCATCCCGTCACCATGTGAGTCTTTCCCTTGGGCCTAACGATGACTGAATGGGTGATGTGGAACCAGGTTGATTCCAAGATCTGGGATAACTGGGGAATTCTGCATTTGTAATCAAACCTCCCAGCACTGCTGAGCTGCCTTGTACCTTATCTCATCTCTGGCAGGGACTAAGGAGAAGCTACATTACGTGATATTGCTTCTCTACCCATATCTCTTTTGCCTATTTTCTACTGGATTTGTTTCTAAACAAAGCAGAGTTTTTGCTTATCCAAGAATTTTAATAATAAATAAGAGTGTGTGTTATACATTCCACAACTCTGATATCAATGCATCAATATGACCATGTCTGTGTTTGAAACGAGGAAGGAAGCTCACTCCAAAAGCAAGTGCTCAGTATCTAGTAGTATTCTTTTGAAGCGGCTAAGCAGATTCTTGAAGTACTTATACATTTGACAATACTTCTTGAGGGCTATTGAAACAAGTCTGTTTCATCCTAAGGGTGAAGCAAAATTAAGTTGAAATAAGCCACAATTAAAACTCCATGTGTTGGGTTACGAGACAGAGGAAGGATATCCATATCACTGTCCATGTGTATTCTGCTAACATTTCAGGCATTTTAACTTTGGGGAGTGGATGGCATGAGGGGGACTAGGTAGGAACAAGGCCACCACATCAAACTGATAGTGGGGTAGAAGGAACATTTGACACCTCCTGCCTTTTCTGCCCCTGTCTGTTTTTAATTTTGCTAAATCATTCCCGTCTGGAGATTGTATATTTTAAGTTGCCTCTCCAAGCAACACAGAGGTATAGTGTCAGAGAGCCTGATCTCAAAGCCAGGCAAAGTGATGTGAAAGCTGTAAAGGCCCCAAGCCACAAGAAAGACAGGGGTGGGATCCTGGCTAAAATGACATTAGCCTTCAGGGTGTATCAGTAACTGGGAAGACGGCACCGGGAGACATAACCTTTCTCTCATGATGAGTGTAAGACTTTTTGTATGTTTGTGCTCTAAAAAGTTAATATCCCTTTGAAAGTTCTAAAGGTGACTTTCTGGCAAATGTGAACTACCATGAGATTTTACTGGAAAGAGATTCCAAGGCAAGAGACTTCAAAGCGAAATTTGTCCATTATAAATATGAAGGTAATAGGAAAGGGAGGAAAACTGGTGACAGAACCTAAAATGTGTTTTACACATGTGCACATGCATAGAAACATCAAGAAGTGGATAGATCCCATCAATAGTAACTTTAAGAGGAAAAAAAAAAAATTATGCTGAATCCTAAAACCACTCCCGAATCATGTAGATCTGTCTGGGGTGACTTCAAATTCACACGATCTAAGTGTTGGTATTTACATGTACATTTCTAAAACATATCTATAAGAAGAGGATGATGATAGTTTCATTCATAGCAAAATTATGGGCTTTCCTGGTAGCTCAGCTGGTAAAGAATCCACCTGCAATGCAGGAGACATTGGTTCAATTCCTGGGTCAGGAAGGGCCCCTGGAGAAGGGATAGGCTACTCATTCCAGTATTCTTGGGCTTCCCTGGTGGCTCAGACAGTAAAGAATCTGCCTGCTGTGCAGGAGACCTGGGTTCAATCCCTTTGTTGGGAAGATCCCCTGGAGGAGGGCATGACAACCCACTCCAGTATTCTTGCCTGGAGAATCCCTATGGACAAAGAGCCTGGCGGGCTACAGTCCATGGGGTCACAAAGAGCTGGGCACGACTAAGCACAGCACAGCACAGAAAAATTCTGAGTCTCAAATGAGAAAGCAAGTGAAGTGCTATAGGCAATACTCAAAAATCATCTTCCATTATTATTTAAAGACTTACATGATGTGGGAATTTTTATTTAATGTGGTGCAATCACGATAACCAATAGCTTCCTCCCTACAGGGAAGAGCCTTGAACCTAACCTACAATTCTTTCCATTTTTTGTTTTCTTCTCATATATACTTTCGCCTGCTCAGGTTTATTGAGGACTCTGTGAGTGCAGCATCACTGCAGCTTTGAGCACCACTGTAGTCATCACCTGACAGTGTGAATATTGTGGTTTTAATGAAAGGAATGCTGTAGGTTTACACACACAGATATGCATTGCATTTGGGAAAAAAAAAAAAAACACCTTTTGAATGGCATTTCTTCCTGTTTCATCACCATTTAGAAGAATAATAAAACTACCTAGTTACTCTTGCTGATGAACAGATGCTATTTACTGTAGTTCTGTAATGTGTTTACCTCATCTGTTTCCCTGTTCAGTTGTGTGTGTCTAGCTGCAATGCCATTCTTTCTTAAAAGTGATGAATTATGACTGTAGGTTGTTTTCCCTAAGCTTTTTTTTTTTTTGTAGTTGTTATTATTCAATAGCCATAGAAGCAGTGGAGAAGTTACCTCAAATGAGAGAAAATTAGTAAATGAAGACTACATGGTGTATGTGTGTGTGCACGCTCGTGTGAGCCAGTGCTGGAAATCCTGTGCCCTAGGTGCATTTATGCATGTGAAAGACATGTGTTTACAGACAAACCATGTGATTATTAGTAACCAACAATAGTGCTCTTGATTCTCACTGAAAATTACTCTAAGTCACATGGGAAATTTTCATAAGTGCTTAAACCAGAGCCCTGCCCAGTCAATAACTCAGCGAATGTGTCCCTGCAAAGCTACGAAGATATTGAGAAAATCTTGGATTAGGAGAGCCAAAATGAAACATAAATAGTGTCAAATCAAAACTGCTGTGGGCACTTTTTAAAGTTATTTGGCTTAAGTCCTCACATAATCAGAAATAAAGCATTGCTGCTGCTTTCAAAGGAACAGAGAGCAAAGATTTGATCGGAGGCATATAAGCATTTAAGGAAACAGGCACAATTGTGAGGTTACATATTCTGAGTAGGAATCAGCTGCGGGCACTTCTGAATCATTTGTCTCTCTGACCTTTTAGGAGTCAGCCTGTAGGCAGCACAAGGGTGAGGCCTGGAATGCCCGGTAAGGGTGCATGCGCACATGGGAGGGGGCTGAGCACCCCCACGCCCAGGAGAAAGCTATGGACAGTCCTCGGTCCACCTGTTGACAGGGCAGTTAGGCCCGTTCTCCTGCTGTCTTGATCCCCGCCAGCACCTCCTCCTTCTGCAGCGATGAGACCTGGCTATGCACAACAGGTACTCTGGACTCTCCCAGGCTTGAGGACGGGGCCTTCCTTACTCAGACAAGGTACTCATCTTTCTGCGTGATTTTAAGGGTGCTAAAAAAATGTGTCTGAGTCCCTAAAATATTACTCCCATCAGTCTGCAACATAGCTTCTGATATTTCGCCTCTAAAAATTACCATCTTCAAGTTACTGCTAATCATCCATAGTGAGAAAGGGTGCTGTGTTAACTGCTTTTACCCTTTCTACTGTCATTCTAATTGGATTACCAGATAGCTCTACCCTTTTGAAAGCAGAAATAAACATCCAATGTGATGGGGCACAATGCGGGCAGAATCTGATAGAAAATTTGGTCAACATGAGAAACGGAAAAAGTCCAGGCCGTATCAGTTCCAGTGAGGGCCACAGTGAGGGGACCTTGGGTAACCAGATTACAAAACTACACCTCTAGGCGGGGGAAGCAGGCAAGAGGAAGGGCCATTCCAAAATCAGTAAACGTTGTCAAAGAACCACTTACTAGCATTTCCTAAGGCTGGTTCTTCTGCTGGAGTACAGAGCTTCCAGCGAAATTTATTGTGAAAAAATGTTACCCCTCTACCATAGACAAACACTCCACCCCCACTCTGCCTCTCTGCCCCAGTTTCTCATTTGCGAAACTTACAGCTATTACAGCAGCCTCCAAGGTTTTTCAGAGGAACAAGATATTCAAGGAACCTAGAGCTCTTCAACCAAATGATTTTATCTCAGATTTCTCAGCTTTGACACCTAAGCTCTCACATTGGAACATCAATATATCTTTGTCATGCTGCTGCTACTGCTAAGTCACTTCAGTTGTGTCCGACTCTGTGCGACCCCAGAGATGGCAGCCCACGAGGCTCCCCCATCCCTGGGATTCTCCAGGCAAGAACACTGGAGTGGGTTGCCATTTCCTTCTCCAATGCATGAAAGTGAAAAGTGAAAGGGAATTCTCTCAGTCGTGTCCGACCCTCAGCGACCCCATGGACTGCAGCCCACCAGGCTCCTCCACCCATGGGATTTTCCAGGCAAGAGTACTGGAGTGGGGTGCCATTGCCTTCTCCAGTCTTTGTCATATTGTTGGCTAAAACACAGCAAGTAAATCCCTTGAGAACTGTAGAGACAGGAACAAGCTACTCAGCATAACCTTGTCAAAAGAAGATACAGTACTTTCTGGGTAGTTCCTGTCCCATAGTCTGGAATAGGTCATTGTTTCCAATCAGAAAAAAAAAAAAAAAAAGACACACACACACACACACACACACACGTGTGTGTTGCGGAGTGGGGGTGCTTCCCAGGTGGCTCAGAAGCCTGGACTATCACCAGACTCCAAACACTCGATGCCACTATTTCCAAAGCACAAAACTTCCCTATCCATTCGGACTTGGGACTCCTGGGGAAATTGCCCATAAGAAAGGGGGCGCTCCAGGTTTTATTATGTATTTTCTAGAGGTACAGATGAGGTAGGGTGAAGGAGGTAGAGTTCATGCCTGAAATAGGAAAAGAGATAACTATCAGGAAACTATTTCTTTAGCTACTCAACACAGCCCCGTGGGTTAAGAAAGAATTTAGGAGGCTGATTTTCCTGATACCTTCTTAATTTTAATAAAAGTATGGATTTAAAACAACAACAATAGGAGAGTGTCATTGACCTTTCAGGGTCCACTAGTATCTTCCAATAAAGCTATGTCAGTAATAATATTTTTTAAAGATGTACTTTCATTATAAGTAGCGGAAAAAAAGTGAACAACACACTTTAGCCACATCGTCTTATTCAATTTTTCAGGCAAACTACAAATAAGAGTGATAAAGTCATCTAGCCTCTGTTATCTCAAATGTTCCTAATGTTTTACTAAATATGTAATTTACTCTGATGGCAATTGTATCAAGAAGACAAAAGCCAACAGAATTATCCATAATTTACAGATGGGTTAAGAAACAAGCAAAAATTAGGTAAAAACAATTTAGTCCCTCACTAGTTGTTTTATCTTCATGATCCCATGTTTCTGAAAAAAAAAAAAAAAAAAACAAATGTTGAATTGATTGCATACTTTGGTGCTAGGAGGACACAACCTCAAATGAAAACAGTTTTCCAAAACTAAATAATGAGTCACTGGTGGTGCTGCTACTAAATCAGCCAAGAAAATAGTTATAAAGATATTTAATCTCAGAAATGTCCTTCCATTCATTAACTCAAGGATATGTTTCCTTGTGAACCACAAAGATTAAATAGTTTTAACAGAGATTATATCTAAGGAGGCCACCCAAATTTACCTTTCCATTTCTCATTCCCTGGTCATACTCTAGAGACATTACATATCTTGGTCCAGAAATGTATATGTTCCACTGCAATTAAGTATGTTGGGTTTTCCGTTCTTTGGGCAAACATTAGCGGTCAATCACAGAGTTTTTCAACCAGATAATGTTACTCAGGAAAAAAATTCTTTAAGATTCCTGTGGATTAGATAGACAAAATTTTCCCTGTACAAGGTTGTGCCTCTGAACAATCATGATGCTGACCCAGCAAAAGCAGTGCCTTTATTTCGTCTTTGGAATCTGAGGAGGAAAACTAAAACAACTGGTCATTACTGAAGGGGGTTTCAATGACTGCTTTAATGGGACACAGTGATTTTATGTGAGGGTCTCTGTGACAACTCAGGAAGAAATAGTCAAAAGGAAAACTGTTTTTACAGCTTGTGACAAGGTAGTACCAATAAATAGGGATGATTCCTTAATCGTTTATCCCAGAGATCCTAATGCTTAGTTTGACTGTATAATTTATCATCCAAACTAAGATATTTTAGAAAGTGAAAGGAAGTACAATTAGCAATTGTGCTGGAACAACAGGTGTAAATTAAAATATTTCAGGCAAACAGGGCAAATGATCATCCTACTAATACTAGAAAAGAGATTGATTATAGGATAACACTGACATGGAGCAGGTTTCTAATTAGTATTTAATAGGAAGACAGCTTTTTTAAGGTGTTTAATACATGCTCATTTTAACTATAGAGGGTGGTGATATCCCAGTACATATTCTCTTTGTACTGATCATTAAATCAGTGAATCTTATCCTGTCAAATGGTAGGTTAGTTTACATATTTCAGACATATTGAAAGGGACATTGACTTTTTTTTTAACCCTGAAAACCAATTATTAGAAATGCACTTGTCTCCTGAATTTGAATGCCCATTCCATGGGGAGTAACCCACTTACCTGGAAAACAGGAGTTTTCAGTTTATCCTTTTGGATTTGTAGTGTCTTAAAGATAATGTTTATTCCAGATCATCTTGGGGGATAAAAACCATTGTAGCATGGAGTCTTGGCACATAGTAGGTACACAGTAAATATTTGTTGAATAAATGAAAGACATGTACTCAGCAGAATAATTAATTTTAAAGAAATATGAATATGTAGAAAATCATATATTTGTTTTTATTCAACTCTTTCTAAATAGTTACATAAAAGTAATAAAAGTACACAACTGGAGTCAACAATTATTTTGCATGCTCTTGGAACTCACAGCAAACAAGCTGGTTGCTATTCAGAACTTACAGAAGAGACAGTATCTCTCTATAGATCCTGCAAGCTTAACAGATGAAACACTTTGTTTTGGTATAAAAAATAAAATAAAACCTATTTTTTCCACTTAATTGAATTATTCTATCCCTCCCATGATTAGGACAGCTATCCTAGAGAAGGGATTTAACAATGGTGTTGAAGAAAGTTTATCAATGACTTGGCAAGAAGTAAGAGATGAAGAGTTCTGGAAGCCTGTGTAAAAATGCTCATAGAAGAAAACAGGTAAAACTTGAGGAAAAGACATGAAGGAACTAATAATAATTTTTTTTAAAGGATAGTTATATCTGATGTAATTTCAGAGAAAAGCTGGGTAGAGGATACATGACACTTCCCTGTACTAGTTTGCACAGTTTGTGAGTCTATAATTATTTCAAAATAAAAGTTTAAACAAAATTTCTAAAAAGAAAACAAAGTGAGAAAGTTGAGATGGAGACGTAAATTGTCTTAAGACAAATTTCATGTACTTTGAATATGCTAAAGGAAACTATAGTGACTCTTTCAATATTCTTTACTCAACATTCAAGAAATATTTTGTGAGTACTTTTCTCTATAATAATCACTTTTCTTATGTTGAGGATACTGTGGTGAACAAAATAAAGTTCCTGTTCTCGAGGAGCTTACATTCCAGGGCATATATATATAACATGCAAACAATAGTCAAATAGGGGATGTGGGTTTGATTCTGGGGTCAGGAAGATCCCCTGGAGAAGAAAATGGCAACCCACTCCAGTTTGCTTGCCTGGAGAATCACACGGACAGAGGATCCTGGAGGGCTACAGTCCATGGGGTCACAAGGAGTTAGACAGGGCTGAGCAGCTGAGCATGAGTCAAATAGATATACAGTGCTTCAGATTATAGTAACTGCTCAAAATAAATAAATAAATAAGGAGTAAAGAGGCACAGTGAGATAGGCAAGTACTGTTTTATAAGGGTTGAAGGAAGGCGCTCTGATAAGGTGACATTTGTGCAGAACAAAAGGAGGGAACAGCCATGTGGATATCTGAGAAAAGAGCTTTGCAGACAGATGCTACAGCAAGTGCGAATGTCCTGAGGTGGGAGCATTCCCGGCATGTTCAAAAAGCAGCAGGGAGGTCAATATGGCCTGAGAACAAGGAAGGGGGTGATAGAGGATGAGTTCAGGGACATAGATAGGGAGAACTCAGGAAGTATTCTAGGCTTTGAAGACAAGGAGTCTGTAGGTTAGGGCCAGGTTGGGGTTTGGACATAAAACTTGAAAGACATTAGCATGGAAATGATACTCAAAGTCAAGAGGCTAGATGAGATCACCAAGAGAAGAGTTTAAATAGAGAAGGCAGGTTGACACAAGAACTGAGCCTTGAGCAGTACTGATACTTCAAGATGAAGAGGATAAAGAAGAAATGAAGAAGCAGCAGATTGTGAGATAGAAGTAAATCCAAGAAAGGTATCCAAAAAGCCAAGAGAAAAGACTGCTTGAAAAAGGAAAAGGTGATCAACTGTAACCAGTTAGTTGAGAGTCAGAGAAAATGAGGATTAAAAATTGACCATTTGATTTGGGAAGTAAATGTTGTGACATTTACTAGATAATTGAGGGAGAATGTTAAGGCTGAAGGCCTGAGAGGAGCAGTTGTAAGAATGACTGGGTGAAAACGAATATACTGCCCAAAACAATCTATAGATTCAATGCAATCCCTATCAAGCTACCAATAGTAGTTTTCACAGAACTAGAACAAATAATTTCACAATTTCTATGTAAACACAAAAAAGCCTCAAATAGCCAAAACAATCTTGAGAAAGAAGAATGGAACTGGACAAATCAACCCGCCTGACTTCAGACTATTCTACAAAGCTACAGTCAACAAGACAGTGTGGCACTGGCACAAAGAAAGAAATACAGATCAGTGGAACAAAATAGAAATCCACCCACCTACGGACACCTTATCTTTGACAAAGGAGGCAAAAATATACAATGGAAAAAAGACAATCTCTTTAACAAGTGGTGCTGGGAAAACTGGTCAACCACTTGTAAAAGAATGAAACTCGAACACTTTGTAACACCTACACAAAAATAATCTCAAGATGGATTAAAAATCTAAATGTAAGACCAGAAACTATAAAACTCCTAGAGGAAAACACAGGCAGAACACCCTCTGCAATAAATCACAGCAAGATCCTCTATGACCCACCTCTCAGAGTAGGAAATAGAAGCAAAAATAAACAAATGGGACCTAATTAAACTTAAAAGCTTTTGCACAATAAAGGAAACTCTAAGCAAGGTGAAAAGACAGCCTTCAGAATGGGAGAAAATAATACCAAATGAAGCAACTGACAAAGAATTAATCTCAAAAATATACAAGCACCTCATGTAGCTCAATACCAGAAAAATAAATGACCCAGTCAAAAAAATGGGCCAAAGAACTAAACAGACATTTCTCCAAAGAAGACATTCAGTTGGCTAACAAACACATGAAAACATACTCAACATCACTCATTATCAGAGAAATGTAAATCAAAACCACAGTGAGGTACCATCTCACACCAGTCAGAATGGCTGCTATCAAAAAGCATACAAACAATAAATGCTGGAGAGGGTGTGGAGAAAAGGGAACCCTAGGACATGGAAGCAACCTAGATGTCCATCAGCAGACTAATGGATAAGAAAGCTGTGGTACATATACACAATGGAATATTACTCAGCTATTAAAAAAAGAACACATTTGAGTCAGTTCTAATGAGGTGGATGAAACTGGAGCCTATTATAGAGTGAAGTAAGCCAGAAAGAAAGACACCAGTACAGTATATTAACGTATCTATAAAGAATTTAGAAAGATGGTAATGGCAACCCTGTATGTGAGACAGCAAAAGAGACACAGATGTAAAGAACAGAGTTTTGGACCCTGTGGGAGAGGGAGAGGGTGGGATGACTTGAGAGAACAGCATTGAAACATGTATATTACCATGTGTGAAATGGATCACCAGTCCAGGTTCGATGCATGAAACGGGGCACTCAAAGCCAGTGCGCTGGGACAACCCAGAGGGATGGGGTGGGAGGGAGGTGGGAGGGGCTTTCGGGAGGTGGGGAAACATGCATACCCATGGCTGATTCATGCTAACATGTGGCAAAAACCACCACAATATTATAAAGTGATTAGCCTCCAAATAAAATAAATACTTAAAAAAAAAAAAAGAATGAATGGGGGTGGGGGAGAGTGAAAGTGAGGAGAGGAAGTATCTTTACAAAAGGAAAGGCAGATTTTTCAAGGAAAAGTCATGTAAAGGAGTATAGAGAAATGGGGAAAGTATTTGGAGAAGATGTGGAGTTTAGAGGTCAAATGGAGTTTTCACCACTAAAACCAAGCAAACAAAATAAAACAAATATTTGTTTGAGACTAGGAGAAGACTCTTGAGAGTCCCTTGGACTGCAAGGAGATCCAACCAGTCCACCCTAAAGGAGATCAGTTCTGGGTGAAGCTGAAGCTGAAACTCCAATACTTGGGCCACCTTATGCGAAGAGTTGACTCATTGGAAAAGACCCTGATGCTGGGAGGGATTGGGGGCAGGAGGAGAAGGGGACAACAGAGGATGAGATGGCTGGATGGCATCACTGACTCGATGGACATGAGTTTGAGTAAACGCCAGGAATCAGTGATGGACAGGGAGGCCTGGCGTGCTGCGATTCAGCGGGTCACAAAGAGTCAGACACGACTGAGCGACTGCACTGAACTGAGAGCTATAGCATATCTGTATGCTGATAGGAGTGACCTAGAAAGCATAGAAATTTTCTTGAAATAGGTGGTTAGATTTAATCCGAGTTTGAAGTCTCTAAAGTAGGAATGAGGAGGATTCTAGCTGCATCATTCTAGATTGATTTAAAGGGCAAATTGAGGAACTACCGCTAGCATTACTATCATTTCTTGGTCATGACCTTAGCTGGGCCCTGCTCAAAAGGGGGAATGTAGGAGAGCAAAGATAAAGGAACAGAAGGTTCAGCAAACTTCAGAGGCAAGGTCAAGGAAGAGATCTGAAGTCAATCTGTGGAATGTAAAAAACAAAAAATGGCTGACTGGAAGGGCTATTCTGGGAAATTTTGATTATAGGTGTGTAGAAGTCAAGTGCAATCCTTTTGTTGGGTTTATAAGTTTATACATTATTGTGAATTAGTATGTACTCTGTGTAAAAAAAAATCAGACAATATAGAAATACACAGGACAAAGAAAATGAAAGCATGCACACACACTCTTCTCATATTCTACTCTTTAGGGGGAACCACCGTTAACAATTTGATGCATATCCTTAGAGCTGCGTATGGGTGTAGTTATACACATACATGTATGTATGTGTAATTAATTTACAAAAATAGAACCATATACTATCCATGCTATCCTGCAACTTGCTTTTTACACCTAACAATATGTCTTTTGTATTTTTCCATCTCAATAAAAAAGGCTTCTACCTCTGTCTTTATAAAACAAATATGAGCGTATAATACAGGAACATGATACATTATATAAAAGGGACAACAGGGTATATATAGAATCTCCCTGCAATCTCCCAGTGGTTTCTCCCGGAGGCAACCACTAGTACTATATCTTTAAATGTTCTTCCACAGCTGGGTATTGTATATAAACATAGATATGTTGTATTTATATAAATGGTAAATTATCGTATACCTCATTGTATATCTTGCCTTTAAAATTTTAACTATATATCTCGGAGATCATTCCACTTACAGCTGCCTCATTCTTCTAAATTGCAACATTGAATTCTATCTTTGCTTAATCACATCTTATAACTGATATTTCTACCTTTTTGCAATGGAGTGAAATCAACCATAATGAGTAAAATTTAGAATTCATTCATCAAAAGAAAAGAGAAAAACCAAAATATAGAAAGACCAAAAAAAGGCATTTTACACCATGAAGAATTGTAGATTAAAACTAAGTCTGGGGCCTTGTCTATGTGGCATTAAAATAAATTCTTGGAAAGCAATTTGAAATTCTAGGTGCTAATACTTTTATTTTCAAAAAGGAATTAATCTTTTTAGTATGTTCAAGGATATAAAAATGAGAGCATCTATTTGTTTTGGATGCCTAAATCCTCTTAACAACCCTGATGAAGCATTTTTCTGAGACGAGTCAGTGAAGTTCTAGAAAGTCATTTTGTTCATAAAAATGCCTGGTTAAGAAATCATCTTCCTCCATTTGATATTTGTCAATGGCTATTACAGTTGATACTATTCAGAGAGGCTGGCTTTACAGATATTCTGAATAAATTAATGTCACTGAAATGACACATCAGCTAGGAAACTCCAGGGGTATTTTTCCTTGTATATAAAATACACGATTAATTGAATTGTCTAAAGGACAATGTCCTGTGGTGGCTGGAGTCTCAGAATAGGAGTCCTCCTACTGTTCTGTGACCACTAGGTGTGTGAAGTTGCATTACCCAATTCTCTTTGCTTCAGTTTCCCGTTTGGAAGACAAGAGAAATAACTGTGTCTGGCGCCTCTGCCTCCCCACAGGCCATGCTGAGAGAAGCAGAAATGAGAGCTGCCACAGGACGGGAAGTTTTCCAGTAAGGTACTGTTTCCGTCATCACGTCACTGTGATTCTGACCTGGTGATGTTTCAGAGTAGGTTTAGAGGCAGAGAAATGCGCGTGCCAGAATCGACTGGGGAGAATTTTCCAAGCCACTCCCTGCATTGCTCCTTCCTTCCATCACCAGTTAAGAACCGCTGTAACTGAAGAAAACTTCAGTGGCTGGTTCCAGCAGGTATGGGACATAAGTATTAGATGCATGCTGCTGCTGCTGCTGCTGCTAAGTCGGTTCAGTCGTGTCCGACTCTATGCGACCCCATAGACGGCAGCCCACCAGGCTCTGCCATCCCTGGGATGGGGAATCCCTGGGATTCTCCAGGCAAGAACACTGGAGTGGGTTGCCATTATATGCATACACGGTCATTAAGGTCACGGACTTCTGTTTCAGGAAGAGCTAAGTTGAATGTTGACCCCACCCCTTCACTAACTATAATCTATTCCACCTTTGGAAGCCTTCACATCCTCACCCGTAAAACACCTGCCTTTAAGGTCGGTGTGTGGCTGCCAGGTAGCTAGTTACTGCTCAGTAAATACTGCTGTTGGTAACTCCAAACTTCACTGTCCACTCTGAATCATGGATTTAAGGTTTTATTATAAAGGTTTAATAGAGGTAGGATCGTTATACATCTATACACTTAAATGTAGAATTTTAAGGCTGGAAATAACTTTAAAACTATAAAGGTGACCCTCACCAAACTCTCAATTTGTGGATGGGGAAACTGGAGGCTCAAAAAGGCAAGTGATTTATCCAAGATTACAGAGACGTTGAAAGACAGGGAAGCCTGGCAGGCTATACAGTCCATGGGGTCGCAGAGTTGGACACGACTTAGCAACTGAATAAGAGAGATATGTAATAGAAGAGTCAGAACTACAGCCACATCTTCCGCCTTTCCATCCAGTACGCCTCACTTCCTGCCTCTCGAATCACACATTTAATAAACATAAAAAAGACTTGCTTTAAAAAGTTAATGATGAGAATGCTGTTTCCTTTCAATGGCAGGGTCAGTGACATCATCACATAGAACAAGAAGAATCCTGTGGAATGGCCCTCATCCAGGCAATAAAATTAATAGCCAGGAAGGTGAGGAAAACTACATCTTATTACTGCAGAGGTAGCATCCAAGACAGAGAGGGGTGAGTGACACCCTGAGCTCTAGGGTCCAGAGACTTGAACTGTGAGGGGAGAGATTGGGAATGAGGAGGCGAGCTTCCAGTGTTCCTTGAGGCCCGGAATCTGCTTCCCCAGACCGGTCCTGAACTTCAAGCTTCTACGTCTCCCTTGAGGAGTCACATAATTTCCAAAATCTTCATGTTTTTTTCTCGTGGCTGCTTTTTCCTAACGTGGCTGCTTTTTCCTAACGTTCTCGACTCCTACTCTTTAACTAATACAGACACCAGTGTATCTGCAAACACGCACTGATACAATTTCCCTGCCCTGGGTGGACCACACCCACTGGGAGTTCAGAAAGCAGAGCAGGGGCAGTGACTAACACCAAGAAACCTTACATTCAAGTCGGCAGATGAAGGTAACAGATCAAGTCTGTGCCTCTAAAAACAGGCCTGAAGGATCTTCTGGGCTCCCTCAACAGGGCGGGGCACCAAGACAGACTGGGGAGCCGAGCTGTGAGTCTGATTCCCCAGGACCAAGCGCAGTGGAGGGGAAGGTCACAGAACTGGAAGCACACCCAGTCCAGTTTTGGACACCAGCCTGTCTGCCCACGAATGACCACTGCGGAATCTGAGGCAAGCGGACAGCGCCCAGAACCCCGCCTGAAGTCTCTGCCTCTGAGCGCGGCCCGGCCCTGCAACCACAGCAGTCTCCATTCCAGCTCCGGTCACCATCAGGAAGGCATCTGTTACCTCCTGCGCGGCCTCCCATTCTGTGGTTGCCAGTGTAACCCAACGGCCATAAATTTCAAACTCGGCTACATGTTGCCCTACTTCTAACTCTTAACTGCCTGCAACTCGCCCTTTGAGAAAACAGCTTTACTCCTGAGTGCTCTCTGCTAAATGAGTGCCACCTTGTCTCTTTCCTCCACATCATCATTATAATTAATAAGCAACAATATCATCCCTGGTGGTTATGTTCTTATTAGGTGTTAACTGGCCTCGCATCATTATCTCATTAGGCCTTTCCACCTAAATTACTTTATCAGCTTCCCTCCGAAGGGGGTCTGGTACTGTCTGGCTGAAAGGAATCCACTGTACAAACATGAGAAAGCGGAACGATAATCACAGGCATTTAAACCTAATCCAGATATTAATCTTCTTGAAAAATTAATGCTATTTCTACTACTGGGAATACTTTACATTGCTCTAAACCCTCTCATCCAATGTGTTTCAAGCAATATCCAGAAGCTTTTTAACTTAATCTCACTCGCTTTATGAGGAAAAAAAATGTTGGAGAAGATATATTCTAAAATACTTACAACAGTTAACACCTCTCCGTCCCCCGCCCCTCTGCCATCATGGCCCACATTTCTATTTGGATAAATTCTCTCCAGTTTTTTTTTTTTCATTAAGAGGCTGAATTTCAAAATTTTATATGAAAGACTGTGAATAGCTTGGCTCACTGAGTCTTCACTTCAGTTGTTCTAGATACAATCTTTTCTTCAAACTCCCCTAACAGTGCTTAGCTTTCCTTTCCTTCAATAGCACTCATTTTGTAATTCAACATTTGGTAAAAGTAAGTAGAAGTAGAGTCGCTCAGTCGTGTCCGACTCTTTGCCACCCCACGGACTGTAGCCTACAATGCTCTTCTGTCCATGGGATTTTCCAGGCAAGAGTACTGGAGTGGGTTGCCATTCTACTCATAAATGGATGGAGAACCCAGACTAATACATTTCTCTAGAAATGAGTTCTTTCCTGAAGACTAATAACACTTCCTGCTTCCTCTATTGTCCGCATGATTTCACGTTAATCCTGAACTCTTTTCTTCTTTTCCTCCTTTATTTCTAGGTTAGGCATTTTCTCCAAAGGTCAGGGTTCATGTCTGCCCTTTCCATCTATTAATCACGCTTTGTTTCCATCACAATTGCCTCCTCTCTTCTTTGCCTTCCTGTGTCCCTCAATCTTCTCCCATGTAATTCATCATTCATCCTCACTTTGCATAGTAATTTCCTATTTTTAAATGTCTTATTATCTCATATTCCTCATTACCTACTTATCCTTCAAACTCTATTATTCATTTAATTTTCTCACAGCTTGTGTAGTTATTTGGTTTGCAGCTTTCATTTCCATCCCTTCCTACTCACCCATCCATCAGTCATTTCTTTCCCCTCTCCTTCCTGCATTCCAAGTTCCAGGCTCTTTTTTTCTGATGGTGTGGATCATGATTTGAAATGGTGGCAATGAATCTTAATGTCCCCAGACTCTCTATTTATTAATTGTTAATATCAAATTATTCCATGGGGAAAATCCAGGTTTATAATTCTCAAGACTTCCCACAGAGTCAAATTCACTAAATCCCTTATTTTTTCTTGATTGGGGCTAATACAAATCTCAAATAGAATACTGCACAGTTAGTTGGTATTTTTCTGACATGTGCTGATCATTCTTTTTCCCCTTTGCAATTGAAACCCAGTATCGTGGCCCAAAGACCCGCTAATGTCTTTTGCATCTATGTCATATAAACCTTTCCTCTTAGAAAGTAAACCCCTTAATTCAAATCCTGCTGTCATCAAACTGGCTGTTAATGCCCAGCCTCTCCTCCAAGAAAAACATGATTTTATTCTTTAAACTTTCTGTTTGCATTTTGTTTTGTTTTCAAAACTTCACAGCCTTCAGAGCCGCCTTCCCTTTCTTCCTTCTGAAATCTCAGGATAGTTAATTTCAGCAAACTCTGGAGACATTTGTCCTTCCCTTTATTTCCTCTACTTTAGGATCCTGCCTCACCTCATCCTTTTCCAACAGATACCTTCCTATTGCAAGTGTATGACAGGGACCAGTTCTTGTCTTTGCACAGTCCCACCGTTACGTTCTTTCTCACTCCCCCTCTATCGCTTTATTTTACTCCATTCATGCACTCTGTTCCCATCCGTGAGCATAGCCAACAGTTTGAGTGGCTGCTGAATTTCTCCCAGCCTGTCTCCCTGGTCAGAGGGCTGCTCTCTTGTTCCCACGGTGCCCCTCGAATGCCAGCAAGAGAAAGGCACTGGGATCATCAACTTTATTATTGAGAACACCAAGGCAACTCGAGTAAACATACTGACCAAGGACAGTGCATTACACCATGATTAAAGAAAGAATTGGGCCAACGTCTCAAATCCTAACTACTTCTATATTGTACTTCTCTGGAGATCTGTGTTCATTTTCCAGTGGATGCTTATTGGATTTTCAATTCCATCACAGGTATATGATGGAATAAGGTTGTAACCACTGAAACCTAGCGTGCATTTCCATATAATTATGACTTTCATTCTAAGCTAGTCTGGGAAGTCCCTGGTGGTCCAGTGGTTAGGACTCTGCTCTTTCACTGCCGAGGGCCCAGGTTCAATCCCTGATTGGGGAACTAAGATCCCACAAGCTGGACTTCACAGTCAAAACAAAGAAAAGAAAACATCCTAAGCTAGCCAGAGGTACAGATCACTTGTGCATGGGAAATCCTGCTCATTGAATTACTTTATTTCTTTGAAAAGCATTCATTTCCTATGAGTTAATCATTTTTCATATGACCCAAACTATCTACTCTTTTTTCGAAAACATGACCCCTTCCCCATCACTGTTATATTACAATTTACACACGATTTCTCTTGAGGGTACAATATAATCTAATTTTCTTTATTATTCAGTTTGGATCCTGTTAAGTGAGACAGACATTCACTGATAAGAAGGAGCATTTAAATTTTGGCAAATAAGTTCATTTGTATTCTGAAAACTCTGCACCCCTCATATTTAATAAACTTTCCATTACAGAACATCACTTCCCTGGTGGCTCAGACGGTAAAGCATCTGTCTACAATGTGGGAGACTTGGGGTCGATCCCTGGGTCGGGAAGATCCCCTGGAGAAGGAAATGGCAACCCACTCCAGTACTATTGCCTGGAAAATCCCATGGATGGAGGAGCCTGGTAGGCTACAGTCCACGGGGTCGCAAAGAGTCAGACACGACTGAGTGACTTCTTCTTCTTTCCATTGCAGAGTAAAGGAACGCTGCAAAAGTCAAACAAATTTGCAATGGGGCCACTAAGAGCACGTTCAACTCTGATTCAGAGATGTTTCCGTTTATCTGTTCTCTGTCAATCATGAAATAAGAAAGATGAAAAATACAATTATGTACGAGGAGACAGAACTCCTAATTCTTTCATCCTAATTGAAGCAAAAGAATTTTAATTGCTTGAAAAACACAAGATTTTTGTTTCCTCTCAAGAAGGACAGAGAAAACAAATGTAAATTGCCTTAGCATCAATGGCTTGGAGCTACAAGACTTCAGACTAGGCAAATGAGAGGTAGTCCATCATTTGCATTTTTTCTTCACAATGGCCAGTATCCAGATATTTGGAAATATGAGATGTTTGACAAAATATTCCTTTTTCTGCTACAGCTCCTCCAGCATGTAAGAAAAAAAAAATGTTCCCTTTTCATTAGAATGTTTAGAGTCACATAGGTTTACTGATACCACTTCCACTCAGTGACAGAAACACTGCACTACAAAATTTGAATATGCTGCCAATTATTCCAGGGTCGATTTTCCATTGATGTGAGTTGTCATGCCCTTTGTTTCTCTCCTAAGTCCTTTTAGTCATCTGATCTTTAGTATATTTACAGGAGGGACAGTAAGAACAAGGAGAAGAGATGAAGTATTTGTCAATCCATTTAGTAATACAGTAGAGCTGCAAAAAACTGAAAGCGATAGAGAAAATTATGCTCTTGGCCACAGAGAGGTATAAGCATTAACTAGAGGTGTCAGTACAATCCTCGACCTCAAATGGGAAGAAAAATTGAGTCAAGAGTAATTAATTCAAGCATTTAAGCCAGACATTGAACCCCTTAAAACTATTTCCCAGGATAAAAATCTAAAAAAAAAAAAGTTTATGTCAGCAATTCTGAATGTGAAATTCCATTGATTTATTTTTTCTATATCTATATTTAGAGATATCTTTCAAACAGAGTTGCTAATGTTGGAAGAAACAAAGATGAAGAAAAGTTACTTATATAGGATTCACAATGAGGCAAGAATCTATAACAAAATCTTTTGGTCTGATTAGTGTTTTCCCTTTCCTTTTTAAAGAGGCCACCAGTCATAGTGAATATATGAAACACAATATACATGAAAAATGTCTGTCTATTGAGAGGGTTGTTTTGCTTTTTTTTAATTTTAGGAGCTAGTTAAGAGTCTCCTCACCTGAGCAAAGATGTGTTGCAGAGAATGGGGTAGACAGTGACAGGACTGTATAGAAGATTATCTCAGATTTATCCCAAGAAGTAAAAAATCATCTCTTTATTTTATCTGGACATAGATCTTTTAGTGGTAACCCTGAGACTAGAGAATTACCTGGATGTGTGTTCCAAAATTGCTTGGGCAGAATGGGGACTCTGCCTGTAGCTGTTTACCCACCAGCACACTCCCCTGGGACATCTTCCAAAGGAAAGCCAGCAGATGAAAGGAAGGAGGATTTTGTCTCCTCTCCTGTGAAAGCTTCTGGAGTGTGGGAAGATGTCAGGTTCACCCTGTATCTCCAAACTTAGCTCATACCCAGCACCAAGTGTGTGGTATGTGCTCCATAGAGATGTGATGAAGGAAAGGATAGGGAGGAAGGCAGCAAGAGAAGAGAGGATGAAAAGGGGGATAAAGCCTCTATGAGTTCTACAGGATATGCTTCTAGAGCCTTCTCAGTTCCAAAGGGGAGAGACAGACTCACCATGTACTACAAGGTTGATAAACACCCCTCCAAAAAAAATAACAAACGACAATTGCAGAGCTATTTGACCTAACAACTTATGAACAGTTGGATTAGAAACTAGCTAGTTGTCCTGTAGTCTGGGGCTTGATGCTAACGTGTTCAAAGCTGGAAGGGATCTTGAAGTCATTCAAGACAGCTCCAGGTAGACTGTAGTATGTAACTTGACCATGGTTACATAGCTTGTCAGTATTGGAATAAAGACTAAAACCTGGGTCTCAAAGTTTCCAGCCCAGCATGTCTCACACTGCAGGTTTCCTGTGTAAGGCAGAAGCAATAGCTGGTTTTATCCCTTCATATTTCCTGACCCAAGTCACTTAATATCTTCCCTTCCAGAAGTCCTACTAACCTTAACCCTTTCACTTAATACCATGGGACTTTAGCTTGCTAGGGAAACAGTTTGCAGTGGTTCACATAGCATTTATAGAATGCAGACTTAGAACTCTTATAAAAGCTTGCTCACTAGGCATGATTAAGGCAACAGAAAATCCTCTATTAACCGGAACCCTGGACTTGAGAATACTTTTGCGCCCATTTGTTTTCCATAGCCACTGCTCTTCACACTTAAGAGAAGCTAGAATGTAAGTTCCATGAGGGTAGGAATCACGCATATCTTGGTCCTAAGTCTCCACAGTGTCCAGTAGATACTTAACTATCTTTTAAATTATTAAACATGACCACAAGTTCTATATTTCATTATTCCAAGAACATTTCTTGATGTCCTCATTTGCAAATAACTGACAATATCACCCTTCAGTGAAATGCTTTTGAAAATCTCAACTCCACTTGGTCTCCATCTAATTAATTGAACACGGGATCTGATCACCCAACCCACAAGAATTCAAGCTCCATTTGTCCTGATCTGCTCTGTTAATTAACAACCCTCACTCTGAGTGAGTGAAGACACACTAAGGGCTAATATTCTAGAACTGGAAGAGAAACTATCAATGACTGTATCTTCATTTCCAAGCCCTAGAGTTCAGAACAGAGATGAGCAGGCTAATAAATTGGTGTGTTTTT